>NC_041707.1:14944982-15564982 GCF_900700375.1 Denticeps clupeoides | reverse complement strand
CTTACCTTGCTGCTGGAGGCAACATTGCACCCCTCCTCGGGCTGCTCTCCCTGACCCTGCTGGTCCACCTGCATTTTACTCTAAAACAGAACACAGACCTTCAATTTTTAGACCTTAATCATTTAAGAGAGTGACTAGGTTTTCCCATGTAACTTTGGCTAAATCATTGGTAATAAAACGTTTCTGCAATGACATCCTAGAACAAAGTCTATGAAATTATGCAACATTGTGCAGTTTTTCATCTTTTATTAGTGTAATGTCTGATACTCCAGTCAGACATTATCTTTATTTTCATGCTCCCATTTCAACATTTCTAACTTATTCCAGTCAGATAAGCAGCTCTTTCACATGACATCAGCCACACTGTGTCAGTGGAGGACGTTTATTATGGTTTGTTAGATTCAGCCTCTACTGTGTCCTCTGTTTCTCATGCTCCATCCAGCATCTCCAGTTCCTCATTTGCTGAGTGTTGACATTTGCTGGCTTATGACACTTGAGTCACTCACCCAACCATGCATGCATGTCCAATGAGAAATGAATTCAGCTGAGTTGCACGATGGTGTGGGATATACATCTATATGCATTTCAGACTTTCCAAATTTAAAAATGGAAACGTTTTAAAGCTATTGGAGTAGAAACTATGGATTGATGGCATATGTGTGACTGCACATTTGTGTCATTTTCCGTTGGTTTTGTCATAGAAAACTAAACACATGCCTGATCCTAAGATGATCTGCCGCAAACCAACAATTATGTCAACAAAAAGCCACCTGGCGTTCCCCAGCACCCCCTCATTACCTACACCCACATGATCACAGTGCACGGCAGAGAGCAGCCTCCCATATTAATGACTCCACTCATGTAGCCAGATGAGAACCGCTACCAGCACCAGGCCCACCTGCCTGCTTTGCTCTCCATGGAGCATTCAGCTTTACCAAGAACAGAAGCTGAAGTGCCCTCTACTGCTGAAGATCATTGATTCAGGAAAAAGGGCTACTACACACTTACACTACATGGACTCACGTGTGTGGGTGCATGTATTTTAATATGATACATATTCAGTGTGGCCTTCTGTGGTAGCAGCCAAGTGGTTCCCCACACTCACCTGCGAACCAGAAGACCACAAATTCAAAGGTTCAACCCGCACTTACTACCATTGTGTCCCTTAGCAAGACACTTAACCCTGAGGGTCTCCAGGGGGACTGTCCTACTGACTTTAAGTCACTCTGGACAAGGGAGGCTGATAAATGCCATAAATACAAATGCAAATACATGCACAAGCAACAATCATTACAAGCAAGTGTATTACTAGCATAACTGTAAATACAATCCAAATGTTCACGGATCTGCCTCAATCGACCATGGTTTCTCAGTTATATAAACATGCTGATGTGGTTACATTGCCAGTAAAACCAGTAGTGGAGGATTGGTTGCACTGCAAGCTCTGGGTCACATTTATCTACTGCAGGGTCTAAAATAATAGAGACTTTCCACTCTCTTACCTGCTCTTCTGGGCTGTACTCGTTCTGGACCATTGGTTCTGTTTCCATTACAACATCCTCCGCTTCATCCTTGTGCTTTTCAATGAGTGATGCACCCGACACACTAAATATACCATGTACATTAACCCGAACTTTGACTTTGACTTTGGAACTCTCCCCATTAGGTTGGGGCACCACATTCTGTATGGTGAAACGACCTGAGAAAGAAAGTGAGTGAAAGAGAGGTCAGTAATGACACTGAAAGGACATTGGTGAATATTATAGCTGAATCGTTTTTAAGTAAGAAAATACCATTTATGCAAAAGAGAATGACAGTGAAGAGGTTATAAGACAATTTTCTCAGAGCCTATTAGTGTTAAGGGAGCCTTCAGCTCAGTCCTAATTACCAGGCATGAGAGTCACCCTTGATTTTTACCCTTAACAGGGCACACTGTATAATTACTTGGAGATCTATTAATGCGTTGGTTAGAAGTATATATTTATATAGGCACCTAAGCACATGTAGGCACTGTACATTTGTGCAGCATAGTAGAATCTAACAAGACTTTTCACCATCCAAATGCCAACTGATCAGTGTCAGCCTTGACTGCTGTAGCCCCAAACCTTATTCTTCAGATATCTGAAAAAAGGGTTTCAGTTCATTTCCGCTGTCAATTGAGAAAATTGGCAATGTTTGTAAAATTGGCACTTAAACTGCTTTGTCAGTGCTTGCATTTTTGTGAGTGGGGAGACAGGGGGCTTTTTTTGAGAGGAGAAATGAGAGCTTCATCAAAATGAAATTATCCCTTAACATAAACATGGTCAAATTGTCACGACCACGCCAGTTCCACCCCCTGTGCGTGGCGGCCAATTTCTTGCCAAGTCCCAATCCTGTAGCCTGCACTTGCTGTTACCTGTATCTCACTTCCGGGTTGTGGGTCGCTTATCACGTGGCACGCATAGCGATCCTCACCGTGTAACAAGCGTCAGGTGCAGTCTGTTATGTCTCATTCGCTCCACTATTTAAGCCCATGTGATCTGGAGTTCTACCGAGCTGTTCTCCAACACGATTCCAGAGGTGTTCCCGTGTCCCTTTTTCCCCATAATGGTTTGTGTGCTCTCTGTGTGAAGTGTCTCTGTGCTTTTGCCATACAAGAACGTGCTTTGTTGTTTCCTGGACTGTGTGTCTTCCAGTGAACTGGGATGTTGTCAACACCTCTTTCGAGGCATAGGACTTGGGATGGTTGGCTAGCAAGCAGCTGTGGACGCAGCCCTGCAGACTCACACTTTCACACCAGAGGGGACATCTGTCAGCATCAGCCGTGGTGGATTATTTTCAGTCATTATAGCGTTTGTGTTGCTCCACGAATAAACTCACTTTTTCCCACATCCCTGCTGTGTCCACCATTCTTCCTCCCATCTCCCATTACTACATTAACTATTAATGAGGTTGTTTGACTGTTTAAGTTTTCAAAGGTTTGGGATAAGACTTAATATCTATAACTTCTGGCAGTCCCTCGCCTTTGTATGTATTATACTAGTGGAATTCAAGTCAGCTATATTTGATAAGTTTGTGTCAAATTTATTCGCAAAGCAAGGTCAATGCAGAGAGGCCAGGCTTACCTATTCTATTATCAGGAAAGGGTAGTTCCTGTGGAAGGTTATAGAACGCTTCCAGGTCAAAGGGCTCTTTCTTATGGAAGGTGATGACTTTGGAGAAGGGGGCAGCATGGTTCTTACTGAAAACTTCACATTCCCTGTGAGAGAGAAAGGCACTGTAAATCAAAATACTATAAGATCACCATATGTAGTGATCATACACATATTATTTATATATGTAGTGTAAGAATAAATCCATTCTCGTTACACTAAATGTTGCTGTCAGTATGAATAGAGTGTTTTGTTTGCCTAATATTCTATACATTTTCAGATTTTTTTGGTAATCCTACTTAACCCTACCCAACACTGTCATCTGTAGAAGACTTCCAGCGCAAGGTGATTGGGAAGGGCACCACATCCGTGATGGAGAACTCACGCACCTTGAAAGCTGGCGACAGGATCGCGCACTAAATGTGGACACCAGCGTGCACATACATACACATGCATACACAGAGACGCACACAACGGAAACATTGTTACATAACGCCTGTCCCAGAACAGGCTTTAGCATGACAAATCTGAGGGAGATTTGCAGATTAATCCCTCCATGCAATCTTTCATTTTTACTACACAGACAGATATTGAAATATATACATTCTATGCATACTTTACTTACGTGCATAGAGCTTCATATTTATTTGTAATATATAGACATTATAATATATACACATTGTTTTTGTTGTCAATCTTTCTATTACATAAAAATGCAGAGATTTTATTTAATCAGAGAAAATTTGTCGAAAGATGTTATTAATTATTTCAAGTAATACCAATTCAATGATTTTAAAATATTAAAACCATTAGAAAAAAAACACTAATTTTAGCCTGTATATTTAGGGTATATCAAATAATAAATGTCTATGCAACACTAACATTAATTGGTTTGTGCCATCTGTAGAAGTCACTGTAATATTATAGATACTTGAGGTGTTTGGCCCCATAGTAAGAACACATTATTTCCAGTGCTGTGAGAAGGGACTGATCTAAAATAACTGTTTGAACTTGACAAGTGTCTGACCTGTAGTGCACATCCTCGTGCTACGGCCTCATCTGCATTCAGGGTGGTGTTGATGTCCTTACAGAAGAATTTTGAGATCCTCTCTTTTATAGCAGGGATCCTTGTGGCTCCTCCCACCACTTCAACTGCATAAATGTCATCTCTGCTCAGCTCTGTATCAGCAGCAAGAAGAAAAAAAAAACACTTGATAACATTATATCTTAAAACAAAACCTGGTGTGACAAAATTGTGACAAATTTTGTTACATTATTATACATGTGAAGCTTTTAGCAAACTTACTTGACTGTTCCAAGACTGACTTCAAAGGTGCCTCAATTCGCATCAAATTTTGGGCACACAGGTCTTCAAACTGCCCCCTATTGTAATAATGGTAAATGTATGTCTATTACTTTCCTAGACATGCAATGAACCTTCTGAAACCAATGCATGACAGACCTCTGTTTTAATAAAGTGAAGTGATTTTTTTTTTTACCCAAAATGAAACATCCGATAATACAATTTGTGTTCACATGTAGTACTGTATTACAGGTAGGGTACAATAAAGCCTATGTTACTAGTTTACCTTTTGTTCAGTAGAAGTATAAATTGATTGATGGGCATGCTCAAAATGGTTTCAGTTTTCACCTTCTATGGCCTACTGCCATTCTAGTCTGTTTCAGTCAATAACTGGAATTCTTTACAAAAACACCACATCAAAAAACTCCCCATGTTTACAACAAAACGTCTTTGACCTCACTGATCATTACCTGTTCAGTTTCCCACTGACATCAATGTCATTCATGAAGCATTCAATGTTAAGGGGAAGGTCTGAAGAGTTGGCACTCATGAGTTTCTTCAGTTTCTCACACTCCTGGTAGAGTCTCAGCAAGGCGCGAGGGTTCTCCTTCACATTTAACCTATACCTGCTTCTGAACTCTTCGCAGAAGTGGTCCACCAGAACCTCATCAAAGTTGCGCCCACCCAAGTAAGGGTCAAAGGCTGTGGCCAAGACCTAGGTTCACAAAATATGCAATTCATTAAGCAATGACCTTACCCCCAGCATTAGACTAATATGGCATGCTATGACTCACTTTCAGTTTTCCCTTGTTGAAGGAAGTGACCGAGACCTGGTAAGACAAATGTCCAATGTCCACAAACACCACATTACGAGGTTTCTCTTCTGGACTTGGGAAGTCCTGCTTGTAGATCCCATAAGCCAGAGCAACTAGAAATTCAACATTAAACTGGTAAGTAAGGGGATTTATGACAGTGGTCAAATAACCATATCTGTTACTAGAGGATTTTCCTGAAGCTCTACTGGAGCTTTTTTACCAGTGCACGACACGACAAGTTTCTATGATATGATATTTCTATGATTTATGCATGCTCTGTGGTTTCCAGTTAGATGCTACAGGGATAACATCACTTTTTGATTTGTATGGCTGGTAACAGGTAGGCAAGACTACTGTAAGATCTCTAACAACTACAAGAATGCACTCATTTTATGTATCTATCACATATATTAGTGATAATCAGATGTGAGGTTATTCTATTAAATAGTTTGGGGGTAATTTTAGTATTTAAATGAACAAATAGGATGCCTAAATATGTTGACATTGCTATGAATTCAACTGACCTTCGATTCAATGCAGTCCAAAACAACAGTTTTCACTATAGATCAAACAGATATCCAGCGGTGCTTCCTTACATAAAAATAAATCCTGATGTTCGATGTGTGTAAAATGTATGTGGCACATATGTAGCACTGAACACTAATGAATGTACAGCAGTGAATGAGGAAACAACTGACCAGCTGTAGTGTCACTGATCAGTCTCAGGCAGTTAAGTCCTGCAATCTCAGTGGCATCCAACATAGATCTCCTCTCACTATCGGTGAAGAAACTGGGAACCTAGGGTCAAACCGGCAATCAGACAGCCAGAAGGGCTTCACTACATACATAATGAAATGAGATGTGGAAGATGTTGAACTCACAGAAATGACACAGTCCACGACAGGCTTCTTCAAAGCGCTCTCAGAAGTCTCTTTCAGTTTGGTGAGGAGCATGCCGGTTACTTGCTCAATGGTGAACACCTTGTCTTCATCCAAATAACGTACCTGTTGGCAGGAGTGGTAGTAACCAATTACAACTACCCGTGTTAGTGTAATTAAGAACTTTTTTAAGAACCTGTAATTTTAGCTGCACTTGAGTACAAATTAAAGTAAGTAATCTACTCTGCAACTATTTAAACCAGAATGTGTTAATGAGTAAAAACATAATTAATAATAAAAAAAATTGTGGCATTTCGGTAGCATAGCAAAAAAAGTATCCGATGGCAAACTGACCAGTGAAATACTGAATGGCCCTGCTGCAGCAGGTTTGTGAGAGCAGATAAACTAATAACTAGTACTCTGAGTAGTTTTTAAGAAGAATACTTGGTACTTTTACTTGAGTGCTTGAAGTGTACTTTGATTTTAGGGATGTAACAGCACTTAGTACAAATTGTCACAAATTACTGCACTTGTCCCATGTCCCAATGGTTATTTATGAGTGGCATTATTTAATTGAATTTCATTTCATTATAATATTTTACATTGGTGATTTGAAACTGGGCCCTCCCAGCCATGGTTCAACACACATATGTAACACAGACCAGGAAGGGAAGTGTATGGAGACCCCTGGACCAGCTGAGAGGTTCCTGAGACTGAATATTTTATCCTGCAACAATTCAATACTATTTCTATTAAAATACATTTCAGAAATAGGTTCAGGTCTATCTATATCTGGAGCAATGGAGGGGTGAACTGACACAAGAAAACACTTTGAACTAATGGAATGGACTGTGAAAAAAACGAAAGAAAAAAAGGATAGGAGGATAAAATGGAAATAGGGAATTATTCAAGACAATTTAAATGTAATGGAAATAAAACACAACCATGTGGAAAGGAAGCAAGGCTGCTCATGTTCGTGTGAGTATAGATTTTAGTTCACATTGAAGGTGCTCTTTAATAAATGCAAGGTGGAGACTTTAGTATGATACGGATTCAGGAGGAATAGGTAACATCTTGATAAGGATTGCCAGCCAGTGTGTACAGAATGAATGAATTAGCTGCTTTTCCCAGTTTGAGACGTTTGAGACGTTTTAGGAAACTGGACACACTGAACAACTTGTTCAAGACTGCAGATTCACTCATAAGAACCAATCAAGACCTCTTTGTCTGAGCCATATGCAAAGAATATGAAAAGAATAATAAAAGCTCTGCACTCCTACTTTAATTAGTCTAATTCCTTTCGGGGGGAAAAAACAGCTGATTGAAAAATAATATAAAAAGTTTAGTCAGTGTGAACTCATCATTGGCTTGTATAATTAAATTACAATCCTGTCCCTCTAGTGGGAAACTGTTTGATGGAGTGCTCAGGCTGGCCCACATCCGTGCGTCTATGGGTCTTGTGACAAGGTAACACAATGACGGTGGAACAGTGTGATACCCGACGCTCTCTTTTCACCTTAATTCCTGTGCTGCCATTGGCCAGTTTGTGAAGGCTGTAAGGCAACTTAGGTTTCTCTCCCTGGACAAATGGGTCATCAAATGCTCGGCCGTGGAACTTCTTGAAGCCGTGGATTGAGTTTTTGAAATTTGTGATAATCTGAAGAGGAAAGTCTGCATACAGTTAGCTGCTTGCATTTTATTATAAAACTCTATAACTAAAATGCAGTTCATTTTCCAAACCGAGAATGAATACATACTGGTTCTCCAAAGTATTGGTGTTTATTGTAATAATAGTATTTTTTTTTAGTATAGGACAATTATTATAGGCATTATAGTGTATCTTTAACCTCCTTCACATCATGAAAGGGACTGTTTACCAATGTTCACAATCACAAAAGACTAAATTATTCTGTATTTCAGTTCAACTGTGTAATTAAAATTATTTTCAAGCCTCACTCACCTGACTCTTGGCTGCATTTCCAATGGTTCGGTTTTTGGAAGCAAGGGATATGCAAGCCCTGGGAAGCAAATAAAAAAAAAAAAAAAAGAAGCTAAATAAATAAATAAATAAAAATTTTGTGTCGTATAGCTCAATCCATATGAAGTTATAGATTGATGTATTCTATTTGCATGACGTATCAGATTAAGTTTGAATAATTGATTTGCTGCTTTTAAAATGATCCGTCTGGTTTTATGTGACACACTATATTCTCAGCAATCATTTCATGCAACAGCAGATCCACTACTGGAATTGTTCATTGATAAATGATCCACAGGAGACAAATATGACACCAGAATAATACAGGGGAATCAAGTTTACCTTAGCATAGAGGAACCTCCCTATATCCTCTCTGAGTGGTTCATATAGACCAAAAAATACCAAATGTGAACAGTTGTACCCAGGCACACGCATGAAGATAATAACACGATGGTTTCTGCTCGAGAACCAGGAATTAGGCCAGTGGAGCAGCTCACCTTCAGAATTAAGAAGACCTCATTTGCAACCATCTATCATGTGTCAGACAACCGACATGCAGGCAATATGCTCTGCATGCTTCTATTAGGGTGATGCTTCCTGGTATCCTGTAATGATGCTCTGAAGTTTAATTTAAACACTGTTAATTATACTGTTAAAACTCTCTTTTAACAGTATGAAAAAACACAAAGCAAGGCACTGAAGGAAAATGCACCAGGCAGCAGTTACATTGAACCATTATACAGCACTTTTTTCTCCATTGCTCCAGAAATGCTTGTACATGCGTAGTGATCACGGAGGACGCTCTTGTGGCATCCTCACCATCGATTCATCAGTCACCTGCCGGAATACTGCAGCGGACCAGGTGGAGATGTCACCGTTATCGTGAAAGTCGTGTTTGAGTCTTTGGCCAAGTGTTGTCATCATTTCTACATTTTTACTGACCACAGGACCTCAGAACTCAGACACCTGAATGAAGGAACAGGCCACATGCATCCAGCCCAGCTTACATTCCATTGTGGATCTTCACCTTGCTGCTGCTCCCTTGCTGACATCTGCTGAAAGTCACCCTCCCCAATGTCAGAAGACGCATCCCGCAGCATCCATGCAGCATCCACGCAGCACAAGAGGTGCTGCTCTTTCGGGAATTTTTAAATTCTGGCCCCATTTTGAAGAGACGTGGCTCGATCTCTCTGCAAACTCGTGGGGCTTTTTTTTTTTTTTTTAAGAGACTGAGCCAACTAAGCCAAGCCGGAAACGGGCTCTTCATGGCGGATCACGGCGCGCTGTACACAACACATCCAACGCGACTCGTTCCCCGGGACAAAAATACGCCATTTACGGTCCCTGGAATGCTCGGCAGGCTGGATTACTGGCGCCGAAAAAACAGCAACGACACAAACGCGCGAACCGCCACGGAAGAGGTCCCAGATCACACATTTTCGGCACAATCCTGCGTGGCGACAGGGCGTCCTTTCATACTTACGGAGTGCATCTGTCACTGTATTCATTTGCAATGGTCTCAATGCCGCCACTCCTAGCAACAGCGATGTAACAGTTCTGGAAACCCACGTCGATGCCCACCACCGACATGTTCACGGGCGCGCGCTGCTACTTTAAAAAAAATCCTCTATATAAAAACGCGATCAGAGGCGCATGTGCATGAAATATAGAAGTATATATATATATATATATAATTTTTTTAAACGGCTACTGCAGTTGACACTCGGCGTAGTTAGCCGGCTCGGCGTAGATCTGGCTGACAGGACGACTAGCTGTTACGTAAGCCAAGCTTTTTATAGCCCAACTCTTCCAGACTAATCCTGGTGAAGGAGGATTTCTGCTGAATTCTTGCAGCCTCCACTGCGTCCACCGGCAACACGGGCAAACGTGCGCAAATGTCACCCGCGGACGGGGATGCTGCGAGGACCCGCCCCTCGTTTCTTATGATTGGTCGCTTGACACCCAGGCCCGGTTCCATTGGCGAGACATACCTTGCAAGACCGAAGCATCTAGAAGCCCTAGCCCACCGAACGTCAAATGCAAGAAGGCGTTATTTATAGGGAGAGTGATGAAATCAGGATAGAATGTGTGATTTTGTCACAAATAACTATCTTTACTGCCTCCTGATTAAAACAATACGTGTATACATGTTAATACATGTATGTAATCGTTATATGTATATAATTTATTATAGATGACACTGTGAACCCAATAATGTTCAATTTAATAACATACTATAACATTTCTTGTCTTTGATGATCAATTCATTATATATATATAAAATATGTGTATGTGCCCCACCCAAATTAATACAATGAAATTATATTACTTTATAATACTACACTACTATATCTCCACTCCATTAGTTTAAAGCCTGGTGTAAAATGGAAATCGATATAAATAGTTCTGGGACCGCTCCTTTTAAAGCGTCATATATGACGTCAGCAGCTGCAGAACCCGGAAGTGGTGGAATGTGTTGTTATTAGCTTTCTGTCGTATCTCTTGCTTTTTTTTTTTTTACTGTCCTTCGGACTAACTACATCTCCGACTGAGTTTTAACACGATGGGGTTATTTGGAAAGACACCGGAAAAGCCACCAAAAGACCTTGTAAGTGTGTTCCCTTTGGCATTTTATCGCGTTAGCAGTCGGCACCACCAGTCATGTAATGTTAGCGCCATAGCGCGCAGCCCTGCGTGAGCTGTGAAGTTGCTTCTGAAAGAGACTGCCGCAGTGTCGTTTCACCTACATTATGTTATTACACGTTGCTCGCGTTGCTGTTTTGTAATGATCACGCGTGTCAACGACTAGATTCGCGGTCCAAATGGCCACGTTTGCTGCTTGGAATCAGTCCAGGTAACAACAGTTGTCAGCTAGCTAGCCAACTGGCTCCATTGGTTCTGTGCCCCTGACATTTGGATTCAGATATGACATTAACTGTTATAAACATCGATCGTGGAGATCATTGAAATATCAGAGCTGTGGGTCTGGTCAGAAATTGTGGTGGTCAGTTTTTCCAACAATATAAGAGGAAGACAGTTTCACTGTACCAGATAACTTTATGTATATGAGAATTTATTTGAGTTAAGAGATGTCCTCTCAGTCATTTGGCTTTCTGTTACAGTCTGCTGCCATTTATGGTTTTTTTTTTAAAGAGCTGTTTTTAAGCGATGAACCACTCTACACCATTAAATATGACTTATATAAAAGCCTCTGTGTTTATATATACACACAACAATCAGTGACAATATTATCATGAAACAATCTTAGCCAGCTTTGTCCAATAGTGTTCCCTGCTGTCATCACTTCCCCAGGTGCGCATGCAGGCACACGCACACGCACACGCACACGCACACACACACACACACACACACACACAAACACTGTCTTATTCCATTGGTCCGTTGTCCAGCTCTGTTTTGTTTTAGCCTTTTTCTGTCAGTGTTTTTAATATGCTGCCCAACTGGTGTGTTTAATTCCATTTATTTAAACATTGCTTTTCCTTTTGCATAGATTAATGAATGGTCACTTAAAATCAGAAAAGAGATGCGAGTGATTGACAGACAAATACGAGGTGAGGCGATACAACATGCAATTCTGTGCCTTATTTAGTAATTTCTGTGAATCTTTGAGTGAATCTTTGTGTGAATCAAAGACATACAGAGGGAAGAGGAGAAGGTGAAGAGGTCCATCAAAGATGCGGCCAAAAAGGGACAGAAGGATGTGTGCATCATTTTAGCAAAGGAGGTCATTCACTCAAAGAAGGCCATCAGTAAACTTTATGCCTCCAAAGCTCAAATGAACTCTGTTCTTCTCAGCATGAAGAATCAACTCGGTAAGCATGTTTGGCAGATCGCCGTTTAGTGTCAATGCTTTCTAAGCTGTATACAGATGTGAAGTATTTAGTTAATATTTATCTCATCTTGCTTGAAACAGCTGTTTTGCGGGTTGCTGGTGCCTTGCAGAAAAGTACAGAAGTTATGAAGGCCATGCAGAGTCTGGTGAAAGTCCCAGAGATACAAGCAACAATGCGTGAACTCTCCAAAGAGATGATGAAGGTCTGTATTTTTTACTGTCATGTAATTAATATAATGGTGGTTAATATATGATTGCAACAAAAGGATTTTCATTTATTGTCTGTTGCATATGTTTAATGTTTAGGTTGATAATGATGCTTAATACTATAATACATGTGATACATACATTTACATATTATGGTTGGAATCAAAAAAGTTTGAAGGAGTCACGATCTGCTGTTGTGTGAACTATAACACCAGTTGTGTTCTTCAGGCTGGCATCATAGAGGACATGCTGGAGGACACATTTGAGAGCATGGAGGATGGGGAAGAAATGGAGGAAGCAGCAGAGGCTGAAGTTGACAGGATCCTCTTTGAGATCACAGCCGGTAAGGAGAGCGGTTGCATCCTGTACCAGTAGTAGAGATATGAATGCGACCCGCAGATACTTTAACTCTTTTGTTTCTGCAACCCCTTGTCTGATCTTTTCAATGTTAGGTGCTCTTGGCAAAGCTCCCAGCAAGGTCACAGAGCCACTGCCTGATCCAGAACCTGTGGGGGCCACAGCAGCTTCTGAGAGCGAAGAGGAGGAAGACATTGAGGAAATGCAGACGAGACTGGCAGCCCTACGAAGCTGAAAGACTATGGACATAGTCCCTTCAGACCCTGAAGGCAGTGATAATAAAAGGACTATTTGGGCTCCTAATCATCTGAAATGCCGAAGAGTGACCTACCATGGTGGCCAGATGTAAAAAAGAAAAAAAACAAAAAAAGAGGCTCTGTTCAAGAAAGTAAGAAACAGTCTGTGTTTCTCACTTGGTTTGTTCTATCCATCCTGTATGTATGACAATACAGAGACTGTTCTGTGTTGGCTCTCCTACAGCTTTTGCAATTCAGCAGTTTCTGAAATCTTATGGTAAGATGGAGAGAGAGGGTGGTGTCTTCTCCCCCATTGCAACTGATCACTTTAGGAATAATTGTAATTAGGTATAATAGGTTCTAAAAGACAAATAGAAATAATTAAGTAATAAATATATTCTTCTAATCATATATCAAAACTCTGGTTGTTTTCTTGACATTATCATCCATTCTCACATACATGAATCTCAGAAGCTGGGATTTGAAGGCATTATTTTAGACCACAATGACATGTTTTTCTGAAATTCCTTTTCTGCCAATATACTCATACATATGAAGTAGGTTTCCTCAACACTAGCTTTTTTGCCTTATTTTCCACATTATATATCTCTTATATATGTCTTATACCCATTTAATATGTGGTATATTACTTAATTTTTTTGTGCCGGCAATAGTTAAGGAATAATGAAAATAAGTGTATTTTTTCAGTTAGCATTAAGATCTTAAATTAAAGCCATCACCAGTCCACCACTTCCAAGTCACTTCAGTGGTGATCACACCATATTCATATCTCATATGGACATATTTGAAAGTGAAAAGTGAAGTGATTGTCATTGAGCAGCACAATGAAATGTGTCCTCTGCATTTAACCATCATCCTTACTGAGCATTGGGCAGCCATGACTTGGAGAGTACTCGGAGCTGTTTGTGGGGACAGTGGCACCTCAGTGGTCCCTTGGCAGTTCGGGATTCAAACCGGCAACCTTCTGATTACGGGTCCGCTTCCTTACTTGCTAGGCCTCCACTGCCCACTTTTTGCTCAGCATTTGTCTGACAACATTTGTCAATTTCCAGTAGAATATGAGTATGTTTATTGTGGTGATGGTGGTTTGTGGAGTGAGTTTCATGGATGTGACACTTTCATAGTGGGAGATAAGCAGGGGTGCTTTTTGTAGCAGATAGGTTGCCATTAAAAGCACCCCCCCCAATAAGTCAGCTTCTGAAAATCCCAGAACTAAATAATGAGGGGTGAGACTAACATGCAACAACCTTTTATTATCCTTCGGACTGGCAGCAGAGCAGCTCAGAAGTCAGACCACCATGGTTGGGACAGTGCAGAGAAAAAGACCAGAGGTACTGTCTGAGGCCAAAAAAACAGAAGTGCATTATGAAAGACTTGGCAAATAAAGGGTTAAAAATGTCAAAACTTCATGAACGGTTTTGATATGAATGGTTTGAATGGATGTTGGGGTAAAACGTATTTTTGCTAAATGTTTATTGTTTGTAAACTTTTTAGAGCCTGTGTTTATAGGAGCACACTTTTGAGATATGTGTGTAATAACGTCTTGTTAAAATGAAATATGACACTGTAAAAAACAGAAATGTCTCTGCTAATGTTTTACATATATCAGGCTGCAACAGTCAGTGCAGAAATACTTCAGTTTGCATGATGTATATTGAAATTTTTTTTGTGTGTTTTTATCTTTTTTTAGGCAAATGTGAAATAAACTTGCCGAATAAAGTTTTTTTATTTAAAGATTTTGCAAAAAGTTTATTGTTTCTATTCAGTAAACATTATTTTATTTATTTGTAAGTGCTAATGTAACTGTCCTTGTCTTACAGAAAAAACTTCTATTTTATTCTCTATTCTTGATTTTTTTACACCATTTTATTTATAATATCAGAAGCAAACTTTACTAAAATATTTTATATTTTGAGTATTTTCTACATAATTTAAATCACCTCATGCTAAAAAATGAGAAACTCAAATCTGAGCAGATCTGGATTGGGGGGTCGGGGGGGTGTGAGTGCGAGAGGTGATAATAGTTGTTTTGGGGGGATGTCAGGAGTTCAAAAGAAGGACAGCTTTGGGAATAAAGGTGACGTTTCCCCCTCTGTGTCCTGCAGCAGGGGCATTGGAGCCGTTCAAAGACAGACTTCAGCGGGTGTGAGGGCTCTGTGGTGATCTTGAGTGCCGGCCTGCGTGTCTGCTGGTCACAGATGTGTGATAAGGATCGCACAGGCAGTCCAATAACCTTGGCACACGCTGGTTCCTGTGCTGCATGCTGGTGGAATGGACCCAGCAGATGATGGAGAATGATATGACTCTCTATGAAGTAGTAAAAAGTCGGTAAAATGTCTTTCCTGACTCCAAAAGAATTGAGCTGTTTTCCTTTGTAAACCAGTATCTGTGTCATTCTCAAAACTTTTGGCCACGCCTGACACTTCAATCCTTTTTGTCACCAGGTGGCGGCATTGCCACATCTGCCCTGAGCTTCTCTTCATCAGAGAGATGTGCAAATTGCACAGACTTTCATGCGTGGCTTATTTCTCAGAACGCGGTCAGTAGTGTCTCAATATGAAACAAGCTTGGTCATAGATCCGATTCCCAGCCAATCAAAAAGAGAAAAGGCCCAAGCAACAGCCAATCAGAAAATAG
The DNA here is from genome assembly GCF_900700375.1 of Denticeps clupeoides. Taxonomy (NCBI): domain Eukaryota; kingdom Metazoa; phylum Chordata; class Actinopteri; order Clupeiformes; family Denticipitidae; genus Denticeps; species Denticeps clupeoides. Next base: position 15,549,566 of record NC_041707.1, on the reverse strand, counting down.
CTGTGTTGTATCAGGGCAAAATGCAACATAATGTAACGTCCACGCAGAGACAAGACACAGAGGGTGAAATTAACATTTTTTATTTAACTGCTGTTTGCCGCAGTCACGCCAGTTCCAACTTGGGTTTTTTCTCCCAAACTCTCGCTCCCCAGAACTTATTACCCCCCCTATTTCACTCAATTAAAACGAGATCACCTTTCATGCGCTGTTGGAACAACTCTTTGGTGGGATTATGGACACTTCTGGAAACGGGATTCAAGGTCAGCGTAAGTATATTTGTATTATTATTTTATATTTCTGTTGTCACCTACACAGCTGTATGTTTTTTATATGCCTGTGAGCCGGAGTGATATGGTAACACTAGATTTATAAGTATATTTCTTTAAATGTGTTCTTTGTGTCTTTTATTTTCTTATTTTCTAAAGATTTATATTTTGGTCACCTGTATTCTGGTGTGGGTAAGGGAATTATAATGACAATCCGGGTGTTTGTTTAATTGTAGAAAGTGTGTTAATGTTTCTGGGAAATATGTTTCTGTATTTTTGTTTGTTCAATTTATGGTTATTGTAAAAAGTTATGTGGGTTATAAAACTTTGATCACCCCCTGACAATTGTTTGGATGCGGCCGTGCCCTTGGGTTAGTGGGTTGGAGACCCGGTTCTGTTCTCTTGGACACATGGCGTGAGTTGTGAGAGGTGCGTGGGGTTGGTGTGCAAATTTTTTTTCTTTTTCATTATGTACATATTTGGAATATTTTGTATGTGTTATTTTGTGAATATTTTTTCATGTTCTTAATACTGTATATTGTAGAGAGAGGTGCAGAAAGACGCAATGTGTGATGCGATATTCTGACGCGACCGTGTTTCTGGTGGTAGTAGCCTAGTGGGTAACACACTCGCCTATGAACCAGAAGACCCGGGTTCGAATCCCACTTACTACCATTGTGTCCCTGAGCAAGACACTTAACCCTAAATTGCTCCAGGGAGACTGTCCCTGTAATACTGATTGTAAGTCGCTCTGGATAAGGGCGTCTGATAAATGCTGTAAATGTAAATGTAAATGTACAGAATACACCTGGCACTGCAAATCTCTTGGTGTCAGCTCATCATTTGCGGTTTGAGAAACAAAATAAAAAAATGACACAACACAGAAGAAGAGCCGCTACACCTGGTTTGAGAAAGTTGATTCTAGCCAGCTCCTCCTTGAACTGTCACCTTATGGTGGTGGAGGAGTTTGAGAGCCCTAATGATCATAGGAGCTATGTTGTCTGGGGCTATTGGTGCCCCTGGTAGGGTCTCCCATGATAAATCGGTCTTAGGTAAAGGCTGAGACAAAGAACGGTTCAGAAGATCTTTCATTGAGTCCCTGGCCCAAGGCCGTGGTCCCACCCTGGAGCCAGGCCTGGGGTTGTGAAAGTGAAGTGATTGTCATTGTAAAATACTGCAGCACAGTACATGGTGACACATCAAAATGTGTCCTCTGCTTTTAACCCATCACCCTTATTGAGCAGTGAGCAGCCATGACAGGCGCCCGGGGAACACTCCAGATGATCCAAAATATGGCAGCCCGTCTCATTTTCAATCAGCCAAAATACACCCATGTTACACCTCTTCTTACCTCCCTCCACTGGCTCCCGGTAGCTGCTCGCATTGAGTTCAAATCCTTGATGCTTGCCTACAGGGCTGTAAATGGAACTGCGCCCTCCTACATCAACACAATACTACCTAGCTACACTCCTGCACACTCTCTCAGATCGGCAAACGAAAGGAGACTAAAAATTCCTTCTTCACGGGGTCTCCGATTCCAATCATGTCTGTTCTCCGTTGTTGTCCCTGGCTGGTGGAACAACCTGCCCTCCTCCACACGACTAGCCGAGACTTTCACCACTTTTAAGAAGAAGGTGAAAACCCTCTTATTCCAAAAATATTACAGACAAATTTAACACATACACATGCACATGCGTACACATTGAACAAACAAATACAAAATGTATAAATACATTATAATTTTTCTTAGTCTAGCACCCAACACTCTCCGAGCATGTTCTTCAATGACAAGTCTAAGCCTTATCAGGGCTCTTAGTTTGTATACTTGATATTCTATAGAAATCGAACGAGAATTGCTGGTGTCTTCCCATTGTAAGTCGCTTTGGATAAAAGCGTCTGCCAAATAAAGTAAAGTAAAGTAAAGGAACAGTGTGCTGGGACGGTACTTTGCTCAGTGGCACCTTGGTGGATCGGGATTCGAATCGGCAACCTTCAACATCGTGGTCGCAAGGTGGCCGGTGCCAGTCGTGTTTGCCCAACCAATCCACATGTGTTTTGTGGATTTGGAGAAGGCCGTGTCCCCAGGGGCGCCCTATGGGGGCGCTCCAATAGTATGGGGTGGATGGTCAAAGGCCATTCAGTCCTGGTACCAGAGTTTTGTCCGCATAGCCAGCAGTAAGTCGGACCTGTTCCCGGTGAGGGTTGGACTCCGCCAGGGCTGCCCTTTGTCACCGGTTCTGTTCATAACCTATATGGACAGAATTTCTAGGTGCAGCCATGGTGTTGAGGGTGTCGAGTTTGGTGGTAGGAGAATCTCCTCTCTGCTTTTTGTGGATGATGTGGTCCTCCTAGCTTCATCAGGCTCTGACCTTCAGCTCTTCAGCTGGGTAGGTTCGCAGCTGAGTGTGAAGCGACTGGGATGAGGATCAGCACCTCCAAATCTGAGACCATGGTTCCTGACCGGAAAAGGGTGGCTTGCCAACTCCGGGTCGGGAGAGAGGTCCTGCCTCAAGTGGAGGAGTTTAAGTATCTCGGGGTCTTGTCCATGAGTGAGGGAAGAAGGGAGCAGGAGATCAACAGGTGGATTGGGGCAGCGTCTGCATTTGAGGAGTCACGAATCTGTGCGATGTGTGATTTTAGAACAAACAATCCTGAGGGAATGTACATTGAGGTTCTTGATAAATTTGATGGAGGAACAGTTTTCTGTGTATGTGCTGATAATCCTGGAGCCCATGGACTTGCGGGTTTTCAGGAAAGCTGTTGTGTTGAAAACTTATGCAGATATTGTCTCATCATTGTCTCATTACTGAATCCTGGCTTTTTCAGTTAAGATCCCTCAAAGACAACTTGTGGCAAATTAGGCACTTCGGAATGTGAAGGGGGTGAAAGGCCAATGTGCCCTTCATAAGCATCTGCCCTACTTTTATGCCATAAAAGGATTTCCTGCAGACATATTGCATGACTCTTTTTGAAGGAATCATTCCTGTTGAACTGTCCTGTGCCTGAAGGATTTGATTTTAAGGGATTTTTCACCTTGGATTGTCTGAATAACCAAATCAAATATTTTCCATACAAATATTTTTATAAGCCTCAAAAGATTGCCAAAGCCAATCTCATAAAAGGAACCATAGGACAATGGACATGAAAACAGGACTCTGTTACAGTGTCTCCCCATGATGTTTGTCAGTAAAGTGCCTGAAAATGAGCCTTCTTGGGAGATTTTGATGGATCTCAAAGAGATTCTTCAGTTGGTTTTATCAACAACATTTTCTGAGGAATTTATTTGTTACCTGACAAGCAAGATAACAGATCACCAGAAACTACTGATTGAGACAAGATCAAAACATCACTTTGTGGAATATTATCTATACTTAATCTGCTGCTTTGGCCTTTTGGTAGCTTTATGGACCATATGGTTTGAGTCAAAGCACAGTTTCTTTAAAGAAAAAAGTTCACGATACACCTAATTTCAAGAACGCTCTTCTCACTCTGGCTTCCAAACATCAGCTGATGATTGTATACTACCTGGATGGTCAATGTGTTTTCAAACCAAGTGCTTTGTAGAGCAAGTTGATGTTATGCATCAGTTGATGTGGATGTTGATTTTCTGAATGACATTCACCCTTTCACAACCTATTCAGTTGGAAGAAAGGTGTTTGTTACCTTGAGTAGTATGGTATGGATTGTATTCTCCTTTAAATAAACTCCTGCATATTTAAATGTACTGTGAAACTAGCATTTCTAGATAGATCTGTTCATAATGTGCATTGTATAGTGTCCTATACTTTTTTAACAGTTAGTCAGGTCTTGTTAGTGTATATGTGTGTGTGTTTGTGTGTGTGTGTATACAATATATGAATCATATTGCTCTTTACTCATGATCTGGCTTTTCTTTACAGGCCATATTGCTGGGTGTGAACTTCTCCCTAAACAACTACAGAAGGTATTCCTGAATCTGTAGACCATCTCAAAGACATATTACGGTAAAGAGTTTGGAGGGGCTCTGTGTAAAAAAAATTTTCTCATATCTGATCTTCCAACAGACAGATGTGTGAAAATACTATGTGAATGACAGAAGTCTCTTTCTAGACCAAGTGATGTAATTTCTTATTCATCCTTGTCTGGCATGTCTTCTGCTCCCTTTACTTCAAGCTCAGACACAATATTATTGCCCACAGGCCCAACCGTTCCACTAAATCTGAGAAGCACAGCTTCATTGTGCCTACATTCTCCTATGATGTTGAGCTGAGGCTACAAGAAAAAGCCAAGAAAAGCTTGAAAGTGAAGTGATTGTCATTGTGATACACTGCAGCACAGCATACGGTGAAACAATCTCTGGGGCCAATAATACATACATTTGATTGAAAAATTACACACAAACGTGTGTAATAGAAACAAATATACAATTTGTAAATATACAAAATGTTAGACATATTGAAAAATCAAACACATTCAAATAATAGAAACAAAGTTTTTACATATATACAAATGTTACAGGCACATTGATGGAAAGCACCATTGAGCGTCGTAAAGTCCTGAAGAAGTACTTGTTTAGTGTACGCAACTTTGAACCTTTTGACGTCTGATTTGTTATGTAATGTGAGGTGTCTTTTATTCCTAGTGATGTTGTCTGTACGTGTTAAAATATGTTGTGTCCCGTCTCTATCAGTCACATAGTTGTTAACCAAATCAACCAGAGTGTACATTTACCGCTTTTTTAGTTCTTGGCATTGAGTGTGATTCCCTTGGCCTTCATACATGTTTTATCACAGAGTATAATTCTAGGTGTTCATGAGCAGTTGTAAACGCTCCTAAAAACACATCAATGTCCTGCATCTGAGCACCATAACCGTCTGCATAACACCAGTGACCCAATGCCACTTCGTCCGAGACGAACGCAAAGTGTGTAATTTCACACTCATTCTCCATCTCAACTGCTTTCAACAACTGGATGCTGACCCAACAACCCCAAGGAGCCCTCATCATCAGTGATTACAGGTTGTCGTTTGAAGTACGCAGCATGTTCTACAGAGGGGAAACATCAGCTTACCATTGCTGCCGTACCGGGTGAGAGAGACCGCATGGTGGATTAACCCATAGTCATTGTCTAGACTATCAAAGTCTTTCAAAATGATCTGCGGGTGCCTGATCGGATATTCCTTTGTTGATTGGCAGAGTAGTTTGTCATTAGTTTGTTAACGTTTGTGTGAAATATCATCTGAAAACCATAAATGAAACACCCTTTAGATTGTTCAAAAAACAACAGGACGATTAGTTTTATTTTAGCAGGGACAAGAAATTGTTAACTTTTTGTTTGAAAAGAGGAATCATTAAAATAAGGTTTCTGTTTTAAAAGTTAGTCTGTGTGTGTGTGTGTGTGTGTGTGTGTGTGTGTGTGTGTGTGTGTGTGTTTGTGTGTGGGTGTGAACAAGGGAATGTCCTGTGTCAGGAACACTTTACCTCATATTGACAGGTCATCCTTACACAAAGTTAGACCCAAGTTTAAGTGTGTGAGTTCAGTGAATGTAATCGCACATCTGTCATCATAATTCAGTTCCTGGCTGCTGAGGCCTGGCCTCAAAGCAGTCTAGAATTAAGCATTGTCACAATTGTGACTGTGACAGTCGGGCCTTCTGAACCTCCCAATTTATTCGGCCCTGCTAATCTTATCTGTAAATACCCACAAACATACAATCTGGTTAAAACATTTTGAGACAATATCCGCATCTCTTGGTCTTCACAGCATACTCATTTATCTGTTCTGCACTGACAGCCCTGCTAAAGCACTCACCTAGTCATTCTTGATTTATGACATTATCATTTATTATGAAATAGGAGATGAAAGCATTTCATTACAAACACTGGAATAATCAGTTCTCATGTACTGCAAATTTTATTGACAAGCTGGAAAGTCATTTTAATTAATCCCAAATCCCAATCCCAAATATCAATGATGTCAGAAACATCTTTCAGTCTTGTATTGAGAAGTACTCTTCTTTCCAGTGTGCATTAATTATTGACACTTGGGAACCCGTGTCCTGAGGAACTTTCAAGAAACACTCAACAAGACACTGCCTCCTAACAAGAGTGCAAACACATTAAGGAGGTAGGTGTGTTTTTTTTTGTCATATGTTGTTTTTGTCTGTACAAGTACTAGGTACTTGTACTTTATTAATAGAGTTTAAAGAGAGATTTGTTGACTAAAACCATACTAAAATATTGATGGATATTTATGACTAAGATGCTCAGAATTTTAGTCGACTTAAACTTGACTAGATTAAAATGAGTGTGGATGTGACTAAGACTAATAAAGACTAAAAAGACAGCTTGATGCAAAGACGAGTCTAATAATAAAATTAAGACAGGCAGTCAAAAACAACTAAATATATTTGAAGGCTATATTTGAATCTACCAATGTAAATGGTCATGAAAATAAAGAAAACACATTGAATGAGAAGATGTGTCCAAACTTTTGGCTTGTACTGTATATTTTATAATAAACAATATGTCCCAAAAATCTCAAGACTACATATTTAAAAACCGAGGGATTTCACAATTAATGCGGATTTCTGCTGCTGAATAATCACACAATACCAGCAAATTCACTATATTAAACACTTCTTGTATATAAGTTTTGCGCTGTGCAAATTATGCCTGGAATAATTTTAACCATTCCATATCACAGCAAATAAAATGTTTGTTTTATTTGCACAGAAGTGTAGTACAAATCTTACTTATGCTGACAGGCCATTCACAAAAACAATTTACTCAGCGTGTTTTAGTGTACTTGTAGAGACCCTCAAGCAGCATTAATATATAGAAACACTTTTTTACTGTTTGAAAACATTTTCAGCAAAAAAGCAACAAGACATTGTGCTCTTTAAACATTTACATTTATTATTGTACATATGTTCACATTTTAGATACAAGCCTAAGGTTGAAAGGTTGAAATTATGTCAGAAACATCTTTCAGTTTTGTATTTGAGAAGTACTCTTCTTTCCAGTGTGCATTCATTATCAGCAACACTCCAGCAATTCCACATCTTTGTTTCTAAAGTGTGTGCATTTTAAATGCAGATATTTTGATGACATATGACGTCCCACATGAAAACTATTTAAATATATATTCACTTCAGGTCCTTCATCCGTCGAGGAGACACAGTGGAGAGCGTGGTCTAACCTTAAAACAAAATTAACTGTTTTCAGATGAACTAGCTACTTTACTCCACTCACCCTGGCTGAGATGCTGTGGTACCACATTGCAAGAGACGTCAGGAACACAGGATTTGGAGGACATCGAATGGGCACCATAGGTCTGCAAGCACATAGCTGAAGGCCAGATGAGGCTCTAGGGGAGAATATATGGTTCACCGCTAAGATAGACAGTAACATTTCCACTTCCACTCCTCATTTGCGATCGAGGATTTACCAGGTGAAATCTTTTTTCCTCAAAACTTCATGCTCAGTTTTTCAAATATTGGAAGAGAACCGTTTACAGTTTTACATTTACAGCATTTAGCGGTCTCTCTTATCCAGAACGATTGACATAAGTACTCTAAAAAACACAATCATTGAAATCTCTCATTTGGGTCACTAGGACCCGATCTAAAAATACCATTCGCTTAACAACTTAACAAGCCACGCGGTGTGGCGGTGGTTACTGCTGACATTTTTCAAAATCTTAATCTTATTTTCTCATACAGCCTTATAACAAGCCATAGACGCCGAACTAACTCATGACCCCCTGCACCCTACCTTCACGCTTGCTAGGCTAAAAAACAGCACGTCAACACCATGAAATTTAGGAATGTCGACATCACAAGGCGTCAATTCAAACCTGTTATTAATGCATTATAATTAATCTTGCTGTCTGAACTGGTGTACCTTCCCAGGCTCCATGCTCTAGTTTTTAGTTTAACTCCTCGCGCTAATGACGTCCCTCCATAACAACTGCCGTAGCAAGTCCCGCCTCCTTCGCCTTTCACGGCGAATGTCATTGGCTAGTCCGGTACGCTCATCACGTGCATCAACAAAAGAACGTGATTGGCCGAACTCACCCTCATCAGCGGTGCTGTTAGGGGCGGATCCCAGTAAATACACGTAAATACATTTACAATTTATAGACAATCCGTGAATCACGCGGTCCGTGCGTGCAGGACCTCGCTCAACTAACAAGAAACAGCTCCAGAAAACTACACTCAAATCATAATTCCATGCACCACAGCTACGTTGTGGAGTGAATTGCACCAAACTGTATTCATAAAAAAGCAGGGTAAAAATGACACTATTTATGTCCAATTTATTACCTTTATTCGGTGGTATGCCAGAACGTCAGGCACGACATAAACACGACCGTGATTCTGAACGCGGCGCATGCGTAGTTTAGGTAGGGTAGGACGTTCTGATTGGGTAGGACATTCTGATAGGTAGGGTGATCTGGTAGAGCACCGCCGCTCGCGCTGCTGGCCGCACGGCGACATGGTTTCTTGGATCATCTCTAGAATTGTGGTGTAAGTTCTTTTCGTGCCGATCTCCGCGCGTAACGGGCGCCGCGGCGGAATATGTTTTTTTTTTCTCCCGCTAGTGCTGTTTTATTTTCCCAAGGTGCATGTCGGTATACAGCAAACGGGCTGCGCGGACCTTTCATTTCTATCAGAGGGCAGAATCCCAGACGCGCCGTGACTCGGGCTTTTTTCCCCCCTCCTTCCAGGGACATTCGTGTATTTAAAAAAAAAATAGCCTTGCACGATTTTTTTTTTTTTTACTGTTTTCGGATGAAACGTCTCCGACGCGCATCGAGAATATGTTTATGCTTGAGGAATAATATCCAGACAAAGACAAGGCGGCGCAGACGTGTCCGAAGAAGGCGCGTTTTTATTCTGCGACGTGGAAAAGAAACACGTCCCTGTCGCCCGCAGCCGAGGGAGCGACTCCGTGTCGCGCTGTTGTTCCGTGGTCACCATCTCGTGACCGGAGTTACGTTATTAAGAACAACCAGTTTGTGGTGAGATTTGAAGAGAGAGAGAGAGAGAGAGAGAGAGAGAGCTTAATGCGCCGACGCTGCTGTGCCAAATTTCAAAATAGGTGTTCAATTAAATTTAGATTAGAATATCGGGTTACGCGAGCTATTCCTGCGGCGCCTGCTCGGTGGCCCCAGGATTCCAGGATTCCAGGCCACTTTCAGCCTCACCTGATTCACGCCGAACTCCCGGTTCCGCCACTTGACGTCGTTTGTATTCAGTCTCTTTGAGAAAGTTGGGTGAATCCTGGTCGGGTTACATTGAGCACAACGGGCACTCTGTCCCAGGTTCCAAATGCAAAATCCAAAAAGGTGCGATCAGGTGTCTCCGTTGCATTTCAGTGCATTACGGTGTTACGGTCTATACACAGTAATAATATTATTAATCAATTTCAGACTTTTGCGTTCCCTATTCCTACAACATTTTTGGACATTTTGCGTTCGGTTCCCATTCTGAGCGCTGCTGTTGCGTGCTTTTTAACCCCAACCACTGTTTCTGAGTGTGTTAATAAAAATGTCACCTAAGAGACGTGCGGGACCGGGGACTGTTCCTGTAAGGTTGACCTTGTGCCGGTGTCTGCGGCGCACGGTGAGCGTGGGTCGGTCACCCGATCGGGCGGGTGTCGCAGCTGTCGCCGGGCCGCTCGGACCGCGACCCCCGCGTTTAAATAAAGAACCGCAGGCGTGTGCGCGCAGCAAGAGGCGCGGGAACGCGCCCCGGCCGTCAGCTGTTTCTACACAGCGCCTTACACAACACCGCGATTAATGCCGACTGGGGCGGTGATGATCAGAGGGCCCATGATAAAGTCTGGTAGGGTCTGGCATCTCAAGTGACTCTTAAAAAGTGTGGCCATCTTTAGGGTTAGGGATTTAAAGCCACTGGTAGAATTAAAGTCAACTGCAAGTGACATTCAATAGCCTCAACTTGTGTGCCTTATGCCAGTGTATGTTTAGAATATATATATATATATATATATTTTCCGAAATCACTTTTATCAGACGAAAATTACTTTTCATTTATTTCACTGTTTTGCTGCTATGTTCTTTTTTTTTTTTTTACAGGCTCATATTTGGGACGCTTTACCCGGCATACTCCTCTTATAAAGCAGTGAAATCAAAGGATGTAAGAGAATATGTGAGTACAGTGAGGAGGACAATGAAGTCACACATCTCTATTCAACCCAGAGCTAAACAGGACAATGAGGACAATGAGACAAGTGTCCAGTCCACACTATTGCGGTCTCCTCCTTTACAACCATCAGTCCATTTCAGCACAAGAGATTTGATTCAAATTTTTGCAGTTCTGCATTTCATATATTTTCTATTATTATACTTGTGTTAAATACAAAGATAAGTGTGGTGTGTGCATGCATGTATTTCATTCCTGTTACTACACATGCTTAACCGATAGTGTGGATGTTACCGACATATTAACACATTCAATTGAATATATCTATATATTTCAGGTAAAATGGATGATGTACTGGATTATATTTGCACTATTCACCACTGTTGAAGTAATCACAGATATATTTTTGTGTTGGTAAGTATGAAATAATTTACTGCGATTAACCAAACTTAATGGGCTAATTTTTGTGGCACTATGGGAAGTGTTCAGTAATAAACAGATAAAAACAAGAAAGGACTACTTGCCTGTGTCTTGGAGTAGAGAATATAGAAGACAACCATTAATTATGTTTCTATAAAGTAAATTTAAGTGGGAGGAGCCTATAAGAATGCCCGACAGCTGTCATGTTTTTCAAGCTGCACCATAAGACCTTCCTCTTCAGACAATACTTAGACTAACTTGTAACTTTCGTATAGTCTGACTTATGTTAGAAAAAAAGTCCTAGTGAGTCCTAGTGAACCAGAACTGTCATCCAGTTTGAGACTGTGAACAGACAATGAAAAGGCTGTTTTTCTGTCTTTCTTTGAAGGCTTCCTTTCTACTATGAACTCAAGATTGCATTTATGGTGTGGCTGCTGTCACCGTACACCAAGGGGTCCAGTGTTCTGTACCGGAAATTTGTGCATCCGACACTTTCCTCTAAAGAAAAGGTGACGGCAGTATCTGAATTTGTCCCCCCACCCCCAGTTCCTTCGTCATTTGAGTATTTTTAGAAACAATGTTTACTGACATAAACGTTGTTTTGATGATCTACAAAGCAGTGGCTGCGCACCGTGAAATGTTCTGCTGCTTTTGTTCAAAGTTGATGGGCCTTTGGATTTGGGAAGGGAAGAAAGTTTGAACCTGTTTCCTTCAGAGTGTTTTTATGGGTAGGTTGTCTTTTAGGGCAAACAGTCGAGGAAATGACACACTTTCCTCTCTCTTTTATTTGTATGGCAGGAAGCTCGTCATTATGAAAAGGATGAGATGGGGATGACAGGGACTCTAAGCGTCTCTGTATTATGCAGGCATATACAAGCAAAAAAAAATGAATCAATACAATCCACTTTTGTAGTCTACTGATGCTTCCCTGTATATATCTTGTTCTTATATAAAAAGTCATGATGATAGGAGCCATGGGCTGGTTCATTTATTTTATTGTTTTGGCATTTTACACAGGAAATAGACGACTACCTGTGCCAAGCAAAGGACAAAAGCTATGACACCTTGATGCATTTTGGGAAGAAAGGTCTCAATGTGGCGGCCACAGCAGCGGTAATGGCAGCCACTAAGGTAAAGGTCATTTAAATGCTTGTTCAATTTAGCAAAGCCATTGGTCCAGTTTAATTTTTGCAATAAAAGTAATACATGGTGGCATAGTTTGATGTTGTAAATGAAGACCAATTAAGTAACACTATGTTTGTAACTTGTGTCCATGCTGATATTGGATGCAAGTGCAAACCTTGCTTTATTAACATAATTAATGTGAAATTAGAGTGTCGCAAGTTTTTTGGGGGCCATTTGGGTTTGTACAGGTGTTAGAAGCCTAGAGCAGGGGTTCGGGAGGACCCCCTCAGCATAGTATTTTCATTTCTAGCCTAATGTGCTGCATGCATTATGATGGTAACAATGGTTGCAGGGCCTAGAAGTCAAGAATCTATCAGCAGCTGACTTTCCAAATGTCATATGTTTGCACTTAGAATTGCTTCATCCATGATGCCCCAAAATGAACACTGAATTACTACTAGGTACTGACCTTGCATGTGGCTACTGTCACTAGCTCTGAACAACAGCATCATGTAAACTAATTCTTCAGTTATGCCTTGGAAATGGAAGCTGTGCAGTTGTTTGTGTGGTAATTAGCTCAGATGCTGTAAAGTCCTAGCTGTGGTGTACTGTCCTCCTCTGCTGCAGGGACAGGGAGTTCTGACCGACAGGCTGAGGAGTTTCAGCATGCAGGATCTGTCATCCTTCCAGGAGGAGGCCCCAGTAAAAAACTCAGGATCTGTCACCACCCAGCCTGCCACTGGCCAGCAAAGAACACGCTCCATGATGCGCAGCAAGTCAGAGATGGGCTATAACAAGGGTAAGCCAGCCCGGCCAACAAATCACAGGAACAAATTCCAGCCATGCTGGTTTGAAGAGAGGAGGTGGTTTGGTCCTTTAGGTCTCTGTCGTTTGTTTGGTTGACTTCTCTTTATTTGAGAATGGATTAATCCTTCCAGTACTTAAAATTAACATTAGCTAGATAAAATTGTGCAATGAAGGGGAAAGATCATATACTTATTGCAAATTAGCTTATGTCATTTATGTGTTTAAATGAAATCTGTTAGTATTTATAATTATATTGCACCATTTGATGACATTATAACACAGATATTAATAACACAAAACTGAACCTACTTATGCAATGTGTCCATGGGCCATATTACTATTTTTTTCTCCTGCCATTGGATAAGCTGATCTAAAAAAAGTGTTTGTTAAAAGGCTGTCTAATTTCTCTCTATCTCTGCAGTAGATGCAGTACCAACCCTTCTTCCTGTTTAAATGTGCTGAGATTGTTCCATTACCCTCCTTCCTGAGACAGAATAACCATTTTAGAGCTTTTCCTGTTTGTGATGACAGGACTAAATTCTGATGAAAGAATCTGGACATGCCTGTTTATTTCTTCAGTTAACAGGGTAACAATATTAAATATAATAACACTTTTATTTCATTTTCAGCTGGCTGTGTTTTACTTCTGCTCATGACAATTACCCTTCTGTGATCATGACATTCTCATGTTGCAAGCTTGTGATATGTAATGACCCAGAGAGAATTATCACCTGAGGCCTGTGCCTCTCCAAAGGTCTACCATCACACTAGGTTAAGGTCTTTGCCAGGGTTGGCCATGTTGGGTTCTGGAGAGCCACAAAACGGATTCAAATCCACTTATTTAGGAAATTACCGCCATGTGCATCTTGAAGAGTGATCTAACAGACACCTTGTCTTATTATGGGGAGACTTTAATCTCAGTCAGTCCCAATTGCAATGTCAGAAACCATGTATGTTCAGAATTAAAAGTTGAGTAGGTACCTTAATAACAGAACATAGTTCTCAGAAGGTAGTCAAGAGGTACACACTGCTTATAGAAGAGTGTTTGAGTTACAGTAGAGTTATAAGCAGTTATATAACAGTTTGATCCTGTTGGTGGATTTAATAGTGATGACAGTCAAGTTTTCAGGCTCATGTGGGCAAAAAAGTTGTAGAAACAGGTAAAAAATATGTTATAAAAGCTGCACAATGTTTGAGCAGTGAAAATGTTTCAGTTGATGAAGCTCTTTGACTTAACTTGAGTAAGTCAATGATAATGTCATTGTTGTAGCTGTTGTAGCTGATGAGGTGGTGTTCATGTATGGGCTTTCTTTTGGACTTCTGAGATTCTCAGAAAAAGGTTTTTACTGTATTGCAAGGTACTTTTAGGGGTACATTGGCTTGTCAGTGTGCCGGTACCCTTGTGCGTTATCGTCAGGGTACATGGTAGAAAAAGGTACTTTGAGGTCCAACTATTAGCCCAAGGGGGTATGTTCACTTGGATTATGCCTTGAGGGACTAAAATGGACTCCTACTGTACCCCTATTTCTGACTATAATTTGACAGGAAGGTGATGGATCCCCCAGGCTCTCTATGAAGCACATGGCTCATGGAAAGTAGTGTCTCATCCTACAGAATATAGAACAATAATTTGTTGGTCACACAACTGTGGATTAGCACAGTTTTGTTCCAGGTATGCTTCTGAATATGTGTGAAATATTTTTTACATCTTAATTTCTTTGAAAGTTTGTAGTATTTGAAGTTAGAGTCAATGAAATTAGTAAACATCATTATGTAAATTGGAGAACAACAAAGTAAAGCCAGACGTTTTTGTGTCCCTGGCTCCCTCTCTTGTTGGTTATATTCATTGGTGGTGATGTCAGGAGGCAGTTTTGTGCAAAGGATGTCTCTTTTCCGATTGACAGCTTCGTGTACACTGCAAGGTCAAACTGGAAAGAGGTTTAGTTCCTCCAAATTTTAAGCAGGTGTCCGCTCCAAAATATAGATGGTATTTGGAGTCCCAAGTGCGTGGCAGTTGTTCAGGTGGACGAGTTTTATGTGTCTCATGGATTATTCATAAGGGATCACAAGAAGGTGAATCTGATTAATGTTTTAACTGTACAGTCTCACTGGTCTAGCATTCTGTTTCTTCTCATACATCTCCTTATTGTAAGGCACATCTATACAGGTCTTAGTTAGGTTTGGGGTATAAATATAATATAATACATGAATGCAATTTAAGTAGAAAGTAACTGCACGGTTACTGTTTAGCATCATTGCTGCCACCTTCTTTGCGGTGCAGGGCAGGACTTTGACATGACTGAATTTGAGGTCTTGAGCTTGCAGCAGTACAGCCCTGTGGAGCCACCGTCAGAACCCTTTAAACCCCCCGAACCCCCATGCCCAGTCTATCCTGACCCGAGTCCCAGCACTGTCCCCTCAGCCCCAGAGCTGGCCGAGGAGGCACCCAGAGGGGCAGATGATCCACTGGACTCGCCTCAACTCAGGCTGACCAAGAGGCGGGCTCCGGAGGTACTGCCCATCTCCCCGCCCCGCTCTTTTGGTTAGCTGGTTGACTAGCTGCCTGCCTGGCTGGGCGGATTGCGGTTTTGTGCGGCTGACTTTGTGTTTGGCAACTAACTCCCTGGATCTGCTGCCTGTTGTATTTTAAAGCAACAGTTATGCGCTACACTTCCTAACTGAGCTCGGAGTTTTGTGTAGCTTTATTTTAACCACAACTATGGCTACAGGTGTGTTATCACCATTTTTGGGGTTTAATTGGATTGTAATGAATTGTTTTTAGGAAAACGCAGTCTCCATCTCCATCTGTCACAGCACAGCACACGGTGACACAACGAAACGTGTCCTTTTAACCCATCACCCTTAGTGAGCAGTGGGCAGACATGACAGGCGCCCGGGGAGCAGTGTGTGGGGACGCTGCTTTGCTCAGTGGCACCTCTGTGGCACTTCGGCGGTTCAGGTTTCAAACCAGCAACCTCCCGATTACGGGTCCGTTTCCCTACCTGCTAGGCCACCACTGTCCTATTTCGCCCTAAGGAGACCATACGGTGCTGTGAAAAAGTATTTCTTCCTGATTCCTTTTTTCTTTGCATGTCACACTTAAGTGTTTCAGATCAAACTAACTTAGACAAAGATAATCCAAGTAAACACAAAATGCAGTTGAGTGATTTTATTAAAGTCAAGTCAAAAAGCCCTATGTGAAAAAGTTGATCGCCTGTTGGCATGGTGTTGTTTTTCTGAAATGCTGTCTCACGTTTCTGTAATGGGATGTACCTCTCCCCAAAGAATAATTATTTCTGAAGTCTTGGGGAGCATCAAGTTGTTGTTTTTTTGCCACGTATCTCTGCCATGGATGCCATTTTTGCCAAGTTGTCACAATCTTGGGCAGGGATCGCCAGTGGTCGTTTTGGTCAATTGTAGATTCACTGGAGTCCAGATTACTTTTACTCAATTACTTTGTTTCTTATCTGTTCCTGAATTTCTTTTAATTGTGGCATGATGTCTTCTGTTTTGGTGTCTTCTCCACTTTGCTGACATGTTATATTAAGGTGACATCTTGATATGATAGTGATATCTTGGTCTGTCAGCGATCAGGCGTGTGTGGATACAGAAACCAATTCAGAATATAACAAGGGGGGCAAGTATTCTTTCACATAGGACCATGCAGAGATGATTATTTAATCATCTCTTAAAAAACTGCATTTTGTGTGCACTTTGCTTATCTTTGTGAAGGATTTGATTATTTGAAACATTCAAGTTTGCCAAACATGCGAAAAAGTAAGTCTCTGACTAGATGTTTGGCAGTAGGACGATGAATGTGGAACAGCACCCCTACAATGAAGACATTTGTTTTACTGGCTTTTAAATGTCATACATCATCACACCAGCATATTAATAATGAATATGTAGCCTCCCATCAGGTGCCTCAGAAACAATTCCTTGTGTGTTCTCATGCATTAACGTGCCAGTGTACATTTATTAGGAAAATTTGCAAGATAAACATCATGGCACTGGCAAGACCAGTTTTGTAGTTGCAATTTTGTCTAAATTTTGTCCCTCTCTCTCTCTCTCTCTCTCTCTCCTTCAAATACTGTCAATTTCCTCAACATTCCTTTTCTTTCCTCCATTCTTCTCTTTCTGTATCAGCCTCCTCCTAGGGCCTTAAGACCTGTCACCAGATCAAGATCAAAGAGCACCCTTTCTCAGAACAGCGAAGCCATGTGACTTTGTGCAAATGCTCCAAGACTGCTTTAGCTGCCTTAGCTGCAACAAGAAGGAAAAAAAAACAAGGAATGCAACCAAAAATAGACATATCTAAAGCAGCCTGTCATTTCAGGAGGTAACCAATGAAAATGCGAGCTTTGGCATTCGACCTATGTTACATTAGGGTCCCCATCTCTGAGCTGTAACTTTTTGTACATATTAACTGTATGTTTGAATGTTTTTGTTTATTTTTACATTATATTGTCTGAGACAAAAGCATGCGTCTGGTGGAATACAAAGAACGCGTGTGTAATATGTGTGTGGGTCAGACGACTTTTTTTTTTTCTTTGGTTCATGCCCTAAGATGGGAGCTGACCTCTCCTGGTGCTGGAGGAAGGTATCCCATACCGGGGCTTCATCTGACTTGTTTTACTCACCTGGAATAAAATTCTAGCAGGCTGGCAATTCTAGATGCGAGGCTCTAAAATGGCATGTGCATTTTGCATTTGTAATCTGATTGAATCAGATTGACAGGTTAATAGATACTTTAGGGGTGAGAGTGTGCAATTCGGATGCTCTGTGATTGATTATCTTAAGCTTATAATTTACTTAACATGTTCAATATTTTAATTGAGCCACAAGAAGCCTTGTTACTTACCTCGACCTTAAATATACTGCAGGACAGTTATTTGGTACTGTCAACTCATCACTGAGGAAATTGCTCTTGTGTGTGATCCACAACATAAAAAACTGCAATTACACATTTTGAGTACAGTCAAAATACGCTTTTCCATCTGCTTGATTTTATTTCTCTTGAAAAGTTCCCTGTCACATATTTGCAGGGCAGTTTTAAGACTTCACAACCATGTCCCCTGCAAGTATTAAAAGATGGTTTTTCTGCATTTATTGCTACTTTTCCAGGGTGGAATCATTAGAATGTAGATTTTTTTGAGTATCAGCCTGTGATAGCCTGTGATACTTTTACAGATGAGAACAACTGAACACTCAATCTGTTTCATGGAGCATTCAGGGCTCTACTGAAAAATTGACAATCTGTGTTATTCCCTGAAGACTGATAGTTCTCACTGTTCTGCTTCCTTCATGCAGTCTGTCACTGTGAACTCGCCATTAATTCACGGCATCAGTGGAACGCATTGATCTTGGTTCTGTGAACGTGGTATTAGTTACAGTGTTATCCGGGTCATCATGTTACACTGAAGCACCTGAAGTTTGGCCTTTGGGTCCTAATGCAGCCAGACCAACGTTTCCTCCACTCTGGCTCATACAGAATCAAGAGCATCACTTAACAGTCATATGTCTTGCATGAAAACTAACACAAAAAAATGCACTCGTATCTGACAAATTAGGCACACGAACCTGCGATCACTCACAGACCCAAGGTGGACCAAGGTCTGTGAAACGCACACCGTTACCCATTATGACTTATTTCCTTGCTGTATGTCTGTGTGATTAAACAGTCGTAATTTTCTCACTTTTCCTGGCTGTGAGCACTATATTTGTATGGGCCTATAAAGATGGTAACTACTACTAGTCTTCTATAGTCATACTAGTCTTCAGAGCTGCAGGCCTAGATGCTTGGGAAATGTCAGTCATCATAAGGCAAATTTGGCATTAAAAAGCAGAATCAGCCATTGTGTGTGAAGCAGCACTCGGTCAAAGGTAGTAGGTTCAACATTTTTGCCTCAGGTACAGTTTCTTTTGATCTGTGACAACTACGTTTACACTTGGGTATTGTTCATACACTCAAACAGAAATGTGGTTCAACCTTCTTTTTTGTCCTGCTTTCTTTAGCATTTGAGTCTTTGTATAAAATTGGATAACAGGACTGGTCTCACAGAAAAAAAGGTATAAAACATGTACATGCTTAGATTTTTTCCATTTAAGTTTTTGTATTATTTTAAAAAGTTTTTTTTTTTTTTTCCAAAAATACCCCACAATAACAAGAAATTGATAAATTCAACCTGACACGGTCAAAAAATATGTATATTAAAGATGTTCCTGCTTGACACTTTAATCGTAGGTTGGCAAAATTCCATTAATTAAACGATATTTAGATTTCTAGAAAGAAATCACAAGGGCAAATTGAACATTGAAAATGCCTGGCAGGCCAGAGTATTGTATACCACTTATACAAGTGTGAAAAGAATGATCTGTAAAGTCATGTGAAAAGTAGCATGTATGTTTAAAAAAAAAAAGAAAAAAAAAAAAGCAGACGCTCCCTCTAATGATTAAAAAATATTTAAAATGATTAAAAATGCATCACACAATTGTGATGGTCTGTATTTTTATAAAACCAGAGTAGACTGTGTAACATGTAGTAATAGGTTGTTCCTGACCGTATGAAATGTATAACTTGTCTAATAACAAGTGTGGCGCCCTATAGAGTTGAGTGATGTGTCCGAGACACATATATATATCATGGCATTCATCATTAACACACGATAGGTGGATTTGATAATAAATATTCAGAATGTAATGATCAACACTGGACTCATGTCTTCTTAATAATGGGGAATTGCAAACATTCTTACGTTAGATACAATGACAGAATCCTTCTCTACCATTTATCCAAAAAAAAATGTAGCGCAAGCACAGCCGTTGTTGCGTTTGAAAACGGATTTTTATATTGACAGGATTGACCATTCATGGAAAAGCATACATAGACGGTAGCTGGCACAATATTTACACTTTGAGATTAACCCTGTCGTGGTATTTTTGATAGGGATCATTGAGGTACCAGTTCCTCCTTTTCCAGTAGGCTGTGGTCATTTTATCAAGCATTTTGCACTGGGTCCTATTGCAGAACACATGTTCCCTCAAACGCTTCTTTCGGACCGCTGCCTTCTTCCACAACTTCTTCTTATATCCAGCCTATGGTTGACACACACATTCGTGGAAAGAGGTAAAGGAACAGTAAGAAACACTCCTGAAAACACCTGACTGGGTACATAGATAGATGTCCGTAAATTACGATTCATTACACGCTTAGATGATGATGAGGTGTAAAAACAGAAATGTGATCGGCCACATTACCTTCCTTCTGACCCAGAGGCCGCAGTGCAGCCGGAGGAATCGGTCAGTCACGGACTTCACACCCTTCCTCTTGCCATACTTCACACTGTAGTAGGTCAGACTTCTGCTGGGCGCTGGCCGACTCAGGGCGGGAAGAAAAGGCGAGAGGCTGTGGGCAAAGAAGGGCAGTCTCGCTTAATACTTCCTATAAACGTGGCCCACGGTAGAGCCGGTGTTACGGAGAATTTATTCCCTCGTGTTCCACCTGGCGCACACTAATATCAAATCATGACGTCACACTCTACTACAACGTTAGGCAGCTTCTCTTTATTTAGATGTTGTCTCTGCCTTTTTAATGTCTTTATTCAAAATGCTTTTTTTTTTATAGATACTATTTCAAATGGACAGGATATGAAGTTGCATTTTATGAGTGACTGTTTCCTGTATTCACATGTAATTATGTACCCGAGTGATTTCCAGACATGTCACATATCTTGTTTAGTGGATGGAGAATGGAATACACACACACAAATATGTTGTACGTATATACAGATATTTTGAATACTCTCATTCACTCTCAGTCTATTTATTGTATAGTGAACTTCTTAGATTACACAGTTGGCATATTCTTTATGATATTTATGTTTTGCTGCTCTAGTACTGTCATTTTCTGCCACAACAATGTTAATTTCCAAATTGTGGCGTCTGACATCTATAACCACCTCTCCACCAATACTACATCAGCAACATGTAATTATGTACATGACTCATTTTCAGTCATCTGCCATACATCTTAGTCTAAATAACCATATATTCCGGCATACAGGACCTCACTCCTAGTAATACTACATCAGCAACATGTAATTATGTACATGACTCATTTTCAGTCATCTGCCATACATCTTAGTCTAAATAACCATATATTCTGGCATACAGGAACTCTGGACCTCACTCCTAGTAATACTACATCAGCAACAATGTACCAGACATCTCACATATATATTGGTCCAGAAAAGTGTGGGTGAACACTAACGTTGAAATCAGGGGGAACATGGGGAACAGAACTTTCCGTAACACCGGCGCACTGCTGCTGCAGCACCGCTGCTGGCGGAAGTGTAAATCCGTACCGCTGTGCGAGGCCTGGTCGCGGCAGGACGACAGCAGGACTGCAGAAGGCGGCAGGGCGGATGGCGCTATTCAAGCAGCGGAACTGCGCTGCCCTCGCCACATTTTGAAACCTGCAGCCCCTCGAAACCGCAGCCAGCGGCCTCAGCAAGCCTAGAACAGAGAATGCGCAGAAACGATCGGAATGCGTTTGCCGGGAGCACGGTTATAACGTTAAAACAACGCTGAAGCGATGCAACCACTCGCCTCCGGTTTACTAGGACGTCAACAAAAACACGCGGATCAACAACTCGAATCTGTTCAACTCAATATTCAAACGTAACCAGCATAAGAACATGAATATACGCACCTGCAACTCCTCTCGCCAAGGAGGCCGCCATCTTGACACTGTCATTGAAACTACGGAACGTCGTAGAAACAAACCGGACGCGCCGATTTACGAAACGCGCTCGTTGTTATATGGGTAACACACTTGCCTATGAACCGGACGACCACAAAGTCACAGGTTCAGACCCCACTGACTACCGTTGTGTCCCTGGGCAATTCACTTAACCCTCCGGGTGGACTGTCCCTGTAACCGCTAATTATAAATGCTATAAATTAAATATTTTGGAAGCTTTGCTATTTTACTATGTTTCAATGCGTTCAATTCTGCTGTTTCACAAACATTTAAGGTCAAACTAGACCATAATTTAAAACATTGGTCACAATATCATACACCTACAAACACCATTCAGCCCCAGTCCCTTAAATGTGCTTCCACAAGCTGTGGTGTCAATTTCCATCCAGAAGACTGACATGCAGGTGTTGTGCTGGTGTACATTGTCTTGACCTTTGCTATTCAGATGACCTTGGGCATATAAACTGAATCTAAACACCAGAATAATTAAACTAATTTTTACAAACCATATTAAATAAATACAAATCAACAGAATGCCTGTAGGCTTGGTCCTGAATATTTTAGATAGATAAACATAAGAAAATTGCATCAAAATAGGGATAAATCAGTTGTTAATAATCAATAGGGAGAATCTACTGAGAAATTGCTCATTAAATGAAGATTTAAAGACAAAACATGTTGCCAATATAACAGATGAACACTTATTAAAATGAAAATATTTTTTTCAATTTTTTTTAATAACACTTAAGTTTTAATTAACACTTCCTATGTCATAGAAATGAGTGATGTAACAGTTTAAATACATAAAAAATTATCACCCAGTACCACAAAGCAATAATAAAAAAAAAAGTGGCACCAGAGTAAACATTCTAACCAAAGCCCCGTCTCCCACCCATAACCTCCAGAAAAGCATTGACAGTTCATGGCTTGCGTTTTGAGGCCAGTGCAAATATAGCATGACTGAAAAACAGAACAGCACCGCTTTCCGTACCAGGAAAGGTCGTAGCAACAGGGCAGCACAGAGAAGTAGTAGGAGTAGTTATGCTTGAGGAATGCAAATGAACAACTGATGAAACAGTAATAGTCACTTCTACAAAGCCTGCATGAGTTTATCTATAAGGTGTGGTAAAGTCTTTCGTAAGTCCTTTCACAAAGCTGAAGTTCTTTAATTATCCAGGGGGTTCATAATTAACGGTATGAGAATAGGGGGGAGGGCTGAAGCTCTGGGCTACACTGCTTCACCAGCCTGCGTAGACAGGTTCAGCATCGCATGGCATGCTGTAGAAACGGCCTGGTGGTCGCTCTTTCCCCAGCAGGGGGGCACGCGAGACAGAAAGCTCGCTGTCGGTGTCCCTCCGTCTGCGCAAAACCAGGAGGATGATGAAGAGGAGTGCAACTAGGCGGGAGATAAGACAGGTTTCACTAATTTGTTAAATAAATTCCCTATAAAATGTATGTAAAAATCTGTTTTGCAATAAATAATATGTTGTGCCTCACAACATAAACAACTCACCCCCTCCTCCAATGACAAGAAGTGCAATGGTGACTGGGGCGAGCTCACAGGTTTCCCCTGCCTTCCTGAAGAACGTCTCCATGCAGTAGCCTGGAGCAGTGCTGCCCTGTGGACAGAAGGCATCACTGGGGCACTTGATCGGGTTCACATCAGGACTCTGCAGGCGAGAGTGGGTCTGGTTACGGTCATGTTCAAGCCAAGTGAGAGACGAGTTTGAATATTGAACAGCTCTGTGTGTGTGTGTGTGTGTGTGTGTGTGTGTGTGTGTGTGTTACTCACGGGGCAGTAGTGATTTTCAGGGCAAACATCACAGTTCTCCTGACCCCAGAGGATCTGGTAGAAACCACTGCTGCAAATTTGACACATGATCTGATGGGAAGGCTTATGCATACCTGCCTCCCCAACACACACACACACACACACACACACACACACACAGAAAACACAAAGCATGAATTGAAACATCACCCAAACCTGGAGCATTGCAAAAGGCAAGAACTCAAAATGAAAGCTTCTTTGAGCAATACTGACTCATAGAACAATTTACGCCAGGCATTAGGAAATAGCATTAAATCATGTCAACATTCATGCCTAGGTCCAGAAAGGCGTGAATAAGAACATACTGGCTGGGTATTTGGTTGTAGTTTTGCTTCCCTCGTCTCCCTTTCCAGCAGCTACTTACTAATCGACATTCTTGATCAATCGTATTCCTTTCCAACACCCAAAGGGTGTACTGGAGGTGTATGATATTGTTAAACCTGCACCCTGTCCTAAGACTTAAATGCACCCAATCTAGCACCCTAGAGCAGCTATGCTGTTGTGTGTTGGTGCGACTGGTCACCTGGGCGACAGAGAGTGCATTCCCTGGCGGCGGTCTGCAGTGACTCTGAGCCAGCCGGGCACACTTGGCACTGGGCACAACTGGAGGTGCTGTACAAGCAAAAGCAAAAGTCGAGTGAGTATCCCTGCATAACAGATCAGAATAGGAAGAGATAATCCATTCAGCCTGTGATTAAAGTACACTGCAAATAATAAAGTTAATCCCATTTCCTTTTGGGATCAATATGGTATTCCCATCTAGATATCTGAGCCTAAATTCGTAATAGACGGGGCGTTTTCCACTACATGTACTCTAATCTTGGTTCTACTCATGTAGAGCTGCTTTGTCCACTGCAGCTAGTGTTGCAATGAGAGCAAGTTCAGGAGGTGAGTCAGCATTGCAGCAACGCTCTTCAGACAGCTGATGTTTTTACACCGCAGGCGTCTGCAAAAGCCATGAATGAATAAAGAATGAAGACCAAGCACAGGTTAAGGGGACAAAACTTTAATGTCATAAGGGACAACGAAATTTCATGAAGATGATGTTGACGCCTTGTTTTTGTAAAACAGAGAAGGAAATGGAGACCACAGAGACCACAGAATGAACTGGGCACATCTTTCTTGTTTGGTGACGCTAGAATAAAAACCGATTAACCACTTTTTCCATCATCCATGTGCCGGTTTACATTTTGTTCATTAACCCGTCTATGTAAGGAAGTTAAGTCCTGTGACACCGGACATGTGACGATGGTGCAGCGACTGAATTAAGGCAAGGAAAGAGCGATGGACCATGAAAAATCTCACAGACTGCTGCAACCCTGATTTCAACTCCGATTAACTGCTGCCTCTTCCCTCCTATCTCATAGGGTGCGATGTTGATTAGCTTCATGCAATAAAACTGAAACAATTATGTAATTTTTTTTCTGTCTCTGTGTTGCTATAAATTTTTATATTTTGGCAAGCAATCCTTTTAAATAAAAATGTAAAGTGTAGATCATACGAAATGTCTGGATCTCAGAGACACTCGTAATAGAGGTGTGAACCTTCACTGGTCTCATGATTCGATCCATTTATGATAATGAATGACTGCCTAGATTTGTTTTCAAATGCAAGAGTTAATGTCTCGTTCACCCGTGTGGATGCTTTGATTTGCTACAGAGAGCAGAAAAACTGTCAAACAGTGAGTTGAGCTCAACGCACCGTGCTTGCCACGATGCTCGGCGTGAAAAATAGTTTTCTAAACTCCCGGTGAGACAATAATGTCGTGTCGTAGATCCCTGGACATGCCGAGACTGATGAGGTCAGATCTTCCTCCCTTCGATTCTATTGGTTGTACACAGCGGTCAACGTTCAACTAATTTCAACTTTGACCACGGTGTGCGCACAAGGCCGGCCAGTGGCACTCTGATTATAAGATTAATTTCAACTGTTGCACTCTTAATGTAATCTCAAATCAAGTGGTACCTGTATTTTTATGCCTGAATCACTACACAGCCATGCCATATGTATTTTCATATTTCATAGGGTCATTTTCTTGTTAGGTTTAGTGGACCAGTCCAGAAGACAGTGGGTGGCAATGCCCCTTACTTGCAGTATGTTCCCTGAGGGCAGGGGCTGCACAGGGTCGAGTTGACTTTGGATGAATAAAATCCTGTGAGACAGGAGAGACACAGCAGTGTTACAATTTTACACTCCACACAATTGGCTAAACTTAATTTGATTTAAATGTAAAGGGGAGATATTTTTCGGACTGATTTGGATCTAGAGCATATTCATAAATATCACATTCTTTGTGGCAAATCCAGCTTTCAGCTATAAACAGGGGATTAGCAGAACAGATCTAATCGGTTCAGGGTGGGTGGAGGGGTACTGACCTGGCGAGCAGCTCTTGCAGGAGATCGAACCAGTTTCGTTGTTGAAGGTACCCAGAGGGCAGGTCTGACACACAGGGCTCCCCGTGAAACTGTGAAAAAGAGCTGTTCAGTGTTTATTAAAAGCTCCATCTGTCTGTTTCCTTTGAAGGGAGCAAACTGTGACATTTCTCAAACATGCATAAAAACCAAAAGGTTCTGGGACAATTGAAGTGCTGCAAAAGATAGCTGTGTATTTGATGCTGAAGCAGAGAGTTAAGAAATGGTCAAGAGTGATATTGAGCTATTTAAAGGCTATTTAAAGGGTTAGGTTGAAGTCACCAGGTCTCATTTACTGCTGGACGAGCTGTCATGAACTAATGTTTGTGCTCAGGGCACTCACTTTGTGTAGAAGCCGGGGTTGCATGGCAGACAGAGTTGCTGTCCAGCCAGGGGCTGGTAGAATCCCTGGCCACACTGCAGACAGGCACCCGAGAACATACAGAGCCCCGGATCTGGGCAGCACGAGCACAGCAGAGTGTCTGAAAAGAAAAAAAAAAAAAATCATGAATGCAAAAATTGTACTACAGTACACACATACCTACGTGACGTCTATATTTTAAATGACAATAAGTAAAAGGGCATATATACACACCAACCAAAGGGCAATACATACACACCCACCATTGTCAGAGTAAGAGCCAGGGGCACAGGCCTCACAAGTCGTGGTGTTGAGCGTGGAGCAGCCAGGTGTGGTAGTACTGAGGATCATGGGAGTTGTGGTGGTCACATTCTGGAGCACTGTGGTGTTGGTCACAGCTGGTGCAAGTGTGGTCTGACACAACACAACACCTTAACAAAAAACAAATCTTCACTGCCAATCATCTGGTCACATGAATCGTTCAAATGGCCATTCTACATATTGTGATTATGAGAAGCCTTTTACACTAACAATGATAAACATTCATATGTACTGAAAATATTAATTGAACATTAACAGTGTTGGCGAAAAATGATGTGAGTATGAACCTACACAATCCTCTGCTGGTGACCTGTCATTAACAAATATATTAAATACATTGCATTTATAACTTGATTTTCTTTATTTGTTTTTTTTGCCAGAAAATAGCATGAAAATCCCAGCTCAAACTGTACGAATAAATGGCATTTGAATAAATTGAAAAATTGGGACCTGACCTGACACACTACATAGGCAACATGAACACATCAGAATCAGAAGAAGAACCCACATCAGTAATGATGCTAAACAAAATGAAATACACTTCTTTAGCCATTGGGTGCGCAGAAAAATCCAAAAAGAGCCGATGGCATCTTTATAAGGAGTGGGTCACAGAAATGTATTTGATTCACCACTAGAAATAACTTCTCACTGTTGTTCCAGTCATGATAAGTAGGCGATACCACGTTAAAAAGGTTTGCTTGTGTCAGTCAAAGCTGATTGAGCTGAAATTGCATGTTTCTCTACTTGAACTAATATATATTCCCCCCAGTTTAAACTCAATGAGAGCAATGCAGATGGATCTTATTGTTTTAACAGATGCAGAGTACTTATATATTCAGTATTATAAATATGTGACTGAAAAAGTGCAATTAAATACACAGTATATTCACTAGTATAATTATTATATGTTTTTGCTCACCCTCTTCTCTCGCAGTCGTATTGACCTCGTTCACACGTATCGGTCAGAGTTCGCGTAAATATTCGTACATTTTGCTGGCAAGTTTTTTCTGTAGATCGCAACGTATGTATAGGAACAGGCATACACATCTTTTAGGTGCCGTTTTGTGTTTATGCCATGGTTATAAATAAGGCGTACACATCTTTTCGAACCAGTTTTGTGCGTACACAATGGTTATATATGATAAAACCCCCTGCCGCTTTCTCTAGGATTTTGGACATAAATGGAGGGTTAGAAATACTGTAGGTCTGTAATTCAATAAAACCCCAGGATTAAGAGAAGGTTTCTTAAGCAGTGGTTTTATAACAGCTGTCTTTAGACATAAAGGAACATAGCTAAGACCAATGGATGAGTTGATTAAGCCCAGGAGTGATTCACCTAACGTAGGTGGTAGCTCCTTCAGTAGTCTAGCAGGTATAGGGTCGAGATACAGGTTGATGGCTTACTTGAGAAGACCAAAACAACAAGTTCAGAGAGTGTAATCAGTGCAAAGAAATAAAGCGTAGGTGCAGACGGTTCCGTAAGGTCCTCAGGAAAAACGTATAACTTTGCCCATCCACAGGATTATTACCGAAGACGTTGTATCTTGTCTGATTGATCTTATTGTCAAAGTAATCCGCGGTTGATTATTGCAATTTTCAGCTCTATGGAATTACCATTAGCTCTTGTTAGTCTAGCAATGGTGTCAAATAAGAATCAAGGATTGTTCTTATTTCTTCTACCAATGATGACAGATGAGCAGCTCTAGCAGAGGAAAGAGCTTTTCGATATTTGATGAGACTGTCTTTCCAGGCTAGTCTGATCACTTCTAGTTTTGGAGAAGGCCATTTCTGTTCCAATCTGCGTGAGTCCTGTTGGAGTTGATGGGTGTGGGAGCCTTCTTCTGAACAATAATGCATTGGTTTTTAACTGGAGCAACCATATACAGGGTGTGACAAAGTATGGCATCCATGTTGTCTGTTACTTGTTGTAGATCTTCTGCTGAATCTGGTAAATCAGGTGGCCAAAGGGATGGTGGAGGATGGTGAGAAAATTCTGTACAAGTGGAATTAATGAAAATCCATTGCTCCTGGTATCTTGTGAGTCTTGTAGTGCAGGATCCTAAGCATACACCTACAAGAAATCAGCGAAACCATCAAGAAAAGCAGAGTATGGGCCTGGGGGTCTGTAGCTAATACCCAAGGTCAGTTGACCATCTGAATGAAATCTGGCTCCAGAACCAATAATCAATATTTGAAAGTAATCATAATGAAACTCATGTGGCAGGGAGACACTGAAATCAGAGTCATTAATAACTGTCTCAGAACTACTAATATCCACCGTGCAGCTAATGTGTGACACGTCCAGAGTGTGTATATACACAGCATTCTATCGTTCACAGTTTTAAGGTGGCACGATTTATTGGCAGTGGCAGAAAATGAAGATATCGATGTGCGTGAAAGGTTGCATCACCTGAAACTAAAACATCCTCATGTGAAATGTACTTCTCCATGCGAACTCAGAGCTTCTACAGGGAATCGTATTTTTATGATTGCTAACTGATTTGTTGCCTGTGTTATAGGGCTTTTTTTTTTACGATCGATAAAAATGGCAGAAATCAGCATCTTTACGTTATTTCTTAAACTGAGACACGCGGCTGCCAGATATGTTAAGTCTCCCAGAAATATACCACATATTGATGCCCACATTTGGCATAAAATATCCCAAAAAACTAGGGCAAGCAAACACACAAGCCATTATTTTGCATCAAGCGCTCACACAACAGAATGAGAGAGAGAGAGAGAGAGAGAGAGAGAGAGAGAGAGAGAGTCTGTGTATGTGTGGATCACTGCGTGTGTTTACAGATTCCGCAGGCAAACGGCATTCTGATTGGTTTTCTTTGCAATATTAGCCAATCAGGTTATAATTGGGAGGTCATTTCAAAAACCGGTAATGGTTATCAGTACAGTGGAGCAGCATGAGCCTAAATAATATTATTTTAACATTTTGTTGCTTATTGGTATTGGAAATTATACACTGAAAATATTTACAGTGTAGAGGGAAAATATTCAGAAACATTGATTTTCTTTTAGTCTTCAATTTTATTGTTTGTAATGTTGTATTTCATTGGTTTTGTTATTTTAATGTACATCTTAAATGTTTCACAGAAAGGTTGATTAAATGGGCTTAGTTCTAGAGCCAATAAACCACAGGATTTAAGATTTGATCTAATGAAAGTGTTGAGAGTGAAAAATTGTGAGGAATTTTAAGAGACCTTTCATGTTTCATAACACACTATTGATAGTACTCAAATACAAAAATCATTTGAGTACAGTTTTCAATGTAGAATTCCGACAATTGTTGCAGAAATATTTTTTGTGACAATGAGGAGTGACCTTCATATACGATAGACCAATTGATGATAGTCTATTAGACCATAATATTTAATCATATAATATGTAATATTTAATCCTATTTAATCCATTGCATAATATCATGGCCATCTTACACTGAGTGATTCCACATTTCTGAAGCAGTGTTCCCCCTGCTTATGTTGAAGAGGAAAATGTCACAGGTATTTTCCACCACGTTAACCTCAAAACCCACACAGAATGGAAACAAAGTTCCTCTTTTTTTTTTTAAACTGTGTTTCATTTTAAGAGGGAATTCCACTAGCTCACCAACTCAATCTCTAAAAGATTTGAGGTATAAATAAATATAATTTGATTTTAGGGTACTGAGCAATTCTGCCTGTGCCACATCAAAGCTATCTTACTGAATGACCAGCAAGAGTTTCTGTCATCCTACCATTAGAAATTACTTGGTTGGATTAAATTTCAAAACATTCTGGTAAATGAAAATGCATTTAAATGTATGCAAACAATACTGCTACTTTATACCCGGCATCATAGCTGACCTGCACTAATGAAGGCCGAGCAGGATTGGTCACCAGGGTGATGAACAGAGCGCTTATTGTAGCAGTAATCACATCAGCCATGTGGTCAGCCTCCATACTGAGTATAGAAACGGCATTCGCACAAATGCAATTATTCAAAAAGGCGGGTCATAAGACTCACGAGTCAGGCTTGCCTGGAGCTTTTTAACCCCCCTCCCTCCTTTCCAGAGCCCAACAGCACTTGGCTTCACTTTCTATCTGTCTAACTTTTGAGACAGATTGTTCTACTTGGAACAGAACATGGCTTGGGGTCCAAGTATGGAAAATTGAATGAATTTCCATGAACACTCTCATAGATCCTGACATTTGATGCTTTAAATGGTGTAGATGGAGGCAGTGGTGGCCTAGCGGGCAAGGAAGTGGACCTGGTTGCCGGTACTAATTCCGAAGCACCGACCCCACACACTTTCATGGCTGCCCACCTCTCACAGGGGTGATGGTTAAATGCAGTGGACACGTTTCGTTTTTTGTCACCGTGTGCTGTGATGCAGTGTTTCGCAAAAAAAAAAAACTCATTCAAGATAACTCTGCATCTGTTAAAACAATAAGATCCATCTGCATTGCTCTCATTGAGTTCAAACTGGGTGGGGGAAAGCAGTGCATCCAAAACCCACTTTTACTATGATTCTCAAGTCTGAAACCCAACAACAACAACAAAAAAGCACAGCGGCGGAAGCTGTCACGAAGCCAGATCTGTCTGGGGCATCAGGGCATTTCTCCACCGTTTCTCCACAGTGTTTGAGTACAAAAAAAAAAAAAAAAACAATGGCACGAAATTATATGATTTAACATGCACAGGCCGCACTGTTTTTATGTGGACAAATATTACCATGCCTGCTTACTCGAGGGATATTGCTAAAGCCTTGTGTCAATATTGTCTCCCAGTAGATAGGGGGGTGAAAATTCCTCCTGGATCCTCCAGGCTGATTATTACTGAGTGTTTATAACTGCTGTCCAGTGCTTCCATCATCCGGCCGCATGAGAGTCACAATAAGACAAATAACACATTAAAAAGGCGGTGGACGAAGAGCTTTCGACGTCTGTTCGACCAACGAGGCTTGACGGCGCCAATTCCCCCAAGTGTCTTGAGATAAGTAAAGTGTTTACGTCGCGGCGACTCACCCAGCAAACAGGCGGCGGTCGCCGCGCACACGGCTCCCCGGTGCTCCATGGTTCCGAGACTGCGTTTCACCAAAAGATCACATCGAAGTTCATCCCCGGGGACACGCGGGACTGAACTCGGTCGGTACAGCGCCTACCCGCAGCGCCGTGCCACCCCGCCGCCTACATTGCTCGGACTCGGCTTATCACCGTCATATGACAACACATCCAGCTCATGTGATTTTACTTATCCGCGCCTGCGCCTCCGCGGCGGGACGCCAGGGGGCGCCAGTGCGGAGAAACAGCGAAAAAGGCTGCAATTAACTAAGCGATATGCAATTAAGAGCTTGTTTTATATACCGATGTTGCGCACTACAGAGCAAACGTTTTGGGCCATTAAAACGCAAAAACACACATTAAAATCCAGCCAAGATATCGTTCATGTTGTAAATGGGAGCTGGAACTGGCTGTTAATGTTGTTGTTTTTTTACTTCAACAGTCACTTCACTTTCATTCATTACCAATAAACCTTTTTCAATCATTTCAGAATAGCACTTGCAGTGATTAAAGAAGCAACAAAATGACCTTCAGACTCGTAGTTGTAATGTGTTTTCATGTTTTACATGGAAAAACAAGGACATTTCTAAATCCTAAACTTTTGAAAGGTAGTATTGGTAAAATGCAAAATAAAGTATTAGAGATTAGACCAAAGTAGCTTAGTAGATGTTCAGTAGGGTGTAATAACAGTTGTAGGAAGAAATGTAGTGGCAATTAGTTTGAATTAAAAAAAATTGTTTCACACATTTTCCAAACAATCCAAGATGCATCACCATTGCATCTTATGACACATATATAGACGTCCATGACAGGCTTGGACACTTCTCCATCTGTAAATATTTGGTGCCCATGTCTCTGTGAATGGTTGTCCTTCCTTCATACTAATCACAGCATACCAGGATTCGCCCACAACACACTGAACGTCTCTTGTGACTTAAATTACTATTTATACAAACATTTACCCACTCTGTACCCTCCCAATGGTTCAGCCAGGATTTGCGCTGTCATACCAGATTGCTGAATCAGCCCCCTGAAACCATGCTTCTCAATTTTTTTTTCTGGGGGTAGTCTGGCGCTGTATCAAGATGCTCTACTCACAGCTACTGAAAAAATGTGTTTAAATGCATTGTAGTACACTACACGTTCATCATTACTGTGAATACTGTGAAAACAAGGTGCAATAATCTAACATATAATAATGTGCAACCCACACACACTGTATATAAAACCTTACCCAGTTATTTATTATTCCCATACTGCGCAGTCACTTGTCACTTAGTAATTCCTGACCCTTATTGTATTTTTGTATATTTTGTATTTTTCTTGCACTGTTTTCTGCATTCATGTCTGCACTAAATCAAATTTCTACACGTGTATAGTGACAATAAAATGCATTCTATTCATTTACATTTACATTTACGGCATTTGGCAGACGCCCTTATCCAGAGCGACTTACAACGTGCTTAAGTTACCATCGATGAAGAGATCAATTCCGGTTCACTAGGACCCCAACTATGAATACATCTATTTTATTCACTCTGTTGTAGATTCTGTACACAAGTTCGACAACAAGAAAATGACAATTTAATCTAAATATTCTTTAAAGAGGAAGGTCTTGAGCTGTCGTTTGAAGGTGCTCAGTGACTGAGCTGTTCTGACCTCGAGGGGAAGTTCATTCCACCACCGAGGGGCCAAGACGGAGAAGAGTCTAGATGAATGTTTTCCTTTTACCTTTAGCGATGGAGGGACCAGGCGAGCAATACTGGAGGCTCGGCTACTCCATTTTATTTTATTTTATTTATTTATTTTTTCCTTGACATGTTTATTCAGTATTTACAGATAGATGTACAATCACTTTAAGGTATTGTGACTTGAATTTCACTTCAAAAATACAGAAACAACTTAAGCAATAAAAACAAGTCTATAAACAAAAAGAATACACAAAAAAGAATTTAAATAATACCATAATAGAAACATGTCATTTATAACACACATATATACACACGAAAAAACCCAACAGAACCAAGACCATTCTTTATAATTATTTTTTTAATATAGTTATAAAAATATAACCATCGCGAAACCCTAATTGACACACAAAACCATTTCTCTCACATTTGGAGATAAGTGATCTAAAAAGGGAGACCATACATTCTGAAAGCTATTTATATTATCCCTAAGCACAGCCGCCAGCCTCTCATGAGGCAGAACTGCAAAAATCTCTCTATACCATTGTGTGACAGAGGGGGGAGTATTTTTTATCCATCTAATAAGAATACACTTTCTTGCCACAAGTAGTAATTTGTCTAATAATCTATAACTTTTGGCATCAAGTTTCAGTGAAGTTGCTTGTCTTCATTCATTTTTGTCTTTTATTTTATTCTATTCTATTCTTGTTTGTAAATAATAAATAATATTTAACTTATAATACTTATAAAGTATTATATTAGGTCCAGGCACTAGTTTCTATGCTGGTCATAATTGGCGGTACCAGGAGGGCCACGTGTCTTAAGAGGTTCGTAAAAATGTGAGAAACTCCACGATCTGCCGCTAGATGGCGGCACATGCACAGCTGCCGCGACTTGCTGCAACGCTTTTACAACACGGCTGTAAATTTTCCCTTTCTTCCCTTGATCTGACAAGGTCAGTAGTGGAACTCTTCACCAACTTTTCCCCCCAAAAAAGTGTGGTTAGAGCACTTTCTGGAAAATGTGCATCGGGGAACTACATTTTGCGCACTAAACGGCGGCACGTCCGCAAACTTGGCTCGAAAGGTCCATGGAGTCACGTTGCATCCTGGAGGTTTTAAGTTTCCACATTTGAACAGTATGTTTTTAGTTGTTTTTTTTTTTTATGTAAAATGATTACAATGCGGCACGAACGCGACGCAAGCCGGCTGCGCGGCTCTGATGCAACGTCCTGCTCGGGGGTTTGGTCTCGGCGTAACCCGAGCCTCGGCGCTCGGCGGGGGGGTGAGGAGGGATGAGCCGTCCGTGTGGAGCTCCGGACAGAAGGACGGACAGCCGCCTACCGAGTGACCGATGCTGGAGGCGCGGTGCGGTTGAAACATTTTTACCGGAGAGTTTTTACCGAACAGGGCGACAAGCGAAGGTAAACACACACACACACACACACACACACACACACACGTAGCTGTATCAGAGCCCAATAGATTGTCCGGGTGTGTGTGTATTTTCAGAACACACTAGAATGCACACACACGCCAGTTTGGAACCGGCGGTGGTGCTGATGTGCTTTACGGGATTTGCGTCTCGCCGGCTCCGCGGAAGAGATCCGATCACCGAGACTCGGTTCGGATTCCCCGAGAGTCGGTTCGGATTCGTGACTGCAGCGGGTGTTGGGAACACCTGTGCGCCCTGACCTTTTTTAGACAAAACTCGTGCTCTCTCTCTCTTTCTCTCTCTCTCTCTCTCTCTCTCTCTCTGCAGCCTTCAGACCCAAATCTCGCCTTTTCTTTATTAAAGACCATTTTCTCTCTCCTTATTGCCCATACTGGGTGGGATTTGTGAGTTAAAACTGAATGGGTGCAGTTTGGCCTCCATCATCTTCTGCTCTGAAAACCACTGTAATTGTGCTTTGCCTTGTTGGTTTCTGGGTTTAAGGACGAGTTAACGGTTTTTCGTCAACCCTGGCGACTGGTGTTCACATGCCACCATGTGTAAACTCCACGCTGAGCGCTGGAGCCTGTGAAAAAGCAGTGGCGCTTTTGGAAAATGACATCATGCACAGCTTGATGGAGCGGAGGCTGTCTGTGGGCTGCGTGTGGGCTGCGCCGCGTGGACGGCAGTCTGTCCGGCCGCGCTCTCATGGCACTGGTCAGCGTGTCCAGATTCCGGCAGTAAATCACACAGTCTACGTTGGCTTTTCTGGGTGTGTGTTTTCTGAATCAGTCTAACCAACTAAGTGTGTGTGTGTGTGTGTGTAAACTGCGTCACAGAAATTCTATAAAACAGTAAATGAACCCTGAGTGAAGTGTTATTTTCCAGTTTAGGATTTGTGGGGAGTTATTATGTGTTAAAGATTGTGTGTGTGTGTGTGTGTGTTGTGGCAGCCCGTGCTGGAGATGTTTACACCTCAGCAAAGAGGAATGTCCTGGGCTGTATTTATGTCTGTGACTGATGATGAGTGTGTGTGTGTGTGCCCACAGAGACCTGTCATTACCCAGAGATCCCGGTGCTCTGGTGCTCTGTAAAGAAAAGGTAGAAAGCAGAGAGATAGAATCCGGTTGCCTTGGTATGCCTGGCCATTCCTGCTGCGGTGAAGAGTGCTCGGAACCCAGCCGGCCCATGGAAAACAGGAACATCAGTCTGGCTGCACCTGCTTTGCAGAGAAACACACACTCCTTGCTAGCATAAAAAAAACATAATAATTTGCTGATGCAGCAGGTAGCCACCGCCTGGGCAGGGTTCAGAGGTTAAGAGCCGCGTCGGAGAGGGCAGCCTGTTCAGTGTCCTCCGCTGTGACTCAGACAGTTTCTAACGCACG
This sequence comes from Denticeps clupeoides, assembly GCF_900700375.1. Taxonomy (NCBI): domain Eukaryota; kingdom Metazoa; phylum Chordata; class Actinopteri; order Clupeiformes; family Denticipitidae; genus Denticeps; species Denticeps clupeoides. The sequence goes on along the minus strand of NC_041707.1, from coordinate 15,513,558 downwards.
TACGGAATCTCGTATACTTACGCACACTGCTGTGTGCATATGTGCAGGTTAGTTATCCTTATGTTTATGTGTATATATATTTTATATATTTTTTTCAATATATATTTTAGTCACTTGCTCAGATGTAGGATTCGTCACGTCTGGTTCGTCACGGTGCACACAGTGAAATTTGTCCTCTGCATTTAACCTATCACCCTTGGTGAGCAGTGGGCAGCCATGACAGGCGCCCGGGGAGCAGTGTGTGGGGACGGTGCTTTGCTCAGTAGCACCTCAGTGGCAACTTGGCGGTTCGCGATTCGAACCGGCAACCATCTGATTACGGGGCCGCTTCCTTAACCGCTAGGCCACCACTGCCCCGTTGAAAAGTTGAGTGAGCTATGCTCTAGGCCTTTGTTTTGGCAAATGTGTTTTTCAGAAGCTGACGTGTCTCTTCTGCTTTCCGTCACCTTGAACTCATTTTTCACCGGAGAAGCCCAGCATTGGAGAGTCAGGAGAGTCTCACAGTTTACACACCCACATGTGTTATTGGTAAAAAAAAACAAAACAGTTGAATGGAAGGTCAAGGCTGGCCAATCTAACCCATCAATAATCATCAAAAATTCACTGCATTCGATCGTTTCTCTTCCTGGGCCCTGCTTTCTTGTTGCCAGTTTTTTTTCCAGTCCCCTGCTGAGGGGACGGTCATGCAGAAAGAGCACATTGTGCTGAGCCGAGCCCCGCCCACTGCTTCCCTGCTGGAGTAAGAGGTAAATTTGGAGGGTGGTGGGGCTTGGTGGGTGCTGAGATAGTACACTGTTAAAAAACAATTCTGGAGGTTGGGAAATACTATTCATTGTAGTTGAGTGTACTATACTTAATTATAATAGTCAATGAGCCAAATCTAAAGCAATCAGGTAAATCATACCCACACTACCCAATTTTAAAGTGTAAGAGCAGCTTACACAAAATGTGAGAAACTCCACATTGTGTGGGCCACAATGCGCGCATGCATCATGCAGAGGTATTTGTGCAGGGGTTAGTTTGCAAGTGCCTGCCTACTGGGGAGATGCAGGAACGGTTCATGCGTTGTGTGTCACTGCTGGTGGTGTTGTGGGGACTATATCGTCCATTACTCAGTTGTTAGCATCGGAGCAGCAGAGGGGATGACCCGAACAAGGAGGTTACTGTGGGGACAGAGCGTTTGGGCTTTTGCTAGTTTGGTTGATGGGTTGGTGACTGTGATGCAGGGATTGCAGGGATAATTTTTTAGCACCCCAGTCTGTCTCACTGTTATATAGCTATAGCTAATATGCATTGGCTTTTTTTTATTTTACTTCATTGAGTGTTTGATCGTTTTATTGATTAATGTAATTGACATTATCAGTTGTGTTTTAAAATTTGTAAATCTAAAACTCCCTGAATATGTGGGGGCTAACAAATTAAAGATTAGTAAAGGAGTAATTTGTTTCATAAAGTGTTAGATTTGACCTAATTTGTTTAGGTATTTACTAACTTTGTATTTACTAATTTTGTAATTCACTAATGTATTTACCATTTACTAATAATATGCAAAATAATATAAATTATTACCTCAAATTGTTACCTCAATTGTATTGGGTAGATTCTATAAGTTATTTGTTAAAGTGTAGTAGCAGAAGCTATTGAGTAGTTGAGTATTCTGTGTAATAGATAAACAAAAGCATTCCGGGTAAAATTGTAAAAAAAAAAGCTTGAGTTAGAAAATTCACCAGTGTGTGGCCATTGTGTGTGTGTGTGAGTGTGTGTGAGGGAGTGGGAAAGAGTGCCTGGGGGCCATTCTCTCTTTAAAGGAACTCATTGTTTAACTGTGTCATCATCGATGATGTCATTAGTCCTTGTTGTGGTTTCCTAGGTGACCTGGGGGGGATGATCAGCAGCATTACCTGCCTTGTTTGCAGTGCTGATTTTCTACTGTGGAAACTTGAGCTGCGTTGTAACTCACGGTTAAACCACACACTCATTTAGTAAGGAATGGCATGTAATATACCACTGAGTCCAGCACAATTTCGCTTACATCTCTGACTTGCGTGACACAAGGGAATGTTAAATTCCCCTGATATTATTATGCAGGATTTGTTAGACTTTGTGGTTATCTGGTTAAAGGTTGAGTGTGTTATTCTCTAGGCTATTATTTTGGCTTTTTTTTTTTTTTTCAGAAGCTGATACGTGTCTCTTCTAGAGGTGTGAAACTTCACTGGTCTCATTATTCGATTCGATTATGACTATTTTCTACAAGGTCACATGATGTTTTCAAATACAAGTGTTAAGGTCTCGTATTTTCTACAATAAGCAGAAAATCTGTCACCGTTCAGTTGTACATACTGGTAGTTCTCCTTTAACCGCACACGTCACTATGCTGTGGGCGGAGTTAGTCGTCTGCCCCGGTCCACATGCATATCGACTCTCCACCAAGCAGACTGGTCAAAGCTCCTGTGGTCCCTTTATTATTTCATTTTGTATTATAGAAATGCTGTTTTACATGAAATTACATAAATGTTTGGTACGTGTAATGTCTCCATCTGTCGGTAACCGTTCGAACCATACACGGGTGTGGCGGAACTGAGGTGCTGTAAGCATAATAAATAGAGAGCGTGATGGAAAGCCCAGCAGCGGCGTGAGATTCTCTTTCTTCCCGGTGGGTCTCCTTTCTCTGCATGCGTTTCACTCCCTACACACCGGCCAAAACCTGTTACAACCTGAAGCCATGAACGGCAGAACAACGCCTGGTTCAGACGTCCGTGGCATCAGGTGAGCGCGCACTGAGAACAGAACATTTTTCTGCTCATTGGAGAAAGCCTAAATCGTTCAGACCAAACACGGCACATACTGGAAAAAAATATGCAAATAACTGTCGGGTTGTAGATCTCTGGACACTCAGAGACTGATAAGATCACCGTTTCTTCCATTCCCGCTTTGTGTGTGTTTCGAAATGGCAGAAAGAACAATAACCCGATTTTGATTCTGTTGATCTCGCGAAAATACATTCCATGCCGCACAGCGTGAACCTCCGACCCAGAGCGGCGCTGTACTCCGATCAGGCGGCTACAGTCACTACCAGCACTACTTTTTAATTTTTATGCCGCCAGCAGAAATTCACCAAGAAACGTCATCGATTAGGTTCTGCACTCCACTGATGCAGAATCATCCACATCTGCATCACGGGGCATCGATTATATGATTAATTTCAACACCCCTAGTTTCTGCTGCTTTCCGTCACCTTTTTCACTGGAGAAGCCCAACATTGGAGAGTCCACACACACAGACACAGCTCTTATCAGGTCATCAGGTCTTCTCACTGGTGTTTTATTTTAGGGCCAATCCAACCCATCAATAATGATCAAAAAAGTTGACTGCATGTGATTGTTTCTCTTCCTGGGCCCTGTTTTCTTGTTGCCATTTTTGGTAAATATTATTAATATTAATATTAAATATTGTTCCGACAATTCCGGTAAATATTATTCATTCTAGTTGAGTGAAATATACATTATTGTAGTAGTCAAATGGTCTATTAATTATATATAAAATATATAAAATCATACCCACACCACATCAATATTTAGTGTAAGATCAGCTACTTAAATTCCGACCATGTTGCTGCTGGTGTTGCTTGTCGGTTTCAAGATCGAGGTACCTCACTGTGCAACAGTTCTAGGTAGATGTGAAAAATGCCCTATTATATAGTTTATTTTCAGGACTTATGAAATCAATGTTTGGTGTGAGCACCTTTCACACACATCAATTCTTCTAGGTATGCTTTTTCAAGGAACAGAAATCCACCGATCCAAATGTCATGGGGAACTAACCACAGATCCTCTCTGCGTGTAGTTTTCTGACATTTTTTTGTCTTCATGTAATCCCAGGCAGACTCTGGGCTTTGGTGGAGGTGGGAGGGGGGTACCGTCACTATGTGTGTATTTATCAGCATTAACTAGACTCATTATTGTACCGCTCTCAACTGCCTTCTGATCTCAAATTTGAGACTCATTAGTCTAGAGCAGCTGCTGCCATTTTTCTAGGAGTAGAGGTAGGAGTAGACTCCTTCTGGCCAGACTTCTCCACACAGTAGAAAAGCACATCTTGAAACCACGGTTTGCAGTTTGGGAAAGACCTTTGGGGAAGACCTTGGTGATACCTTGTGTCTTGTTGCTGTGTTCATTCTTGCCATGGCCTATGACCTCAGTCAAGAAACCGTCTCCCGCAACCTCATCTTGGTAGCAGATTTGGGCTGTTCCCCACCTATAAATTTGATGATCATTAGCACCGCAGTTGTTCACTCCCTTTCCATAGCCCATTCCTGGTCACTGAACAGCAGGGTGGGAACTCACCCAGGGCAGGGCACACACAGACCATTCAGCCACACACTCATAGCTATGGACAATCCAGAGTCACCAATTCATCTAGTGTGCAAGTCTTTGGATCCGGAGAACCTGGAGGAAACCAATCTAGGACCTTGATGAAAGGCCACATTGCTAATACATTGTTGGGCATTTTGGGGTATTTATCATCACTGATGCATTGCGATTAACTGCACATCCCTGTTCTCTCCACTAGGGATTCCATATTTACTCAAATGTGCCCACAGATCAGCACTATCATATCATTAAATTGTTCCCTTAGATGGAATGAAAGCTGAAATTAGATGAAATTACTGTCCTTCTCTCATCATTTTCATTCCCATCATGATCACAATTATCAACATTACTTAATAATACAGGCTTCAGGATAATGGAAGGCATAAATGTGCAACTTAATTTGAAGCGAAAAGTGAATGTTTGTGAAATCAAACACAAGCAAGTACAAGTTCAGAGGAGGAAGTGGAAGAAGTGCTGTCGGAAAATTTCAATCTTCAAGAGAGTCTTGAAGATAGCGAGGGATGAAGCGTCTCTGGTTATTTCTTCATTCTTAATGTTCAAGTGTCTCTGAAGGGACCTGATCAGATCCAATGGAGGTTTTGAACATGTCAAAAAGTATGTAGAGATATGCGTGTACTTGATGAGTTGAATGGGTTTTTGTCTGATGCAAATGAATTTGCGATGTTGTTTGACTTTTCGTGGTTCAGATGGATTGCGTGTGTGCGTGAATGAGAGGGTAAGTTTGCCACACTGCAGTTTGTCATGTCCCTGTACTTTATAAATAAGCAGCAGTCTGACCTACAGAAACCCACAACTGGCAGTTACAGCGTTAAGTGCTCAAGGAAAACAAGATGTGATGTGAAGGAATACGTTTGTCTGCGGGTGTGAGAGAGAGGGAGAATAAACCTGTGTGTGAAATGCATGCATACGTGTATGGTTTTGGAGATGAGAATGTAACAGGGGTACATAATGTGTGTTTGTATTTGTAAATGTGTGTGTGCCCTACTTTTGCCGACTGTCTCACCAAGGCTGGGATTTCTCTGACAGGCTGCTGTTGAGCGTGTGTGCCGTGACAGTTCCGAACGTCTTAATGGCTGATGTCATGGAGACGGGTGGGATGGGCAGCATGGCGGCCGGCAGCATTGACTGGCAGAAGAGGTGCATCGCCTTGGAGGTGCAGCTGCTGAGGTTTCGTCTCCAGGCTGGAAAAATCCGGGAACTTCTGGCAGAGAAGGTGATTGTGTGTTTTCTTGAATTAAGTTTTGTGTCTCACAAGGATATAAATATGTAACTGAATCTACTAAAAGCAGAAATCTAAAAGTACAAGAAGTTGTCTTCAAAAGATAAAAGGTGCACAAACATTTTAATATAATGATTATATATAAATATATAGCTTAATTATTTGACGCTGAAGTCCATTAAAATTATCATGAACAAAAAATGTTTTTGAATGGGTTCCCTGCTTTACTCCCAACGGCTAAAGTCTGACCACCATGTGGATTGGCCATAGGTTTGAGTGTGTGAGTGAATGGCGTGTGTGTGTGTGCACCATGTGGTGGGCTGACACCCTGACCTGGGTGAGTCCATGCCTTGCGCTCAGTGTCCCAGGACGGGTCCCAGCCTCCAAGACCCTGATGTGGAGTAAGTGGTCATGGCTAGTAAAATGAAAATGGATTAACAGGATTTGAGACCAGTTTTGAGCTGAATCTTTATTAGTAGGTTAGTTACAGCTCTAAATTGAATAAAACCTTAGATTAAATACAGCTTCATATAACATATATATAACATATACAGCATTTATCAGACGCCCTTATCCATACGTCGATTTACAATCAGTAGTTACAGGGACAGTCCCCCCTGGAGCAATTTAGGGTTAAGTGTCTTGCTCAGGGACACAATGGTAGTAGGTGGGATTTGAACCTGGGTCTTCTGGTTCATTGGCGAGTGTGTTACCCACTAGGCTACTACCACCCAGCTTCACAAACTTTCCTTCATTATATTGCACATGTACAGTCGCCAATTCCATTTACTTTGTAGGTAGAGTTGTAATACATATTATACTCTGTCCTCTCTAAGATACAAAAAGAATTAGGTAGATGTGTGGTGTACTAGATATTAGCCCTGCTTTACTCCCGTCTTTCTGGGTTCATCTGCTCCAGGCTGTGACCCACTTTGCACCACATGGCTGCAGTTTCCACGGAGACGTGGGGGAGAGGGAGACCTCGGCCCATCTCACTCCGCTGACGCTGCCATTTGTTGTGGAAAAGTGTGGAGTGGCGTCAGTGGAGAGGAGTGTGTGCGTATTTCCCAATTTAGTCCGGCCCTCTGCACTAATAATATTGCAGAATAGAGGTGGTACCAAATTATTAATTTCTGAAATAAATAATTTTATGAAAGTTTATTACAGCTGACATGGGGACCACAGTCACAGTTTCTAAAACCCAGATGAACCTTAATCTAAGACTAAACTCCTTCATGAATTGTATGTTGCTGCAGTCACCAGTACATTATGTTACATTCATTTAGCAGAAGTTCTTCTCCAGATGGAGAGGAACACTGATGTAACACACTTCAGGACTTTAAATAAAACAGTACAACCCTGCTGTCATGGGTGCTCTTGCAACCGCAGACGGGATTGCATTGCCAGGCGACTTTTCACCAAGGAACGCAGTGGTAGGAGTAAGCGGTTGACTGAAAATAAAAAAGGCACATGTACACACACATTGAGCCTCAGTAATGAAAGATGTTGTTGCTGCTAAGTGTTCTAACACATGTTCCATCGCTTTTTGCCTTCATTAATCATTTAGCCTCAGTTTGTATATGTCTGTGTTAATCATTGTTGCATGAACAGAAGTTATGCGATTGTTGTTTAGGTGATTTGAAAGCCTGGCAGAACACAAACACACAGGCACACATACACGCCCATATACACATGAATTACTTTTAAAATCTATGGTGGTCTCAGAAGAGCAGATAGTGAACGTGTAATTTGTGTTTTGCTTTGGTCGTGATACTGAGTGGGTGTGAGCTGCTCAGAGCTCCTCTGCACCCACCTGCTTGACCTATGACCTTTGACCCAGTTAGACGACACAGAGGAGGAGAGTGTACATCTTTGTTGGAATGAAAATCCTATTCCTTATTCCTTAAAAATCTATATTCCTTATATAAATATGTTTTTGTGTGCAGTCATTAAGCATTTGTTGCATTTTATCTATGTGTGTGTTCTCAGATGCAGGACTTGGAGCAGAGAGTGATAGAAGCTGACAAGAGAGCAGAAACTGCAGAGGAACAGGTACACACACATGCTGAGATGTGTGTCAATCAGATCATTATACACAAATACTGAACACACTCACTCTAGAAGTCTTATTCGGTTTACCTTTTATGTGTCTGCCTGTTGCTGTGGTTCAGGTTCACATTATGGAAGAAAAACTGAAATCTGCTAACATCCAACCCAGCGAATCAGAGAGCTCCTTGCAGCGAAGGTTTCATGAGCTCACCAGTCAGATGCAGGAAAAAGACGACATGATCAAGAGGCTGGAAGGGCAGCTGGAAATGCAGGTATGAAACGAACAGCGAGATGAGAAGAACAGGAACTGATTCCCAACAGTTGAACCTACAAAGAGCTGCTCATAGACACTGGAGTCTAAGATAAAGTCATTCTAAATAATTACATGCCATCGGTTATAATCATCCAGAGTGAGGAAGTAGTGTGTGTATGTGTGTGTGTGTGGGTGTGTGTGTGTGTGACAGCGGTCAATCATCAGGCTCCTCTCATTGAATACATAATTAAAGATTGTGCTGTGGGTGACAGAAACCATTGCACACCGAGATACTGATAACTACCAAGTGGTTCGTTCTTCTTTTATCTATTCATTTATGTAATGACACCAATGACCTTACACTAGCAAACAAGCTCCATGTCCCCACAGAACCAGGTCCGTGCCCAGGAGGCAAAGATCATCGAGGAGAAGGCAGCCCGCATCAAAGACTGGGTGACTTTGAAGCTGCGAGAGGTGACGCCCATTTCCTGGTCTTCTCCAGATTTTACCTAATTCCAGCTCCCTGTAGCAGCTCAGGGTGTAGATTAAAGCCACAGAGGGAGTCTGGGTGAAACCCGGTGTTTTTCTGAAAACTCTCTCTGCAGATGGAGATGGAGAACCAGCAGCTGAAAGTGGCCAACCTCCAACAGACCCAGAAAATAGGCGTTCTTCAGGATAAACTCCAAGGTAACTACATTTCAAGTATATTTCGACTTCAGAAGATCACCATACCAGTTAGAACACTGCCTTCAGTAAATTATTTTCAATAATTCATTTCATTCGCCTGTTTTTATTTACAGCTGTTTATGTCTGTCTCATTTTTTCAAACTGTAGACTGTAACGAATGTTATATGACAGAATAATTTTTAAATAGATGCATACAGGTGACAATGTCACTTCCAGAATTTCCCTCAGCCACTCGGAATATCAAGTCAGAAAAGAGAAAAGAAAAACCATTCGTGACCTCTGTGTGTGACCCCTGTGAGGTGATTTATATCTCATCATGAACTAGCTGCATTAGAACCACGTAAACGTGCCGTATTCTGCCAGCAGGGCTCTTCGCACATTTTTCTTATTTGCCTTTTTTCTCTCGGCTTCTTTCTCGTTGCTTCTCTGTCAGTTTTCCTGGAGGGTTCTGTGTCTTCAGCTGCCCCTGTGTCACCGCTTGCAGATGCCCACCTGGTGCCCTCTAGCCCCCTGCACCCTCCCAGCTGCCCTGGTACCCCTCCTGCCCAGGAGGAGAGCTGGAGGCAGCCGTGCCAGCATCTCTCATCTGCCGGTCCAAACATAGGTGCCACCACCCCACCGTTTCAGCCCTCCTTGAGATGCCCTAGCACTGATTTTCACCTTAACAAATGGCAGAATTTTACTACAATCATTTTTGTTGTGTGTGTTTCTTTCAAATGCAGAAGCATCTTTCAACACATCTCAGATGGACATGGCCATTGTGTCCATGGTGATGGACAACAACTTGAGCAAAAGCCAGGAGGGCCTGACCCGGGCTTCTGGGGCACATGCAGACTTGTGTGGGCAGGATCACTCCTCAGACGAACTAAACAGTAAATTCCGCTCGCACCATCTGCGCTCTTCCTCCTCGTCTTGCTCGTCTTCCTCCTCCTCTTCCTCATCGGCGTATGAGAATCCAGAGGGCTCCCTCCGCCTCCTGGATATCCCCCAGAAAACCCTGTGTCCACCCTGCACTTCTCCCATAACCCTTTCTCTGCCGGCCGGAGTCAGCATGACCTTGCCGAAGGTCCGGACTCCTCTGACCCCACGTGACAGCATCCAGCTGGTCAAGAAACACCAGAGTCAGCCTCAGCCAGGCCTGGAGCGCCTCCACCAGGTCAACATCAGCATTGAAATCGGAGCTCGCACCCGAATCTCCACCCACCCACCAGCACCCTCACAGGCCCTGCCACCGCTGCCCACCCCTCAGGTGGAGGAGACAGATATTGACGATGGTATGGACCTAATGGAAGAAGGGATCCAGGATGGAGTGACCTCGTCTGGGGATGGCGTGTTATTTATGGGACTTGCAGAAGAGCTGGAGACCCTGGACCCAGAGGTGGTGAAGCCACCAACACCTCCCCTGCATCGCTTTCCATCCTGGGTAAGAGAAAGAAATTAGACAAAGTGATCAAAATGTTGCTTTTTATGTTTATTCTAATTTTAACAAAGCTGATGTGGGATGTGTCTCATTCTGAACGACTGTGAATGTTTTGTAGGACAGATGGCTGCAGAGTCGGTTGCAACTTATGGAAACATTTGTATTCTTTGTTCTGAACAACAAATACTTTCGCCTCTAAACTGCAGTATTCAGCTGTCCGGAACACATTTCTCAACAAGTGAAAATTCCAGCGTTTCCTCGCGCTGCAGCAGCTGCTGCAGGACTCGTTTTTACATGTTTGAGGGAACCCTGTGCTGGAGTGGTTTGTTTTTAACTTGATCTCTGTGTTAAAGAACAAATATGTGCTGATGTGTGTGTGTGTGTGTGTGTGTTTACAGGAGAGCCGCATCTACGCTGTGGCCCGGTCAGGTATGCGTGTGTCTGACGCTGGTACTGCAGCTCGAGGGAGGGGTGAGTTACTCAGCATCGTGTCATAAATCTAAATCAACGGATCAGCCATAATATTATGAACATAATGTTGAGTTTGCACCATCGGATGCTTCTCTGACTTGTTGGGACATGAACCTCTGATGGTATGCTGTGGAATCCTTTAAGTCCTATGTGAGGTGATGGCTCCATGAATTGGAGATGTTTTCCCGATACAACCACAGATGCTTGATGGAATGAGATTATCTGGTACAGGTCATGACATCAGGGAACGTTGCTGAAAAAGGTGGATCCTTCTGGAACACCATGCAATGTCACCATTACAGACATATCTTCCTTATCGCCGGTTTTATACCTTCTACTGCTAATGTGGACATTTTCAGCTTCTGGTGATAAACTGCTGAATTCACTTATTCCCTGCAGTTTTCAGATCCATGTAAATTGAGTGTTTTTCTCCCCATGGGACCCAAAGGATGGTTGGAATGGACCCTTGCTGCCTGATATATCCCAACCAATGTCACCATTGTAACCTGATCAGTTATTCACAAACAAAGATGGCAATAATTATACATTCCATACACACACACACACACACACACATACACATACACTTTGCTCCATTCACATACACACACACATCTTTGATCTGTCAGTACAGTCAGATTTCTTTAGATGACACTTCCATGTCTCTCTCTCACAGACACACACACACACACACATACACACACCTGTACAGGTGCTACTTTGATTACAGGAGCCTTTAGGATCTAAAGACAGTTGAGCTGCTTTATAATTAACTGATGAAAAGACTCGTTCTGGTGTGTCATTAACATTCTGCCCCTCTGTCTCCCTGTGTCTCTCTCTGACTGTCAGTTTCATTTTCTCACTCTGTTCCAGTCATAACAGATTTTTTTGTTTCTGTTGATATGTAATATTTATTTCTCTATTTGTGTGTGTATGCGTGTCTGTGTTTCAGTGTCCACCTGGCTTCAGTGTCCCACCACTGGCCTATTCACACACCATATGTATAAGAACATCAGTGTGCCAGTTTACACCACACTTAAAGGGGTTAGTCACAATATCATATTTTATGTGTTCCATAGTTAGGATATTGTTTATCATATTCCACTGAAAATGAAGTAGAGTTATTTTTAAATAATTATGAATGTGTAGTCTTTCTGCTTTTGTCATTAATTGGATCTTCACATTTAGACACGGACTATATGAATTCCTACAGAGAGTCTTAAAAAAACACCTATGTACTGTTGCTTTTAGGACTGCTGTCTGAGAAGCAGCAACGGTGCCACCATCTGGTTGTAAACTGCATTGTTTAAAATCACTGTAGCCCACTGTTGCCTGAAAAGGTGTGTTGATTAATGAAAAGACAGTAATGATTTATCATCATTTCTGTTGCTTCATCTGCAGAAAGCCACGCAGCTGAGCAGCACTGCACTGCAGGATGACGATTCGGGGTCAGAGGATGACAGTGGCTCTGTGGCCAGTGCCCGGAGCTCCATTCTTGCATTCGAAAAGAAAGGCAGCACTCCTGTCCCTGGCAGCCCTCGTGCTGTTAAGAGGGGTGAGGAGAATTGAAAAAGCACAATTTTTCCAGATTATAATGCATTTCTCTGCGACTTCATTCCAAACATCTTCTGTTTTCTGGCGTTCCCTTAGGAGTGTCAGTGTCATCTATTAGCTCGGAGAGTGATTACGCCATTCCGCCTGACGCCTGCTCTCTGGACAGTGACCACTCTGAGCCCGAGCACAAAGTCCAGCGTACATCGGCCTACTCCTGCGAGAGTACCGGATCGGTAAGCAAATCTTTATTTACCAAAAGGAAGTGAAGGGATTGTCATTGAGAAACAGTGCATCACAGCACACTCAACGAAATGTGCCCTTAACCCATCAGTGAGCAGAAGGATGCCATGAAAGGTACCCGGGGAGCAATGTGGGGATTTGAACCAGCAACCTTTCAATTATGGGCCCACTTTCTTACTACTCTAGGCCATCACTGCCCCATGCTCAATTTACATTTGTATTATGCTGAATGCAAAACCAACATATGTACACTGAGTACAGAAAGTATTCAGGCTCCCTTAATTTTTTCCACTCTGTTATATTGCAGCAAGTAAATTTGTTTCCTCATTAATGTACACACTGCACCCCACATTGACAGAAAAACACAGAAATTGTTGACATTTTTGCAGATCAACAAAGAAAAACTGAAATATCACATGGTATTCAGCCCCTTTGCTCAGTATTTAGTAGAAGCACCCTTTTGATAGCCATATAGCCATTAGTCATTTTGGGAAAGATGCAACAGGTATTCCTCCTTGCAGAACCTCTCCAGTTCTGGCAGGTTGGATGGTAAATGTTGGTGGACTACATTTTATAGGTCTCTCCAGAGATGCTCATTTGGATTTAAGTCAGGGCTCTGGCTGGGCCATTCAAGAACAGTCACTGAGTTGTTGTGAGGCCACTCAGTCATTATTATAGTCTCTTTGACTTCATGATTCTCATTGGCTCTGACATGCATTGTGAGCTGTAAAGTCTTATATAGACAGGGGCGTGGCTTTCCTGATCAAGTCCAATCAGTATAATCAAACACAGCTGGAGTCAAATGAAGGTGTAGAACCATCTCAAGGATGATCAGAAGAAATGGACAGCACATGCGTTAAATATATGAGTGTCACAGCAAAGGGTTTGAATACTTAGGACCATGTGATAATTCATTTTTTTCATTTTTAATAAATTTGCAATATGGGGTCAACAATATGAGGAAAAATGAACTAAAATGATTTTAGCAAATGGCTACAATATAACATAGCGTGAAATACTTTTTTTTTTTTACTCCGTACCCCCTGTATGTTATAGCTAATGTGCAAAGCCTAAATGTCACATCCTTTTATCTCATAAATTTGGACTTAGTGTCAGTTTACATCTATACACATGCACAGTTAACCCTTGGTGCATGTTTGCAGGAAATGCTGGAGAAGTCTGGTTACCTGCTGAAGATGAGTACCTCAGTGAAGGCGTGGAAGAGACGCTGGTTTGTGCTGAAGAACGGAGAGATTCTGTACTACAAATCACCAGTGAGTTATTCAAAACACACTCACACACACTGATGTGTTTTATTCTGTACTTATACTGTGATACATGTGTGCGTGTCAGAGTGACGTCATCCGGAAGCCACAGGGACACATGGAGCTGAACATGGCATGTCGTATTGTGCGTGGGGAGGGCGCTCAAACGTTCCAGGTGAGAAAATTACCAGTTCACACACAATATTTTTTTGATGGTGGAATAATGTCAATGACACTGATGTATTTTCTTTTTTAGTGGCCAGAAATTTCAAACCAATTAATTTAATGTGTGGTCTTGTATTTTCTGCATAGCTGACCTCAGAGAAGAAGACGTTCTACCTGTCCGCAGACTCTCTGAACATTCTGGAAGAGTGGATCAGGGCACTGCAGAATGTCCTGAAAGTGCAGGCCACCAGTTCCATTTCCATGGAGGCCACCATGAAACCCACTATGCATGGCTGGCTAACTAAGGTCATTGCATATGTCACTTTAATACAACTTGGTCACTAAAAGGAAATTGTATATCTGTGTATTCATGTGGTCAAATGAATGACTAGAGACCTGGCCAAAATAATTACAGCTTCCATTCTACTAGAGCAAGAACTGTAATTAGGTGAAGATGTATCCCAGGAATGAGGCTCACCCACAAAGGCATCTGAGATATAATTTTGTCATAGTCAACTGTTAGGCATCGCTATCAGGCAAATTATGCTGGTCAAACACAAAAGTCAAACCCCACAAAGTCAGGTTCATGACATCAGCACTTTAGGGTGATTTCAGGAGAATAATGAGAGTACCAGTGTATACCAGTCTCGAACATAACTGCCAAATTTCAAACTCTCGCTTGCTGCCATTCCAGGTGAAGCATGGACATTCGAAGCTGGTATGGTGCGCTCTGACTGGCAAAGTGTTCTATTACTTCCGGAACCAGGATGACAAGGTGCTGCGCTGCTTCGTCTTTCACGTCTAGTGCTGTGTGTTCTGTGCTGATTTCGGTGCTTTGTTTAGTGTTTGTGTCTGCTCAGTGTCCTCTAGGTCAGCTTCGTATACGAGAGGCCAGGGTGGCGGAAGTGGATAGGTCATGTGACTCTGATGAGGACTATGAGGCTGGAGGCCGTGGCCTTCTGTCCTCACACTACACGTTAGTGGTCCATCCCAGAGAGCAGAGCCCCACGTACCTGCTGATTGGCACCAAGCAGGAGAAGGTGAGGCCCAGTTCAGAAATGAAGGCTGGGGCGTTTCGCATTTTCAGAGTTTGCAATGATAATTCTTTAGTTATTTTGATAAGCTTTAACATGAAGATCTGCTGACAGCACAAAAAGAAAACGTTTGAAAATGCTTCTTTTGCTTCTGAAAATGCTGTCTCCAGGACTCCTGGCTTTACCACCTGACTGTTGCGGCAGGCAGCTGTGCCAGTCTGAAGGTTGGAACAGAGTTTGAGCAGCTAATTGGCAAACTTATGGATGTGGATGGAGACCATGGTACAAACAATGCACACCTCTCTGTGTTTTAGTAAAGCACGATTCTGACTGTGCGTGGAAAAACACCCTGTCTCTGTCTTCATACTCAGATGCAGTGCTGTGGCATTGTGCTACTCTGAGTTACAGTAAAGATGGCCTGCGCTCCCCTCTCACCACATTGCCTTCAGATGCTCTGCAGACGGAGGCTCTCAAACTCTTTAAGGTAACTCTTTATTTATTTACAGTGGGTACAGAAAGTATTCAGACCCCCTTAAATTTTTTACATTTGTTATATTGCAGCCATTTGCTAAAATCATTTAAGTTCATTTTGGTCCTCATTAATGTACACACAGCACCCCGAGATTGGCAGAAAACACAGAATTGTTGACATTTTTGCAGATTTATTAACAAAGAAAAACTGTAATATCGCATGATCCTAAGTATTCAGACCCTTTGCTGTGACACAATGTGACACACTGTGACATATATTTAACTCAGGTCCTGTTCATTTCTTCTGTTTCATCCTTGAGATGGTTCTTCATTTGACTCCCGCTGTGTTTGATTAGAATGATTGGACTTTATTACCCTGTCTAGCTATTACGAAGAGTGAAAATTTTAAGGTGGTCTGAATACTTTTTGTACCCACTTTAAGTATTGTGTATGTGTCTCTGTGTCTTATACAGTGTGTGTTATGCTGTTGTCTGTCCCAGTCCTGCCAGCTCTTCATTAATGTCCTGGTGGAGTCACCTTCCATTGACTACCACACCTCCCTCGCCCAGAATGCACTGCAGGTGTGCCTTAGCCACCCCGAGTTGCAGAATGAGATGTACTGTCAACTGATTAAACAGACCAACCGTCGCACCCCCAACAACCACTCCCTCACACAGGTGAGCACAACCACACCCCCTCAGCATTTGGGTGGCTGGTTTCCAGGATTTACTGAGCTGAGGAGTCATATTAGTTGTGTTTAAATGGCTAAACAGTGAGATATTTTTCAATCAATCAATCAATCAATCAATCAATCAATCAATCAATCAATCTAAAATCTATCCTGTGATTTTCAGAAATAATTGCAAATTAACACAAAGTACAGGATGTGTGGTTTCTCCTCTCCCAGATACATTTAACCAGCAAACAGGTCTTGCTTGTATGTCTTTATTTTCTGTAAATCAGAAAAACATACTTGATGTGACTGTAGCCATCAGTGCCAGTGCAGTACGCAGCCTAGGCCACCACTGCCCATCTGTTATAGTGCCATGATAACTGGGCCGCAAAGGTCTTTAGTCTCTTCTCTGACATTTCTCTCACCTATCTCTCTGTCTCAGTGCTGGCAGCTGTTGTCGTTGTGTGTCGCTCTCTTCCTGCCTCAGCAGCACTTCCTCTGGTACCTGAAGCAGCACCTGTGTCGGCATGCCGACCCCCAGTAGGTCCTCTCCTCTCCATGCCGACAGATTCTGAGAGTAGGAATCTAGTTTCCTCTGAGTGACTGCTTATGAATCTTGTTGAAAACTGCGTGTGTTTGCAGAACAGAGGTGGGGAAGTACGCTGTGTACTGTCAGCGCTCAGTGGAGCGAACCCAGCAGAGCGGGGAGAGGGAAGCCAAACCATCACGTATGGAAATCCGCTCCATCCTGCTGAGGAACCCGTACCACCATTCGCTGCCGTTCAGTATACCTGTACATTTCATGAACAGCACCTACCAGGTACACGCACGGGCAAAAACACACAAACACCCATGTAGCCAGTGTGTCTTACAATTGTGTGTGTTTGTGTAGGTAGTGGGCTTTGACGGCTCCACCACTGTTCAGGAGTTTGTGGACACGCTGAACCACCGGGTGGGTATGAGGGCAACACACCAGTCTGGCTTCGCCCTGTTCACTGATGACCCGTCTGGTTCTAATCTTGAGCACTGTCTGCAGCCAGCTGCCAAGGTACCACTGCATTTATGCTTGTGTGTGATTTTCCTGTTGTGCACAGTTGTTTTGCGATGCAGGGAACAGAGAAACACACATTCAATCCCAATGTGTTACACCTCTACCTCCTGCTATACAGATATGTGATGTCATCTCAAAATGGGAACAAGCCCTTAAAGAACTGCATCCTAGGAAAAACGAGGGAACTCGCATTGTTCGTCTAACCTACAAGAACAGGTGTGTGTGTGTGTGTGTGTGTGTGTGTGTGTGTGTGTGAGATCACTGATGAATGCACACAGATGTTGTAAATAAAGATGGGGTCTGCTATAATAGACAGACAGGGGACAACAGAGCTATTCAATCATGGGTCATGTTTCAGAATGCGGGTTTAGTGAAAACTCAAATTAAGTATTATCTGAGTTAACAAAAACTCTGGGTTATGGATTTCACAAATTAGGCTAGATGATGCTAACTTGCCCCCCTAGCAGATTTAGTTCAACTAACCTGGACTTTCTCCACCTCTTTGTTGGACACCTGGCTGTAGGAAGTGTCAGACTTGGCATTGAAAACTGAATTCTCTGCAGAGCGGGAGAGAGTGATTAGATCATGTTTGGACATTTTATCCTTTCCTGGTGGTTTTCTGTTTGAATTTTACAGTTTTTCTAGACAATCTATAATTTATTTGAATAACATCCTCAGCCCTTATGTTGCTCGTGTGACATGCTCTCAGTTCTGTACAGAATATTTGCGTTGCATTTCGTTTTTTGCTAATGGGAGCTTTCTATATTGGTGACGCTGAACAAGTGTCCCAAGGCTACCATCTGTCGGGCAGTCAGGAATTTGAACTGAAACATGTACTCATTTGTGGTGTTCCCAGGTCATAGACCCTCAAGATTAATCAAAAAGGAATTCCACATCCGTATCATGATGTTGCGCGCAACATATATAATATTATATTATTTTATCATGTTAAATAGGTGGAAAACCCTATATCACGCATTGGCTGTCCACAATTTTTTTGTGCAAAATGTGTTTGTATTCAGCATATGCTGCCATTATAATTTCTACCTCAAACGTTGTGAAATACACTGAACGTGCCATGTCCTCCACTAATCAGGGCTTTATGTATCCTGGTGCATCATTATCAGCCGTTCTGAAACCGAATACTCAGTTGAAGAGAGTTTTTTAAACCCACTGTCTGAAACAGGGCCATGGTTTTATATTTAGTCCAACCCATTGACGGCATTTGTGTGGAAGCAGACATGGAATCCTGTGACCCCTTTTCCACTGCAGTGGTGTCACTGCTGGTCCAGTATTGGTTAAAATCCAGGTTGGTAGTAAAACACTTGCCTATAAACCAAAAGACCTCAAAGTCACAGGTTGTTGTAAGTCACAGTGACTATTACTGATTTTGGGGGCCTTAATTAGTTTTAGTCAAGTCTTTGCATCAAGCTGTCATTTTAGTCTTTTATTAGTTTCAGTCATGTCCACACTCATTTTAGTCTTGTACAGAGGGTGAAATAATCATACAAATGTGAAAATAATCATTTGTCTGGCAACACTGTATGATTTTCAGCGATAAACATGATGAAAGTGCTAACAATAAAAGTTATAATAAATGGAAAATCAAATCTATTATAATGCACAGTGTGATGAAATTGGAGTGGACTTGTGCTTGTACCCAGCTCCACCAATCCAAACATGCAGAAAAAACATCTGTCTATATCATGGCATTAGGGCTGCAACTAACGATTATTTTAATAATCGATTAATCTGTTGATTATTTTTTATTAATCGTAGAATCGGATAAAAACAAAAACAACAAAAAAAAACAAGAAAAGCATTCATTTCCAACCCTTTATTCAAAAACAGAACCAAAATCTTTAGAAAGTGCACAAACATGTTGCTCCTTGAGCTGTTATAATAATAAAATAAAATAAAAATGGACTAACACAAAAAACATACACATGTATGCTCTACATCTGACTTTTTTTTTAAAATAAAGTGCCACCTGAGCTGCCAGAACGATAAATAATTTCTAAAAAAATAAAGAACAATACAAATCAGAAAATTTAACAGGATTTGTTTGAATGTCAGAACTTGTTCTCTACACTACACTGCAGATGCACACACTCACAGACTCTCACACTGACACACACACACTGCAAAAAATGCTTTTCTAACTTAGTAGTTTTGTCCTGATTTCAGTCCAAATCTCTAAAAAATCTTAAATCAAGATACATTTACCAGACACGTGAAATAGCATAAGAAATGATGTCTTGTTTTCTGATAAAAACATCTCAGAATTAAGTGATTGTTTGTTTAAAACAAGCAAAATTATCTGCCAATGGGGTAAGAAAGCTAATCTTAATGAGATATAATCTCAAATAGAAGTTTTAAGCATCACTTACTTTTCTCATGCCATTTTTCTTGTCTAGTAATCTTGATTTAAGATTTTTTTGATATTTGGACTGGAAACGAGACAAAATTACTAGGTAAGAAAAGCTTTTTTTGCAGTGCAGCTATACATGACAACATATTGAAAAATGAATGGTCCAAAAAAGGCTAGTGAATAAAAACATGTCTTTAGTCTTTTAATGCAAAGTAACTATAGCACCCCTGCTTTACTACTGTTATTAACTCGCTAACGCTAACTTGTCATTCCTGTCAAGCTGGATGACGGGTAAACATTTACATTTACAGCATTTATCAGACGCCCTTATCCAGAGCGACTTACAATCAGTAGTTACAGGGACAGTCCCCCTGGAGCAACTTAGGGTTAAGTGTCTTGCTCAGGGACACAATAGGCGAGTCGTCCACGTGGAGACGCAGAGAACAGTCCGAACGCTGTTTCATCCCCCCTCCACACCTGTAGGTGGTGCTGTAAGTCCCCGTTTAGTTCTCCTCCGCGGCGAGTTAAACACCAGCACCAGGGACATTACGTTCCTCACTTCACAGCGGAACAAAAGTAGGATTCTGTAGCGACTTCCCCTGCTGCTGAACTCCCTTCCTCCACATCAAACACGCGTTTCAGGTGCTGGATCATTGCCGTGGTGCTCCCGTGCCGTGCCATGTCGCTTTTGCATATTTTTGCGCAGATTTCTCTGCCTCCACCATGTATCTGTCCTCTACCTCCGCTCGTTTTTTTTATTTTTGCTCCGCGCTGTCTATGAGGCGCCAAACTCTGCTAGTACCTGTGCGCGAGAGAGACCGAGTGTGTTCACTCCACTCCGCGCTCAAATAAAGTTTTTTTTTTTAATAATCAAACGTCTCTGCGTCGCGCGACATAACGAATCGATTAGGAAATTCATTGCCAACTCTTTTAGTAATCGATTTTAATCGATTCAATCGATTCGTTGTTGCAGCCCTACATCTTTTTTTTTCTGCTGCACGAAACATTCTGGAATTTCAGCAAGGTGTGTATTTTGCTTGTGCTGGATTAACACTCAAAAAAGTATTAGGGGATTGTATTTGAAAGTGAAGTGATTGTCATTGTGAAACACTACTGCACAGCACACGCTTCACACAACGAAATGTGTCCTCTGCTATTAACCATCACCCTTGGCAGCCATGACAGGTGCCCGGGGAGCAGTGTGTGGGGACAGTGCTTTGCTCAGTGGCACCTTGGCGTGTCAGGATTCAAATTGGCAACCTTCCTTTCATGGATGCCCACTGCTCACTAAGGGTGATGGGTTCAATGCAGAGGACAACAGAGAATTAAAAAAAGAATTGATTTAACCAGTAAATCAAAATTAGACCGTAGATCCACAAAAAATCACTCTACTTTTACTTTTGATACTTAAGTACATTTGAAAGCAATTACTTTTGTACTTTTACATTGTACTTTACAGGGAGGTTCAATCAGTTATTAATTTCAAGGGATCAATTCTTTTCCCACTGGCAATTTATGTTTAAGGCATTTAGCCAATGCCCTTATCCAGAGCAACTTACAATCAGTAGTTACAGTGACAGTCCCCCCTGAAGACACTCGGGGTTAAGTGTCTTGCTCAGGGACAGTGGTACAATGGTAGTAAATGGGGTTTGAACCTGTGGACTTTGTGGTCTCGTGCCACTAGGCTACCACCATCCATAGGTTTTATATTGTTCCTCTGTTGTTTATGGTTGTTTTCAATAAAGACATTTTTCAGAATTATTTTTCTAAATACTTTTAGGCACATTCTCGTTTTCAATACCCTTGACTTAGATGAAGCTCTGATTACAATTTATGACTAATTAAAGCAGAAAACCATGTATGTATGTATGTATATATATATATATATAATATATTGAAAACCATTGTCCGCCACATTTCCTTTGGGAAGAATGTTGCTATGTGATGCACACCAGGGGTCAAAATATTCAGAAATGTAATTTTCAACAAAACTGCGTTTGGTAGTAGGGTGGTAGTAGCCTAGTGGGTAACACACTCGCCTATGAACCAGAAGACCCAGGTTCAAATCCCACTTACTACCATTGTGTGCCTGAGCAAGACACTTAACCCTAAGTTGCTCCAGGGAGACTGTCCCTGTAACTACTGATTTGTAAGTCGCTCTGGATAAGGGCGTCTGATAAATGCCGTAAATGTAAAATAAAAAAATGATTATTACTTTTTTTTTTACTTTATTATCAGGACAGTTTCAGGACATCCTGTCCTGATGTCAAAAAGAGAGGTATCTTTTATTGAGGTTTCACTTCATTCGTTTCTCTGTGTGTGTAGACTGTGTTTCCGGGCACAGATAAAAGGGGAGACAGAGCGGGAGCGCCTCCTGTTGGTGTATCAGGTGAATGATGAGGTTCAACGTGGTCATTTCCCCGTCAGCAAGGAGCTTGCTCTGGAGGTGGCTGCACTCGTGGCACAGGTGTGTTTGTGTGTTTGAGTTTGTGTGAATTCTAGGCATGTGCAAAGATACTAATATTTTTAACTGTACTCTCATTAAAAAACATGTTTTAACTACTACTATGTTGAAAGAAATAATTCCTGGCACATTCAAATTTTATTTATACAGCATTTTTTTACAATGTACATTGTCACAAGTGCCTAATAATAGAACCGTGCTCAAGACACCAAGTGAGCAAGCCAAAGGCAATGGTGGCAAGGAAAAACCTTGAGAGGAACCGCGGCTCAGCAAGGGGAACCCATCTTCCTCTGCTCAGCACTGCAGGAAATACAGAGGTCATTGCGGTCCAGTTGTGTATTAAGAAGTGAGATTGCTTTTAAGGGGCAGGGAAATCCATGAGGGTCATTGATGCCATGTGATTACTCCACACCGGGATGCTCTTCAGAAGAAGTTTACCCTCCACATGGGAGTGGAGGGTGAGGGATAAAGAAAATAGAGGTCTGTGTTAGTAATAAGTTATCTAAGGTGACAATAAGTGACTTAAACATGTCTGGCAGCACTAACTACTGCAGGATTGCGAAAGGTGAATGGAGTGTTAATAAAAGAATAAGTAGGTTTTTAGTATTTAAGTATTGAGACAGTGTCTGATTCCCGGACGTTCCAAAGATTTGAGGCCCTGTAAGCAAATGCTCTATTTCCAGCAGTGACTTTGCGTACTATTCTTCTTCCAGAGAATAGATGGATCGTGGTGTGTTATGAGGGACTAGCAGGTTACTAAGATATACTGGAACATAAACATGGAACGCTTTATAGCTGAGAAGCAGAATATTGGCACTTGAAGCCAATGCAAAGAAGACAATACAGGTCAATACATGATCATACCTTCTAGTACATGTAAGAACTCTGGCTCCAGAGTTTTGCACAGGTTGGAGCTTATACGGGGAAACAGCAGGGCAACCAGAAAACGGTTACAGTAGTCCAGTCCAGACATTATAAATGCACATATTAATTTCTCTGCGAAGAGAAACTTCCTTTTTTTTTTTTTACTTTAACAAACAGGACGCGTGAACAGTTAAATAACTGGTTAAAATAACCCTGCAGCAAACACTACACTTTTCAGTGTATCTGTTGTATTATTCCTGAGTAATATAGATAGCTATAAACAGTTGTTTTCTCACATGTTGTGCATGTAGGTGGAGTATGGTGATCTGGACCGGTCTTTCGCTGCTGCTCCTGTTCAGCCTAAAGGTTTGCAGCTTTTGAACCAGGTGCTGGAGAGATTTTACCCCAAACACTACAGACAGAGCTGCAGCCCAGAACAGCAGAGGTAAACACCCCCCCCCCCACACACACACACACACTGCATGTTCTGAGATGCCATGCATTTATGAGGTCACTGAGGTCATTTCATTGCACACAAAGCTTGTTAACTCATCTGTTTTGCGGGTGTGCTTCCACAGAGAACTAGCAGAGCGTCTGGCCGTCAAGTGGGCGGGGCTTGGTGGGTGCAGTTCGGTGGAGTGTGTGAGGATCTATCTGACTGTTGCAAGGAAGTGGCCACTGTTTGGCGCCAAGCTTTTCAGTGCCAAGGTGAAATCTACCAATCAGCCATTCGGTGTTACAATTTTGTAAGGCGTGGTGCAGTGTGTCTGGTTGTATGCAATGCTGGGTCTTACACAATCCTGCCCTCTGTTCACAGCCATCAAACCCAGTCGGTTCATCACAGCAGTCACCTGTGTGGCTCGCAGTAAATGAAGATGGCCTAAGTGTGTTGGACTGTGCAATGGTTTGTGTGTTTTCTCTGTTTTTTTTGTGTGTCTGAACTATTTCTTGATTTATATTCATCCTGCTGTATCTATGGGTCCATTAGACCCAGGCGTAAGCCTCGTATAATTAGATTAGCTAAATATAAAATCAAACACTTTACTTATTTTAAAGTGAATGTTTGGAGGTAACTCAATTTTCCACCATTTTCCATAAAATTCAGATATTCTTTGCATTGTTGGTAATGCTCACTGGCTTTGCACTAGTTTAAAACCACAGTTATAGTCTGGCACTGACTGTCCTCTGCAAGCAGCTGCAGTGTCCTGCTCTTAACTTAAATTTAAGTCCAAAGGTCTTAACTCTGAAGCTCTCACTCACAAACCCCAGTCCCTGCCAACCGCAGGGGTCCAGCAGGGCCAAAAGGCTGGTCTGGAGTGGTTTTTTGGTGCCATGTCTGTCCCACTCACATCCATCGCTGCTGTACCGGCGTCTGGGTGGTTACTGTCTGGGGAAGACTGGCGGCTGAGCGGTGGAGCGAATGCAGTCGGCTGGTGCTCTGTAATCTTCTGAAGTCTTCATCTCTCATTTTGGTTTGGCTTTCCTCTATATCCCGACTGGAGTGGTGGAACATGGTAGAAAAAGAAAGAAACAAAGAATAAAAGAAAGAAAGAAAAGGCGAACCTGCCAGCCAATCAGAAATGAGGATTCATCCAGATCATATCATGAATATACACACACACACACACACACACACACACACACACACTATTAACAATGTTATGTTGCCTGCAGCACCTACAGGCCACATATCCTTACCAGTCAATAATCACATTTGGGGGTTGTCGTGAGGACTTCATGGTGGTGGTCAGTCAGTCTGGAGACTTGGCGCAGGGCAGGAAAAAAGTGGATAAGCTGCTGTTTGCGATGGCCACGCCTAAGGTAAGAGCTGGCGCTGCCCCTCTTAATTCCAAAAACACCACTGAACAACATGGTTGAGTTTCTGTGCACCTCATCATACATCATCCCCCTAGTGAAGTGATGCTGGTCTGCAACGCAGAGAGCGAAGCTTCTATTAATCAACCCACGCTGATGTGGTTAGGTGGTTAGGGCCAAGTTTTCCATGTTAGAGCACCAGGAACATAAAAAAATTCACCAAACTGCTAGTGGTGATAGAAATCGAATTGCCATTTTAATGTGTGTTCAAATGAAATGTGATGACACAGGTCTCACCATGAAACAGAGGAGCAGTATACTAGTGTTTACCTCAGGATATGCATATAAAGTAACTATTAATTTTCATCAGGCACCTTTATTAACACCTAACAGGGAATTTGGATCTTGACCACTCGGCTATGCAGATGGAGATTATTAATTCCCAAGGAACCACCTTCATCCCATCTGTGTCTGGTTGTGTGTTAAACTTCAGTGAACCGGGGGTTTCAATCATCCTGCCAACAGCCTGTCACACCTGATTAAAATGGGCATCCAATGCTGCACTTCCCCTGCGCAACACTGCTTTATAGGCCATGGTGGGCAGCTGTGGGCAGGATCAAGTGTTGGGAAAATCAAAAGGGTGTAAACACCCACTCAGTGTGTGTATGTGTGTAGCTGGCTAATGGGTAAAACAGTGTTAACGCCCTCCTTTGTGTCCTTTAAATCAGCTTGCCAACAGGAAGGGCTAATGAGCTCCTCTGCGTTTCGCTTCTGTCTACTTATCGTTTTTCACCCATCAGCACTTCTCATTTTTTAACATCTTTCAGTCCACTCAATCCAAATCCAATAAAATTTTGGAGGGGTGGGGTTCAAGAAGCTGTAGATGTAGTTTCTGTAACTGGACTCTGCTGTACTGTGCAGGAGCATGGGGTTCACCTGTGTGTCATACGGAGCTCAGAGGCAGACGATTCTGAGTAAAATCTTGCTAAACAGACATGAGATTTATCTAAATAGAATAAGATAATCTAATTTGATCTAATGGGTAATTATGTATTATATATGTTTTTTATGCTCAGTTTTTTTTATTCATACATCTGTTTAAACCTTGTAATTTCTAAAACCACACTCAATAATTTATGCAGAATTTAAATAAAATGGTTACTTTGCTGAGTAATGTAATTTTATAAAAAAAAAAAAAATAGTTTATTTATGACAATGACACCCACCCTACAATCCCATATAGCAACATTCAGTTTAATAATATTTTTAGTCATAATTAAAAAGTTGGTTACAACAGTAGTCATTACTATGAAGCTATGAGATTAAACGCTGGTCTTTTTTTTCTGTGTCCAACTTGAGAAGATCCTAGAAGTGACCTTGCTGATGGTCAGCTACATGAACAACAGTGGCAGCCTCCCAGCTACCAGCCCCCAGACCCCGAGAAGGCCACAGCATATGGAAAATCACCATGTCTCCTTCACCTCAAAGGGCCCAACACTGCTGTGAATCCTTGACAGAGTGTTGTCCTCAGGACATTGGATTTTGTTTTTCCTATTAACCCTTCTTTTAGAAGATACAGAACACGAAAACCATGAAAAACATACTGACTGGCTCGCTTTGGACATAATCTCATCTTCTCACTGTCAGGCTTGATATTTTTTTCCCTCCAGACTCCTTATTACCCTGAAAGAAAGAATGAAAACAATTCTCCAGGCTAGGTAGTAATGAGCCGGCTGGAACACGGTGCGTCTGCAGACGGTGGGGATGCTGGAACGCTTGTGGACCGCCTGCTCAAGGAAGCAATTGGGCCTGAAAATGTTGGGGTTTGGGTTTGTGATTTATGGAAGTCGAGAGGTTTTTTTGGCCTGATCCACGTCCAGCTCACCCATTGTTTATTATTTTGCCTGTTAGGGTAAGCTGTGAGTTGGACCAGAGTATTTGACTGAAACAGGTTCTGCATTCATTACACAGCAGTACTACAACAGTGCCTTGTTTTTCCCTACAGACTTTTGAACGGTAGAGCAAATGCTTTAAAAAAAATTACATACTTTTTTTTTTAAATGCCACTATTATATTCAGGGATGCAAAAGATTTTTATGTTTTACTAGAGTACTTGAAAGATAGAAATACACATGAACATGTGTGTTTTATTCTAGCGTGAACACCATTGTGCGACAGGGTTCTTCAGCACAAAATTTAACAATTTACATGAGCGCATTTTAAACAGACCAGCATCTCCAGTTTTACGTCGTCAGGGATTGGCTGTGGCCTTTTTCATATTTCACATTCACATTAGCTAGTGACCATTTTGCACAGCCAAATCTATCCACATATAATTGAACATTTTAATGATCAAAAAAAGGCCTTTCCACACATCACACACTCCTGTTGAGGAAACAAGGAAATTAGGGGGAGGATAAAAAAAGACAAATTTACCAAACATTCCTCAAAAATAACATTTGTGACCTCTGTTGAGCCTGGTGGTTTTATTCTTCTTGGTAATTAAAAGAAAATCAGACTGGGGAAGAAAGTGGAGCAGAAGCAGTTCCAGTGACTTGAATTATTGCTTGGATGTGACCACTGTCATTTGTATATTTATTTGCTCTTAATTTTTTTTAGAATGTATAATTGTGTTTTTATATGAACTGGCATTAATCAAGTGCAGCAGTTCCAACTCCAGCTTGCGTGGTGCGTGTAAATGATTTTGGAACGAAATAGAACTGACTGTGACGACCCCCCCCCCCAAATGTCATTGGTTTTATTCGGGAGGAATAGACGTTGTTTGTTTTTTTTTTGTTTTTTTTTGTAGAAATACTGCATGATGGACACCGAGCTGCGACTTGTGGTGAAATGGGAGGTCTTACAATAAATAAGAAACAAAAAGTGAACAATGTCTGATTCATTTAATTTAAGTCAAACCAAAGCCCTAATGAAAACGATCGTTTATTTCGTTTTCCATATTTAAGTGTCGATAGATACTTTTAGAAATAGAATAAAGACCAAATGTAATGAGAAAAACAACAACACTGACATGTAAATGTGAGTGCTGTTTAAAACGTATTAAATTCTCTTTCCCTAAAAAAAAAGGCTTCATTTCATCAGCGCTGTTGCTCGTTGACAAAGGTCGTCGTACTAATGGCATTTTGCTGCCAGCGCCGCAATAAATTGCTTTATTTTTTAAAAAAGGAAAAACCATGTAGGCAAGCTGCAGCCTCCAGCTGCATCAGGAAATATAAAAGCTGCTTTTGCTGCATGCATAATGCATTCATATTCGACCGTGAACAGAATGAGACCGATAAACCGGCCAGATCGGGCCTGTCCAGGACCCGGGTTCGAGTGAACGTAGTTCCGGCCTGACAGCTCGATTGAACGACGGGAACGTGGCTCTTCGAATATCCTTCCGCGTGGGAAAACGTCGAGGGCGAAACGTCTACGCTTCTTAACTGTTGCAACGTAATTTCATCGAAGTGTCTCAGCGAGGCTTTTCTAACGCGATCATTTCCCGAACTGTAATCCATTCCGTGATCTGTACTGACCAGGCGCCCGCCAGAATTATATATCAATGCGCCGAGTTAATTGCAGTAATTATATATGCAACCAGCATCCATCCCGGTCGGGGACAGGGGACCGTACCTGCTCACCTGTGCAGGTGGAACCGGGACACGTAAAACCTTTTTATTTTACTTGCTGTTGAAATAAAGTGTCGTGGAAAACCGGGACATAAAAAAATGATTTGGTTATTTATAGAATAAATAGCAAACGTGTTTGTACTGCTTACGTACATTATGACATTGTACTATAATGTATATATTTCCGTATAAACCTGATTGCCGTGGCCTACATTCAAAAGGACGGTTCAATTTCATGAATGATTGTTTTTTTTTTTCCGAGCCGCGACTCGGAAATAGAACCGAGCGCGCAGGGCGCTTCCGACCGGGCCGACTTCACCGCCGCACCGCCGAACCTCCGCAGCGAGTCCCGCGGTAAGTTCGAGCGCCGAACCGTCAACAAAGTTACTAACAAGCGCCCGGAGGACGGGCTGTAAAAAAAAATATAAAATAAAAAATGAATAAACTCGGGAAACGCTGCACGGTCCACGCTGACCGACCCCGCGCCTCTCCGCTCCCCAGATCGGCCGCCCGGGCGGGAGAACATGGCCGGCGAGCGGGAGGGGAAGAGCTTCCTACGCGAGGCGTCGCACCAGGTCGTCGCGGGCGGGTCGGCGGGTGAGTAGAACCTCCCTCTCGGACGTGGCGCGCTGTTTATTCCGGCAGATCCGCTCCTTGTGGAATTAATACCGCCGGTACTGACACAATTAGTTCCGAGAGAAGGAAGCTCTTGCTGTGTCACCAGTTGTAAGCCTGGGATCTGATGGAGATTACAGAACAGGCCAAAAGTTTGGACACACCTTCTCATTCAGTGTGATTTCTTTACTTTCATGACCATCTACATTGGTAGATTCTCACTGAAGACATCAAAACTATGAATGAACACATGTGGAGTTACGTACTTAATAAAAAGTGGAGATCTGGCCTCCACAGTCACCGGACCTGAACCCAATCGAGATGGTTTGGGGTGAGCTGGACCGCAGAGTGAAGGCAAAGGGGCCAACAAGTGCTAAACACCTCTGGGAACTCCTTCAAGCCTGTTGGAAAACCATCTCAGGTGATG
Source organism: Denticeps clupeoides (assembly GCF_900700375.1). Lineage (NCBI taxonomy): Eukaryota > Metazoa > Chordata > Actinopteri > Clupeiformes > Denticipitidae > Denticeps > Denticeps clupeoides. Next base: position 15,484,430 of record NC_041707.1, on the reverse strand, counting down.
ATCTCTTGAAGCTCATCGAGAGAATGCCAAGAGTGTGCAAAGCAGTAATCAGAGAAAAGGGCGGCTATTCTGAAGAAACTAGAATATAAAACATGTTCAGTTATTTCACCTTTTTATTTCAAGTACATAACTCCACATGTTCATTCATAGTTTTGATGCCTTCAGTGAGAATCTACCAATGTAAATGGTCATGAAAATAAAGAAAACACACTGAATAAGAAGGTGTGTCCAAACTTTTGACCTGTACCGTACATTCACTGATTAAAGAACCCCCAGAGCTATTGGAATTATGTATACATTAAATTTCCTGGGTTATGTTTGAACAAATTTTTTTAATTCTATCCTCTCATTAATTTGGTTCCCACCAGTTGTGTGCTTTTCCAAAAAAGCACACAACTTCAAATAAGTCCAGATCCCTTCAACTGTTTTCAAGTCTGTGAATACAGGTTTAAAGTGACGGAACGTTTAATTGGGGACCCACAGGTATTATGGGGCCTTTTAATCATCTGTAGTCTGTCTGAACGTGCACTTTTAAGTTCGAGGCCAAATGTGGAATAGTTTAAGCAGTTAAGGATTGATGTAGTTCAGCTTTTAGTGAAGTTTAATGTTTTATTGCGGATGTCCCATTTTCTACACCTGCAGTGTGGATGTGACTTGTCTGCCTGGACGTGGAATTTGCGCAACATGGTAATTTCTTTAGATTTGTTTCCTGCATAGTTCATTTAGCATACTACACGAGGGCAGTGATTTGCATAGTGGGTAAAGAAGCAGACCCTTAATCGGAAGGTTGCTGGTGCCACTGAGGACCGTCCCCACACACTGCTCCCCGGGCGCCTTTCATGGCTGCCCACTGCTCACCAAGGATAATGGGTAAAAAGCAGAGACCGCATTTCGTTGTGTCACCATGTGGTGTGCTTGCTGCGCTTTACCTTGACGACCACTTCACTAAGCCATTGTTTCCTCAAAAGTCTTGAATATGTTTGGTGTGCCAGGCCCAGCTCTGTGGTTGAATATTAGGAAATTATTAGCTATGAGGATGTTTGACTTTGTACTTCAGCTCAAAAGTCACAAATTGCACAATGCTGCAGAATTTATTTCCAGCCTCATGACCGTCATCGGAGTTCAGAGAGCTGTAGGCTCCTCTTCTGTTGTATATTCTATGCAGAACATTTCACAACATGACCCCACTCCTAATAGTTGTTAAAGGCCTAGATGAGTGGCCACTGCCACTTTGTACCCCAAAAGATCCATAAAAAAAAATCCCTCAATTTCCAGCTGAAAATGTGTATGGTTGAGCCCAGCATGTTTTGTTCCATCAGGTTTCAATCACTAGTTGGGCGAAGGCCCAGTGCCCATCAGAGCCATGGGCCCCAACCTTTTTGTCTCACCATGGTCTGCTGAAAGTGTCATTTCTCCAAGCTCTCCCTGATAATGAGGTCGGAAGGGGGTTGAAACCGTTGCTAATTCATGTGTGACCTCAGTGGCGGCTAAAATACGGCGACTCTTCACCTTGACCAAACTCATAACTTTATGCTTTTTTTTTTTTTTTTCCCCAGATCATCGTCCACCAGCTCATTTCTTCCCTTTAAATAGTTCAAATAGGCTTGTAATTCACTTCAGAGTCGAATAGACCCTGAATGAATAAAAAATGTTAATCAGAACATCTAAGGAGAGTGGAGGAATCTTCTTTCCTCAGCTGTCCCCACTGAGCCACCTGGCATGCTGAGATCACTACTGAACTGAACTGCTGGTTATGTTTGAATACAGTGAAACTTGCCGTTAATCATATCAGCTACATCACAAAATGAATCTATAAAACATGATGGCAGATTTGGTCATAAAATCTGAATATGTATATTAGATACACGACTGTAATAATGATCAGTGACTGTATTATTAATAAACAGTAATTCTGCAAATAATTAAGAAATGTTTACTTTACTCGGGTCAAAAAAAAAAAAAAAGGAGTTACATGCGCCCCCCTGGCGTCATTCCGGGCGTGAGTGTGAGCAGTTGAAAGTTCTTGGCAGCAATAGGGGGCGCTCAAGGCCTTCTGAATGTGTGTGCGTCCGTGTATGTGCGCATAGACTTGCTGTAGGCTTTTTAAAATGTTTTTTTTTTTTTTTTAAACTTGTCATCTCTCGATCTCACACAGACACACCAAGGAGAGTTAGATTTTCATGAGTGTGATTGTGTCATTGCATGTCTGAGGGAGTGTGTGTGTGTATGTACAGGGTGGTAGTAGCCTAGTGGGTAACACACTCGCCTATGAACCAGAAGACCCAGGTTCAAATCCCACTTTCTACCATTGTGTCCCTGAGCAAGACACTTAACCCTAAGTTGCTCCAGGGGGACTGTCCCCTGTAACTACTGATTGTAAGTCGCTCTGGATAAGGGCGTCTGGTAAATGGCGTACATTTATGTAAGTGTGTGTGTGCAAGAGGTTTAGTTGTCCTTCACGTTGTGGTTTTCGCTGTGTGATATTTTTTGGAACGCCGAGATCTGTATTATGATCATCAGTGTGTGTGTCAATTATCTACATAATTGACAAACTTGTGTAATTCACAGTGAGCTGTGAGTAAGCCAGGTGCTGAGTTTGTGTAAATGTGCGTTGTGAGTACATTATGAGCTGAGTGTTTGTTTACATGCTGACTCTTCAGAATGATGAGAAGTGGTTATATGAAATGTAGTGAGTTATGGCTTGTTGTAAATTATGAGCACCTAGTGAGTATAAATCAGGAGCAGCCATGTGACGGGCGGTGGCATGCGTGTATATGAATTATGGCTAGCCGGTGGTGTGCGGTTATAATAGGCTTTATATGTTAATTACAGGGGGGGGTAAATGCTCGCGTGTAAACGGACCCGTCCTGTGCAAATGGCGCGTGTCGCCAACACGTCCGCACGCAACGTTAGTATGATGGAGCGTTCCTCCGCTCCTCGTCCTGACCCTAATGAGTCTTTTAGCGGCGAGTCAAGGCCCAAGATCGGGCCGCGTCGAACAAATAAATCCGGCCAGAGGGAGTGGAGCGAACGGAAGTCCGACTTCAGGCCTGCCCCAATCAGGCCGGAATTAGAGTCTAATATTTATTTCCAGAAACAATCGGGTGTCGTTTAGCCGGGCTTTGATGGAACTCCCAGCAGACATATTGTAGACAGATGTTTATATGACCTCATGTTTGAAGTAATGTTAGCTTTGGCAGAGGACATAGCTAGTCCCCCTCTCGGCGAATCCGCGGATCCCGACGTTGAGGGGGTCCGAGCTGGAGTGGATCCACCCTGACGTCTGTACCTGCCGAGTACCTGGGTGTAAATGATGGGGAGGAGCTTCAAACGTGTTTATGCTGCGCTCATATTTGCGTTCCGGCCCACCTATCAGTCATACTTCTGCTTCTGCCAGACTGACAGGCGGCGGTTGGGTGGGGGAGGGGGGGGGCGTAACGGGGGCCACGCCGAGCAAACATTTAGGAAAACAAACAGCAGAAGATTTATCGAGCGCAAGAACTAATTACCTCCAGAGGAAATGTGAGGATCAGAATGCCACCAGAGATCTGCTGACTGCAACCAGGCATGTGCTGCAGCACACACACACACACACACACACACACACACACACTCACACGCTACAAATACACTCACCTAGCAACACACACCATTCAGGCCATGGTATGCAACTACACACTGCTCACAACTCCGCATCCTCACCATTCTGACCATTCAGTAGCTCATTACACACCGTGCGTGCTGACGCACTGTCCCCGCCCCCTCGCTGCTTCCTGAGGGTGCATGGGAGATGCCCATCTCTGGTTTGATGGTGCTGTGGAAGCAGGTGAGGTGTGTGTGTGTGTGTTGGAAGAGCTGGGACTTGGTTACAGATGAACCGCAGAGCGTCTGCATCGCGTCAGTGTTCAGCCACTCTTGATTTTCGTGTTCAGCTCTTTGTTTTTTTTTTTTGTTTTTTTTAATCTGGTAAGCGTCCTGTCGGCTGGAGGTTCCGAGTCTGGAGCTCCTAAATCAACTTGCGACGATGAGCAAGAATTATGCATCACAAACTGACCAGTGGAAGGTGGAGCCACACAACAGAGAAGCCATTTTCACTGTAAGAGCCGCAACTAACATTATGTTAATAAAACTTAACTCCGCTTCAGACTCTCATTTTGACACACTTACTGTATCGGAGATTTAGGCAAATACACCGATAAGGATCAATCTTATAGCTAATAGAAAATTATGATCTAGTTCTCTCCTGATCATTCCCTATTACACACACGCGTGTACACACACACACACACACACATCGCCCATCCATCATATGTCTCCGCTCGCTGTAAGCAATAACGGTAATTGCAGTGTTATGCTAAGGGCGGAATCAGGAGGGTAATTATGATCACTCGACATGGGAGGCACTGGCTCCAGCGCTGCCCCTGCCCCGGCCTTTTTGGGGCAATTATTCAAATGAGGGGCACCAGACGGAAAAAACACACAGCGGCTCTGTAACCGATCAGTTGGGCTAATGTCCGTATGCGTGATATCGCTAACCAATCACTTTGGGCTCATGATTGCACCCTTTACTTCTGCAGCCAATCACGGCTCACCCGTACATGTATACAGGATGTGGGAGTCCACTGTGTGTTTCCACTATATCATTTATGTCTGTGACTGGATGCATTGGCCATTGAGAGTGGAGCAGGGGCTGCAGTCCGTTTTACTTTTATCTTCTGCGATATGCCTACGGGTTTTATTAATGAGCTTTAGTGGCAGGTAGCGTTCGAATTTACCCAGTAGGATCAAATCCATGCCTCTTATTAAATTTCATATCAATACAAATACTCTTGTGTCCATGTGCGTTGCTGTATTTATTTATTTATTTATTTTAAATGAATAAAATCCTTTCTTTTTATGCAGTAACATTTTACATTTACAAGCATGTTTGCAAAAAAACTTTAGATATATCTATAACCTTGTAATGCCATATGGTGAAATGATAAATACATGTATTGTCCCATACCAATAAAACTTTGCCCTTTAAAAAGGGATTTTTTTTTTTTTTTTTTTTACGAACACTGTAACAACATTAAATAAATCTTCAAATCTGTTTTTGCTGAATAAAAAAACATCCTTAAATGAAAAGTCTAGATGGATGTTGCTGTATGACATTGAGCATAATAACTTCTGGTCCCATTATCATACACTGAGGAGCTCAGTAATAGTAATCATCCACACGTCCTCTACATCAAATGGGTTGAATATTTCTTTTGTGTGTTGCTTGTTGTGAACAAATCCATCCCATAATGCAACAGGTGGCAGCAATAAGAGAGCTCCATGAGCTAAGCTTTATATATATATATATGTGTGTGTGTGTAATATTTAATTATGTTACAATAGGACAAAGGAGAACTGATCATCCTAAACTGATCCAGGATTGTAGGAGTTTAGGATTCCAGGTCAGCATGTTTGTAACGTGTGCAATTAACTTACTGGTGATGAAACATCATAGTTATCAACAGTACATAAATCAAACACACATAATTGAAATGTTTCAATGATAACATATTTTCACTGAGTCTAGTTTATATATGTCCTTATATATCAGTGCTATGCATAATCGAGTTTTCAGAACATCTCTCACTGCAGAGGAACAACCTGCTGGTCGTGTGTTTGACACTGAGTGGACTGAATATTCAGCAAACCCCCATGAAGGAGCATTTTAAAGTCACTGGTGTTTTTCTTCTATAAAATCTATTTCATACACACAGGTTCTGGATGTGGAATCTACTTGTATATTGTGATTTGTATCTCGATTTGGTATTTAAACCAAGATTCAGTTCAAGCTAAATTGTGCAGCTCTTACTAGCCCTTTTCAATAATGGATAATAAGGAAATATTGCAATGTAAAGTATTTCAATTTTTATGTTTTATGAACCAGTCAAATCCAAAATTAGTTATTGCTAACATAAAACGAATATAAATTTGTTTGATACAATTGATTAACCCTCAGGACTATACTCGGGTACTCTTTCTGTACAAAAATGTACACACACAAAATCTGATATATAATATCTGATATTTTGCAATTGTGCCCCATAATGACCCATGATGGAGGGATCCAGTTGACTAAGTAATATATGGAAAAAAAACTAAATATTTATGTGAGTATTTTATGGAAGATTTAGTATGTGTATATTTTTGTACACGAAGAGTGCGAGAGGGTGCAAAAGATTAAATGTTGCAAAATGTAAAAAATACTAATGCAATCCAATACATTCTTTTGCTGATCTTTGACATAATCTCCCAACTATTTATTATATGGAAAATAGTTATTGTTTAATTCGAATTTTAATCAATTATGAGTGATTCAAATCATTAAACTGGCATTTCAAGGGTTAAATCCATTGATTGAATATTTCATAATTTTGTTGATTTAAGTGATTTCTTGAAGAAAAAAATTTGATTTAACAAGATTTTATGGCAGATTTTATGAGTGGTGCCAAAATGCATAACCAGAGTATGGATGACATCTAAGAGTAAAAAACACTGAGCGCCAAATGATTTTTTTTTTTTTTCTTTTTACAAAAATGCCTGAAGCGGGTACAGTGTGTATAACATTTCTCTTTAAAAATAAATGTTATTAATATTTTATTGGAAAAAATAAATTAACTTACACAATTAGTACAAAGTTTAAAGATGAGACACATAATCAATCACACCGCAAAGCATGATTGTGTGTCTTCCTCTCAGCTGAAACCACAGCGTCTGTAACTGAGACCCCGGACCCTCCCGGACGTTAACTGTATTAAGATGAATGGTGGCCGATGCCGATCAGGCCGTGATTTGTGAAACTCGGGAGGCGAATGGAGCTTTCGGGAGGAGAGGGGGGGGTCGTCTCCTCCTGAGGGCCCCAGTTTACTTAGATTCATGGGGATGAGATGTTTCGGGGAGGGACAGGGGCTTGATTGGACAAGACCCCTTCATCACAAAGAATAACTGACGAAGAAAGTGCTCATTTAGAGTTTGTTTAGCCTTTCCATAAACCACCAGGGAAGGAGGTTGGTTTAATAAAATTATACTGAACATAAAGAGAGAATTGCAGCGGTTTTCTTTATCATGTTTGAAATGATATCAATTTTAGGGTGGATATAAAGATATTTATAAAAAATAATCTAAATAAGAATCTCTTGGGTCATGGAAATGTTTTCATTTTCTTGCTCTCGTGCCAGGATGAGGGTGGGCCTGTCACAGCGCGGCAAAGGGAATCTGGGCCGCGGGTCACTGGAACAAGTCTGGCCCCATAACGAATTAGAGGAAGTTCTGCAAGTGATTTGAACTCTATTTTTATCCATTTTTTTTTTTTTTTTTTTGACTCACGATTTCATTTCAACCTGAGTTGCTGTTTACTAGCAGGAGTTAGTGTGAGCACTTTACCCAAAACCTGCTCTTATTTATGTATGCATGTGTTTAGCGTAGGTTTTAGAAAAAATATTTATTTAAAAGCCTTAGTGGGCTCTGGCCAAAACAGCTTTTGTGTGTGTGTGTGTGTGTGTGTGTGTGTGTGTGTGTATGTAGCACCAGAAGGGGCAGCAGTGGGCTGCAATCCTCTGTCTTTTCCCCCCATCTACACATCGTGAACACTCCACAACGTATTTTTTTGCGCATTTTTTTTTTTGACTCAGAATTATTGTTATAATTATACAGTAGTTGTAATCCAACCCAAATTCTGCATTGCCTGCTTCACTCTATAATAAAGCATAACATGATTATTAAACGTCACACATCATAATAACATCGTGATAATGATCCTACAGCGTGGTGTCAGATCGTGACTCTCTGCAAGGCATTATGGGAATCATGGTTAGAATGAAAGTGTAGAGTTCAGCACCTCAGGGGGAAAAAAAAAAGTGTGTGTTTTGGCATTAGTTTATGCCACGACTGGAGCGGCGGAGCATCTGCTGACCGGCTGAAGACCGTTTTCATATCTGGACCCCCAGACTGTGTGACGGGGTTGCTGGGCTGAATATGTGTGTACAGGAGGAGGGAGGGATTTCACTCGCAATCACAGCTCACCAGGAAGATCAGTCTGGCTCCGGTGAGGTCGGCGTGAACGTGGCGTTCCTGTGCGAATGATTATGTTGATTCACATTAATAAAAGTTTGTATTGAAACACATGTTGCTTCTGCAGCATTCAGATGAAATCAGTTTCTGCCAGGGGAATCGGTCAGGTCAAGTGTGTGTGTGTGTGTGTGTGTGTGTGTGTGTGAGTGTGAGTGAGTGAGTGAGTGATTGGGTACATGCTGATGTGACCTCTTGCTCCTGATTTCTTTAGGAAATGTTTTTTTTTTTTTTTTTGCTTGTAGTAAAATAATTAGTCAGATAAATGACCTTGACCTTCAGTAGCTTGCCAACCGGCAGAGGTCAGATGTGGAGGAACCATGTCTTGTTTGTGGGATCTTGCCTATACCCGTATTCTGATGTTGTTTCTGCTTCTTTCTTCTACGTATATCTTCTTGATTAGCTGTTGAGCTACATTTTGTAACCCAGATATCCTGCAGGAGCCGCTGGAACTGAGCAGCTGAGGATAGATCCAACAGAGGATGTTAGTATTTTGGATAAAAGTGTAATTTATTAATAATAATAGTAATGGCAGTAACAACAATAATAATTCATACATAATTAATCAAATAATAGCAATAGTGATAGTTACCTAAATACATACATGTTCCATTTAAATCATTAAATGTGCATATATATTAAAAATGATATCATCACAAGATATGAGTTTTCCAGTTGCTGCAGCAACGGAAAATTATGCTACAACAGGCACAATTTCAAACACTATGCTGGATTCCCGTCTGCTGAAATTTACAGGCTTTTGTCGTTCTGATTCTTTGGTCCATCCTTCACTTTTATTGCCTCCCTTTTCTCAGTTTGATTAAACAACCAGAGGCGGCTTCTCCATCCAAGGAACACAGCAGCGGTGTCGGCACACCAGTCATCCATATTCATGCTGCGTCCTGAACTGGACACTGATCTTATCACCAGTGTTGACCACAACCCTCCTCTTACGACTGCAGAAGAGCACGCCGTAAAAGTAAAATAATAAAAAAAAAAAAAAAGATTAATTGCTGACTTTTTTTTTTTCATTTGGATTTGGCTTAGTGGTGATATGGAGCCTTGCGTTTGATTCATGTCAGTTCCTAGACCAGTAGATACCTGGTCTATAAAACCTCATGTATCTTACTAAAGCCTCATAGCATTATACATTTTTGCCTTTTTGCCTGTTAGTTCACGGTCATACAAGGTTTTGAATCGGAATTTTTCCTCAAGCACCTTGTACGGTTTTCCTTCTTGAAACATTGCAAAATTGAGAAAGGGACATTTTTCTCTGTTCTGTGTGTGTGTGTGTGTGTGTGTGTGTGTGTGAGTGTGTGTATGTGGGCACAGTTACTGCTCATCTGAAAACAACGGACGGCCTCTGCCAAGCTTCTCGGCTAATTAGCTCTGCACTTCACACGGTCCGCAGCATCAAAGGCCAACGGAAAACTGATGTTTCCCAAAATTCCTGGGACCCGTTTACGGGATTTACTGGTGTTCCCTGTTGAAAGTCGCCACTTAATGAGAGCGTTCTTCTTCGGACCCATTAACGTTAAACAGCTAATTGGCTTCACTCTCCACTGACAAGCGGAGTGACAGCAGAGGGAACGCGCCCGAAGCCGCCATGACGGCTGAATGAGCAGCGGGCATTTCCACCGATCGGAGAGGGAAATGAAGCATTCGTTAATCCGATCTGTTCTCTCGATCCACCTCTGACTGTGAAATGGGAAATGTGGCACTGGAACTAATGGGGTATCAAAGGTTCCACTTGCTGTTATACAACCCAGTGGTGCTTAGGGGGCAGGTTTAAGTACAATGATACTAATTGTATTGTGCGACACTGACAGCGTTATACTCTATACACACCACCAACTATTCTACGGAGGGTAAGAACGATCTTCTAAACGTACAAAGATTTTTGTCTCATGAACCTGGTTCTTCAGAGTTTCCTCTTCATTTTTTTTTTTCTGCTTTCCACGCCTCGTGAGGCTGATTAATGACTAGAAAAGAAAAAGTTTTTTTTTTTTTATGTGCACTACAAATCCTCGTGCTTCTTTCTCTCCTGGTTTGAGGCGTTCCATTTTGTTGTGCAGAAATAGTCCGAAAACGGAGAGACGAGTAGGCGTGTCTGCGCTTTTGGCCGGTGGTGTGTCATCAGAGGACCGATCAGCGGCGCTGAAGCATAAAACATTGTGACAGGATGTGTTTTTACTGCCCTCTCTGATCAGTGCAGTCGTCTCCAAAGGCTGGTGGAGAAGGAACAAGGAGAACTGGAGTCGCCGCTGGATCACGATGGTCCGAGTTCCTGTAACTGTCATTCTTCCCACCCCACTCCCCGTCACGGCCCCGAACTACAGACGAGCGACCCCTTTTTTTGCTCAAAAGGTACCCAAGTGGATCCCCCCCCGGACCGCCTGGCGGCTTTCAGCAGCCGCTACCTGTACGTCGCCGCCTCTCGTCACCACCGCCTCCCTCCTCGTGTGCAGCGCGAGCAGCGCAGCCGACTGGAACATGTGTCTCCAATTTGAATATCCGTCCCCCCCACAGACGGACCGGGCCGGGGGGGGGGACGGGACGCGGGGAAGTGCTATTGCCTGAGAAGCGGCGACTGGCGTAAGAATAATTTGCGTTAAGTAGCCGGCCGATCTGTTTGTTACGTTAGAGCTGACAGTTTGTTTGTGTTTCTTGTGCGCCGTGATGGATGGGCGGGAGTTGATGCTAATTAGCCTAAATTGTCGCTAAGAATGCGGCTCTTTCCCCCGGCCAGTTCCCATTGTTGCCGCCTCTTCGCACTTTGGGCCTAATCGAACGGAGCTGGAGCTCATTCATCATCACATGGGGCGACAGCGGCGGGAGGAGAACTTTCCCCCCTTTTTTTTTTTCATGAAAGGCAGAGTCCAGCCTCCCATGAAGTGGGTGTTTTGTCCATCAAGCGTCCGAGGAAATTTAGCAACATCTGAACCTTCCACCTGCCCGTTTCACGCGCAAACCTAACCCAGAAACCAAAGGGCCGCTTTACGGGCAGACGTTAAAAATCCAGATCTCCGCGTATTCGCTGGTGTCCAGCAGCGCGGTCTGGAAGTCTGGACACTCCAACTTGTGTGTGAGAAACTGCGCTTTTATAGCAGAAAAAGTTTTTATTTTTTAGCCAGTGGCTGCACACACATCATGATTATAGTTTGATTATCACGCAGTCCGCAGTATCGTGTTATTACAGTCGTAAAACGAAGATTTTATAATGTAACAAATTCCCACCCCTGGTGGTGACGCCGCGTCCAAAACACCTTCAAATCGCATTTGAAAAAGCGGTGTAGGATTTTCCTGCCCATACTATGGTTTTGCCGAAAAGTTTTCTGTGCAGCTAAGTGCATTTAATCCTAAATTCTCTTTATGATTAAATTGGTCCGCCAAAACGTACTACCGTCTAATGGTTTGTTGTATGAATGTTAGTTTATGGTAACAGGTCATTTGGCCGTCAGGTCTTTATAACTTTTCGTCATCGTCCCCCCCCCCCCTCGGTGGGGCGTCCACTCAGTGTCACTCACCTTAATTTGTTTTCGTTTCTTTTCCCCCCTCGTTTATTTTTCTCGCTCTGCAGTTTTTCCTGCTACAGGAACCCGTGGAAAAAATGAGGAAATGACTTTTTCTCCTACACCCCGACCAGTAAAAAGCACGAGCCGCAGCTACACCCGAACCGGCACCACCTCCCGCACCCCCCCGTTCACGTTTTGGGGCTGCGCTGCTGTACGTGTTGGTTGGGCCGTGTTTGTAATGACGGGACTAAGTCTGGTATTTATAATAATGTTATTATCAGTGCTGAGGATGGTTTGTATGCACGCTGTAGCGTGAGATTCAGATTTACATCCGCCGCGCTGCTGCTGGGTTGTGTTACAAGCGGTGGCCTGACATCCCGGTCTGGCCTGGACGCACCTCACGTCTGACCCCCGAAGGCACGGCCCACCCCCAAGAGAGAGCTGACCCAGGGCCTGTTTGCAGCGCGCGTGTGTTTGTGCCAATGAAAAACACAGCCCATATGTTTGTCATTAACCCTGTCCGTACGTACACACACACACACACACACACACACACACACACACACACTTGCATAAAGGATATTCGCCGAACTGCTGTAGCTAACAGAAGAGAACAGAATGTTTGAGGTGGATGTTTCTGGCCTGTAGGGGGTGTGAGGCTTGTGGGTTCTTCGTGTGACGCTGAACACATCAGTATCTGCCCTGTTCACGGTGCAGCCAGCGACTTCGCAGTCACAACACAGCACGACCTACTGACCCCCGAGAGCTGAAGTTGCTCCTGACTGTTGCTCTGTGTGGAACAATCGAAGCCCACCGATGCAAATTCAGAGCTTCTGGTTGAAGTTCAGCAGGTGGATCAGAGAAGGCGCACGTCGTTCGGCATTCACCGATGATGTGATCTGATAAATGAGCAACACGAAAATGGCGAGAGTTTGCAGTCGAGCTCTGGGTTGGGAAGTCGGAGGAAACTTGTGTTCTAGACATGCAGGGTTTAGGGGGGTTGGGTTTGAGTTTTATGTGGTTGGGGTGGGGCGTGCTGCTCTTACTGTAATAATGGTATGCTTTAGAGAAGGACTGTGTGTGTGTGTGTGTGTGTGTGTGTGTGTGTGTGCGCGTTGAGGGTCATTTGGAGGAAGTGAGTTGTACTCAGATGAGCGAGAGTGAAACCTGATCTTGATTGAGTTAAAGGAAAGGAAAAGTGAGCCTGAGGCTCAGCGTGAGACACTGTGTGTGTGTGTGTGTGTACGCATATTCTTGTCCTGACCACTTGACTAATTACTGTTGGTGACTGAACACGCCTGCACCTCTCATCCGTCAGGTACTAGACTCAGAGTTGTGGACGTGCCCTGTGATGCTCGGATCATCTAACAGCCAGGCCTGAGTCTTGCTGCCGTGATCATGAGATTAGAATTCAATTAGAATTAAAATGCTGAGAGCTTCAAAATCGGAGCGAGACGTGTGTGATTTTTAAGCACAGCTTGTGAAGACTTTAAAAGTGTGGGAAAATCAGGCAACCCTCCCACCCCCCCTCTCACGCTCTCTCCTTCGCTTTCTCTCTCTCTCTGCCCCTCCCTCCTCCTGTACTGGGCCATAAACAGAAGCAGATGCCGTAAAGTTTACAGAAATCAGAAACATTTTCCTCTTTCCCCTGCATTCTTCTAAACACTTAGCAAACGAGCTTTGAAGTCACCCAAGTAATGTAGTCTGTGTGGGAGACTAGACGATAGGATCTTTCTGAGTGCCAGAGCGAGGAGGAGGAGCGCCTGTCAGACGAGGGGATGAAGGCTTCGGCCTGCATCAGGTTTGTGTGTGTGCGTGTGTGTGTTTGTGTGTGTTGTAGGATGGTCGTAGCCTAGTGGGTAACACACTCGCCTATGAACCAGAAGACCCAGGTTCAAATCCCACTTACTACCATTGTGTCCCTGAGCAATTTGCTCCGGGGGGGGCGGGACTGTCCCTGTAACTACTGATTGTAAGTCATTCTGGATAAGGGCGTCTGATAAACGCTGTAAATGTAAATGTTGTAGTGACTGACTAATAATCCTAATGTAAGATTGTTGCTTTTTTGTCATTAACCAAGATTGCGCAAACACACTTTGTCTTGTCCAAAAAGTAATAAATCTGTCACGTGTGTTCAGGGGCAGTGGTGGCCTAGCAGTTAAGGAAGTGGCCCCGTAATCAGAAGGTTGCCTATTCTAATCCAGAGCCACCAAGGTGCCACTCAGGTGCCACTGAGCAAAGCACCGTCCCCACACACTGCTCCCACTGCTCACCAAGGGTGATGGTTAAAAGCAGAGGTCACATTTTGTTGTGCCACCATGTGCTGTGCTGCAGTGTATCACAATGACAGTCACTTCACTTTCTTTTAAAAATAATATGTAACTACCAATGTGTGTTAAAAGAAGGGACAATGAAGACATTTGTCTCACAAGATTAAGAACAAATACACAAAAGCAAATAGATTCACTTGTTTTTATAAACGTTTACGACGTACTTATTTTTTTGTGTGATTTTCCAGTAAGACATAAAATAAGTAAGTCATAATCATAATGCTTCAGTTTTTTTTTTTATGGTTCCGACTCTTAAAAAACACCATTATAGTATGTTGATCCCTGCGTGTTTTATGTAGATCTAAATATTCTGTTTTATTGGTCAGACACAGTGGGTTTTTTTTTTGTTCCCGTCTCTGAAGGGAAGTTTAATTCCCTTCAGAGACGTTCTTTAAGACTGAGCTATTGCCTGTTTTTTTTTTTGTGTGTGGGTGTGCAGTGGGGTACAAGTATCAGTATGTGTGAAGCTCATTATATAAAAAAAAAAGATTTACAGACGTCTTTCTTAGTGTGGGTCCTCCTGTCTGCTTTTCTGGAGGGTGCGTGTGTTTGGATTTGAGGTCCACGTGTCTTGCTGTGTTTTGATTGGCTCTCATCACGGGTGATGCTGCGCCTCGGGTGTGTTTTACTGGAGGACGGGGAGGGCCGGGTCATAAAGACTCCACACTTTCCAGCCATTCATCTGCTGTGCCTATGTGTGTGAGGCAGAAAGACAGCAAGCCTCATTAAATCACACTGGTCCATGTTGGTTGTTCATGGCATGACAGCTCGGATCTTCACTCTGTGTGTGTGTGTGTGTGTGTGTGTGTGTGTGTGTGTGTGTGTGTGTGTGTGTGTGTGTGTGTGTGCGCGCGCCATCTCCCATCCTCCCCATTATGAATGCATGTAGTTTATGTTTATTCCAATGATGCTGAGTGAGGAGGTTTCGTGATCGTGGACAGATGGATGGAGCGAGCGAGGAGTATGGAGAAGGAGGAGAGGACGATGGAGAGGTCAGAAGGTTACTCCTCCTCCTCCTCTGTCTCCCTTCTCCTGGACTGTGAAACACAGCTGAGAAGGTTTAAACAAACACTGCAGAGGGGCTTCACACTGGAGGTCTGGGTGTGTGTTATGGAAAGGTGTGAAGTCTTCCTTCAGCTGTGTGTGTGTGTGTGTGTGTGTGTGTGTGTTCTTTACAAAAGTAAAAACATTCCTTTGGTTTCTAAGGTAACGTTTGGCTTATGCCTCATCGAAATGAACACGTTCTGAACGCCATGTGCGCTTTTGCCACGTTTGACATTGTTTAATGCTCATAGCTGTTTAATGTTCCTCGGGATTTCGGCAGAAACTGATGCCAAGAAAGCGTTGCATGCAACGTTTATGTGACACCCTACGAACGTGCAGCCGACCGAACGCAGAACGCCCGTGTGGGCGCTTTGATTTGCTCCAATGAGCAGAAGAATGGTCAGCGTTCAGTCTGCGACACCTGATGCCAGGAACGCCACAAAAAAAGAAAAAAAAAAAACGCCTGGTTCAGACGTCTGTGTGAATGAGACCTGAGTATTAGTCATCTCAACGTAGGCATCATTCATGCTACACACCTATTCAATCTCACAATCGTCTGAATAATAATAGATCGCATAGGTATTTGTGTGTAGTGACTGGGTTTGCGACATGGTTTGATCCTGTGAGGTTATGTAACGTGGTCTTGTGTCTTTTTCTCTCTGCATTGTGTTCAGCTTCAGTGGGTGAGGTTTTTTTTTTTTTGTAACACAACGTGCAGCAGAAATATTCATCAGTTAAATGCTCTGTGTGTGTGTGTGTGTGTGTGTGTGTGGTTTGGGTTTTGTAGTTATGAGAATGAATTTATGCCAGGTACGTAGTGATTAGGGCAGATAAGCAGTTGCCCTCCACCCCTCCCTGTGTGTGTGTGTGTGTGTGTGTGTGTGTATGCGTGTGGGCCGCCCGAGTAACATGATTATTCTTTAAGATTCTATTTATATAAAAAAAAAAAAAGTCAGAGACATAAACACAACATAGCCCAGATAAAGCTGGATCTGATGGATGCTGAAGTCTCTCCTCAGGCAGCTCACATGTTCTAAAGTACACCAAACACACACACACACACACACACAATGCACTTTAACTCATTTCTTTTTGTGTTGCATCCCACAGTTAAAACTGTTTAATTTAGATAAATTCCAAACTCTCCAAATCACCAGTATGCAGCCTGAAGTCCAATTTTTATTGAAGTTCATGTGGAAATTTCATAAAAGGTTTGAGGCTGGATCAAGGCTGTGTGTGTGTGTGTGTGCGTGTGTGCGTGTGCACATGTAGGGTGAAAGGCCGGCTCTAAATCTGTAAAAGTGATGTGGGGAGAGAGGGATGCTAGAATAACACGCTTTACCCTCTCTTACTTCGCTCCTGATCACAGTAAAAGCTGACGAATGGCACAGCAAGAGACGCAATCTTAACTGTGAAATAATCTGCACGTAACCGATCCTCCATCATTGCGGTGTTTGCTGCATCGCGAGACTCCCGTACAACATAAAATACTACCAGCTTCTCCAAATGAAACGGCGGGGCTGGTAAAACAAGTCTGATCTATAGAGGTGCCATCTTGCAATTTACAGGACCTAAAGGACTGGCCGCGAATGTCTTTCGGGGGCAGGAGGGGGACCTAAACAGCATCAGACAGCTGGTTTTAATGTTGCAGCTGATTGATGGAAATATTCCCTTTTGAATGGGGCACATTGTTCTTGCGTTTGTTGAGGTTAGTCCGTGCGGTCTACGCGCCATCACTGTTTTGTTTGAAAGGAGCTTCGTGTAATCGAATGAACATCTTACAGAACGTTTTCCAAAACGGCCCGGCCGTATGGGGAACCTGTCAGAGTTGCGCGGCGCGATGAAACGTATGAAGAAGTGGCCCGACCGAGCCCCCCTCTGCCCACCCTCTCCACACGTCACTCCGCTCTCCGGGCTTTTTGGGCCTCCGGAACGGGCCCGGTGACGTGTGCACTCGTGTGTACTCGTGTGTACTTTGATGCCAAATTGCAAAAGTGTGTGTGTGCGAGCGAGCAAGAGAGAGGGGGGCGTTTTGGCTTTGCGTGCCTCTAGAAAACTAGAGGCTGTGCGTGTGTGTGTGTGTGTGTGTGTGTGTGTGGCTTTCAGTGGATGGAAAAGTGCCTTCTCTCAAGCTCTTGTAGGGTAATAATCACTTAACCCAAATCAGGGGCAATCAGAGTCCTGGCTCCAGCTGGAGGGGGAAAGAACGCCAGAGCGAGGAGGAGAAAGAGAGGGCGGCCGCGATGCTTCGTCCCCCCTTTCTGGTAGCTCTACCGCCAAATCATTGTTTTGTGTGCGTTCATTGATGGAAAATTTTTCTTTTGCTTTTAGTTTTATTAGATCCAATTAAAAATTTTTTTTTTTTTTTTTTTTGAGTTCATAGTATCGATTGTATTTATTGCAATTTGTCCTGAACAAGACGTGTGTGTCTCGCAGCATTTAAGAAAAGTTTCTCATTCACTTAATCAATAATGGATCACACAGGCGTGTGTGTGTGTGTGTGTGTGTGTGTGTACGGAAGGGTTCTGCATCTGCCCCTCATTTTGGATGGAGGACGAGAAAAGGGAGGGCGAGATGCCATCCGATCGGTGGTATTTACAGCCCCGCGCAACTCAATTTTACACTGTTTACATCCAAACAGTTCCTTCAGTCTCATTCGGGGTCTCCGCCGTGTGTTTTGTGTTTTCCATTTCCATCAGAACAACGTGACTCGCCTTCAGAACCTGAACCACCCACAGCGGTTCAGAAACAATCATTCCCTCAAATTAAATACACACACACACACACACACACACACAGAAAGATCAAAGAATTGCATTTTTATTTCTTGGCTGCTCTGTGTTTAATTTCAAAATTCTCGCTCTGTGCTGAGACTGACCCTGCTAGGGTGAAAGCGTGAGAATTTCTGTGGCCCACACTAAAATGATGCTGTGTCAACAAAGCAGAAGCAGCCATTCTGCTGTGTGTGTGTGTGTGTGTGTGTGTGTGTGTGTGTGTGTGTGTGTGTGTCTGTGTGTGAGGGAAGGAAGTAAATTATGTCTGTTTTCTCTTCTCCGTTTATTAATGACCACTCTTGCTCCGTAATTAACCTCATGATGCTGCTGGACCGCACTCAGGGAACTGTGTGTGTGAGAAGAGGAGAAGGTGTATGGGAAGAGGAGGAGTCTTTACTATAAATAGGTATTGTCTAATGAGATCAAATTTGGTCTATTTAAAACTATGCATGTATTAAGTAAAAAAAAGGCAATAGTTCAGTCAAACACACCCCCACACTTACAGACAGACATTGATTTGGAAATAAAGCCTCTCACTGTTTTGCTTGTGTGGTGTGTGTGTGTGCGTGCGTGTGCATGGAGAAGTGTTGAAGTGGAACAAAAAGACAGATTATATGGACACCTGCTCCCCTGCGAGTGACCCAGAGTTGGTATACACACACACACACACACACACACACACTCATGCACTCATTAATGGGCTGTCTGGCTTGTTCTTGTTTCTCTCTTGCTAGTCTAATGCACACCTACACACACGTCGATACTTCATGTGAGACATGCGTTTGGTGGTTCACGCGCACAGTGTGTGTGTGTATGCAGTTCTTGATAACTGATGCTGTGTGTGTGTGTGTGTGTGTGTGTGTGTGTGCTTCTCGTTCTGAACGTGCCCCAGTCCTGTTGACTTTAGCGCTCAGAGCCGCCATCAATCATCCTGCTGCTGAAGTCTCACACGGCTGCTAAACGCAGAGCGTGTAGGAACCAGCCCCGTCTGAGAGAAAGCAAAACATCCCTCTCTCCACCCCACACACACAGGAACATGCATGCATACGTACACACGCTGCCTCTACTCTTCCTGCATTGGAATGTGGTCCGCTGTGGCCATGTGGATGAAATGAAACACAAGGATGGTTGATAAACAAGAATTTGTTCAAATTCTGGTGCACTTTAGCAATAATTCGTTTTCATTTTGTACCTTTATGTGCAACTGAGAAAAAGCACCAAAGATACATGCATACACAGCGTGTTGGCGTGAAGTCCAATAGGACCCCCCTAGTACATCGTCTTTGTCAGGACTGTGGCGTTCCGGACCGGCGTGTGAGTCGTGCGTCTGCGTGTTCCCGATTTCCTAATCGCTCTCGCCTCCTTTCCACTGTATGGCTGCCCGGCCATTGTATGTGTCCCCTACTCCACATCTACGTGGATTGTATGTTGTATTGTCCTTGTATCATGTAGTCTTACTGAACCCTGTCTTGTGAAGTCGAGCAATTGAGTCCTCCTTCCGTGTCATGTGACCGCTTACATTTAGATTATTTATCAGACGCCCTTATCCAGAGCAACATACAATCAGTATTTACAGGGACAGTCCCCCCCCCTGGAGCAACTTAGGGTTAAGTGTCTTGCTCAGGGACACAATGGTAGTAAGTGGGATTTGAACCTGGGTCTTCTGCTTCATAGGCGAGTGTGTTACCCACTAGGCTCCAACCACCCTGGCCAGGGCCGTGACGGTGCTTTTTATTGAGGATGATGCAGATAAACCAGTTTAGCCTAAAATAACTAACATTAGCATGTTTTATATATATTAGAACCGTATATGTTTTTTTGCGATGTGTTTCATTAAACTCAAATTAGTTCTCCAACAGATTTTAATCCCATTACCTCCATGTGTTGTGTGTGTGTGTGTGTGTGTGTGTTTTGTCTTTACTGATTCAGTTGCTGATCTCCACTGTGGAAAAATAAATCAGAACCATGTTCCTTTGGTTCCCAGGGTTACATTTTTAAATGTTCTAACTAAAAATATATTAGTTGTTAATTTTTTTACCTTGGTCTCTCAACAATGGTCAATTGGTTTGTGTGTGTGTGTGTGTGTCCCTCTGCTCCTGTATTGGGAGCAGGTTTAGTTTTGAATTATGCTTAATCAGATGCCAGTGGGCTGATCTGCAGCTTTGTGTCAATTCCACGCTGTTTCCTCAACATCACTCTGGATACGGGAGGGTGGGGGTCTCTACAGGTGGTTCGCCACCCATTCATCCATCCCTTCACTCATCCTGTCTCCGAACAGTCGTACTCCATGTCTTTCTTCGCATTTAATACGGAGATGAGCATCAGGGAATTAATCAATTAAAACACGCGTGCACACACACACACACACACACACACACACACACACACACACACACACACACACACACACACGTCTACACACACCGCTGACCAGCCCACCCAGTTAGTGTGGGAGCAGCCCTTCATTTTTCTTTACTCTGTGGACCTGGATACGTGTGTGTGTGTGTGTGTGTGTGTGTGTGTGTGTGTGTCAGAGATCAAGCCCTGTCTGATTCCCGATCCTCTCCACCTCTCTGGTGAAAGGCAGCATTATAATTTAAATTTTTTTTTCCATGACCTAAAGCCAAGGTGCTGTGTTTGTGTGTGTGTGTGTGTGTGTGTGTGTGTGTGTGGGAGTGCGCGTGCGCACGCATTATGACTTTCCATGACCTCTGGCCAGAATCCGCAGCTCTGTGGCCCTGCAGACGTTGTTTGGACAACAGTGGTGCACATGTTGGTGGGACGGGGCCATGCAGTCCATTGGCCGGGTGAGTGTGAGTGAGAGAGAGCAGCGTGATGGATTTAAGACCCTTTCATTGCAGAGGGTCTCAGGATGGTGTGGACTCGGTTCACCCAGTGACTCCCACTGCTGCTGGAACATTTGATTCCTGTCTGTGTGTGTGTGTGTGTGTGTGTGTGTGTGTGTGTGTGTGTGTGTGTGTGTGTGTGATTTATCTGTATCTCACCGCGTCTGTTTTAAGGTTTGCTTTGCAGGCATCCGAGCATCTCGGTTTTACGCCTGTGACTAATACATGTACATTTGGCGTAATATGTTGTAGTTTATGAGCTGTCTAATGATGAAGGCTGTTTGGTCAGCCCCACCGGGAGAGAACATTCCAGAACAGCTCTTAAATTCTCTCCCCACCCCCGACCCCCCCGACCCCCCCCCCGCTCTCATTTCTGATATCACAACCAAGCCCGAAAATAAAAGGAGCCGCAGCACTTCCTCCCAGGTCCTCGCTCTCGGCACACGAGCGCTGCGCGTCAGCACATGTGTCTCTGTGCAGGCTTCACCTCATGCATGACATTTTAATAACTGCATCATCCGCTCTGGATGCAGACGGATCTGCGGCCGCTACAAAAATAATTCAATAACTGTTCAAAATAAAACACAGCATCGTCCGAGCGCGCCGATGAAAGCGCTGCTCCGCCACTTTTAAACGGCTCCAGTTTTCCCGGGGCGGCGTGGAGCTCTAATCCCGCAGTAATGGGGGATTATTCCATAACGCCGATCTGTGGGGTGAAGAAAGGGAACAGAATGAAGCTGCGGGTGGTGAAACGGATACGTCCCGCTCCTCCCCCGGCCCTCTCTCCGGCGAGCGGGCCGGGGCGGCCATAAGCGAATAATTAGGTAATTGGCCCCTTGATTGAGCCCAATAGGAAACATTTCAATTAGGCTAAAACTGCGTGGAGGAAGAGGCCGCTGTGAAGGGGAAACATTCTTGTCATGCAACTGTCAGGCGAGGCCCCGCACCGTGTGCCCGGGTCTACTGGACACCGGCATTGGGTGGGGGGGACGGGGGACTACGAAGAAAGGGGGGTGAGAGAGGAGAAGACTGGGAGGGGGGGGAGACAGAAAGAAATGATTGCGGCAATTACGGCTCTATATTTAAACAGGGCCGCCCTGATATGATTTACCCATGATCCCCTGTCCAGATAAGACAGAATGTTCTCAGCCCACCCCGCCTGTTACAAATTACTGCCTACTGGGCATGCAGCTCCGTGCTTCCTGTACGCCAACGCCAGGCCAAGTTGAGCTGCGGGAGGGGAGGAAAAAGAGAGGAAGGAATAAAGAGATTCATTTCAGACAATAACACACGCAGTCGAGGGGGAAAAATACCACATGCGAGAAATGTGATCCAAATCAACGAATTACAGCGGTGGATCGTAGATCAGGAATATTTCAGCACTTCATGCCTAATTTTTATTTTTTTTCCCTTCTTCTACTCCCATCACTGCATTTTTTTAAATTATGTTTTCATAGGTTGAGACTTCCATATCTATCTAGTCCTTCCCAGCCTTTTTTGTGGTTGGTGATTTTGACACCTAGAAGATGAAGTTCAGTGATGACAGCTCTCACGTGCCCCACTTCCTCATTCTGAAAAATGTAGAACCCCCCCCCCCCCCTCCAGTGAGTTCATCACACTCGTAACACGAGGTCACTTCTCCTCCCTTTCTACTCTGTTTCCCTCCGGTTTTCATTGCTATAATTACACCCTGCATGCGGGAACGTATGTGGACATCACAAAAATGATCTTTGTAGTCATCCCACAGACAAGTGATTTAATCTAAGCATTCTGGGAGACTGCTGAAATGACTGCTTTATTTAAATTATTATGGACTTTCATTTTCACTTTTATTTTTCTTTCATGAATCAGTATTTCAATTCATCAACAGTTTTTCTGAAAGCCTTGTGTAGGGACCGTCCACCCCTATGCACATCATTTAATCTTTGATCATGTTGAATCTCTGAGGACATTAACAGTTATTAGCATCTCTCTCTAATCTGGCATAATCAGAAGTCTGGCGTTACCTGTAGGTGTTTGCTGGGTCAGATGAACGGACTATTCGTAGAGCTCTGGAAGTGGCTCTGGACCGTACCATGAGCCTGGGTTAAAAATGTTGTACAAAAACACACACTTCTTGGACTGTTTTACACATGCATGTAACACATGTAGCTAATGGGACATTTACATGGAACATTTGTGTTAGAAACAAGAGGACTTAAATTATTTTGCTGAAACTATATTTTAAAGAAACAGTTGTCTCTCTCTCTCACACACACATGTGTGCACACACACACACACACACACACACAGACAGACACTAACTTACTCCAGTCACAATCAATACAGCCAGCATCCAGGGCAAGAGTAACTCTCGTTGACGTGTTACAACCGGGTTTAGGCAACCAACACTGACCCATGCTGACCCAGGTCAACTGTGGCCAACCTGGTGCAGCTGAGACCAGCAGTGCCGCCCAACACACACACACACACACACACACACAGACTCCCCCCAGCAGGAATTCAGTTGCCAGTGTTTGGGTTAGGTGTGACAGTCTTGACTAATTACTGCCCTAAGGACAAATGCAAAATTAACCCAGAACGCAAAGTTTGTGTATGTGTACATGTGTGTTTTAAACAAGCCTTTAATTACATGTCCAACACATGTTTGCTGATGTCCTGTACATTCAATTCTGCCTAATCCTCTCTACATTTGTGATGTGTACTACAGTTGAAATGCTTACTGGCACGTTATGTACACTGTACACTGACATACATGAACAAACAGATATTGGAAAAACATATATGGATATGCATGATGACAGTCATATGCACACAAAAAACAAAGCACTATTTACTCATACACCATACACGCATACAGTATACAGGACACCTACCCGTTTACGGGTGTTGCATTTTTTTACATTTATAGAGTAAACCTGAAGCCTCAGAACTATGAAATAACAGACGTGAGGTTATATAATAAACAAAGTAAACAAACTTTTTGCTGTGATGCTCTTGGCTTCTCTCGACCCACTTTATTTAGACTATGAGGATGGTTTCCAGCTTTCCTGAAGGTTTATACTGAACACTTTCTTATCATTCACTCATGTTAATGAGCATCTCTTTTGATTACAATAGTGAACAAATCAGTTATGAAGGTAAAAGGAGGCAAAAAAAAAATATTAGCAACCATACTTACAGTGGGGCAAAAAAGTATTTAGTCAGCCACCAATTGTGCAAGTTCTTCCACTTAAAAAGACCAGAGAGGCCTGTCATTTTCATCATAGGTATACCTCAACTATGAGAGACAAAATGAGAAAAAAAATCCAGAAAATCACATCCTCTGTTTTTTTTTTTAAGAATTTATTTGCAAATTATGGTGGAAAATTAGTATTTGGTCACTAACAAAAGTTCATCTCAATACTTTGTTATATACCCTTTGTTGGCAATGACGGAGGTCAAACGTTTTCTGTAAGTCTTCACAAGGTTTTCACACACTGTTGCTGGTCTTTTGGCCCATTCTTTCATGCAGATCTCCTCTAGAGCAGTGATGTTTTGGGGCTTCAACTCCCTCCATAGATTTTCTATGGGGTTGAGATCTGGCTAGGCCACTCCAGAACCTTGAAATGCTTCTTACGAAGCCACTCCTTTGTTGCCCGGGTGGTGTGTTTGGGATCATTGTCATGCTGAATGACAGTCACGTTTCATCTTCAATGCCCTTGCTAATGGAAGGAGGTTTTCACTCAAAATCTCATGATATATGGCCCCATTCATTCTTTCCTTTACACAGATCACTCGTCCGGGTCCCTTTGCAGAAAAACACCCCCAAAGCATGATGTTTCCACCCCCATACTTCACAGTAGGTATGGTGTTCTTTGGATGCAACTCAGCATTCTTTCTCCTCCAAACACGACAAGTAGAGTTTTTACCAAAAAGTTCTATTTTGGTTTCATCGGACCATATGACATTCTCCCAATCCTCTTCTGGATCATCCAGATGCTCTCTAGCAAACTTCAGACGGGCCCGGACATGTACTGGCTTAAGCAGTGGAACATGTGGCACTGCAGGATTTGAGTCCCTGGCGGCGTAGTGTGTTACTGATGGTAGCCTTTGTTACTTTGGTCCCAGCTCTCTGCAGGTCAATCACTAGGTCCCCCTGTGTGGTTCTGGGATTTTTGATCACCGTTCTTGTAATCATTTTGACCCCACGGGGCGAGATCTTGCGTGGGGCCCCAGATCGAGGGAGATTAACAGTGGTCTTGTATGACTTCCATTTTCTAATAATTGCTCCCACAGTTGATTTCTTCACACCAACCTGCTTACCTGTTGCAGATTCAGTCTTCCCAGCCTTGTGCAGGTCTACAACTTTGTGTCCTTACACAGCTCTTTGGTCTTGGCCATAGTGGAGTTTGGAGTGTGACTGTTTGACGGGTGTCTTTTATACTGATAATGAGTTCAAACAGGTGCCATTATTACAGGTAATTAGTGCAGGACAGAGGAGCCTTTTACCGAAAAAGTTATAGGTCTGTGGGAGTCAGAAATGTTATTTGTTTGTTAGTGACCAAATACTAATTTTCCACCATAATTAGCAAATAAATTCTTTAAAAATCAGAGGATGTTTGTTTTTTTCTAATTTTGTCTCATATGATGAAAATTACAGGCCACTCATCTTTTTAAGCAGTAGAACTTGCACAATTGGTGGCTAAATACTTTTTTGCCCCACTGTATTAGGGGTGTGTATTGGCAAGGATCTCATGATGCGATATGCATCACAGTAGGTGACTATACAATTATATCACAATACTATACAATGTTTTTTTGCTTTGGATTCTTCAAAATGGCTGTTAGTGTACATTTTATCGATAGTTCTGTAATATTAGAACTTGACACTGATTGTTTTGAGTTTTTGCAATGCATTTTGTGCTATTTAACAAAAAAAAAAAAATAGATGTTTCACTGTTTTTAAGTTTTCATATTCTTGTATTGATGTTCTTTTATTAGGGCAGTGCTGGCCTAAGGAAGCAGACCTGTTATCGGAAGATTGCTGGTACGAATTCCAGCTACCGAGGTGCCACTGAACAAAAGTCCCATCCCCACCTCGATCTCGATCCGCCAAGGTACCACTGAGGTGCCTCTGAGCAAAGCACCGTCCCTACACACTGCTCCCGGGCGCCGGTCATGGCTGCCCACTGCTCACTCAGGGTGATGGGTTAAATGCAGAGGACAAATTTCACTGTGTGCACTGTGTGCTGTGCTGCTGTGTATCACATGTGACAATCACTTTCCCCGGGCGCCTGTCATGGCTGCCCACTGTTCACTAATGGTGATGGGTTAAAAGCAGAGGACTCATTTCATTGTGTGTGCTGTGCTGTGTTTCACAATGATAATTCACTTCACTTAAAAGAAGTATAATTATAAAAAATAACAATTATAGAGTTAGGGTTAGTAGGGTTGTTACTCAGAACACAAAAACAGTTTGTAAATATGACCAAAGCTGGTGAAGGAAGTACAACAACAGGTAACAACAACAGGAGGTCATCAACAACATGTAAAATTATCATGTGCATGTGAGCACGTTCAGACTGTGCTGCTGTGTGTGGATTCAATGTTGCCAGATTGGGGTCGGTTACCACCAAATGTTGGGGTGTAAGTTTAATTCTGCAGTCAGAATTGCATTTGTGTTTTAGAATGAATTTCAGTACAGAAAATGTTGTGAACTGTTTTGGTCTTGGTTATTCAGTTATCAATCAATGTCTCTGGAAATGGCTCATAACCATAGCTTTTTGGTATAGTGCATTTATATTATAGCAGTGTGTCATGATGCAGGCAAAATGTTTGAGACACATTTTTTTAGAATAGCACACTAGAATAGCACACTTTTAAGAATAGCACCATCAATAGACAGACAGTACAACAGTAGAGATATAGACTGTTCCCTTCATTATTATTGTTTTAAATTGATATCAGACTTTGTCAAATTATGATGTGTTTAGCAGCACATTTAAAAAAAAAAAAAAAAATCTACTTTTTGCATGGTTTGTGTACATTCACGTATGTGCTTGTATGTCTATGTAAGTACATTTTAATAGGGTTCTTGCTTTTAATCCTGCCCAGAAATATGCTGCTCTTTTTGTGTGTGTGTAAGTGTGTGTGCATGCGTGTACCTGCCTGCAGTCCCTCTTCTCTCTAAATGTTTACTTTGGCTCAGAACAGCAGACAACTGGATGCAATTGACCCTCTACAGGGACAAGTTAGAGAGAGAACATGAGAGTGTTCCTTCTGGGAAAACTTAGGAGGAAAGACACACACACACACACACACACACACACACACACTGATCTCTCTCACGCATGCACTCTCTGTGACTTTGATTCACTTTCACATGCAGGTACACACTCACACACCTGGACTACACAGAGCTCTTATGATCGCCCTATGTTGTAACCAGTACACTCTCATGGCTCTTCACCTTTAAAACATGATGGCTCACTGTCTTAATTAAGTTCATTCAGTTTTTAGTACAATTAGGTTCCATTAGGTTCCGTACACTACAGTATTCTGTGTTTTTTTTGGGGGTAGAAAATGCTGAAGGTGTGTGTGTGTGTGTGTGTGTGTGTGTGTGTGTGTGTGTGTGTGGACTGGGGCGAGGGTGGGAGGCAGGTGCTGTAATAAATTGTTGTGTTTCAGGGTGCTGTTCTCATTAATGTACGTGTCCATCTTCAGACGTTCCCCTTTTCCAGCTGCAGTGCACGTTCATACACTGACTTCCACACACACGCAATCAAATACTGGAATGTCAGTAACACACACTGTTCGGCTGGGGCATGTGGGGAGGTTTAGCTGTCATGATGGCACTTAGGGATGTGAAAAATGAAAAATACACACAGACATGTATATCATGATTGCACACACAGCTCTGAGGTGTCTCTGTGTGTGTGTGTGTGTGTATGTGTGTGTGCATCGTAAGTAGCATGCTGGTCACTTTGGCTGTAAATCAGTGGGGCTTCCCTGATGGAACTCTGACAGACAGGAAGCTAATCTGTCCCCTGTGTGTCATTACGGCCTACCTCCCATATAGCCAAATATCCTGTCACTGCCTTCATCTCCTCTCCCACACACACACACACACACACACACACACAAATTTACACACATGCCCAGCCGAGGTAGTACAGGCAGTTTCCTTTAGGCAAACAGAGGCAGTAATGGACACACACATGTTGAACATAAGTTCTTGAGCCAGTGTCAGGAGTTCATCCACCACATCTGTCACAGTGAAATGAGAAAGTGTGTGTGAGCGGACCACTGACTCACTTTTCTTTTTACAACAAGATCTTATTGGATTTGAATGAAGCAAGGGGCAAACTCTTGGAACAGTGTTCTATTTACTCCAGAATCTCTAAATGCAGCCCTGCATGGAGCGACACAAAGAGATCTGTGTGATCGTCACACATCATGCTGTAAGGTCTCAGCATTGTCCGTGTTCTCCGTCAGGCTGCATGTCAGTTTGACTGATAAAACTGCCTGATGGAAGAGAATGGTCGAGCTACGATAGACATCGCGGTCTTAACTGGACCCGTCTTGGTACCACAGCCTCTGAACATAACATGCAATTAGGTTATCATTTGAGCAAACTGCTGAATGTGACATTAGGGGACATTTATCCACAAGCTACGTCTTAAACGCCCCCCCCCCTTATTCCTTTAATGGGATTTTACCCAAATAAAGGATCCAGCTGTAGTAAAACAGAGAACTGTTTAAAACTTAGTGAATGTTATATTTTGTCATATGATAATACACCCATGTTGTGTTTTTTTTTTTTTTTTTTTTTTTTTTTACCCTAATTAGGGTAAGGGAATTGAACAAATGAATAAAAGCGAAAAATAATTGTCACTAACAAGTTTTTTTTCATCAACCCCCAGTCCTGTCTAAAAGCCCCACTGTTTTTCTAATTCTTAATGAAGATGTGCTGATCCGGTGATGTAACCTTGTTATGTACAGCCGAGGATTCTGTTCAGCTGATGTGCCATTTTCGCAGACGCTGTGTCTTACCCTCCATAAATCTCCACATGCTGCAGCCTGCGATCAGCTTCTCAGTGAAAAACAGGGAAAAGAAAACGGAGCAGCTCTGTCCTGACAGTCAGGAGATAAATGGCAGTTTGAAAAAGCGAATAGTGAAGCTGTAGTGTGTGCAGCTGAAAGGCTCTGACCCACTCATTCTGCTGTCAGTGGAACCTTTCAGCCCGCGATTTGTGATTTTGATTATATAAGTGCATATAAGTGCTTATAACGTGAACCCCTCAGAACTTGAGATTTGCTTGCTCCTTAATGGTTAGAGGCTGTGCTGTGTGCTTAGGTCTGTAGTATGTGGAAATTACATACAGCTGAATGTACAATCAAAGTTAAAGCCACGCCCATTTAAACGCGACCAAGGACACTCGCTCTCATCTTGCGGTCTGCTGCTCACAGCGCAGTATAGCACAGTTCATATTTCAACGTACAGTTATGCTACAGTCGTCAGTTCACATAGCAGAGTGAATGCTGAACCGACTTTGCAAATGAAATCTCAAATTAAATCGCACTGTCAAAAATTCTTAAAATCATTCATCCCTAGCTTAAGACTTCTATTGTGTCTTGTATTCCTGACTAACCCTGAGCTGTAAGTACCTTTTTGGCTTGGTGTCTTACAGGTGCTTTGGTTTGTATTCCCCCATCTCAGCACCACCATTTTTACTCCCTTGAATTTTTCTAAACTTTTCTCTGGCTCATTTCCAGTCTGTTCTATTGCTAAAAGAAACAAAAGCAGAAGCTCTGACCACCTGAGTTGTGGAAACTGGGTGGGAAACGTGGACTCGTATTTCAAACTTTGCTTTAATTTCCTGTGTGATGGGACACCTAGACGCTCACCTTAAACAGTGCGGTTGACAGCGTGTCTGGGGTGATGGATGAGTTCCGATGATGCCGTCTTTGCTCTGGTTCCTGCACTGAACCAGCTGCCAGGAAGCTGCCAAAAGAGCAAGTAGTTCATATTTAAAGTAAAATCTAAAATTCTGCCACCCAACGTTAAAAACAATGCAAAGGGTTTAAGATTATTTTAGGGGTGGGGCAAGATTTAGGCTTATGTCACATACATTGCATTACTTTGTCTTTTGAACACATGTAGCTTACTTATACAATCAAAAACAGGAATACCAATTGGTGTGTGCCAAGCTGAGGAAGGTTCGTAACACCCATAAATTTGAATTGAATGTTTTTTTTTTGTTTTTTTTTTTGACCTTGTTCAATAATGCATGAATTTATCCATGGGATCTATTCATTGCCCATCGAAGGCAATTCAGTTGGACCCTGTTTACTTCTAGAGTTGAGGCTATAACCTGACAACACTCCTGGTTTTACACTTTGAAGGCCTCACCGATTAACTCTTGTCCCACTTCAAAATGACACACACACACACACACAATTGAAGGCCTAACTACTAATGTTTTAAAATCCACCATTTCCAATAAATGAATAAGACAGTCCTGCCCACTTCCACCAGCACCTCCACCCACCTCTCAGAGGGAGCAATCCGCTAGATTGTATCAAGCAGGAGGAACGTTTCACCCCCGGCCCAATTTACATACACCCACCTCACAGGCAGGAGGTGGAGAAGGTGAAGAGGAGATCAGGCACGAAGGAGGGAAAGCAAAGTTCAGGCAATTTCCCACCCAAGCAAAACTAGAACTTTTACTGATCTGCTCAAGCACCAAAGGTTCCAGTTATAGTTCCTGATAGAGCACATTGGTTCTAATCAGACCCAGAGGTACTGGAGTCTAACAGCACTCTTGCATGTCATATCATACAGGCTGTGTGACCCCCTCAAAACATATTTTTAAAAGAAATGGGCAGCACTACAGCAAATTTAATACAAATTTAACACAAAACTGATCTCCATCTAAACAGAGCAGCAGATCAGGAACCAGCTGGGCTGCATTAGAAGAACCCAGAAGGTTTTTCCAGCATCACTGAACAAAAAACACAACCCGGATCAGTGGATCATTACTGAATTACTGCTACGGAGCACCCAAGTGTTTAAGGACATCTGCACTATGGCTTCATGAAGAATCAGTTCTGCCTCTTTAGCCTGTTGAAGTCTTGCATTTTAGTACAATTCGATGTAACAACATCAAATGGATATCTGTTGGACATCCGTTCTCTGCTGGAAATGCGGTTTAATGATGTTTTAAAGATGCACCAATCAGCCACTGGTATGGTGGCCCTCCCAGGATCCTCAGCCCTTGAACGTCTGAGGGGTCAAGGAGAGCCAAGTGAACACGCCCGGGTTTCCCCCCATAATTCCCTCTGGCCCAGTCCTGAGCCTGAGGGCTCAGCTCCTCCACTCGTCCAAAGAGACACGGGGTGTTAACAAGTAATTACTGAATTTACTGGCCCACTAACAGCCTCGCCTTGCTGTTCCCGGCCCATAAGCAGGATCATTATCAGCTTTTATGGACTGTAGGTGACTGGGAAATGACCAGCCGGAAGTTGGCTCATGGCTGCATGCTGCAGCTCTGCGTCCGTGCCGGCCGTCTGGAGGATCTGACCGTGCAGCGAGTCGGACTTCTGCTCATGCTTTGGCCGGTAGTGAGGCAGAGGTCACTAGTGGTTTGTTTCATGAGGAAGCGCCTTTAAACTTTTGACAGTTACGGAGATGATCAGTATCTGTAATAGTTCCACCACCTTGGCTTTTCTTTTTCAGAACCATCTGTCCGTTCCTTAAATCTGTAATGAGGTTATCTCTCTTTTAAGTCTCTGTTTTCTTCTCCTGTGTCCTGGGTTCTGGAGTAGAGACGCCCATTTGCCCAATGTATTCATTTCTTGGTAGCTGCAGTGCATTATGGGTCATTTCACTGTGATAATCTAATGGACACCATACACTGGTAAAACAAGTAGTGTCCTTCTGCTGGTAATGCCTTACATTGTGTTCTCTCATTGTCGTCCTCCTCTGGCCTCTCTCCGTTGTGACTCTCCACTAGGTGACAGTAATGGTCCAGATCACTTCAGGTGTGTCCTGGGTGGACTAATTGTCTCCCCAGGAGGAGGGACCTTAGTCTATTCTGCGGTCTAATGGTTAAAATGCATTTGTCCCTTTTTCCACATCAACACATCCATCACTGTTGGCTTTTTCAGATGATGTGCATTATGGAACTGTGTATAACAAGAATAAATGTCTTCATTTCTCTTTAGACAAATGTAGACATTTATATAGTTATTCTACGGGCTCAAGATTATTCTAGTTATTCTACAGGCACAAGATAATCCTAAATTTGAAACTGCATCCCTGTCAATCAAACTGAATCATTAGTCACCTCCTTTCCAGGCTTCATATGCTCACACTGGCATCTAGCTCATTCTTTTTGTACATGTACCCCATTCCTGTTTGTTTTACTGTATGGTTTATGGTTTTTCTTGAATTGCAAAAGTAAATAAATGCATCCATGTTCAGATAAATGAAAGAAAATAATTTAGTTTGATTATGATGTGTGACTAACATAAAAGTGGTCTGAAAAGGGGTTATCAAAATGTATATGCAAACATAAAAGAAAACATACATTCATAACATATTGATATAAAAAAAAGGTTTATATCTATATTGTATTTAAATGTTCTCTTTTTCTGCGCTTGTGTACAACAGGTTTTTGTTTTTGCTTTTACAGCTTCTCTGGTATTTTGTTTCACTATCTCTATCAAAACCAGTTTTTTTCACCCTCACACTCTCAATGAGATTTAGATATGCAAATATAAACATGGTGCAAAAATCCTGATCAGCTGTTGCCATGGTACCGTGGTACCTCTGCTGCTGCAGAGAGGTTTTCTCATCGACAGGACTGGAACAGGCAGAGATAAATGGGACTCTCTCAGCCCTCGGTTCGGGGAGCGTCCAGGCCCTGCTGCGCCGTTACTCACTGTACGCCTCAACTCGTCAGAATGAGACGGGTTTTCCGCATGGCAGGATGGATGTTGTCGGATATTGACAGAGCTTACCCATCTCAGTGTGTTTCTGATCTGAACCCGAACAAAGATTTAACCATCCATAACAGCACTGTTCCGTCTGATGGCAGATGATCAACAAC
Source organism: Denticeps clupeoides (assembly GCF_900700375.1). Classification (NCBI taxonomy): domain Eukaryota; kingdom Metazoa; phylum Chordata; class Actinopteri; order Clupeiformes; family Denticipitidae; genus Denticeps; species Denticeps clupeoides. The sequence goes on along the minus strand of NC_041707.1, from coordinate 15,451,723 downwards.
ATCAGAAAACATAGCACAGAATAGAAATATAGGCAATATATTGAATAAGATTTGAATAGTAAGCATTTCAAGTAGTTTCTAAGTAAAACTTTGTGAAATATTTGTAAAAATTAACAAAACAGAGTGAGCGAGATGAACAGTCATTTAAAAAAGAGATTCTGAAACCTTAACCCTTATTCACTTCATGGAAGCTGTCCCTGTAACTAATGATTGTCATCTAATGTAACATGGAAACACAAATTCATATTTCTGGGATGGATAATAATCAGGTCAGCGGTATTTTGAACATTGCTGTAGGTTGGCAGGCAGAGAACCTGAGATGAGGAACACAGAGCCGCTTTCTGCCATATCTGTCAGTGTGACCTTGGGACAAAGGCACCAGTGTTGCCGGTGGCTCCCCTCTGGGACTCATTTGTTTAGAAGGTTCCAGATAATGGAGCACCAAGGCGGAGAGCATCAGTTAGAGCGCGATTTGCATTAGTCTGCTGTCGAGTTCTCCGCTCTCGCTGCCGCCAGTGCGGTCACCCACTTCTCCGCTCCGGTTTTATTTCTACATTTTTTACATGAGGACGTTCACATCAGCAGCAGCATCAATCTTCAACCGCAGGTTTCGCGAAAATCAACACCCTCCGCCCTTACTCCAGCAAAGACTCATGCTAATTTTTTTTTTTTTTTTAGGATTTATTTGCGCAACGCACACCGGTGATTTTATGAAACTCAAGTGAGAGAGGGTCGCTGTGTTTTGGCTAATTTTGGTTTATTTGAAACCCCTGCCCAGGGGATGGAATTGGAACATTTCTTTGTTCTCTGCAGCTGGTTCTGTGACCTGGGGCATTTGCACTAGGTGGAACAGTACAATTATAAAAATGGCAGAAGAAAATCTATTTCACACTTTCCCTACATTAAACCTACCTGATAGTGGAATATTCAGGCCCATACGACCTCTGCTTTCTCTTTATCAATGTGTCTCACTCACAGTCTGATGATGCTCCTCTGCTATTTTCAGATGGCTCTGGGTCACCTGATTGCTCTCAGTGATTTTCATTCACACAACTTTCTGAAGGTGTAGGGGTGTAGAGATGGTATTTGGTGTGATGGGATCTGAGCCAATCTCCCATCGGCATGAGAGGGGAACACATTTCAGTGCGGGTACAGCAGTTGCAGATAAGAGCGAGACCTCAGTCAACCCTTCTACCTTGTCACCCTGTCATTCGTCTGGTCACGTGACAAAAAAAAAAACCTTATCTTCGAGGAAAAACCCCCAATTGCTAAAGCATATCTCGAGATGCAGATCTAGGAATGTTTCCACAGGTACTCCAGGTACTCCTGCACAGTGGAGATTAATCAGTGTCATGTCAAACACAATGCACAACACACATATTGCACCTATATTAATACTTTACAGTGTACATAGTAACATGCACACATGCACGTGCACACAATCTGATCAGGCACTGAGGCTGGTTGAGGCGGCTGCAGGCGAAGGCTGCTGTCGGTCATGGTGTCAGTCACTCACACCTAATGAGCAGGAACCGATTACAGCTGAATTATGCGCCCCGCTTGTGTCAATAACAGAATTATTTGGCAGCCTTTTTATTTCCCTGAGGTGGATGGCATTTTTTTTTATAATTTTTTTTTGGTTGCTCAGCTGGTTGCGTATACACATCAGTCACCAAACACATCGCTCATCGGACAGGTAGAGATACAGGAAGATCATGTGCTAACAAGACAACCCCTCTCCAACCAGCCCCACCCACACACACACACACTCTCTCTCTCACACATGCACACTCCTTTATGACCTTTTGGTCTGAACCTACCGGGAATTTCCTGGTGGAGGGTGACTGATGACACCCTGGTGGTGTTGAGTAACCGCGCACGGTTTCGCCTCTTGTTTTCTTTAGCGTGGTGTCTGCGTGGGAGGGTTCTGGGGAGGCCAAAATCAACGGAACCCACCCCAGATAAGCATCTGATGATGATGAGGATGATCATGATGATGTATGAGCTCCTATTAGGCTGTTAGTAATAACATGTCAATTTTTTAAAACACTGAGACAGGTGTGTTGCCCTCTCACCACCTACATATGCTGATTCAACCCAGGGCAGAAGTCACATGACTACCACTTATGATTAATTGTTATTGCTGGTAAAAAATAGAATTTATTACTACTTACAAAATTCGAATTAATATAGTAATTCATATCATTATTACTGTTAATCTCTTAGAATCCTCTTATTTATGCTCTGACAAATTTATTTTAAAAAGTGTGATGTAAATGTAAAGTAAAATAACATTTTGGTGAAAAAAAAATGCATTTTCAGTTTAAAACTGTCATAGGGTGCTAGAAAAGTGATAGTATGCTTCTCTCTGTGTGTGTGTGTGTGTGTGTGTGTGTGTGTGTGTGTGTGTGTGTGTGTGTGTGCATGCATGCACCTGTCTAAAGACCAGCACTGTGCTGAATGATGGAAGCTGTCAGTGTATTCAGAAACAAAAGGGATGTCTGCGAAAAGGAGTGTCTGAGAAGGAGTCAGGTGATCCATCAGACAACAGTGCCGATGGCAGACGAGCCACTCCGCAGCCAGGCAGAGAGAAAGATGGCTTTACTTCATCAAAACAATTCTGAATTTCAGTCTAGTGATCTTAAGAAAAACATTTGTATGTCTCTTAACTAGAGCCTTTCATTGTAAGACACAAAATGTTTTTTAATAATCTGTAATTGAAACCAAGGACCATTACGTGGACCATGGCACTTTTTGTTTATCTATCTATTCCATTTAATTCATCTTAAGGTCTTATCAGGGATCCTTTCACATGCACAATTATACAAGTACAAGAAAAGTGATCAAAATGTGCTGATTAATTGGATTTAAGTGAACTGACTGTGTGAGATGATTGAGATCAGCATGTTTTATGAACAGTTTAAAAGTTGTGGCAGCATGTACTGATTTAACAGTTGGCACAGGGTAAGAAAGAACATTCTATTGATCACGGTGCACACAATTATATTATTTAGCCTGGAAATGTCATGGCATATTGCTGCTGTGCCACGTCTTGTCTTCACTTTCATTTTCTTCCCGCTGAAGACTCCCTAAAGCAGACAGAGCTCCTGAATCCTGCAGTGTAACCTGCTACTGATTAAACAGTAGCATGTGCTGACGGGAGAAATCCCATCATGCAGCACTCTGCACCTCTCACACCTAATTTTTCACCTAGTTTGCGTGTGTGCGTCTGTCTTTCTGTCTGTCTGCGTTTTTGTGTGTGCAATTTTGGCATATGGCAACTCCCAGCATTCTCCAACCCCCCCCACCCGTGCTGCCGCTTTTACCCAAAAAGCCGTCCTCCACCTTCAAACCCGCTCCGGCATGCTCACTCTCATACTCACAATGCAGCTCTGGCCTGGATGTTATGGACGAGTGCCACGGAACTCAACAATAACAGGAATGTTTTATTTTCCTCACTAACGCTTCCTGTTTAACGGAGCCATCCATCATTCCGCTGTACCAACAACTCTGACCTTTACTGGCACCACGTTATTAATTTACCACATCTCCAAATACATAGAAGGTTATACATCCATTCAGCACACGCACGCATAAACTATTAGTAAGAATAATAATCGTGGTTCCTAAAACCCAGATCAATCCTAATTTGGGACTAAAGCCCCATAAAGGACCAGACTGGTTTTCGGTCCCAGTTTCCACGCCAGACATCTCACATTTGGATCAAAGATGTATGTTTTTAAGCCATCTTTTGTGTTATTGCATACTATAAATACTCAGCATAGCCAGTAAGGGCCTATCTGTCAGAACGTGCAATTTCTCACCTCACCTTAAAGGAGAGGATTTTGTCCGATCTGGGTTTTTAAAAGATCACAATGGCTCTAGTAGAGCTCTTCAACCCCAAGAGCACTGCTTTAAGAGATGCAGTGTTCAATCTTGTGCCGACCCCACCGAGCTCCACCTCTGAAAATGAATTACCTCGGGCCAGAATTTGTGTTCGCAGCCCTGGGACGAACCGATGTTGGACAGCTGCTTTGAGCTCAAGTGTCAAGTGCGGAAAAATATATTGTTATGATTTTTAGTCCTGGATTTAGTGCGCTGGCTGCTTGCGTGACCTTCATTAGAGCTAAATGAGTGACAGACGGCTGGACCTTGACTGGCGTCTGCCTTTGATCAGCGTCCGACGGAGCCCTGATCCGGCCATCACACAACTTGACTGTATCACCTATATGCCATTACTGCCCTGTTTAAGCAGTGTGTGTGTGTGTGTGTGTGTGTGAGAGAGAGAGAGACTGACCGCATGGGTGCAGGAGGCCAAGATTGATGGGTTATTGGTGTTTGTGTTCTACAGAGGGTGCTATGTTCATAATGTTCATAATTGCTAGAGTGTGTGTGTGTGTGTGTGTGTGTGTAATTGGGACAGGTAATTGTTTGCAGGGCCTTCGCTTTAACGATGGCTCCTCGCTTTGGGTTTCATGTGACACCCAATGAAAAGGATTGGTTATGGTGTTCATTAAAAATATCCTGCCGAACGATAAGCCCTTTAATACAGCATGAAACAGCTCTGCTGGGACCACAGCACCCTCGGTTCTGAGCCGCTTCCGTTCCGCTGCAGTTCTCTGTTCCTGCCCCCTATACCGAGCCTGTGCTGCAACTTAGCACTTTCTGGAGACTGATGGGCATGGTTATTTTATGCTTATTTTATGGATATTATGGTTAGTTTATTTTAAAGCGCCTCTGCTTAGTCGATCCCTGTTAAAGACGACTAGAGTCTATTTCTGTTGTCATTTGTTTTCAGAAATCTGTTTGTTTGGTTTGATTCCACTTCCTCTCTTTGAGAGACTTTTGTGGTTTCTGGTTCATTAATAATGATAAAACATATATAATCTACAGCACCGATGCTGTAAAAAAATGAGTGTACACTGCCCTGTTACATGCATACACCCGCAAAGGCCTCCTAGTAGTGCTTGAAGATTAAGACAGTGCGGTAATTCTGGACTGGTATTTTCTGTGATAATGACTTTCCGGGAAAGGCCCGGAGGAGCCACTGTCCTGTTTATAGACGCAGAGTTTAATGGAGCACCACTGCAGAATGGAGCCGATTGGTGCAGCTGTGTACACACACGCAGGAATCTGCTGGTGAGGTCCAGACCTGGGAGTGCACTGCGAATCGCCACCGGTGGAAGGTTGGCGTGTGTGTGTGTGTGTGTGTGTCATCTGTTGGACCACCAGGAGGCCCATACACTACAGGTAGAATGTTCTGCATAAGTTTAGAATGGCATGTGTCGTGCAGAGCTTTTTTTCATGTTATGTTAAGACAGATGGCACAGATCAGAAAATAAAGTCTTTAGAGCGCCGTACATTTTGGCCAAAACTGCTTGCCTTTGCATGTTGTATTTGTAGGTTTATTGGTGTTGTATTGTGTTTTTGTAATGAGACCAGCATGATTAATAGGACAGTACTTTTGTATCCTTTAGAGAAATAGCATGGCCCCGATCACCACATTCTCCACGTCCAAAGCAAATCCATTATATTTATAGCTGATCAGCTGCAGATGCATTTGTCCAAGACTATGTGAATTCTTTCTCACCAACAAATATATGATTTGATCTTGATTTAATATGTGTGTGTCTGTTTTGTCCAGACTTCATTTTAACTTTTTTTTTTGTTAAGATCACATGGTTTCTTTGTTTCACTTGAAAAGTTCACATTCAAGTCACCCACAGCCTGACAGACCCGCATGCTCGGGTTTACAGAAACAGGAATGTCACATGCAAGACCCGCATTCTCACCTGACCGCCCTCACTGGAGCTCACCAGCTATACGTGTCTTGATGTGAACATTCCATTTATGTGATGTTTTTTTGTTTTTTTATATTTAGATTTTTGGTCCTTTTTCATTATGCTGTCTAGACCAACTCAGGACCCGTGCATCAGATAGTTAACTGAAGCAGAACTTTTTTTTATAATGAGTTGAACTGAACGTTGTAAAGACAGGTCACACAGAGGGAGTTTCATAGGAGCGAAAAAAGTTTCCAAAATGCAATAAAACTCATGTGAACATTTAATTTGGTGTCAACAGCATGAAGGAAATCTAGTTTTGCTGAGCAATTTGTAAATATAACTCACTTCAAAACGTTAGGACAAAGGCACATTAATAGGCAGTGATGATGCTAATTGATGCCGTTTTTGTGGTTTAACGCCCCCACTGCTCAGCAGACCGTGGTCACCATTGTCTTATCGTCCTCTTCATGACGTGCTGGACCGTCACCAGGCTGTGGAGGTCCTCTTTTGGCCCGCAGATGTGTTGAAGGGCGCGGGCGGGAGCGCTCCGTGATTTTTCGATGCCTGGTTTCTGCTTTAATCACTTGCAGGCCGTGAGAAGAGGAGGGGGCAGGACATCATTACCCACGCTGCTCTGCTGGTCGGCCATTTTGTGCCAGAGCGCTTGCCACATGCTCGCGGGTGGCAGTAGTGTGGCGCGAATGATGAAAGGCGGGTCAGAGTGGCGAGATCCCGCTCCCAGCTTTAGTGACCCCGGTGAATGTCAGTGTGGAATTTTTTGGAAAGTGGAGTGGCAGGGGCACTAACAGCAGGCATGTGCCATGAGAGTGGAAACACACTCGCTTAGATTCCCATACACACATATGGTCTGCAGACATCGCTTGACTATTTGTAATTTTAAATGTATTTTTCACGGTATGTGCTACATCTTGATTCCAACATGATGAAATTCTTCTGGATTTGCTCCCACGCTGCCGTCAGAAACATAATACCGGTGCTGAGCTGCTGGTTTCCCAGCATCCCACTGCTTCAGTGTGAGACTGTTGCAGCTTTCTGCAGGTTCTTTTCTTTCTGTGGAAATGATTTCATTGTTTAAATTTAATTACATTTTTTCTCCAACAGGTTTGGTGGAAATCTGCCTCATGCATCCCCTGGATGTGGTGAAGACCAGGTGAGAGACACACCCCAACACACACACACACACACACACACACATGCACTGAACCAATACTAACATACCTTTGGGCCAACCTGACTCACCCAGTCAATCACAGTCAAGAACGGTGAGTGATATTTTACTTGGTCTGGAACTAGTGGCTTCGCTCCGGATAAGGTCGTCTGCCAAATGCCTAAATGATAAATGATAAACATCATACATAACTGCATGATAAAGATATAAAGATATACGCTTACATGAATCTAGTGACCTCTATGTTGTCAAGTCAACTTTATTTCTAAACTATGAAGCCATGAATTAATAAGATACGATCTGGAGCAGCAGTGTGGTTCCATGTTAATTTGTTTGAATGTTTCTCACGTTTAACCACTATTAACATTTTGACAGCTCTAACTTTCAGTCAACAGATGCTCTCTCTCTGTTGCTCTCTCTCGTTCAGCCTCTCCCCTCCTGTTTGTCTCTCTCCCTCTCTCTGTTTATGTGCATCACCCCCTGTTTTTTGCCCCACTCCTCCTTTATCTCTCTCTCCCCGTTGTTGCCTTGTTTACTGCTGCACTTTTTTGGTAAATAAACTTTTGAGATGTCGCCTTCAAAGAAAGAGGAACACAACAGAGTGATGTGTGCATTCTGGATCAGAAACCACCATCAGAAGGGAGGAAGCTTTGTGTGTGTGTGTGTGTGTGTGTGTGTGTGTGTGTTGGCATTAGCAGATACCCGATACTCTGGGCTGTTGTGGGGTGATTTATGTGTCTGTGTTGACGATAGGAGCTTTATTGCAGGTAAGAGCTGAGATCCTGTGTCTCTGCACACACACCGGGGGTTAAAAGGCCGCTGTCCATTTTCCATCTAATGCGCTTCCTCTAAAAGTGTGTAAAGGCTCCACTAAAGTGATCGCTTTGTATAGTTCAAACCATCTTTCTTTTCCTTCTTTTTGCATCAAATGAAATGATATTATATTATTCTATAACGTATACAGCCACATATTAACTCTTGTTTCTTTCACTGCAACACACCAATTATGCACAGTGCTCACACACACACATGCACACACAAGCCAAAGGGCAGGTCTAGCTGGTTAATTGGCAAGTGCGAGTGTAGATGCATTAGTGGAGCCGGTGAAGGGTGGTGGTGGGTTTAAGGGCGGGGTCGTGGGGAGTCGGCCTCTCTGATGCCGAGCCCAAGGAATGGCTCCTATTAGGACTCGCTTTCCCTTTTCAAGTCCAGCGTCCAAAATTCAAACCTTGCTAGAGGTGGAGTGACCCCCCTCCCCTACTCACACCAGCATTGCCACCAAGAGCAAACTAATGCCAATTTTCCCCCTCTGCAAGATATATTGATTGGATGAAACAGAAAAGGGAAGAATTGATTTGAGAAGATATTTTATGGAAATAGTTATTGTAACAACTGCAGTCTCATTAAATAGGTAGCTCATATAAGATGGATCTTGAGACATTTTCCTCGCGATTATTAGTATCCATTGATTCATAACAATGCAAAAGTTTGTAATGGACCATTTGCACTGTGGTAATGCTTTTAGAAATTCTGTTTATGACACATTAAGGGAATATTCACAGGAGCTGTACGGAAATTTCCTATGGTTAAAATAATTGGTGGCACTACCCCAGTAGCAGTGCTAATGGCTCTTGGTCGTCTTCAAAGAGCACAGCCACCCCCCAGGACACAAGACACCGACCTGTGCAGGGCTTTTTAACTCAGGAATGTCGGCCATTTTTCTGAGAGAGGGTGACTCTGGAGAACGCAGGTCAGACCTTCAGCTTTTCATTAACCTGGCAACCACCTAGTTACATGGTTCATGGGTCGGTCTCAGCTCACTTGGAGGTAACAAACGGTGTCGGGCCGTCTCTGCCCACAGGGGGCAGGAGATCAGAGCCCCCCTCCCCAGCCCTTCCCACTTCATCACGCTGCTCTCCACGGTGCTCGTTAGAGGAAGAGGGCGGGGACTTTTATACACAAAGTGTGTTTCGGGGATCCAGTTACTCAAATTTAGCATTTTAGCGGGTTTTAGGCTCTGTAATTATTCCAGGTGAGCAGAGCCAACGTCATGACCTAATCAATCTGAAACAGCGGGAACAACTCTTGGACTGGCAGCCAGTTTATTATGCTATGGCAAGGCATTGGGGAACCTAGAACCAACTTGCATGAATTCCAGCTTCAGTCTCCCTGCTGGAATTGAACTATTCTCAATTCTATTTTTAAAATATCATAATCCTAACTAATGTTCACGGGACCAGATCATTTTATGGCTGAGGCAACAAGTCTCCTCCATAATGGTTTGAAAAGAGCATCTTCGATAATCACCATATAAATCCTAAGGAGGTTAGGGTGTCTGTATTTCCATTGTCAATGCAGGAAAATGACATGATATGATATGACATTCACTTTTCATGCTTCAAAAGGTGCTGAGAGGCTCAGACGGTTATCACAAAGTTTAATTGGACCCCAGCACACAATAATATATTGTTGCAACAGCACAGCAACCATGCTGTGTAGGAGAGCCTAGTTACTAGGGGTCAGTCAGTAAGATTTACACACTCAGGTGTGGGTGTGTGTGTAATGTGAACTCTAAGCCAGGTCTTCCCATTTGAAGACCACTTGTTTGAATTTAATCTGATGCACTGTATTGCATTAGAATTAAATATAGTTGCTTTTTTCATGCTCTGTTAACATCGTCCCTCCACCTATGATTGTGTTGATAGACCATCCACCCTGCTGTCACATGATTAGAAAAAGCTGGGGTCACCCTTGGCAGCAGTAGCTATGACGACATGGTTTCCATTTGATCACAGCACGCTTGAAAGCGCTGGCTTCAAACTGGGAGGGGGGAATCTGCGGAGAGGGTTTAAAGTGAATCTTGACGAGGGTCTTTGACTGATGACGTCCTGCCTGGTTGGGACAGAGTGACAGTGTAAAAGGGGCTGAGCTTCTCCCCCTTCACCCCCAGCTGTTTGCTGAACCCCTGTGCACCCTGACTGGAATCCCTGAAACAAGCTTTAAACAGCAGGGCTTGCGACGGCCCGCAGCTGCAGCCTGATCCTGGCCTGTTAAAACAGCGAGGGGGCGGGACACTCTGCTCCACCAGGTCACCACGCCGCACTCTGAAATCACCTCAAGTTCGTCCATCAGCCGATCAGGACAGAATCAACACAGTAAGGACCATAATGATAACAACAACAACAACAAAGTGAAGTGATTGTCACATGTGATACACAGCAGCACAGCACACGGTGCACACAGTGAAATTTGTCCTCTGCATTTAACCCATCACCCTGAGTGAGCAGTGGGCAGCCATGACAGGCGCCCGGGGAACAGTGTGTGGGGGGACGGTGCTTTGCTCAGTGGCACCTCAGTGGCACCTTGGCAGATCGGGATTCGAACCGGCAACCTTCTGATTACTAGGTCACTGCTTACAATGGTGTTAAAGATTTAAAATAAGAATGCATTTACTGGTGTTATATAATTAAATGAACACACATCTCCGAACTTTTCACATTTCTAATTACAGATTCATATCATAGTCCCTCAGGGATGCAGAGGTTAGCTTCATCAGCGGGCTTCTTGTAACGAAGTGGCTACTTCAGTAGCGACCGACATGATTCCCCGATTCACAATATAATATATTGTCTGCAGTTTGTGCACTAGTCAGTGCACAACATAGACATCCGTGCATAATTAATGCCTGTACAGTTCAATTAAAATTTTGCAGCTTGTTGTAGTTCAGTTATACAGTGGGTACTGAAAGTATTCAGACTCCCTTAAATTTTTCACTCTTCGTTATGTTGGAGCCATTTGCTAAAATCATTTAAATAATTTTTTTTCTTTTCCGCACAGCACCCTGATATTGACAGAAAAACACAGCATTGTTGATATTTCTGCAGATTTATTAACAAAGAAAAACGCTTATATATTTAACGCATGTGCTGTCCATTTCTTCTGATCATCCTTGAGATGGTTCTACACCTTCATTTGACTCCAGCTGTGTTTGATTATACTGATTGGACTTGATCAGGAAAGCCACGCCCCTGTCTATATAAGACTTTACAGTTCACAATGCATGTCAGAGCCAATGAGAATCATGAGGTCAAAGGAACTGCGTGAAGAGCTCAGAGACAGAATTGTGGCAAGGCACAGATCTGGCCAAGGTTACAAAAAAACGTATGCTGCAAGGTTCCTAAACCAATCAGATTGGGGGAGAAGTGCCTTGGTGAGAGAGGTAAAGACGAATCCAAAGATCACTGTGGCTGAACTCCAGAGATTCAGTCGGAAGAAGGAAGTCAACAATCACTGCAGCCCTCCACCAGTCGAGGCTTTATATCAGACTGGCCTGAATGAAGCCTCTCCTCAGTGCAAGACACATGAAAGCCTGCATGGAGTTTGATTAAAAATAACACCTGAATGACTCCAAGATGGTGAGAAATAAGATTTTCTGGTTTGATGAGACCAAGATCAAACTTTTTGCCCTTAGTTCTAAGACCATGACCCTAGGCACAAATGGCCCAGCCAGAGCCCTGACTTAAACCCATTTGAGCATCTCTGGAGAGACCTAAAAATGGCTGTCTCATGTTTACCATCCAACTGGAGAGGATCTGCAGGGAGGAATGGCAGAGGAACCCAAATCCAGGTGTGAAAAACCTGTTGCATCTTTCCCAAAAAGACTCATGACTTTTCTTTGTTAATCTGCAAAAATGTCAAACATTTCTGTGTTTTTCTGAATATTTTCCGTACCCACTGTATATAATCTAAAACGAGCTGACATTCTGATTCCATTGACCCAAACCTGGCAAAATTTGTTAATACATTAACGTTAGACCTTTTCTTTTGTAGAGTTACGGTTGTGACATGAAACACTATGTCCTGATTTAAATGTGTGCTGTTTCATTAGTTGTTCTCTTCTGGATGATCCAAGATCATGAGCATTTTAATCAGGTCAGTGTTGAAAATGGGGGAGCTGATCTTTGAGGGATTGAAACAGTCAGCTTCAGACATTGTCCTCACGTATAGGCATGTTTCAGAGCAACGGTTAGTAAAAGCATAAGAGAATAATGGGTAAAAATCTGGACCACGTTCTCCCACATCCACACTCAGTAACAAGTGAATGGAAGCTAAAAGCCAGAGAAAATACATCTGGAAAAAAAATGCCGGCGATCAGCTGTGAAGGATGCGTCCTTCATGAGTGACTTTATTACCGAGCTTTGCAGGAGTGAGTGTGCAGGGCAGCGGATTAAAAACCGCGCCGAACGCTGGGTCTCCTGCAGCGGCGCCAGAGCTCATAATTACACCGAAAAATAAACCTCCGTCCGCAAGGCCAGCAGGGTTGGGGGCACGGCCGGGCGTGTTGTTTCTCCTGTGTGCAGCGTTTACACACACACACACACACACACTCACACACAGGGCGGCGTGGTGTTCCTCGTGTGTGTCACATTTACACATGTGGGGAATTTGTGCCGTGGGAGGGGAACTCTGGCCTGAAAAACACAGGAGGGAAACATGTGGAGAGGCAGCACTGGCAGGAAAGCACAATTCTGGAAATAAACAAGAAACTACATCAAAAATGTAAATCCTCTTTACACCATCTGGCCATGTTGAACATGATGAATTAGACATTCCAGTTTGAGCCAAGTCGGTGTTTCACGGTGCATAATCAGAAGGAGAACAGTCACACATTCAACAGTTCCAGAGCAAGAACAGTCTGCTGAGATTAGCCTGTGGAGATAAATCATTTCCTTTTGTCCCTCTCATTTTCCATCCCGTTTGCAATGTCTGCCATGAAATATTGTCTTTAGATTGAAGTCATAGAACCCGCTCCATTACTATTCCTGTCAATTCCTATTTCAACAGCCACTTAAGCTTTGCAGCATTGGTAGATTTTTTTTTTAATTAATAAGTGGTTTAACAGTTTATTAACTTTTGTTTAAGTTGTGAGAACTCTGATCTGTGTTGAAGACAGAACCGTTTTTATTCTGCATCTTCTGTATGAAAATGAACATAAAAAATGCATTACTGCCTATGTATATTTAATGTGTTTTAGTCAATAAAAAAATGCAATAATAATGCAAGCAAGGGATTTAATATATTATTTTCTGTTGAGTCCCTGTGTTATATTTTAATTCACAAGTTGCATCAGTTCATGTGATCTCCTGTAAAAATGCCAGAACATTCCATGGCCGGTTGCTCCGGTCATTTAAACACATGCACACCCAGTCTTCAGGAGGGGACGACCCGCATTGGCCCCATGGTCATTTTGAGGACAGCAGAGGTCACGGCTGACGGGAGGAAATGGTGTCAGGTTGTGCACCCGCCCCCACCGAGGGTCTGGACACACAGAGACAGTTGAGGACGCAGTATGACCCTGCTGACCCGTCCAAACCTTTTTTGCTCCTGCAAGCTGAAACCCAAGATGCACGGCTACTGTCGTCCTTTACTGCGGCCGTCCCGCACCTACAAGGAAGCCGGAAGATGTCCTCCAGACACCGGAGACAAATGACTTTTCATCAGGCCCTTTATGGCGTCTCTAAAATGGGCCATTTCAGCTCACCGGGGCCTTCTCTCAGATGATTGTTTATCATCAAAGTGTTTGTAACGTGATGCGTTTTTGGTGTTTGCTGACCTGTTTAATGTCTGTGCATAATGAGCCGTGGCAGAAGAGCGGGACGGAACAACTAATCCTGCACGGCTCCGATCAGTCAAATATCGTATGTTCATACAGCATCTCGGTGTTGCTGATTTAATTATCTTCATTGGTCGTTTAATAGGACTTAGACTCGTTTTGCACCCAGAAGCTGTCCTGACCATGACCGCAATAAGTGCGTTAAGAAAAAGAACGGACCTTTGTGGTTTAAGTCGACATCAAATTCGTTTTTTAGTTTGTAATTGAACTCGTATAATTGTTTTCTTGTTGTTGCTGTCTATACACCACTGTCGTGGACTTTTTGTCTCTTGGCCTAAAATTTTGCCACATCTGTTTTACAATAATTTACGTTAAAAGGATGTTTTAAATCACTCCAAAATGAGGAAATGTTCGTTTTGAGTTGAGGATGGTCTACCTTCGAAGTAGTTGAGAATGTAATGTTTTTTTTGGGGTTTTTTTGACGTGGCAAGCAGCTGTGTAGTTGGAAAAGAGATCAGTGTAGTTGCCTTCACTCCAGAGAGTTTGATATGTTAAAAAATAAAACGGTCTCTCCTGGCCGTCCCCTCGCGCTCAGAGACTGGCATTCAGCCCTGTTGCTCCGTCCAACTCTGGTCTGAAACCCAACCTGGCCCTGGTCAGACCAAGCCCGGGCTACCTGCAGAGACACCAGCGCCACGGTTTTATCACTTCCTGTCCAACCCCTGCTGACCCTCACATCTACCATATCATCCCTTCTCTTTTCTGTCTCTCTATCTCTGGTCCTCTGTAGGGGTGGCTTTACAGGCATATACTGTTCCCCTTTTTTCCCCCCAGACCCTCACCGGGTTTTGTACGTCATGTCGTGTGGATGCGCCGTTCCGTAAACTGTGATGGTTTCTCACGTCCAGATCAAACACGGGTCCATTGAAGTGCAAGCAGAACAGTTCAACATGCAAGTGTTGTCTTGTGTTGTGCGTGTGTGAGATTAAGGCGTCTTCATATTCTTCATATTCCACCCTGATTTTAAGGATTATTAATTTATTAATCACAAACTCTTTGGATTATTTTGCTCAATGGCCACTAACCTCGACCCTAGTGCAAGACCCTGCTCCCTGACCCAGGGTGAGCTGCTGGTGTGTAGTTTCACCCCGGGAAGTGTGAAGAGCGGGGGCGTGTGATTGGGCAGCAGTTCCAGCCATGTTGGATCATTTAGGTTAGGAGGGCTTTTAACCTGGCGTAGCAATGCGCTGCCCTTCTGCCAGCTTTATGATCCTGCTCATTAAAATTAACTGTCTGGCTGTAAAAAATACATTTTCTTTAATGCTGCCTTCTGGATCCCCTTACGCTGCAGAAAGATCTGTTCATTTTTCTGCTGCCCACAATTATTTTCTCTTCTCTTCTTCTTTTTTTTTTTTGTTGCTTTCTTTCACTTTTATCTCTGATGTACAGACCAGGCTTAATTTTTTTTTTCATTTCATATATGTATAGTATAATTTTTCTTAGTCAATAATAAATGTATTAAGTACATTATTATTACATAAACAGATTTATAATGTAATATACAACACAAGAATTCTTGTTTTAAAAAGTATAATCTTGCTCTCCAGCCTTTCCTCCCATGTCTTTCATTAATAACAAAACATTTTTGTGAGGCACTTTCCTCCTCCTCGCCACTGTCCTCTCAGTGAGGGAATACCTTCATTTTTAACAAGGAAAATTTAAGAGAGCCTTTAAAACATTCAACCTGTCCCTATAAAAAAAACAGCCAATCAAAGCCCAAAACCTTTTGATCAACCCAGCCGCCTCCCCCCAACTCTGCCCCCTTCATTATTGGGGCTCACCTCAGCCCCTCTGTGTCTCAAGAAGTGGCCCGAGCCGCCATCTTCTCTCAGACCTGCGGCGCGGGGCCATTACCCATGGGGACCACAAGAGTTCATGGCCCTGCTGCCGCAGTCAGCACTGTGCTGATGTCTGTAAAAGAATTAATACGGAGACCAGGGGCGCCAGTGCTACCTCCACCTCTTCGTTTCCTCCTCCTCTGGCCCGCTCCCCTCCACCCCAGGTCCTTTTATTAGGAGCTCAGGGTCAGGTGTGTGATTGGGCGGTGTATTTATCTGCCCCAACCTCCACGCCGCCCGCACTCTCTGGCCTCTCCTTCACCCTCACCTGCCCAATCGCAGGGCGCCGTGTCGGACTGCCCGTAAAAACGGTCTGCTGGGAGCTGTGGGCCGAGCAGATGGACTCCTCAGCCGTCGTCACCTGGGTGTATATCTGACACACGAAACCCGGCCTCAGGGTCCCCCCTCTTTTTCCCTCCTGGGCATCCATCCTCTCCTTTTCTGGAGTTTTATGACCAGACCCTCGTCTACCAAGGCCAAGCAAAAGCCAATCAGAGGCCCGTTTTCCTGATCTTTTCTTCTCCAGTACTGATGCTCCCTTTACATGCATGTTAATATCCCCTGCATATTGACCCTGTGGTGCCGCATTAGAAATAATGCGGTGTGTTTGCTTTAAAGCACCGTTGATCTATCTGCGTGTTTGGTTTGGTAGAGAATGAGGTCTCAAGATGAGTGTAACAGATCACGTTTTGTGGTGTCTGCTGATGGTCCGTGGACAAGGGCCGTCATGAGCAAAGAACGTGGAGGCAAACGGAGTTATACTTGATGGTGTTTTGTATTGGCAGGAGGTGGTTTAAATGATCCTGAAATGAGGAGAGCTGCCAATCATCACTATGTGCTCCTCCCTTTATCAATAAAGTGTTTTAAAAAAACAACACATTACCAGAAATGCTGGGTGGGTAGTTTGCTTGCTTGATCGGTCTTTTTATTTTTGTCTTTTCCATATTTCTGAAGGTAAAAGTGACTAACACTCCCCCTGTCCCCCCATCTTAATGTCATTACATGTACATATTCTTTCATTTTAATAACTCTTCCAATGAAATTAAAATCAGGAATAGTTCCTGCAGTATTCAGGTTGAAGGTTCTTAGTTTAATAAAAGAGAGATTTTTGTGACCTACAGCATATTGAGAAAAATGTCTGTGGGATTTAACTGCTTAAAGCAAGAGATCAGGGAGGCATTTAAGAAACGGTTTTTCCACTTACGAAGAATTACTGTGATGACAGACAATGGGTGACTGTATTGTATCATATAATAAAGATGTCATCAGCAACACCATTCTTAAATTCATTAGATCAGTGACTCACTGATCTTGTTATTCAAAATGGGTAAACTGGTGTAATACCTGATAGTCCATCCTGTTAAATAGTCCGATGTTTAAACTGCCTGTCAGTCCTGCTGTAGACATTTCCTGCCATATTTGTGGGACAGCGGCATTTGGGCACCGGACAGGAGCTTCCTGCATCCTTGACCCTGAAGTCATGTGCCTTCAATTACTCTGGATTTAAATTTGTTTACAAGCCCCAGCGCTCTTAAATCTTCCAGGTCTGTGCCCCCACCCTCCCCCCGAGTGCCCCTGAACCTCCTGCGCCCCGTGCCCTGCGCCCCACATTCACTTTCCGCTGCCCTCGGCCCAGTTCATCCCCTCCTCCCTTGCCTTTAATATAGTGTTGAGGCGTCCGTTTACGGGGCTCTTTTAACGGGCCGGGTTCTGGGGGACACCCCTGGAGGGTTTGGATGTGTGTGAGATGTGAAAGGCCCTTTACTGCCCCATCAGGCACACACCCGGGCGCCTAACTGCTGACCTGATGACCCGGCAGTCAAAGCCACATGAGGAGGATCCCTCCACTTTCTTCATACCATCACTTTAACCTCTTCTCTCTTTCCACACACGACAATACGCGTTCTTCTCACAAATGTTCTTTACCAAGATTGTAAACCTTTTTATTAACTCTACTATACTGCAGTGTCCCATTATCAATTACACCAGAAAATAAAAAAAGGGGGTGATTTAAGGGGTTGATATTGGACTTCTCTTTGAAATATTGTACTGATTTCCCCTAAAATTATATCTGTGTTTTCTTTTCTTTCTTTTTTTTTGTAGTTCGTCACTGCAACAGTAAAGTGTTTAAAGAGCCACGAGAAACTGACTTTCATGCCGAAGACAGAGCACAGAGAGGTGAAGCCGTAAAAAGCCAGCGGATCAGGCCGTCGCACGCTTTTTAAAAAGTTTACACGCGCTCGCGCACGACTGTTACACCCCCGCGCCCCTTTTACATACCCTACTGCAGGCGGCCTTTATTGGAGAGGCGCTGGTGAGAGTTTGCCGGTTCTGTCGTATTAAACGTTTACACGTAGCTGCGGAGCTGTAACTAGCAGGTTACTGGCCTGTTCGCGGGAGGGTTGGACCGAATTAGCTGGGGTGTGAAGAGCGAGCAGGATCAATGTTGCAGGAAGGTTAAATAAATGTTTGAGTTCTCCCCAGCTGTGAGAATCCAGGACCAGAAAATACAAAACCGAATTGGCTGTTTTTAATAGATTTCATTTTTATTCTTGTTTTTTGTTGGTTTCAATGAGTTGGCTGAAGTTTGCTTAACTCTGATTTTTGTGTTTTTAGTCTTTATGATTCATCACTATTTGACTATTGGTCCAACTTATAAAATCAGTGTAAGAAGGGGAAAAACGAGCATGTAAAATAATGAAATAACCTCCTCGTCTCTCCTTACAGGTTTCAGATTCAGCGGGGGACCAGCGATCCGAACAGCTACAGGAGTCTGAGTGACTGCTTCCGGACGATATTCCGCCGTGAGGGGTGAGCTGCCATTTCTCAGCTTGGTTTTAACGTGTGTCTTTACACAGAAACTTGGTGTGTGCTTGGCATTACGTATGTGGGTGTTACTGTGTTCACGAGTGGCTGTGGGATCACACTGGTAAACCGGCACCTGCTCTGTCTGATAAATATGTCACTAGCCTGTAAACATGTTCATGCAACGCGCACACACACACACACACACACACACACACACACCTGTGTAATGTTATGTGGCCAATGTGAAGGCCGATTTTCACTGTTGGAACCAGGAAGTTTTACATTCTCTCTCTCTGTAAGGTCCCCACAATTATACAAACGCGCACAGACCCGCACGCTCAGTGCTTCTTTTCTTTCAGCCAATTATCACTTTGTATGTGTTTGTGGTGAGATCTAATGGCCCTCAGTAGCCACTGAGACGTCCAGCATGCCGAAGCGCTTAGTTTTAACTTACACAAACAGGGCCGCAGCCGATGTTGTGGAATTATTATTAAAAATAAACCTCAGGCGGGAAGTAGGAAGTGAGGACTGAATGCGTCGCTCCCTCAACTCCACTACTAAGAAATCTGATCCTCCAAACCCCAACGCAGAGGTTTGTCCAAAACCCAGGAAGGAAATAATCTGTGAATGAATGTGGCTTTTTGATTTATATTTCAGTTTTATTTCTATGTATCTGTCTGAAATACAATCTGTTCAAGTCCTCGGTCACTGTAAAATTCACAGATAATTTGAAGGGAGTTTTATTTTTAACGGAAGTAAACTATAAAATTTGAAATACAATACAGCAGTTCACACACTCTCACACACTCTCACACACACACACTCACCATACGTGTTTGCCAGAAGGACAGAAACTTGAGGTAAAAGGAGGAGGGAGGATTTTTGGGGATAATATAAAATTTGAAATGTTATTGACTGATCCACATTCTGAATGGGGAACAGAGTCTGTGTCACTGTCGCCTGTCACCTCATTGGTGACAGTTTGAATGCAGCAGTGTCTGAAACTGTCAACATGCTTGAAAAGTGAAGGGATGGGAAGGGGGATTCCTGGCTGTTACGTAATGCCCCTTAAAGGGCTCCCCTTTTTTTCTCTGCGTATTCATCGCTGCATTTTTTTTTTAACACTTTTAGTGAAAAAACGAACGTGATTGCCTGTAAAACTGCACAATATTGAGATATGAGATATAATATAACTGAATGCGTTATGAGATAAAAGTGTGCTGACGTTTGCATGTCTTTTTATGGGATCTGTCGCTGGGGGGATTTTTGTTGAGGACTCCAGTCGCTTCGATATGGGCCTGAAGGCGACAGTGCTGTCAGGCCGCCGGCTATGTTTGCAGGTGAAGCATGTAGACGTGTTTACCTCCATCACACAAAGTCACCTGGGAGCCCAGCTTTGCCAGTGGCAAAATAGCAACACCTCCTCATGGGCGCAGGGGTCCGTCACAGGCCATTAACTCCAAAACTCGTATGAATCGGGAATTAAGCCAGTACCTGATTTGCCTAATTACTGATTTCCTCCTTTTCTTTTTGTGCTCTCGAGTGTTGTGGCCTAGCAGCTTATAGAAATGACTTTTATGAAAATAAAAGCCAAATCACGTACACACGGTCACACCTACACACAGCTGGGGCTCGGGGCAGCCAAACGGAAATGGCCATTTGTTTAGGAGATCAGAGCGGGGACCCGGTGTGTGTTTAGCAGTGTGTACTTTACAAATCAGCATTCAAATTCTGCCCAGTCAAATGCACCCTGAGCTGAGCTGTAGCAACATTTTGACTTTATTTTATCACCTGCAGGCCACTGACCACACCCGGGAAATCAGTGGCCTCCATTTTTGCATGGCAGTGTGTGCGTGCACATGGCTGTTTCTGGTTCTGTCGGCCCCCGGACATCTTCGCAGGTAGGTTTGTGTGATATTCTGGCATATCACAGAGCCATCAAATCATCCCGTAACATGAGATGGAGACGCTGATGGTGAGGTGACATCGGATCATATTTGTCCGTGTCATTAGTTTCGGTTCAGGTAGCGTTGGCCGCTGTCCCACGGCCGGTAAACTCACACCGTCAACCCTTTCACTTTAGTGCTATCACCTCATCGGCGCTTTACAGAAATAATAATATTTACACCCTGTCCCAATCTGCCAAGAGCATCTCAGTTGACTGCTGAGGCCTGTTTTCACAATACAGGAGTTCACACACACACACACACACACACACCATACATCAGATTTGCTCCTAAAAATAAATAAATCCTAAATTTTGTCATTTTTCCTGGTCTATTCTTTAAAATGTGCCAAGATTCAGAAGGATATTTTGGGATTTTTTTTTTTAATGCACGTGGAGGAGCTTTGGAATGTCATTCACATTTTTTAAAAAAACGAACCTATCTGGATGTTTGGTTTGGTTGTGGCTGTGGACCTGTGGTGAATGTAACAGAGTATGCATTTTTTGTTTGAAGGACAGAAACTTGAGGTAAAAGGAGGAGAGAGGAGACAGGATCTTGGTGCCTGATTGGTATTTTGGGGGGAATAGCTAGACTAGAATTGATATGGAAGAACTCAAATCGTATGAGAGGTATGTTAATTAGCTACATTCAGATGGTTTCAGTGGTTTTGAAAGTGAAGCGATTGTCATTGTGAAGCACAGCAAGCACAGCACATGGTGACACGACAAAATGTGTCCCCTGCATTTAACCCAGTGGGCAGCCATGACGGTCGCCGGGAAGTAGTGTGTGGGGAGTTGTTCAGTGGAACCTTCGGGATTCGACCCAGCAACCTTCCGATTACGGGTCCGCTTCCTGACCCGCTAGGCCACCACTGTGCGTATACTGCACATTTTTCAGCAATTTTGGGCCGAGGCAATCATTCAACTGGCAACACTGCTTGCATGTGATGTTTACAGTGCTCCTCCCATTTTATAAAGCAACAAACAGACATTTTATCTCCATCTTTATTAAAGTCTTTTTTTGTTTTATAAAAGGGGAGAAGCTAGCAAGTGATTCAACATTAATCTGAAAGAAAGGACCGAATAGGATTCCTCAGATATTTTCTGTTTCACATTCGAGTCCAATTCAACAAAAGTGATGTGGAAACAAATAATATTATTATTATTATTTTAATTTAAACATGAACAGTGTTACAGAGATGACGACCACATGTAATTTGGTGCAGCACAAATAATTAAGTAAATCCCCAAAACTCCAACCCACCCAGTGCTCTCTCATGATATACAAATGCAACAGATATTCCAGCAAATCACCACAAAAACCAGAGAAATAATGGCATTGATCAAATCAGAATATTCCAGTTTATTACAAAATATTCCTACAACACCTTTGTTTTTGTTTTTTATTGTGTAACAAATATACATTTTCACAGAGCATAATTAGATGGTATTGAGCCTAGGATAAAAAAAAATATTTCAAATTTGCTTTTACCAACTTATTTTATTATATTGCATATTATGGAGGGACTGGAAAATACTCCAGATTCAGAATGAGCCTATATATGAATCCGTTTTGCCTCCATTCCCCTGGTGAGTGTGGACAGTGAGCTTCAGACATCAGGTTGTTTTTCCACAGACCAGTCTGCACAAGGCCCACATTTTCACACCCAGATTTCTGAAGTCATGTGGGCGGCTTTCCCCATAATGATTTCTGTGGCCTTTGCTGGAAAGTGGCAGAGCAGGTTTAGGCTTGTACTGTAGTAGTTATTATGTCTTAATCCTGCATGTTTCTGATTTTCTTTTTTTGTTGTTGCATTATTTGCAGTGTGTGTGAGTGAAGGTCAGGAGGGATCATTTTGTGATTTTACTTATGTCAGCAGCCAGAACTGCCACATATTTTTCATTCACCCACTAAAATACTTTCATACTAATGAATTATGGAATTTTGCATACTGCAAGGTTAAAGAAATGCACCCATTTGTCCATCTGTGATGTCCATTTCCATTCTAATTCTGACCGAGATTAGTGCAGACTATTTATTTAGTTATTTTTTTAGCATCTTTGCTCTTCAGTTTCTTCACATTTAGCTGTTACTTTCAATGAATGCCCAATGTGTGGTTTGCTTATCACTTATCCCTGTCTGTTTAGTCCAATATGAACTCATCGTGGAAAGCAGCAAGGATGCAAATACACTGATGCCTCATGAGGAGTGAAGATATTCCATTACACATGCATAAAACGTGTAGTAAAATACCAGACATGATAACAGATAGTAGCTACCATTTGATTGACAACCTGAACACTCTACACCATGATTTCCATGACTTATCTGTTCTTAGGTCAACTTGGCTTTTCTCTGTCTTGTTCTTCATTCTTTTTATTGTGCTATTCACCATGAACTCTAGATTCCTGACAGTCAGATGTGAGACACAGTGAGAGCTGGTGTATTTGTTTAGTGTATTTTGTTTCAGTGCATAAGAAGTCATTTGTAAATGTATTCATTTATTGACTCATGTACTTCTGAATTTGAGGGTGTTTAGCAGATTTTCATGTAGCTGCAGATCTATTCTATTCTAATCAGAATCAGAAAACTTTATTAATCCTGGAGGAAATTGCTCATGTAATGACTGCCACAACACACAAGGACACAGCGACACACATGAAGAATATATAAAATGCAAAATGTCCTAATAAAATCTGTAGAATTGCACACATAAGACTGCAGCAGATTATTGTGTGGATTATAGTATCGTAGAGTATAATGGTGGTGCACAGGAAGGGTTTTCTGTGGCAGTCATGGAGCACTGTATGATGGTCTGTCTGTGGCTAAAAGTATTTTTCAGTTTGTTCCACACAGCCAGCGGATCACAGCAGTTTGTTCCACACTGGAGTGAGCTGATTCAGCTCACTCCAGTCCACAAATCTGTCCAGTCCCTTCCACCCTTGATTCTATTACTGAGTCATCTGAGAATTTCTGCAGTTGGCAGTCCATCATATTGCATTGGATACTTCATTTTTGTATTCTGATTACATATCATGATTACATTAGTCATGAGGGAGGCTCCACCATTTTGGACCATAGGGTTATTATCGTGTTACAAGTCATTAAAAAGATTGGGTTATCAATAAACACATTTTTACATTACATTTACATTTACAGCATTTATCAGACGCCCTTATCCAGAGCGACTTACAATCAGTAGTTACAGGGACAGTCTCCCTGGAGCAATTTTAGGGTTAAGTGTCTTGCTCAGGGACGCAATGGTAGTAAGTGGGATTCGAACCCGGGTCTTCTGGTTCATAGGTGAGTGTGTTACCCACTAGGCTACTACCACCAAACACAAGCCACTTACATGCAATTTTCTCAATTTTGCATTTTTCCACGTATAGTCCCTACCAACACTATATACCATTTTAATTGTTTTATTAAATCCCTATCCCTTTTAAGGATACATTTTACATTTTTTAAATAATAATAAAATATAAAATATTTTTTCTTTATGCATTTTGCTCAGTGGTTTGACACAGTAGCCAGGAAATGCTGCTTCTCCGGCACATTGTTTCTGGAAAACCAAGGCCCCGTCCTTCAGACCTGTTCCACCGGTTCCCGCAGCAGGCCTCTTTTGTGTGTGTATGTGATCATCATTGGCAGTTATAAACACCTTTAGGCATCAGTAAAGATACATTTAAAATGTATTTTGAAACAAAACACTATTAACCATAATGATGAAGTATCAAAATAAAAAACCTCTGGCTGCCAGAAAATGTAACACATTTGTTTTGTATTTTTTAAATGCTTAATAGGAGCCTGTAGATTTGGGGCCAAATGTTAGTGATGTTTATAATTTGTTTTCTATCAGCAGGCAATACAATAATTGCGATTTGATCCTTGATGTAAAATAAGATTTTTATTTATTTTATTTTATTTTTTTGAGACCAAACTCTTTATCATTGAGGTGAGGTGAGAGATTTACTTTGTCACTTTTGAAAAAGTAAGTGCAGTAGAATTGCTTATACTCTATATGAGCCAACATCCATGAATGACAGTGTGGAACATTTATTCATTGATTACAGTTTGTCTTGCTCAGGGACACCATGGTAGTAAGTGGTGTTTGAACCTGTAACTGTGGTGTTTGTGTGTTACTCAGTAGGCCACTACCACCCTTATATACCACCTTTTTAAAAGAGAATTAATGATGTTTCGTTAAATAAAAGTCGAATTAGAAAAATGCCATAATGCATTTAAAACTTATTATTAGAAATATTGCCCATTCCTGAGCAGCCTAATTGTGTGTGTGTTTGCCATCAGTAATCTGTGTGTGACACATCAGGTTCACAGTGGTGGATAAAGTGCTTGCATTTGCATGTCCGGAATCGTATTTCAACACATTTGAGCTGTCACGCTAGCTCAAATCCCCACGAAAATAAAGCTCTGTTTACCTCCGTGGGCTGATTGGCAGGTAGCACATTACAGGCTGGCCGGGAGATGTGTACACACACGCCGGGCGGGAGCTGCTGTTTGCCCTGCGCCCGTCCCCCGTCCTGTCATAATCTGCACTCGTCTGATCACTCACTCACTCTCTCACTCTCTCTCTCTCTCTCTCTCTCTCTCTCTCTCTTTCTGTTGCCAGTGTTTACGGCTTCTACAAGGGGATTCTGCCTCCCATCCTGGCAGAGACGCCCAAGAGAGCCGTGAAGGTAAGAGAGGAGTCACTGGAAAGATGAACGTCTGATGGGGCAGACTGATGGACAGGAGTCCTCACAATGGCGCTTTTGTGATTGTGTGGTACTCGGATGCCATGTAATCAGTGCCGACAGTGTTCATCTGGTAACTCGCCCCATAGATGACAAATTCAGGATTTAGACACCACACCGCCTTTTTTCAACAAAATCATAGTGAGAAACACACACTCAGAAACTGGGAAAATGATGTGAGGGACCTCACGAGGATGCCAAATATGTCAGAAAAAGGGTTCTTTATTGTCCACACATTGCCACTGCGCCAAAGTTTTAGCACAAATAAACTCAAAACAAGTGTCAAGCAATCAACCATCAGAGCACTCAGTGTTCCCCCTCTCTCCTGTTTTCACATAAAACACATACCCGACTGGCCAGTACTGGTTAATCCTATACTGCTCTGAAGATGAGCCCACCCTCAGCCAGTGCAAGTACCACACACACACACACACACACACACACACACATACAAACCAACATAAATCATAATTTTATCTCGTGTGGCTCTGTCCATCACACTGACCACTGAAGAAGGGACATGAGCTCCAGTCTCTACACATGCACAGTTGGTAGTGTAGGTAGGAAGCTTTGTTCTCTAACTAAGTGGCCACTGATCAACCGGTCACATCACGGTGCTCAGGGCAGTGGTGGCCTAGTGGTTAAGGAAGCGGCCCCGTAATCAGAAGGTTGCCAGTTCGAATCCCGATCTGCCAAGGTGCCAACTGAGCAAAGCACCGTCCCCACACACTGCTCCCCGGGCGCCTTTCATGGCTGCCCACTGCTCACCAAGGGTGATGGAAGCACTTCACTTTTGTCACTATCCTTAACCACTTGGTCCTGTTATTACATTTACAGCATTTATCAGATGGCCTTCTCCAGAGCGACTTACAATCAGTAGTTACAGGGACAGTCCCCCTGGAGACACTCAGGGTTAAGTATCTTGCTCAGGGACACACTGGTACTGAGTGGGGTTTGAACCTGGGTCTTCTGGTTCATAGGCAAATGTTTTACCCACAGGTGGGAGACTCACCCCAGATGGGGCACCAGCCCGCCACACACACAATTTACTCACAGACTCAGACATATGAACATAGTATTGTTGTCTACAAACTTGGACGTATATGGACGTATTATTTATTCGCCAAACCACCAAAGTATATGCCTTTGGATGGGTAGAGGAAACCCACAGCATCACGGGAAGAACATGCAACCTCCACACACGCAAGGTCCGAGCCAATATTCAAACTCGCAACCTCGAAAGTGTGGGGCCACGTCACTAACCACCGTGCGGCCACCAATCGATCAATACAGTTTTTAATCATTTCCTCAGCCACATTGTCAGATTTCCGTTCAGTCTCTCGTTTGACTCGTTATTGTAAAAGGGCCGTGTCTGGGGCAAGTATTCTGCGTCTGTTTGTTTTTCGGTGCTCATTTTTGGATATAGGTTTGTGTGCAAGTCATGCATTTCACATATATGCCCTCACCTGCAGAGCACAGTGGCTTGTTTACTTTGGGTGGCGTCTGGTTGTGGGTGTGTGGGGGAGGGTGGTAGAATGTGTGTGTGTGTGTGTGTGTGTGTGTGTGTGTGTGCATGCTTGCACAGGCATGGACAGTATATATATGAAATTCACATTTCGTCATCATGTCAGAGCTGTCCTCCTGGCATTTAGTTTTCATGTTTCCATATCTTTTTAACATACATCACACATATATCCACTTTTATTAAAGTCACGCATGAACGGTGTCCTTGCCCTCATATCTGAAAAATTATAAACATAGATCACTTCTCCATTCTCCATACAGCAACTGGGAAAGATTATTATTTTTTTGGATGATTTTTATTTAATTTGCTGTGGTTGCTCTCTTTTGTGGGCGACCTGGGCAAGCTGGAAATATTTGCCCCAATTGTGGTCTTACTCCCCAGTTCTGGTGAAGCTTTAAAGCCATGTCTGTTCAGCACCAGTCACAGAGGAGCACGTTTTAGTTTGCGATTTAGTGTTTAAACCAAACCAGCAGTAGCTCCCAATCAGAAAGGGCGGTCACCTCTACTGTAGATAAATTTTTACGTGTCTTTTTTTTTTTTCTACATTGAATAAAATTAGTAAATTAGTTTAGAGATTATATTTATTTGCCTAAATAATGATTAATTACTCCACATTTAAGTAGTGTAGAACCAGAGTAAACAGACCTGAGTGAATGCTGAAATGCCACTTCATCTTTCACCCAGTCTGGTTTTTCAGTCTTCATCTGTGATGTGAGGATCACTCCTTTTTTAATATTTTTAATATTTATTAAAGAGTGAAGTCAAGACTAACTACAGATGGTGAGAATGCATGATGATGTCAGCCAGTTGTAGCTCAAACAAAGGCAACAGATCCAGTTCGGTAAGGTTTCTCCTGATTGGCTGAAAGTATGAGGATTAAATGATGTGCAGAGCCTCATTTTAACCCTTGTGTGGTGTTTGCGTTTGTTGCACCCATTTTCAATGGTGCAAATAATTATTATTTTAACTGGAGATTCTAAGTCGAACACATAAAATAACCCACTGTACATCCCTGATATACATGAACACCACACAAGGGTTAGGTTTGTATGAATATGTGTTTTAAGGTGACAAAACACAACAGCACCAAGGGGCTACTGGCCAAAGTAACGTCCCCACACACTGGGTACCTTAAGTGATGAGGGCTGATGTCAGGACTTGTATCTGGGCTTTCTGTGAGGTTGTGGTCTGGTTTTACAGAGGTTCTGAGGAACCAGTACATTTGTGCAATGGAGTAAGGCCCTTCATGGCGCCTGCCATGCGTTTCATGCCCACCCTGAGGGCAGCTGAGCAAGAAGCATGCGGACATTGAATTAAGCCATCTTCATGTCATGTGATTTTTAATGAGAAAAATGTGCTCATGCAAGCATTGAAACAGTTTTTCTCACAATTTCCAATTGCACAACAAGCTGCTTAATGGAAACCTGCCTTGTGGCCATTGGCTGCGTATGTATGTACACAGACAATGAGCGCGTGTGTGCGTGTGAGAGGGAGAGGCCGATTCTGATCTGTTCTGTCCTCCTACAGTTTTTCACCTTTGAACAATACCGAAAACTACTGAGCTACAGCGGCCTGAGTGCAGGACTGGTGAGAACACACACTCGCAACACGCATGCTGCATGATGCACTGCACTTTTACACACAAGACCATCAAGATGTATACACACAATGCACACGGTCCTGAAAACATGCACACCCATATTGGACAACACACACAGCTGCAGACACACCTGAAGTACACATAATACACATAGACTGCACACACTTAAACACACAAAACACACACCAATACAAATAACTTTACAGACTTTACTCTAAGTAAAACATGTTTCCATTATGTGTGTGTGAGTGTGTGTTGCATCACTACCAATTTATCTCTGAGCTTACTGCCCCGTCCTGTTTGCTCTTCTAAAGAAAGAGGAAATATTTACAGTCATACACACACACACACACACACACACAGTTGCTGCCTCTCCTCTACTGGGGAATAGGTGTGCGATGGTGAGACAGCATCACAGTCATATCTGTGTGACCTCACTTCCTGTCTGTGGGCAGTTTTTTCATCCAACATTTTGACAAAATGCATATTTTGACTGGGTGTGTACAGTCTCCCACAGATCACCCGGCTGACAACTGTTTTAACAGTGTGTGTTGGACTTGCTACTTTCAGATCATGTCAGTAGTCACGTCTGTTTGTGTGTGAGATGTGCTCGTGTTATTCTCTGTGTGTTTGTGTGTGTGTGTGTTCAGTCTCTGTCAGTAGCAGGTCTGGGCTCGGGTTTGACTGAAGCTCTTGTGGTGAACCCGTTTGAGGTGGTCAAAGTGAGTCTGCAGGCCAACAGGGACTCCTTCAAAGTGGTGAGAGACAAAAGACGCCCTGTAATCCCGACACGCTGTGGCCACTCATGCCGACTTTTCTCACTGTAAATAATTTTGGTTATTTGGCTGCTCTGACCTCAGTCAACACTGTGGTTAATCTGCAGAGCAGAGGGATGTGTGACACAGACCACGGTGTTTCTACTCTGAAAACGCATTGGGGGAGATCTTGAAATTGGATAAGGATATTAGTTCTGCAGCATTTTAGGGAATCCTAGAATGAACCTCAGGTGAGTGACAAATTGAAGGAAAAGGCAGAATATTACCTGAATCTTAGTGGGGGAAATGATCAGAGTGTCACCTTTTATACTATGATGATCATTTTATCCTGGTCATTGGGGGCAGTTTTTCAGTAGATGAAAACTGAGGGTACCTTTCGTGGTTAAATGCAGAGGACACATTTCGTTGTCTGCACCCTGTGCTGTGATTGCTGTGCTTCACAATGACAATCACATTACT
The DNA here is from genome assembly GCF_900700375.1 of Denticeps clupeoides. Taxonomy (NCBI): domain Eukaryota; kingdom Metazoa; phylum Chordata; class Actinopteri; order Clupeiformes; family Denticipitidae; genus Denticeps; species Denticeps clupeoides. Next base: position 15,422,372 of record NC_041707.1, on the reverse strand, counting down.
TTCACTTAATACTGAAAGTCGTTTTAATTTTATTTATTAATTTTGTCTTCAATTTGTCACCTATCTGTGGGAACAAAATGCTTCCATTAAATAAGACTTGTTGTGGCACGTCTTCCTCATTAACAGGGATCAGAATGAGCAGCTGGACGGTTCCTTCACTCCCAGCTACAAATAAATTTCAAAACAGAGAATTTTTTTTTTCTATGTTCTTTGTTTGTATAAATGATATTTTGTGAACATGAATCATGGGCTTGTTTTGTGTAGTGAAAATGCATCCCTAAGTTGCTTAAAGAGAAATAAGAAATAAGGTTTTATTTACATTTAAAGTAATAGTGAACTATATATCAGACTATACAGCAGGGAGTACATAGCTGAGAAAAATAGAATTTCCCCTGGCACAGTGTGCAAACACAAACATAATGGACAAATGCATGTACGTAGACATCACAGACTGCTTAGACAAACAAATCATATGTACAGTACAGGCCAAAGGTTTGGACACACCTCATTCAATGTGTTTTCTTTATTTTCATGACCATTTACTTTGGTAGATTCTCACTGAAGGCATCAAAACTATGAATGAACACATGTGGAGTTATGTACTTAACAAAAAAGGTGAAATAACTGAAAATATGTTTTATATTCTAGTTTCTTCAAAATATCCACCCTTTGCTCTGATTACTGCTTTGCACACTCTTGGCATTCTCTCGATGAGCTTCAAGAGGTCGTCACCTGAAATGGTTTTCCAACAGTCTTGAAGGAGTTCCCAGAGGTGTTTAGCACTTGTTGGCCCCTTTGCCTTCACTCTGTGGTCCAGCTCACCCCAAACCATCTCGATTGGGTTCAGGTCCGGTGACTGTGGAGGCCAGATCTCCACTTTTTGTTAAGAACATAACTCCACATGTGTTCATTCATAGTTTTGAGCATTATTGCACAGTGTAACAATAAATGTCAACTTTATATTGAATGCTGAGAAAACAAGAATAAGATATGACTTCTGAATATTTGTATTCTATTTATTGATTTAAATCAAAATGTGAGTGACACTGTGTCTCTTAGATTTTCTTTTTTTTTTTCTTCAGCAACCTTCGACGTTTGCCCAGGCCCGCCTTATCATAAACTCTGATGGCTTTGGCCTGCGTGGACTCAACAAAGGCCTGACATCCACACTGGGCCGCCACGGTGTCTTCAACATGATCTACTTTGGCTTCTACTTCAACGTCAAGGACGCCATTCCTTCCAGCCAGGTGGCTAAGCCCCTCAGCCACCGCAGCAGTGTGGTTTAGCAGCTAAATCCTGGCCACGCCTGCGGCTGTGTGCCTTCTTATTGAGTGGAGAACAGCAGGATTACTGTTTACGGCAGCTTGGATGCGGGTTTGTACAGTGTATGTAGAATTTGGGTGGGATAAACATACGTCGATTCGGCAGTGGGAGCAGGTACACACACACACACACACACACACACACACACACACACTGGGTGAGTAATTCCAAAATAGCTCGTTTTAGCACCCGTTAAACGTGTAGCCGCGTTCCGGAGCGAAGAGCTGGCAGAGCGAATCAGACGCAAGTTACTCAAAGTCCCATTAGTTGCCAAACAGCTGGCTGCCTTGCAGGGAAGTGGGAGAGCGCAGGAGAGGAGAGGAGCTCCCAAGATCAAACTCACTAATGCCACTTTTGTTTGCACTCCATAATATCCTCAAAGGTTCGGATTTCACATCCGCCAGGGCCGTCTCCCAAACAAACCTTAATTTTGTTTAATGGAAACGTTACCATACGTCCCGCTCCGCATGTATAAACCGGAGCATTAGATTAACTCAAATGAACTAATTGGAAGCAGACTGCGGTGTAATTCTGAAAGTGCCTTACAGTGGAAGCCTGAGTGAGCGGGACTCGCCTCTTTTCGTCCTCGTCCGTGCTGAAGGCTGTCACGCAGCGCCAGGTGGTCCAGAGGTCTCTCCCAGACCTGGCCTGGACAGAGCAAATGAACTACAGACGCCACCGGGTTTTTGTGCGTGTGTGTGTGTGTGTGTGTGTGTGTGTGTGTGTGTGTGTGAGATCCGGTTTTGGGGTTGCAAGCTGTCCTGTGATGGGTCGGGGTTGATTATGTTCCCCCCCTGGTTTCTGTGGCCATCAGCTGACGAGGCGTGGCCTTCTTCTGATGAGCCCTTTCCTCCCGGCGGCCGTTCTGTTTATTTAGATCTTTGACCACATTAAGCAGCAAATTCTCTCGTCGTCTCTGCGCACGTTACGCATTAAAACTTCATAACTTCACTCTAAGTGAGCAGTTGGAATTAGCTGTTGTTTTAAAGAGGGGGTGCAAATGTCCAAAATTTCCAAAATTGATTTATGATCGGAATGAAGACGTGTGTGAGGCTCTCAACAGCAACGCACCCGCTGATTTAACTGCTGTTTATTTAGCGGGGTGTCCGGTGTTTCTGAGAAAGGCCGGGCCGACCATGATTCTGTCATTTGTTAAAATCCCCTGGCCAATTAGCTGTCAGGACTGAGAAGCCGAGCCACTCCGCTACAGTAATACCCCTGCACGGAATCGCAGCCCAATTACCCCAAATTGTCCACATATGCAGCCTCACCAGCGCCACCCCGCAACCGTGCTCATGTGACCCGGACGTGGCCAATCAGAGTGGCTGTGGCTCAGACAGGAAATTCTAATCTGCCTTCTTCCCCCACGGTGTCATTAAATGATCAGAGATTTCATGGCAACCGTGATTTAGTGTCTTCGCTCTTTCTAGCCTGTCCTTTCGTGATGTCTTTTATCTTCAATGCAACTTCACTGGTAACAATTCTTAAAGACACTAAAACCTGCAGACCCTTTAAGGACTGGGTTGAGATGCTTGATTTATATTTAAAATTACTGCAGTTAGAAGATCCCCATAATCCAGAGCGATGTAGAATCTTTAGTTTCATGGAGCACTTCAGGGTTAAGTGTCTTGCTTGGGGACACAGTGGTCTGAGTTTTAAACGGCTCATAGGCGAGTGTGTTACACATTAGGCTGCTATCCTAGTGTGGGTGGTAGTAGCCTAGTGGGTAACACACTTGCCTATGAAGCAGAAGACCCAGGTTCAAATCCCACTTACTACCATTGTGTCCCTGAGCAAGACACTTAACCCCAAGTTGCTCCAGGGGGGGACTGTCCCTGTAACTACTGATTGTAAGTCGCTCTGGATAAGGGCGTCTGATAAATGCTGTAAATGTAAATGTAGCACACTACCTGACCAGTTTGAGAATGTGGGAGTTTGCAACAATTTGCCATAGCAGAGTTCTGCTTAAAGAGGCCACTGCCATTCAGTATTATTGTCCTGAAGGGGTCTATGTGGTCTGCAACAATCTGGAGTGCAGGATGCTTCTCTGCGGTCATCTTTTCCCCACGATAAAACAACACCTTCGCTCCAGGATTATCCACGCGATCTAAAAGAATTGGACCAGGCCAATACATCAGGCCATTCCATTTTTTTTTTGGTGATGTGTTCCAAGCTTTATATAACATCTAATTGATCAAAAATAGTGTCCTGATTGCTGATGTTGTAAGTGAATGCTGTGCTCACTAATTAACCTGTTTCAAAATGATAACTGGTGGTTCAAAAACCCTTTTGCAATTTTCCTAGTAATTTTGGATTTGGCCACATTTATATAGATTCAAACTAATTTAATTAGTTTCCTTACACATAAAGGTTTGAATGGTTGTGTGCTCCAAATAAAAGAATGAGGCGTATTGAGTGCAGACGGACAGATAGCATGAAATAGTTAAGAATATGAAGACTAGGGAGTGAGTAGGAGTAGAAACCTGAGATGGAGCAGCCTCATTTGGGGCTGAGGGGGTTTAATAAATTCTAGTAACAGTCAGAAACAGACATTGCCATTTCAATTGGATTGCACATAGATCAACATGTCTATGTGTACAGGTTTCTATGGCAATGGTGGGCTAGATCAGTTTGTTGCAAATTTTCTAATACCGAACATCATGTCTAAACAGACAAGACAGCATTATTTTGAACTGATCGGTCTTCCTTAATATTTTTAAACATCAAGAATTCGAAGTACAATACAATTTGCATGTTCCACTTTTATGTTTTATGCAACAGAGAACTTTGTCACTGCCTCGCCTTTGCATCACCCCCTTGTCCTTTCCTCCCTCTTTGTCTCGGTTCACTCTTAGAAAGCCACGAATACACAACACTATGAGCTTGTTTTGTTATTCAAATGTCATTCAGATTTAACTCTGTTGACCTTGGTTGTGAATCAGATTGATCGTAAATTTCAAGTTGCCTTCCAGAGGAGTAATAGAGCGCATGGCTATTATAGAGCTCTGGAAAGTTCTGATTTAGCAGACTGCGCAGGCCGCTTTGCTTCTCTGACACATCACAAAATTCAGATTTTTTTTTTATGTAAAGTGCTGGAATTGTACTATTTTTTTTTGTTCTTCTTCTTCATTCTTCATTTTCCTCTGCCCTCACTGACAGGACCCGAGGCTGGAGTTTCTGCGGAAGTTCGCCATCGGCCTCGCCTCTGGCACAATCTCCTCGTGTGTGAATATTCCCTTCGATGTGGCAAAAAGTCGCATCCAGGGCCCACAGCCTGTCCCCGGAGAGATCAAGTACCGCAGCTGCTTCCAGACCATGGCCCTGGTGTACCGCGAGGAGGGGTGAGAGAGGGGGGCGTGTCACCATACCGTAGTGATAACCTCACCTGTGCATAGATTTTATTAGTAGCAAAGGATCAAAACTGCATTTGATTCCAGAACGTGTATCAGACCAATAATATTTCATTTTTAAGAAATGTTTGTCTCGTCTTCCCACCTCGTGTCCTCTAATGGTTGATTCATGGCTTGTTGTTTTGGGCTGTAGATCATCCAAACTTGCTGATTAGTTCAGAGCTTGGTAGGGTGACCTGGAGGATATGAAAAGCCTCAGACGTCGGGGCCCCTTCGGGAGGCTGAGCGTCAGCGTCAGGAGTGCCACTTTCTGGAGACATGTCGGGGTGGGGTGGGGGCCACTATGAAACCCGGTGTAGTCCTTTGTGCCCCAGCCTGTCCGGCTCTCTCTAACGCGACCCAGTCACAGCTAATTAGAGGTCCCTCTGGGAGGCGCCATTAAGCTGGGCCCTAACGAGGCATGCGGCGCTTGGCGGGTCAAGCTAATCAGACAGCGAGGCAGGAGGAAGCCGAGGCGGCCTTATTAAGCACAGCCGTGAAGTCCTCACTAGCAACGATCAGCTGCTATACATTACAGAACGACGGCGCGAGCGTATGCGCGCTCGCACACACACACGCACACACTACTCCAATAACAGACTGATCAACTTCGAACCTGTTAGTTTCACGTAAGACCTGCGAAACTCTCAACATCCTGTAATTCTAAGGGGCCCAGTGAGAATTCAGCAACGTCACCCGGGTGTAATCATGCACTGTAAACCCACCTCTCGCTCTCTTTTCTCAGTTATCTGGCGCTTTACAAAGGACTGGTTCCAAAAGTCATGAGGCTCGGCCCAGGTAACAGATCCGATTCCACCATGGAACCTTCTAGCACTTTCGAGCTTCATTATAATGGAGCTACAACTGGTGCCAGCGGGCCCTGTTCACTTTATGAACTGCACACTATGTTTGGAGATGCATTCACAACAACACTAGTCCACCTGACTTCTTTTTCATGTCTGTGGCTGTCCATCCCTGTCCTCAGGAGGAGCGGTCATGCTCCTGGTCTATGAGTATGTGTCCGGATGGCTGCAGAGGAACTGGTGAAGAACAGAGCATCACTACAGACCCCCTCCGAGAAGCCTCAAGGACCCAATAGTCCCAGAGCCCAATTTGAAAACTTGCGAGGGGTGTCAATCAAACACATCACCTGTCATCCTGCCATCCCAGTTGTAAACCTAAGCTAAGACCTAAGCTGCACTGTATTGATTCAGTATTACTAATTACTGTTGATGGGGGTTCACTGCTGTTTACAAAGTTTGAAATATATTAGTCATATCCATGAAATTATGTCATGTACTTAGTAACCATGGATCATTGAAGGCGGACCGGTCTTCTTTTTTCCACAAACTTCTCTAAATCATAACTGCAATAAAGCCCCGCTTGGGAACCTGGTGTTTATTTTTAAATCTCTTCTTCTATATGATGTTGGGTTATTTTTTTATTTTTTTCCAGTTCGTGTAAGATCCTCTTTAGCCCAGAGGTATTGGGGACAGGGCTTCAACACAGTCTGTTGCTTAAATTTCACGCATACAGTGTGGTGTATTGTCTCTGTATCCCTGCATTTGAAATTGTAGGGGAAACCCTCCCTAAATTAATTAGACCCGTGATGCAGGCTAGGAGCCCAATGAACGGATAATTATTTTTTTCCTTCTCTGGTGGTGCAGAGATTTGCATTCGGCATGCTGCTCTTCGAGAAACGATGCTTGGTTTTTGGGCTTGGCTGCTTGGCTGTGAAAGTATGTTTGTGCATGTGTAATGTTGCATCGTGACCTTTAAATGGCACAAATAGGTGACATGTTCACCTGCTCAGAGCCGCAGTCGGTGAATACCTGTCAGCCATCAGGCAGCCATTAGTCCAACCCAGCTGTCAATCTCACGTATTCCAGGGCAGCGGGGGCGAGCCGAAGCCTCGCTGCGCGTTAACGTAACAAAACAGAGGAATGCAAATATGCCGACCTGGAGTGGAAAAAAAATCCTCCACATTCCCCTCTCCTCCATCACTCTCATTTTGCCTGCTTTCTTTTTTTTTTTCCACCTGACTGCACCCTTTTTCACGCGCTCACATCCCTAAAACAACTCACAATGCAGAATCACACCCAGCCCCTGACCTGAACACATCAAATGCCTTTTTCTCTGCCTGGAAATGTTTAGTAGTGAAATTTCCATGTCACATGGTCACTTCAGGCAACAAATTGCAGACACACTTTACAATTTGCAATACAAATAAACGTAAAAAAATACTTAAATGAAAAATTTAACAAGACGCATCAGGTGTGTTTAGTGCAGTGAAATCCACTTTTTAAGAGTCTGTGCTGCTGTGGTTATTTTGAAAAAAAAAAAAGTTATGCATGTAACCATAACACTTACTGTTAAGGTTGTTATGCTTCAAAACCAGTCTGCTTTTAGTGTTTTATTGTAATCCGTTTTTCAGAGCGCAGTGCATCATTTTATTCTTTATTTTTATTCTGGCTTTCAGTGAACATTCAGGTTTTTTTTTTTTATAAAATGTTTGCAAAACTTCCCCCAGGTTCCAAGCACTCGTGCGCCATGTTGTAGTGAAGTTGTATAGAATCTGAGAATCTGGTCCGAGACTCAGCAGTAGGGCAGGTTACATTATCTCTACTCTCCTGTATTTTCTCTGAATTCAGAGTCATGCATTCATTTAAAAATATCATACACAGCTTCTAGGTTTGTATGAGGTTTAAGATTGGGGGCGAAAGGTCACAGAAAAATGTTTTATTTGCCATCTTTTGCATCATTGCGGTGGTAACACACTCGCCTAACCAGAAGACCCAGGTTCAAACCCCACCTTTGTGTCCCTGAGCACTTAACCCTCGTCCTGCGATTGTTAACTGCTGCTGCTAACCAAAGTTAACTTCGCTCCTGTTTTTGGTTGCTGGTAACTGCCGTAAACTTAAATTATAAAATCCGGCAACCATCTGAATACACTAATATCCAATAATAAAAAAAATCCTATTGACCAGTAGAGTCAGTAGTCCGCCTCCTGAGAAGAAGGTGGGTTAAAGGACGAGCGTTTGAGGCACGTTGCTGCAGGCTGATGTTGATGGCGTGGCCGGTCGAGGTCCCCGCCATCGTTGTGGTTCACGTACAGTCACCCAGCCCGGAGCAACGGTCCGTGACCGCGGGGCTCGGCGTGAGGAGCTTTCCAAGTCAAATCAGCAGCAGCGACGCGCCGTACGAGGTCCCTGTTGATGTGGGACACAGACGAGACTGACCACCACTGTTTATGCACCAACACAGGTGCGGGGGGGGGGGGATGCTGAATCAGGAACGCCGGCGCTAAACTATTTCCATGGGATTTCCATCCCGAAATAACACGCCGGGTCTCCAGTGCCAACCTCCAGGAGGAGTAAACAGAGAGCCATCGCCGTGGTGACCGCAGAGGAATCAGGTGCTGAGGCCTGTCGGCGCTGGACCAGGATTACGGGAAGGTTATTGATCATGCCAAGGCATAAACAGGCTCACGTTTACTGCTGATGGAAGTGCGGATAAAGGCCTTTTTGTTCTAGTCTGAATTCTTGTGCAAAGATTTATGCCCCATCGGTCCAAATAACCCAGAATACCCCCATACAAGGACCGCTCAGAGGAGAAGTACACGTTCTCTCCCACAAACTCGATAAGATCAGCACGCAAAAACAAATAATAATAATTGTAAATTCAGTTGAAGCTACAGTTTAGTAATTTCATAACGTCCTGTAATTGTTATACTCCTGTGATCAGTGATTTCAACTCTCCATTTTCTTCTGTTTTGCTGCGTGTTACAGAACAGAAGTAGGGCCTACCAACAAACAATATGCTGCCTTGTCAACCAAAATGTGTCACTATTGATTGTTGAAGTGTTAAGTGTGGAATTTAATTTCCAAAATTGCTGCAAAAGAATGCTGCGGTAATAACAAGGTTTACATCACGCGTCAAAACCGCTCAGATGTGCTTGTATTTTTTTAATGGTCTGAAAATTGACAGAATGGCATATCTTTTTTTTTTTTTTTTTAATATGAGGGTGGGCCCAGCGTCTGGCCTGCAGTGTGTATATGTGTTAAACAGTTCATCCCTGACGCTGGCACAAGGTCTGAACGTTTTCTTTTTGTTCAGTTTTATTATCAGCAAATCTGGACATAACTTAAAAGTAGAAATAATCAAATACGGTCTTATTGTTCTGAATAGCCTAACGTTTAATAAAGGTAACGTCTGGCCATCTGTATTTTATTTGTACAGCTTTGAGAAACGTTTGGACGCACTTGTCTTGGGCGCGAGGTGTGTGTGTGGCTCACGAACTCACAGAAGCGACGCTGCAGTGTCGGTCACACGTCTCCTTTAATAAAATACATTCAGCTGGTTGTGCAACGTCTGCAGCACGCAGCCGGCCTGCCCACAAGGTCGCTCGGTGGCGGGGTCCGCACTGTGACTGCCGCTGCAGTCTAATAAATAAACACAGATGTGAACTCCTCCCACTAGCTGTACATTGACCAAGTATTGGTTTCGTATTAACTTCTCTTCATAAACCAAAAAAAAAAACGCCCTGAAACTGCTGCAAAAGGATGTCCTGTATGAAATCCATAAAATTGCTGTTGGTTTCATCATAATGTGGGTCCCTTTCAGTTCAAACCTTTTTCTTTTTTTTTTTCCCCCCACTTGTGACTACTAGGATGGCACCACAGGGATGAGGAAGAGCACTCCTCACGCGTCCAGCAGTCCACTGCTCCAACTCTCCATTCGTCCCATAAATACAGGAGCGACGGCTCCTCCAGTCCTTCCGCCCCAGGCCTCTCAGGTCCCCGCTGTCACGGGGCCGACGCCCCGGCGGGGTGGACGCCGCTGCGGCCTGCCGCCGTGCTTTTGAAGGCCGGTGGGGGCCGAGAGGTCACAGCTGCGGCGAGATGGGACACTGCCACTGGGCGGCCGCCATGTGGGGCCGGTCACACAGGCCGACGTGGTGCCGCTGCACGCCGTGTAAGGCGACACTCGGGTGGCTGGGTGGCAGGGAGGGATGCTGGGCGCCGTGACACAACTGTTCACTGTGGGCAATCCATTCTGCATCTGCAGAGAGAGGGAGACAGGAGTTCAGGAAAGATTCGATATGGAGACAGGAGGGGAGAGAGAGAAGGAAAAAAAGGAGAAGTCGGGATCAGGGGACCGAAAGCGAGTGGAAAGAAAACAGAGGGAAAAACACGGCGTGCAAGGAACCTTCTGGCATGATGACAGCGAGCGAGGGGAACGCCGGGGTCTGGGTGGTCTTCTGCTCACTACTGGAAATGGCTTCTGCAGATGAGAGGCTTTTGTTTCTGTGATGTAGATTTAGCGCTATCTTAACCGACCTCGACCCCTAACGACCCACACTTCCGCCGAAACACACACACACACACGTTAACATCTCAGCATCGTTTCACCTCATTATTCAATTAAATTTTTAAATTTAAAAAGTTTTTAAGTCGAATTTAGATATTTTAATGCGCACCGTCTTCTGTCTTTTTAACCTTTTATTTACGTCGTCGGTCGATGCTCGTGTCGCATACATAAATCCATTTCCCGACCTTTCCTCCCGCACCACAAATTTTTTTTTTTTTTTTTATATGTAGCGTTTCTTTCACTTTCTCAAATTTGAACAATGAGCCTCCATTCTGTTATGGATGGTCAGAGCCACCAAAACGACGAATGGTTTAAAACTTCACCATGAACCATGTAATAAGTTAGAACGCATATTTCATAAATGTGCGTGCGTGTGATATAGATTTTGCTTTTTTTGCTTTAAGTTTTTAAAGCGAATGATCATATCGAAAGATATCGACGCAAAACAAAAACATCGTCTTAATTTAACACACACACACACACACATTGAATTCTGTTACTCGGTAATTCTCCCCACCGCTCACAATCAAAAGCTGGTTTTAAATCCAACCTGGAGTCGTGCGTGGAAATAATTCTTTTTAACGAATATTATTACCCTGCGTCGCCCGTAAAGTTGTCATTGTCAGTATGAAGCGTCACGTCGCCGAAATGTGTTCATCGCACCGTTGTTTTCGATAACGCCGAAAAAAAGGAAAATTAAGGCGGAAATTAAGGCGAAAAAGTGGAAATTAAGACGGGTTTAATGATTGAATATTTTGTGCGTTGAACCAACGAATACCACAAATTTCATATTTTGTCCCAGATCCTCTTTGCCACGCAGTGCGACACTGAGTTATATGCGATAAATATGAGACCAGAATTGCCTCACTCGTGGACGCGGGAAGATCACGATACGATGCATGTTTTTAAATGCTAATTTTTTTATATAAAACGAAGTATTACACGATGCGCGATGTAATGCATCGTGTATCGGTGTATCGATCATAAGGACAATGGTTATTTCAGCACGTGGCTTCCCGCTCTATACCGAATGAATGAATGAATAAATAAATAATAATAATAATAAATACAGATTTTGACCCCAGTTGAGTCTCATCCAACCCCATGTCTGAAAATAAGATGGACGGGCTGGAAGGATCGTCGAGATGCGGCCCAGAAATAAGATTTAATTTTGATCGCTGCATGGACGATCACAACATTTTAATAAATTTAATACATTATATGTACTCTTTGTTTGATGTACAATAAAGATGTTTACTGAAAGAAAATAACGTTCTATAAATAATAAATAATGATTTGATTCATTTGTAATAAAGTACTTTTCTATATTTTTTTTATTTTAACGTTTTAACATTATAACCAAACTATAGCCACGGATACATTACGTGAAAGAGCAAAAAAAAAAAGATCTATTTTATCTACCAGTATTACACAAAAAGGATGGTCCGCTGCGCGCATGCTCGAGCGCGTGCGCGCGCACACGCGGAGACGAGTGCGCGCGTCCCCGCTGCGAGACGGACAGCTCGGACCGCGGCTGGTCGGTGCTGGGAAACGGCCGACTGTCCCTAACTGCCGGAATAGGGACGGGGACAGAGACGGGGACAGAGAAAGTTCCTCTACACAACTGGAAGCAGCTCTCCATAGTTCAGAACAGAACAAAGTATTACGTGTCGAAGTAAAAGTCTGTACAAAATGTACTGGAGGAAAAAACATGAAGGACCTTAATAGAACCCGGAGTCAGGTCTCCTTGCAGCTCGCACACACACACACACACACACACATTTATATATATATATATATATATATATACACACACACATACACACACACACATATACATACACACACATAGGCATACGTACATGCATTATATATATATATATATATATATATATATATATATATATATATATATACACACACACACACACACACACACACACACACACACACACACACATCCATTTATATATATATACACACACACATACGCATACATATATGCATTATATATACACACACACAATATTCACGCACACGGTGTCATGTGCAATAGAAGTGTAAAGGTCAGTGAAGAGAGTTGGATTTGATGGAGCATCGGCCCTGGCAGGAGGAAGATCCGTTTCATCATCGCGCCTCGTCATCCTCATGACCCCCCACCCCTTCCATCCGTGTCTTCGACCCACCGTGAGCCGGATTCGATTTCGATTTTTGTTGAATGCGGATTAAGCGTCAATTTCACTTTACAGATTTATGTACAGACTCCACTTGCCTCCATTAGACTAATAAAATATGTGGACACGCAAACAACCAAATTAATAATTACAGACAAGATGTTTGTTCATTAGTCAACGTAAGAAAAATATGAATCTAACGTCGAGTGTGTGTTTGTTCATTTAAGATTCCCGACATCCGCGGATCGTGTTCCGATCGCGGCCTGTTCACACGCGAGTCGAGACCAAGCGGGGAAAATATTCAAAAATACACAAAACGCAATCATCACCGTGACCAAAACACCGATCAATTAATCCACGCAGATTTAATAAAGTAAATCGTGGTAATCTGGTAAAAGAAACGGAACCTCTGAGATTAATCTCGGATTCGGTTTAATCCGCGTGTTTGTATTTATTCCTGCAGTTCTTACTGTTTTTTCTTTTTTTGTTCGGTTCTTTCTTTTTTTGTATTCCTCTGTAGACGGAAGAGTTTATATAATATTAATATTGATATATAATTGTTGCGTGCGGTGCTTTATTAATTTGCTTAATTAATCTGACTGAACCTGCCGTATTCCGATCTGTGTTCATCTCCCGCGCCGACCCCTTCCCCATCACACTAATATTCCACATCCGCTCCTAAATTATCACGAGCTGTGGCTGCGCCACGAACACACACACACACACACACACACACACACACACACACACACACACACACACACACGTCCTCCCACGTGTAGGCGTTTCAACGCTGCTTCTCGCGTTATTTAGTCTCTATCTGTGTTCTGATTGGCCAGCGTCTCCCTGTGCCCATCCCGCACGCGCCGCGTGACCGCGTCACGACACAGGAGGCCTGGCCGCGTGCGTCCCGTGCGTCGCCGCGCGCATTAACGCACACGATTCGTTCACTGTTCTACTCCAACGACACACGCGTGGGCTAACGTGCTGCTTACTCTGCTGGTCCGTGATGGAGCGGATGCCCAGGATGTCCGTGACCGAGTGCGACGACGGCCAGATCCTGTGCATCGCCATATGTCCGGGGAGCGTGGGCATGCCCGGGGGCGTGGGCACCTTGGTCCCCGCGGCGAGCGGGGCCGGGTACGAGTATATGGGGTTGTAGGGCAGCGTGGGCTGCGGCTGCGGGTGCGGCGTGGGCTTGCCGGCCTCGTACTGGCCCTGCTGCGCCAGGCCGCCGATCTTGTTGCGCAGAATGCGGCTGATGGAGCTGACTGACGGCAAGTTGAACTTGTCGCACACGCCGTCCGCCAGGAGCCTGTCGCGGATCTCCCACGCGAAGATGCCCGGGTCCCGCTGCTTGTAAGTCCGAATGTGCTTGACCACGGTCGGCGTGGTGACGCGCGGCTTGCTGCCGCCGATGGCGCCGGGCAGGATGGAGCCGGTCTCGTTGTAGCGCGCCAGGATCTTGCTCACGCAGCCGTGGGAGACGCGCAGCTGGCGGCTGATGTCGCACGGCCGGATGCCCAGCTGGGCCAGCTCCACGATCCGGAGGCGGATGGCGTTGGGCAGCGGGCGTCCGTTCACGAAGACGCCGCCCAGCTGGTTCACCTCCCCGAAGGCTGGCTCTGGTGGTTCATAAGACACACACACACACACACACACACACACACACACACACACAATAAAATGGCCGTACCGACAACACGAAACAACGCGGGCCTGTTCGTCTACTAAAACTTCTACTTCTGAAACACGTGACCGCGTCACGACGCTGGCATCGCGCTTCCCCTCCACGAAAACCTCCTCTGCAACTTTACGTCAAAAACCCGTCACGGTTTTCATAAATGGCTGAACGGAGGACGTCTGGACATCTGTGGATCCTACACGCGATCGGCGACGAGGAGGGAAGAAAGAAGAAGAAAGGACCTGATTTAAAAAAAAAAAAAACGCGCCCACTCACCCATCTCGCCGAGTCCCCCTGCGGTTCCGGAGACCTCCGAACTGGGCCCGAGTTCCGACAGATCCGGGACGGGAGAGAGAGAAAGTCCTTCTGCTTCCCGACGCCAGCGGGACGGGCTTTACATTTCCAGTTCCCGGTCCGCCGAGGGGGCGTGGCCTCCCGGGCCCGGACGGCGGCCGTCCGACGCCGCGTCCCATTGGCCGAGAGGTTTGACATGGCAGGCGGGCCCGCCCACCGGAGGACCCGGGAGACGGACGACTTCGCCGCGGTGACACCAGCGGCTCTGCACGGTTTTGGTAAGTTTGGTAAGAAGAAAGTCCCTCTTATTACTGTAACGGCGCCACGTGACTAAAATCTGCGACGTTTGTGACGTTCCTCGTTTCACCGGGATCCCTTCTTTTTCACTGTAATAACGCTTCACGGCGTCGGGCGGGAATCGAATAAGTCGAATTATTTTAAAATCGGAGAATCACCTGCACTCGGCGCATGAGGGTGAAAAATTCCCGACATTCCCGCTTATATTAACATTTAGACGCACTGCTTTATTTGAATGATTTATTTTGAAATATTTCTAATGAATTAATTTATCGCGTGAGGCCTCAGTCCGGGATAATTACATAGTTTAAACCTTAAATCGCTAATTGATCAGCGATTATACATTTACTCAATTTATTATTTTGTATTTTTATTATATCACGTCTAAATAAATGATACAAATATCATTTCCAACACGAACATTTACGTTCGTCGGAGCAGCGCGCAAATTGTCGATCACGAGTTGAAACAAAACGCGTTAATGAACTAAATTAATGTATTTCTCTTTCTAATCTACGCTTGTGTTAAACCAACTTTTTGATCAAATTATTTTTGGCGATCTTTTGATGGTCGGGTTATTTGTGTGTCTGTATGTTTGTGTGTGTGTGTGTGTGTGTGTGTGTGTTGCTCTCTGCAGTAAAGGAGCTGGGGACTGAATTCCCGGGGCTCCTCCTCACCTACCGACCCCTGGAACCCCGGGAAAGCGAACCTCCAGAAGAAGGCGAGCAGGCAGCGTCACGTCACGTCACGTCAGTGGACGCCGGGAAAGATAATGAGGTGCAGAGGAGATTGTGATGGAGATAACATCCATACTCACACACACAGCCACACAGCTGCGAATGCATATCGTCTGAAATATGGTTTTATGCGAAAATATTTTTACATAATAAGAATAATAGTAAAAGTAATAATCATCGTCAAAATTGTGTTTGTTGTAATTCTGCTCGTAATATTCGGGGGGGAAAAAAAGTACCTCTGATGTGTACTTTGCTACACAATCATTTAGACAGGACCATACCATCAGTATAAGGCATTTAAAGTCATAATCGCTTCTCATTGGCCACTGGGGTATTTTATATTTCGATTTATATATTTTACATTTTACTGAACAAACGGATAAGCCTTGTGAAAGTGATGCATCATCTCCAGGATCATCCCTCACGTCCCCAAGTGTCACATGGTCACAATAATCGCTGGCAGCAGACAAAAGTGTTGTACATATTTTAATACGAATCGTTCGTTTTGTCATCAATTGAATATTTCGATCTGATGCTGGGTCAGCAGCATCCCTCGGTCTTCTCGCTCATCTGCGCGCCCCCGTGTACCGCGCCCTGCGCGTCCCCGTCCCCTCGTCACTTCTGCGCTCAATGGGTCAAGAGAACGTCGCGACGTTCCTTTACTCCCCACAGGGCATGATGGGAGGCGGCGGCCATGTCGCGTCCTATCAGCGGCGGGATGGACGCGAGGATCTTTCTTTATTCCTTCAAATCCCTCAATTTCGAGACAATTTTCCACGTTTGACTCCGTCTTCAATTGTCCGAGAAGACTGTGAAACGAATATTTTTGAAAGCCTAAAGTTTGTCTTATTTACTACGACTTTTTACTTCTCATCGTACCCCAGAGCGACAGTAAACGACGCACGGCCGTTTTAGCCAATAATTCTTGCTTTAAATAAATTAGAAGTGATCCTGGGAAGACGTTGCCAGGCGGTGTCACGTGATGGAGGTGGACGTCGTGTCGCCTGACGCAGCTGACCCCACCGTGGCGCGAACTTCCAGCCTGTAGATCAGTAGATTTAATACCCCAAAATGCCCCAGGCAGGTTTATCATCGTAATAATCGGTATTAACAAGTATGGCTGCATGCGGACCCAAAAACGCCCCCTTTCAACCAAATATTCCCAATCTTCACATTCTCCTCTTAATATTATATTAACATTCCGCGTGAAGATCGACACTGTCTTTAGATGAGATATTTACTGTAAACTGTGTATTTCTATTCGATTCCTTCATTACTTTGTAATTGTAATTGTGTTGTGTTGCGTGGATCCTGATAAAACAACTGCTGCATTTTCCTCCCTTAATAATCGGATTGGGAAGAACGTCGGCGTCATACTTCACCTGCTCCCAGGTCTCCGGTCAGTGGAGTTAAAACTGCATTCCCAGAATTCCCAGGACCCTCACAAGGTAGAGAGGGGAGCCGCCGCGTTTCGGGGTGTCTGGAAAAGTTCAGTCGGCATCTGGCGCCTGCAGGAACGAGGAGGATTTAATTCCGATTCGAATCTAATTTGAAACATTGATCGCTTCATCCGGATGAATTCATCTTATGTTCTCATATTCGTAATTATGAAACGGGAAATTCGCGTGTTTATAAAATATGAAACAATAGTTATTATTAAATAACTCGTGTCTTAAACTCTCAGTTTTCATCCACAAATGATTTTAAAAATACAGATTTATTAACCTACAATCGGCGAAATAAGAAAAAATATAAAGAGAATATTTTTATTGCACGTTATATAGAGTTGCGTTAACAACAACAACAACAATAATAATAATAATAAGAAGAATAAACTATCATCTTATAATTAGAGTTGCTCATTTATCAACAGAACAAACGTAATTGTGATGTTTTTAACCCTTTACACCCTTCATGGTGGATTTGCTTCATTTCGGCTCCGTGACTGTGGAACCCGGTGGAACCGGCAGAACTCCGACCTGGATACGTGCGAGCTGCGCTTCTGCCCGACGGGTTCGGGTGTTGGACCGAGGTCCGGATCGGGTGCAGGCGTCCGAACCTGCCGTAATGAGGACGGGACGGAGCCGCTTTCGACCATCCCGCTCCGAAAACAGAGAGAACGCGGCCAGTAAAATATTTTGCAGATGTTTTTTTCTTGCTCTCGTTTGAATAAACTGTGAAGGAATATTTCTTTTTCTTTCTCAGGTTTTTGGTATTTCGGTCTATTTTCCAGATGATCCATTTTCTCCGTTGGTTTGGTATGAAAGCAGCGCCCCCTGCTGGACTCCACACGTTGTTGCTCGTTTTCCATTCTATACGAATTTTGCATGCCTTTTTTGCCTACGTTCACGAATTCAAATGTGTCCCATATTCACCCCAAAAAGTTCAGAAGCTACAGGGACATTCCCCCCCTGGAGACACTCAGGGTTAAGTGTCTTGCTCAGGGACACAATACTACTAATCGGGGTTTGAACCTGTGACTTTGCGGTCACCTCGTTCAAATTCGGCTATGTTACCCACTAGGTTACTAGCCAGAAAGTAATAAAAATATTGAACACGAACTATTTCCGAGCTCGGTACATCTACACTAATCAACTGAAAAGCTTCACGCTGCCTCCGCTGGCCTGCCTCCTTCCCATGGTGCACCCCGATGACGTGACTGTCCCAGTGAGGCGACACACGTCCACCTGACCGTCCAATGCAGGCCACGTTGGGTGGAGTGTGGGGGGTTCGGTACGATGCAGGCTGCACTGATAACACTGGCCCCAAGGTGGCGACAGAGAACTAGTCATTTTTCCTGCGCGTTTCATATAGTGGCCTGTAGAGGGCGTTAGGACAAACGTTTGGATCAAACCTTTACACAACGGTTTAACACATTAGCATATTACAAATGTATACAATCTGATTAAGGTTGCATATAGATAAATGTGACCATGATTATCATAATAATTATTATTTCCTCTGCTATGGCCGAGATGAGTCAAGTTCACCATCTAGACACCAAGATCATTTGTAATAAAAGTTACTTCCACGGAACATGGGTGTGTAGAATATACAGACACGTTCTTTTGTTTGTTTGTGTTAACCGGTTTCCGTAGATGTATAATTATGCACTATGTTTATGCTAATTAGACACAAACTAATCTGCATATGTGTGTGTGTGTGTGTGTGTGTGCGCGTGTGTGTAAGGTACGAACAGAAAACACCAGGTAAAGTTTTTTTTTCAGTCCTAAGAAACCTCCAATCCGAAGATACTGTCACATCCCCTTCTGTCGGATATGACATGTGAAAAAATAAAGGAGCTGTTCACTGTTCTGTTCATTAACAACCAATGATTCTGCGTGGTGCATGCTCCCCTATATAGCAAATCTTTTTATTCACTCTGTTGTAGATTCTGTACATAAGTTAGACAATAAGAAAAGTTACAGTTAATCTAAATATTCTCTAAAGAGGAAGGTATTGAGCTGTCGTTTGAAGGTGCTCAGTGACTGAGCTGTTCTGACCTCGAGGGGAAGTTCATTCCACCACCGAGGGGCCAAGACGGAGAAGAGTCTAGATGAATGTTTTCCTTTCACCTTTAGCGATGGAGGGACCAGGCGAGCAGTACTGGAGGCTCGGAGTAAACGAGGTGCAGTGCGAGGTGTAATAAGGGCTGTGAGGTAGGATGGTGCTACTCCATTGTGGAGGGAGCGTAGCAGAGGGGTGGTGTGGGAGAATTTCGGAAGGATCATGTTAAAGCATCAGGAGCATCAGGATAAAGCATCATGTCTGTGGAAACACATAGAGCACCAAGTTTTTTTATGGGAAACAACTGCACGGTGCATTAAAAAGACACCAAATTGGTCAAAAAAGACACTATTCATGTTGTAATCGTCATGATCCGATCCGGAAGGGGCTACTCTGGGTCCATGATTCGGACTGGAGTTCATGTTGGTCCTGTGTTGCCAGATTTCCTGATTTGTTTGCCCTGTATATTCCTGTATAAATCTGCCCTGTTCATGTCTGTTCACCGCTAGGTCATTGTTACGTGATGTCTCCTCTGTCCTGTTCACCATGTATTAAACCCCTGTTTCGGGACGTCATGCGTACGTGTCCGCACTCCTCGCCATGTCCAGCCATCGTGACAGTAAATGACTGTGGAGCTTGAAATGTCAGTTAATGATGGAATATCTACATACAATGATGGTCGCCCCGGCTCCCCGATCCGGATCAGAGATTTGTGTGTCAGTGTTGTCATTCCAAGATTCCCAATTGTTTGACCTGTGCTGTTAATATAAATGGTTGCCCGGTGTTTCCCATCCATGTCTGGTCCATGTTTTCCATCCATTCCCTTTGTGATAGTTTGCGTCCATCCTTCCACCTGCCTTGTTTCGCCGTGCCACCATGACAGACATGTAGACAGGAACCTTATCAGAAATAGTTACTCTTGAGTTCCAATGTGTTTATTTAACCAAGTTAAAATTTTCATTGTGTAATTACAGCTCAGTTGCATAAAGAGACAATAACTCTGGCCACATTCACACTAGTGCATCACTAGAAGCGGGTTCGGCAACATTGTTATTTCCTACATGGTCTGTTTATGTTTTTTGTAATACTTTTTATATTCATTTTTTAAATGAAAAAACAAGGACATTTCATAATGACCACAAACTTTTGAATAGTAGTTTATGTGCTTAATGACAGTCTCATGGTTTTTGTCTTCCCAGTACTTTGTGCTGGAACTTTGTGTCAGCACACAACACAGAAACCCAATCCTTACTGCACATGGTACGAGGCTGATGGTACGAGGCCTGATCCAGGGCTGGCTGAAATGGTAGACGATGTAGACCACATTCACACCCACAATAAAGACAATGTGTCATTGCATTGGGACTGAATGGGGCCAGGCCCAGTTCTAGACTGTGTCCAACATTGGCTGAAGCAAAACAATGAAATCTAAAGTTTAGAAATGACCTTACCGTAGAAATTGTTCCATAATCATAAATAACCATTGGCAAAGTTTGATGTAAGTGAAGTGATTGTCATTGTGATACACTGCAACACAGTGTATGTGTGAATCTGTAAACATGCACCCATCATTTCAAATGATCTTCTACCACCAGGTGTAATAGGGGCATTTGTAGAGAGAAAAGACACATGTGCGCGCGCACACACACACACACACACACACACACACACACAAACACACATCACTCTTGCCACTCTTGCCGTCATCAGAAGCTTGCTGATTCCAATCCTGAGTACCATCCCTACACACTGCTTTCCAGGCACCTGTCATGGCTGCCCACTACACAACTGTGTCACTATGCTGTAGTGTTTCACAGTGACAATCGTTGAAGTTGAAGTTGAGCTTTATTGTAATTTATATACATGTTATACGGTACATAGTGAAACGAAGTATCGTTTCTCTGGAACCTGGTGCTTCATGTAACATTTGAACAATTAGACAAAGTTACACACTGACATAAAGTGCATGTGTGCGATACTCACAAACTGGGGTACATAAGGTGCAAACAGGGGACATCGGCAGTGTAAGAATAAAATGTAACAAAAATCATGTAGACAACAGTGAGGCAGACAGCACTGAACAGGTGAAATGAATAATAAATAAATAAGCGAAGTAAAATAGTGCAACTATTCAAATAAAAAAAAAATTTATTTGTCACATACATAGTCATACACGGTATGATATGCAGTGAAATGCTTAGGTGACCGCTACAGACCACAGTATTGCAAATGTTGCAAGCATACAATCAAGACCAACATGCAAATATTGCAAACATAACCAAATATTACACTTTTACATCTTTAACATAAAATAAGTGTATCAGGTAGGGTGACGGTGTGCAAATGAGTGAAAGACAATGTATAAAAAAAAAGTAAAAAGTGCTGAGATTGTGCAAAGAGAAAAAAAGTGCAAAGAGTCCAGAGTGATTGAGAGTGAAAGTGATGGAGTGTATTAGAGTGTAGTGTTGTTGTAACCTGCGGGAAGAACCTCATTCTCTCTGTGTTGGACTTCAGGGAGTGAAAGCGCTTCCCTGATCGCAGCAGAGAGAAGAGTCCATTGTTGGGGTGGGTGAGGTCCTTCACCATCTTCCTGGCCCTGGTCCAGCACTGCTTGCTGTAGATGGATTGAAGGTCAGGGAGCTTGGTACAGATGGTGCGTTCAGCTAATCGAACCACCCTCTGTAGGGCTCGCCTGTCCTGCAAGGTGCTGTTCCCGAACCAGGTTGAGATGTTTCCTGTCAGGATGCTCTATATGGTGCAGGAGTAGAAGTTCCTGAGCACCTTGGAGGGCAGTCTGAGGTCTCTCAGGCGTCTGAGGTGGTAGAGACAAAGCATGGCACTCTTCGTAATGGGCTCATCCAGGATTTGAACCTGGAACCTCTCGAGAATCATACCCCTAGACCAACGAGCAAATATTGCTTTCGCCTTCAAGAATTTCATGCTTTGACCTACAATGGGAAAACGCTTTAATCTGTTGAAACAGTGTAAAATTGTCAAATGTACCTGGTTTTATTCTAAATAATATGCTGACATTTCAGATGCCATGATTTTAAACTGTGACAGAAGAGAGATGTGCTTTCAGTGGCAGTGAATGGGGCATTTTGAGAGGGACCCTACACAAAACAATCTGGTCATTTTTACGTCCAATCACAGGGCTTGGCACGTTTTCAAGCCCTGGCGGTCGGTGGAGTTACTTTTTTCGGGCGGGGTGGGAAAAAGCATGAGAAACGTGACGTAACCTTTCCCCACATGACGACATAAGGGGAGAAATTCCAGATCCGCCGCTCTCTGAACGGAAAAGGAGAATGGCCAAAGCGCTCTTTATACAAACATTTCTACTTTGTACACATCACAAATGGACATTTTCAGAATAGCGGACTACAACCTACACATTTTTGAAAAAGAACTGAATTCCACGGGCTAATTTCTCCAAAGGCAAACATCAACGATTAAAACTCTTGTTGGGTCATGACGACAAAAAAAGAACAAAGCTGTCAGGAGGGTGTGGAGCTGAAGAATTAGACTAGATTCCTGTATTTCCTTCATAGTTTGTGTTGGTGTGTTACTTCCTTGACTTGCTGGAATGCAGATGCCCTCCTCCCTCGGGAACATTCCCGGATCTGCCTTGGGACAGAGGAATTTGGGACCAGCAGATATTTCATGTAAAATGCGGAATCCGGGTTTGGGGGACCGGCTCCTTCACTTCTTCATCCTTCCGGTTCATCCACACCAGACCAGACCATTGATGGTCTCGGCTCAGTCCCTGCATCTGATTTTTAATATAAATACTACACATTTATTAATTTGACTATTATTGGGCTAATAATTGTTTATATACATTTTATGTCTATTTTAATTTTCTCATTTGATGATCTTTAAAAATAAATAAATGTATGTTTATTCATTCTCTGTGCAATGTCGAGACAATTATTTGCAGAAATCTAAATCTATCAGACAATTCTAACACTTACACACGCATACACACTGCACAAAATATTACTCTCTCTCTCTCTATATATATATATATATATAATATACGCACATGCATACACACTGCACAAAATAATACTATATAAAATAAGACAAATCTAACACTCACACACGCACATGCATACACACTGCACAAAATAATACTATATATATATATATATATAAAATTTTCTTCGTCTACCACTTAACAATCTCTGAGCATGCTCTTTGCTGTTCGGCCTTATCAGGGCTCTTAGTTTTTGTAAACTCAAAAGCTATAGAAATCGAACGAGAATTGCTGGTGTCTTCCTCCGGTAAGTCGCTTTGGATAAAAGCGTCTGCAAAGTAAAGTAAAGTAAAAGTCAATAACACCAATAATGGGAATGCTGCCGTAATGAGCTATGATAAGTAGGCGCCCTCTGGAAGTTGTGCGCTGCGTGACCAGGGTTCGGTGGAGCCTCCAGATCAGGAGTGTGAGGAGCAGAGTAAATATTTGGCGCTCGAGTGGGTTTGATGGATGGAGTGGGGTCCGCGTTTACCCTCTCACGTCCCGCACTTCAGACCTGAGTCCTGGGTAAACGGGGGGACCCCGGTAATCCTGCGACGCAACGGGGTGTTTAAGCGCTTTTGAATATTTTACGTGATTGCGTGAAACCGCTCGTCTGTCTTAGGTCCAACCGAACAAGGACACGGATGCGCGCAGGGTCTTGTGGGACATGAGGGGACATGGGTCCCCGTCAATGCAGACTGTGCACGAGCATCAATATTTTGGGGATTTTCACAAATTCGTGCCTTTCTGTAGCTTTGCATTCATTTAGCAAGAAGAGCAAACTGTAAAAATGGGTACAAGCAGGTACCTCCAATTCCAATAATTCGCTGTCGGGGGCTCCAGTCACGCAGACTGCATCATGGGAGGCAGAAATCGACCTCTGTAATATGCATCGAATTTTTGCCCTAATTTTTTCATGTCGATCGACGAGCTCGCCGAATGATTCATGCTTCACGCACCGTGCCGGTATTTCGGGTGGCACTGGCTGACCCTGGCACTGTCGCCATTCACAACCATGACAACAAGGAACAAGCTCGGATTTATCCCCCGCGAGCTAAAGGACATTGTGTGGGGGCGTCAATCACGCATTATTCCCGCGCTGAACAAATGCGTCCAGCGGCTCGCGGACGCGGGGCGACACCCCCCTTCCCCCCCTTTTTGTCCCGGGCCGCTGGCTCGGCTTGTATCTGCGCTCCCGACCACCCAGGACGCCCCTCGGGAGAGCGTGCACGCGCCGACGACGGTGCGCGCGCACCCGCGGGCTGGGTGTTTGTGCAGCTCGGAGGAGGGACCCTCCAGACACCCAGCGAACAGAAGAAAACGATGCCGTCGATGTTCGGACTCCACGAGGTCGGGGATCAGAGAGTGAACGAAACGCACCGGGGTCCCTCTGTCACTTGTCGCCATGTGGCCCCCGCCCTTGGCCCAGAATAAACCCGGTCCTGTTTGTACAGCTCCGAGTGGCCCTCAAGCGGCCAAACACGTTCATTCATCTCAAACCCGCCATGAATAACCAGTCCACTTGCCCCAGTCCCACACCTCGGGGTTCGCAAGGACCCCGTTATTTTCAACGCCAAAAAAGGTCCCAGCATCCTCCAGTCGACGTTAGACCTTGCGTGATGAAACGAGTCGTATCTGATGGTTTCTTTTTTTGAACGCGTGCACGGCACATGACCCCGACGTCCCCGTGTGGGACCCCACGTCCCCGTTTCTGGTTGTCAGAGCCTCGCATGTGTCCCCACTTTTCTCCCGCGCGCCCATAAATGCATTAGTTAAACTAACTCGAGACAGAACCCTAATGGATCACTTTGTATGCAAATATCCGACGTGTTATTTGCTCAGGGGGGCGGGGGGCGCGGGGTGGGGGTGCTCTCGTTGTCACTTGCCACCCAAGACGTGATTCAGCCTCAACAATTACCATTATCTGCTCGTCCCGACTCGGTAATGATGAAGAGGGCGGCGGGGCCATTCTTCACCCTCATTCAGGTGCTGTTTATATATAAACACGGGGACCCCCGGCTCCCCACGGCCACTCCGCAGCCCGGCGCTTCCCACCGAGACATGGCGGCGTCCACCAAGTTCAGCTTCACCGTGAGGAGCATCCTGGATTTACCGGAGCACGACGGCGCGCCCTGCTCGCCGTGGACGGACAGCGACAGGAGCCAGTGCGTCTGTGAGTCCCCCAAATACGAACCACCCCGTCCGACCTTTTTCACGGTATTCTCAGACTCGCATCCGTTGAAACGAACCTTTTCTCTCCCCCTCAGCCTCCGACGAGAGCGGAGCGGAGACGCCCCCCGACCCCACGGGCCCCGCGGACCCCACCTCCGACCGCCAGCCGCAGCCGCAGAAGAAGAAGAAGCGGCGCGTCCTCTTCTCCAGGGCGCAGACCCACGAGCTGGAGCGCCGCTTCCGGCAGCAGCGCTACCTGTCCGCGCCCGAGCGGGAGCGCCTGGCCCACCTGCTGCGCCTGACACCCACCCAGGTGAAGATCTGGTTCCAGAACCACCGCTACAAGACCAAGAGGGCGGGCGCGGAGGGCGGCCGGCCCGCGGACCTGCTGCTGGCGCTCGGGCGGCCGCCCTCCGCGCTCCGGAGGGTCGTGGTCCCGGTCCTGGTCCGGGACGGGGAACCGTGCCGGACGTGCGCCCTCGACGCGCCCCCGTTCCCCCTGCTGCCCGCCTACCCGCACTTCACGCACTTTACGCAGCTCGCGCGCTCCGCGTGCACGTGGTGAGCGCGGGAGAGCGCGGGAGAGCGCGCTCCCGGCGGGATCACCGGGAATTGTGTCGTTTACAGAAGCGGAATCCGTTTTAACTAAACAACCGAATGGACAAACCAGAAACTGGCACAAAGTACAAAAAAAAGTGCAGCACGACTGTATATTAAATATCTAGATTTTGGGACTATTTAAAGACGTCAGTCCTCCTCAAGATGTGGGAGAAATGTATTTTGCACATTATATTATATATATGTTTTTTTTTTTTTTTAGAAATATCTTTCTTATGTAGACTGTTTTATGTTCTGCAGATACAATTTAGAAAAAAAAAGTGTTTAATCTTCCTCACATAGGATAGAAAAATGCCTGTGATGTAAAAAATAAATAAATAAACGTTTTTTATGTGCGTTACACCCGCTGTGTGGTGATTTGTTCTTTTTTTTAATATTACACCTCGAAATAAAATCAGAACCGGGTTCCACGCGCAGTGAAAAAAGATGCAGAAATATGAATGCTAATATATAAACAAATACGAGTTCAGATGTCAATGTTTTACAATGTGCAGCCTGAAACATATCCGAAACAGTAATACAAAAAATGATAACGATGAAAAGAAGATGATATTATATATCGTTTTTTTGTGTATTGCCCTCTTAGCGCCTAATACACATTTGGCGGCTGTGTCGCCAGAGCCTTTATGATGTAAAAAGGATCCGACTAAAGATCTGTGACCTTTAAGATGTAAAGACTTTCACTTCAAGCGGAGAAGAGCAAACATCGGGGCCCGTGCGTAATCCCGGCTCTACTCGGGATTCCCGTTGGAATGGGAGCACCCCCGCGGCGATGGGGGGGGCGAGGAGCGTTAATGTTCCTGCTTTACACGGATAGCGACGTGTACGAGCTGCTCGGACGGTAAAAAAAAACGAACATTGGCTGAACACGAAGAAAACAACGTAAAATGTCAGTATTGACGTCATGTAAACAAACAGGTTACAGCAGGTTTTATTGGTTTATTTACATGACGTCAGTGCTAAAAGTGTGACAAATGAATTCAATTTTTTAGTTATCCGCTCATTTGAGCTATTCTGTACGATCGAATACCTCAAACGCGAAATGACGAAACTCTGGTTTCGAATTCGCTTCGTTGACAGACACCGAAACTGGCGCATTTCAATATTTCTGTTGTGATTTAATTGTTAGGATTCAGCACAGAAAGCGACCGAGAAGTAAAAGTGAGGTTATCAAGACTAGGCAAATGTGTGCACTTGTGTATTTGCGCATTAATGGTGAGGGTTTATAATGTGTAATGTTGAATCTACGAATGAATGGTGTCTTACCAGTTTACTTTACTTTACTTTTGTTTATTTCAAAATGTTAATGGACAAAAAAAAACTTTCAACGAAAAAATTACATAAAGAATAAAATACAACAAATGTCACATGCATTTATTGAGTTTTGTAGAAAAGTTCAGATATAATAGTAATAAATTACGTGTGCTTTCTGTTATCTACAAGAAGTGAAAGGGCAGTGAACTCTGTCTGCGGGACATTTCCACGATCCCAGATTAATCCCGAGTCGCCCTGGCGGATCGTCCCTGTCACCTGGCCCTTTGTCCGCCCGGCGGCCACCTTGTGTCACATATGGATGGGACGGGCCGGGGCATAGAAACAGCGGCTGTATTTCCATTGGCCGAACCCCTCCGCTCAGCGCATCTCCCCTTTTTTTGTCAGGCCGTCTGAAAGGACGCCATTGTCTGACCCCGCAAAGACCGAGACAGAAATCCCCAGCGTTTCACTTCTGATGAAGGTTCATCAGCCCCGCTGACAAATTTATGGGGCTTAAGGGCACAATGGCGTTTTATAAGATCGTGTCCACAAAGGCGGGCTTTGCGGGGACATTATTATACGCGAGAAGCAGAAATAAGGCGCTCTCTGTGAGACCCCGTGGAATACTCACGCAGTGATTTGTATTTCAGCCTTGACTTTCTTTTCCCAGCCACTAATTCAAAACTTTGTAATGCGCTTCCAGTATTGTTGTAGGAGTTTTTTTTTTTGCAGTTTCTTCCATCATCGTCATCATCACCATCATCATCGTCATCGTCGTCGTGTTTATATGTGAAAAAAAAGGCCAGGGATCGAATTAAAGAGAAATACAGACTTACTGCGAGACACCTTCTACGTCATCACATAGAAAACATCAGAGAGCCTCATCAGAGCAAATATGTCTAAATTATGTCTAAATTCGTGGATGCTGGTATTTTTAAAATATAGAAAATGTCCATCAGAGCAGAGTTTTTTTTTTTTTTTTTTTAAAGGAACACATGTGGTGAACATCCTGTGACTTTGGCCCTGGACTTGTGGAGATGTTCTGACCGTGAACATGTCGTCGTCTTGAGGGGACCAGAGAGAAGTGAACTGAGATTGCAAGGTGAGAGAAAGCCCACCAGACACGGATATTTAGCATTTGTCACTGTCACCGTGTGCAAGTGCAAGTTCAAGCAGCCAAGTCCTGGTCTGTCATGGTACTGTCATGACAGGGTTCCGGGCCCAGCTTTTAACTTGCACTCTTCCGCCACACAATGTTGGTACAGCAATTCAAGAAGTGAACACAACTGACTCTAGACAAGCAGAAAAGAGGACAATTTTTTTAAAGAGTTGGAACTGAGGTTATTCACCACAAGCCGTGGTCCCGGACCTTCTACATTTCTGTTCATTTTAAACACATACATCTGTCATCTGTCCAAGTCTGGATGTCTAGTCACACTTGAATGAGGGTCAAGGTAAGATAAGATGATCCTTTATAAGTGGGAAATTTACATTGTTATAGTGGAAGAAGGAGTTCCTTAATACACCCCCTGTATTAAGACGTCTTACTTAGATTTACTTACTTAAATTAGATGGTAGTATCCTAGTGGGTAACACACTCGCCTATGGACCAGAAGACCCAGGTGCAAATCCCACTTAATACAATCGTGTCACTTAATCCTAAATTGCTGTAGGGGGGACTGTCCCTGTAAATACTGATTGTAAGTCGCTCTCTATAAGGGCGTCTGGTAAATGCTGTAAATCTAAATGCAGATTTGAAAAGATGAAAAGTAAATGTGTGTATTTCACGTGGGTCGTGTTCAAGTGAGCAGAAGGGATCAGTTATTGGGGTGCGACTAGCCTAGTGGGTAACACTACACCAAGCAGACCACAAAGTCACAGGTTCGAACCCCACTGACTGCCATTGTGTCCCTGCGACTGTGCGTCGCCTTGCCGCTAGATGGCGCCGGCGCACCGCGCATCAGGACGCTGCCACCGAACGCAGCTCTTGTCAAGCCGCCCCCCTCCCCGCACGCCCGGGGTCAAGTGGACGATCGACGGGCGGATCTCAGCGCTCCATCAGGCCCGGCGTCTGGGGGAGGAGAAGGGAGGGAAAGCGGCGGCCCGGTAACGCTGCCGCTTCTCGGTCAAACCGACGCGGACTTTCAGTAGGTGCGCGACACTCGGTCCTTGGTGGCGCGCAGGGTGGCATTTCTCCAAACAGCAACGTTCTAGTCGTTCCGTTCTAGATTTCTTCGAAAGAAACGTGACGGGTGTGGAATCGGCACTGGCCGCCCACGCCCCCCCCCCCCCCCCTTTCCTTTCTGCGCTTTATTCAAGACAATTAGAGCAAGCGTTCTGGGCTTAATTGACGTTAATTGACCATAATAACCACGCTCCAGAAGAGAAAAGGGGGCCCGATTTAGTTAATTAAGGAAGAATTTGGAAAATCGCTCATTAAGGACGGCATATAGCCGCGAAGAAAACCTGTTATGATTCTAATTGTTCGTAATTGCGCGTGCGTCGGGCGCTTAATTAGCGCGGCGAGGCGCGCGCGTTCACCTGTTCCTTACTTCCCGCGTTCGGCTGCAGATCGGGGTTCCGTAAGGACCGTAAGGAACCGGCGGCCCCGTAATCAGGAGGTTGCCGGATCGAGTCCCCGTCCCCGCACGCTGCTCCCTTTATTCATCGATAGAAATCCACTTTCAATTATTTCGCCACACAGCAGCTGCTATGATTAAAGACTCTGTGAATCCGGCCAAATTCAAAGTAGTTAAGTGACGTGATTGTCATTGTGAAACACTGCAGCACGGCACACGGTGACACAACGAAATGTGTCCTCTGGTTTTAACCATCACCCTTGGTGAGCAGTGGGTAGCCATGACAGGCACCCGGGGAGCAGTGTGTGGGGACGGTGCTCTGCTCAGTGGCACCTTCTGATTACGGGTCCGATTCCTTACCCGCCAGGCCCATTTAATGTTTTTTTTTTCATGGAATTTCTTTTAAATTATCCTTTTAGGAAGTGGCATAGATTTTCTTTTTTAACATAAGTGGGGACCGATGCAGTCAATTTGCCTTCATCTCTACTGCATCCAGTTGCTGCCATCTGTCCTCAAAATTATTGGCAGGGACAATTCAGTAACTGGTGGATACTGGTTGTGACACATCATCACGGTCCACACTCAAACCGTGGCCTTGCTTGTAGGTGTGTGTCAACGTACAATAATATCCTTTATTATCACGTTGGGTTTTACTACAGTATATGATGATGTGCAATAAGACTTTCCTCATTTCTACAATTAATAAAGATAATTATTAACACATCATGTACACAACATGTGTTTTATATACATATATACAGTACAGGCCAAAGGTTTTGACACACCTTCTCATTCAATGTGTTTTCTTTATTTTCATGACAATTTACATGGTAGATTCTCACTGAAGGCATCAAAACTATGAATGAACACATGTGGAGTTATGTACTTAACAAAAAGTGGAGACCTGGACTCCACAGTCACCGGACCTGAATCCAATCGAGATGGTTTGGGGTGAGCTGGACCACAGAGTGAAGGCAAAGGAGCCAACAAGTGCTAAACACCTCTGGGAACTCCTTCAAGACTGTTGGAAAAGCATTTCAGGTGACGATCTCTTGAAGCTCATCGAGCTAGAATATAAAACATGTTTTCAGTTAGTTCACCTTTTTTGTTAAGTACATAACTCCACATGTGTTCATTCATAGTTTTGATGCCTTCAGTGAGAATCTACCAATGTAAATGGTCATGAAAATAAAGAAAACACATTGAATGAGAAGGTGTGTCCAAACTTTTGGCCTGTACTGTATATATATATGTGTGTGTGTGTGTGTGTGTGTGTGTGTGTGTGTTAGGAATGTGAAAATGCTGAATGTGAGTGCATGATGAAAATCTGATGATACTTTTCAATCCCTCAAGTTCCAACCCCCCTCCTCCCTCTCCGCATCTCCTCCATTGATATCGGTGACCTGAAACGCCATAAAAACTGCTCTTCCTTCTTAAGGAAGAGCAGCTTGGTTCCGGAGGACGGTAAACGTCAGTGTTTTTTAGATGTTGACCTCAGCCGCCGCCAGCAGAAGACGCTGTTCTATCTTTCTTTCTTTCTTTCTTTCTTCCTCCGACGCGTGGCGCGTGTTTGTAACGCCGCGCATGGGCCCGACCCGCCGCGGGTGGGAGAAAGAGGGGGGGGGGCTGTGATCCGGGTACTTGAGCGCAGACCGTGCAGCGGAGAACTAATTCTCCTCTCCAACGCGCTCCCATGAACTCCGACAATTATCGTGACGTTCGTGCGGCGGCGACACTCGTGTCATTGTCGTGCGCGGCGGGACGCGTCGTGGCGCGCCGCCACGGGCCTGCGGTCGTGTTCAGTGGGCTCTGGGGTCCCCTTCGCTCCCGACAAGCGTGACACTGAGGGAACGTTTCTTTATATTTTCTCATGTTCTCGTGAACATATCTGACTAGGACGACGTGAAATGTTACGCCACGTTATGTTTTATATGTAATGTTTGTCATGTTATATTGTGCTGTAATCTTACGTTTTATGCAACATTTTGTTCTGTGTAGTCCATATCTTGGAACTTTAAATTGCACCTACATTTACAAAATCAGACAATATAATATCGAAAGGTTTAATTTGACCCGTATGTCTGTAAGCTATTGTGGCGAGGACCTAAGGAAATAATAATAATAATAATATTAATAAATTCGTCATCATCATACATTGTCCTGTTGAAGGAATGAACATACATGCTGATGAAGGATTTTTGCACGTTCTCCGCCGTTAACGTGGAGTGTGTGTGTGTGTGTGTGTGTGTGTGTGAGGGACACGTCAGATCTAATTGAGAAGGAGGACGGCGAGGAGCCCTCGAGGAGAAGAAAGCCGAGCCGGAGCTCCGGGGCTCGGTCTCTACCTGGCGCTCGGCCTCTGGAGGGGTCTGTTCAAGGACCGTTAACTTTACCTGAGGGCCCACCCACCCACGCGAGTGGATGGGAACGTGGACGACGCGTCCGAGCAGGGTTAATCACCCACGCCGCCACTTAACGCGCGGATACGTATTTATTTATTTATCGCTCTCGTTCCCCCTTCTCTCGCGGCAAGTGCTCTCTGGCGGCGGTGAGTGGGACGGGGGTAGGACGCGAACACGCCCGCAATCACGGCGAGCCTCTCGTGGCCATTACAAGCCGCGAGTTCCGCTCCCCGTCTCGATGGTTCTCAGGGTCTCAAGTTCGCGAACGCGCCTTTGAGGGTTCGAGGGTCCGTCGCAGCCGTCACTTCATTCACCAGCGGCTCTCGCGCCGCGACAATCAAGTTCCAAATAATGGCATATTTATCCTGGAATGCAGATCAGTGACACTACATACAACCGAACTTTTCTTTTAAATTAATTAAATTAAATAAATATACACACACACAAAAAAAATAAACGAAATTCCTTCATCAGCATTTAGAATATTTATATATTAATAATAATCAGCGTTTCTCATCCCATCTCTCCTGATAAATGGCGACGTTTACCCCCGTCATCCCGTCCCCGTTATTCCTCGCTGCTCTTATCAATTTTATAATTGATTAAGTATTAAACAACTGGCGACCGACACGTCGTTTTGTGGGGTGTTACCTGTTTTTTTTTTATTTATTTATTTCTCTGCCTTTTCTGTGGCTGGTGGGAGGGAGGCAGGGAGGGAAGGTGGGTGGGCTGGGGTGTTTGGTGTTGGCTTTTTTCTTTCTCTCTCCCTCTCTCTCTCTCTCTCTCTCTCTCTCCTTCTTTTTGAACGCGTAATAGAAATTAGGCTTGGCCGTGTTGATCGAGCTGCCCCGCATTGTTGCCCTGGCTGCTGACGCCCCGCCTCTAATGGCAGCCTTAAACCTGGCACCGGGCTAAAACAAACGAAAAGCCAGACTCGAGCTCCCACTCGAGCCAATTAACGCCAACTCCGGGCTCTCTCAGCGCTCAGCCAGCCACGCCGACGCCGAGGAAAAAAACAACAGGAACGGGGGGATCTTCTGGCCAGAAAAAAAAAAGAGAGAAAGAAGGGGAGACCGCCGAGCCGAGCCTTCTTAATTTCTCTCTCTCCAGCCTCAGAACAATGTCGATGAGCCCCAAGCACACGACTCCCTTTTCAGTCTCCGACATCCTGAGTCCCCTGGAGGAGAGCTACAAGAAGGTCGCGGCCATGGACGGCGCCAACCTGGGCGCCTACCGCCAGCCGCAGGCGTCGCAGGCGGCCATGCAGCAGCACCACATGGGGACGCACAACGGGACGGTGCCCGCGGCGTACCACATGACGGCGGCGGGGGTGTCGCAGCTGTCCCACTCCGCCATGGGCGGCTACTGCAACGGCAACCTGGCCAACGTGAGCGACCTGCCGCCCTACCAGGACGGCATGAGGGGCGGCTCGGCGGCGGCGGCCGGCTGGTACGGCGCCAACCCGGACCCGCGCTTCTCCACCAGTAAGTCCCGTTTACGTTCACGCCGTTTATCAGTGGTGACGGGGACAGGTCCCCCCTGGAGCAACGTGGGGTTAAGCGCCTTGCTCAAAGTGGGATTGGAACCTGGGTCTTCTGGTCCATAGGCTACACTAGTGGGCTACGTGGGTGCGGTGCAGATGTTAAAGCCCGGCTCTGTCTCTCCCCGCAGTCTCGCGCTTCATGGGCTCCTCCTCGGGCATGAACATGGGCAGCATGGGGACCCTCGGCTCGCTGGCGGACGTGGGGAAGGGCATGGGCGCCCTGGCCAGCGCCCCTCGCCGGAAGCGCCGCGTCCTCTTCTCCCAGGCGCAGGTGTACGAGCTGGAGCGGAGGTTCAAGCAGCAGAAGTACCTGTCGGCGCCCGAGCGGGAGCACCTGGCCAGCATGATCCACCTGACGCCCACCCAGGTCAAGATCTGGTTCCAGAACCACCGGTACAAGATGAAGAGGCAGGCCAAGGACAAGGTGTCGCAGCAGCAGATGCAGCAGGACAGCGGGTCGTGCCAGCAACAGCAGCAGCAGCAGCAGCAGCAGTCGCCCCGGCGGGTGGCCGTCCCGGTGCTGGTCAAGGACGGGAAGCCGTGCCAGGGCAGCGGGCACACGCCCACCACGGCCGTGCCCAGCCACCACCAGCAGGGCGGCGGCAACCTCATGATCATGTCCGGCGGCGCGGCGGCCATGGGGCAGCACCACGGCCAGCAGGGGGGCACCGCGGGCCAGTCGCCGGACCTGGGGCCGCACGCCGCCAGCCCGACGTCCCTGCAGGGCCAGGTGCCCGGCCTGTCGCACCTCAACTCGTCCGCGACCGAGTACGGCGCGGCCCTGCCGTGCTCCGCGCTGTTGTACGGCAGGACGTGGTGACCGTGGCGGCCGTGTCTCCCCCAAAAATCCGACATTAAAAAAGAAAGAAAGAAAGAAAGAAATGACTTTTGGGGGCTCCCCTCCTCCTTCTCCTCCTCCTCCGCCCGGAAAGAGTTGGATACAGAAACTGAGGATGTGCGCCCCCCCCCAAACTCTTCCCTCGAAAAGATGGAATTATTATTTATGTAGAATTAAACAAGACTCTTTCAGAGATCCGTAAACTTAACTTCTTCTTTTCTTTTTTTGTGGATTATATCATTTTCGATCGAAAAATTCTCAACAATGTTTAACGGGGTTAGAAGATCGGCTCCGCTTTTTTTCCTGATAGATTTTAATGTGAGACGTAGCTTCTGTATATTTCTGTAAAATGACTGGACTGGACATAGTTTTTAGTAATCTGTATATTGTACAAAGTTTTTAAGCTATATTGAAGGTTCCCTGTTCTTTCCTCAGTCTCATCGTTATTTGTACGTTTTATTTGCTTGTAACTTATATAGATATTGGACTTAAATGCAGTCACGCAATCCTATTAATAAATTATATACGAAAAGATTTTATTGTTTGTAAAAAATAATAATAACAATAACGTTAATTTGAAGACTGGCGAATGCTAAATTTTAAACCCACTGTCGGCCTACGTGGTGTCGTTTCGAGAGCAGTTTTAATCCGCGATTATTTGCGACGCAGCAGCAGCAGCAGCTTCTCCCCCGTCCGTTTTTGGAAACGACGGCGCGGCGTTTAACGTTAAAAAACCAGCGGCTCGAACCTGGATGTTTATTGGGGTGTTAACCCCGTTTTAAGGTGCTGATATTGTAATTATTTTCGCTGTGAACTTTGTGTGTGTGTGTTACTGACTCAGGAAAGGTGAGGTCTCCGTTCTCTTTGAGCGCTGGCACATCAAACAGGACGCACCTAGAAAGCCGCTTATCAATCAAATCCCAAACCAAACAGCAGAATAACACCGGTGGGCGTGCGGGCGCGCGCGCGCGCGGCGCGGGAACCCGGGGCCTGGCCGCTGCGCGTGCACGACGACGCCCCGATTCCTGCTGCCGTTTACTTTCTTTCGGGTTCGACGAGCCTGGTTCCCGCCGCGTGGCACGTGGCCAATCAGATGTTACTGGCCTTAGTCACGTGGCTTTGCCTTTATTTGTTCTTCGCGTCATGTTCGCTTAATCGTGTTTATTTCGTGTCAGTGTTCAGTTTAGAGACGAAATCCTGTGTTGTCGTCATATTTCGAGTTTGCACGGTGGAGCAATGTTCAGGGTTTGAACATTGAACATTCGCGAACAACTTTGCTTTTTGTCATGTAGATGTTTTTTTATGCATTAAAATGAAAGTCGCACGCGTCTTTAAAATATATATCTTCGTTCTTTATATTAATTGTTAATAATAAATAATTGTTTAATAATTTATTTGAGTAATTCCTCAGTTTAAATCAAAATGTCACTCATGCCCTTCGGGCCTCAACCCTCGTTGTGACAGAACCTGAGATGTCGCCTGTAATGATGAGATGTCGCGGTTTGTGAATCGTTCTTTTTTTTTTTATTTATCCCCTTTTAAGGATGCGGACGATTTAAACGCATGCAGCGTCGTCTTCGTTAAAACGTGCTTTTTCCTCCAAAATAATATCATCCAACATGCACCGGTCGGCCTCCGTATGTCATTAAAATTATGCGACCGAAGCGTCCTAAAAACCCGCCTCAATGGCGCAATTAAAGGGCTTTGAGGAAGGCCGGCCAGCGGCCGCGACCTTGCGCCGCCGCGTAATGACGCGCTGATTGTAATGGCCGCTCTCCTTTTCACTTAAGAGGCGTTCAATCAGCGCCGCGCCTCGCCGCTTATTCCCCCCCAAAAAGTGATACCGCGCCGTGGGCAAAATTCCTGTCGCGCGCCTTTTACGCGGGATTTACGCCGCCGTAAATAATACTTCATAATAATAATTTTTAAAAAAATTATGACGATTTCACCCATCGGGTCAACGCAGCAATACAGGCAATTAGCAGAGTGTTTATTATTATTATGGTTGTTGTTTTTTTCTCATTAAATATGAAGAACTGGATTGATAAAGTACAAACGTTAACGCAATCAATAACGTGGATCTGATCAGGGAATAACTATAGAACAAAAAATGCCGTTTTGTGGGATTAACGCAGTGACCGTAAACTGGGTGTGGCCGCGGATTTACGGCGCAGAAACCCTTTTTACACGAGGTACGGAATTAGGGACCGTGTACAAACTACCGCAAGCTGCGCAAAACGTTTACGAAGGCGGGAAATTAACACCGCTACAGCAATTATTTTTTTTCTGCCCAATAAATCCAGTTATCAATTCACGCCGGAATTCAGGTGGTGTCAACCCTCTATAATGGGTATAAAAGATTTAATTTCATTTTTTTTTTAAGTCCTGGGGCCCCCAGTGTGCCTCGAAACGGGGGCCGAATGCGAAACTCGCCTCCCGACGACGTCCTGCGCGAAACCTTCCGCCCTCCACCTCCGATCGGACCGGCCGACGTGGTGGCGGAGGCCCCGCGCGCATTTCCATGTCTTTGGGGCGCCGTGTGTGGTCTTTGTGCGCCTCAGAAATGACTTGTTGGGGAGTAGAGTGCGTGTCCCACCTCCCCCACCCCCCCACCCCCCCCTTTCATCGGACGCATTGTACAGATCGGCCAGGTCTCAGCGAAGCCCGGGCAATTAGCCGCTAATCTCGAGGCAATCATATTTGAGTTAGGGGGTCTCTGCCGGGCTTGTTTGCTCTGCCGCTATATTTTGGAGAGCAAGTTAGACGCGTAGCGTGGGTCGGCATTATTTAGACTTAGACCACCTAGCTAGTGTCGGACACGACCAAGACGTTTAAAGGGGTCTTTTCAGCAGAAACCTTTCTAAGTCGCTCACTGCACTGAATCTGACGATTTAAAGCACGTATTTTGTGTGTGTATATACACATCTATATAATAAAGTGTATATGCGTGTATAGCATATATATATATATATATATATATATATATATATACATATGCTGGACACGTGGTCTGTGGAAATGAGGTGTTTAACCTGGACCGATGTACTGCGCATGACCAGGAATGGCCAAAACGTCGCTGTCCGAGGTGCTGAAAATAGAGGGACGGTCTGAGGTGCTGATTCGGGGTCAGCGCTGACCCACGGACCCTCTTTCGAATGATTTTAATTACCCTCCACTTAGACATACACTTTGTGAGTTTCATTTGCTTTATTTCACTTTTCATTTTTTATGCAACATTTACAATAAAAAAATATTTTAATAGTGAACTGCTATTTTGTTCACAATATCCATACAATCAGGCTGCAGTTTATTTTTGTATTTAAAGCCACGAGTGGAAAAAGCAGCGCGGACGTAAATCCAGACCCCGTGGGGATCTGCGCGTTTTTTTAAAAAATGCGTGTTCAGGTAAGATCTTGTAGCACTAGAACTAATTTATTATTCAGAAAATAAAACGCCACCGACTCACATTCACACAACATCATGTCGGGGAAATATCTACACATTTTCAACACCTTTACTGTCAAGTGTGACCTCGTCACATTACTAAATTGTCCTATTAATAAAAAATATTTTCAGGGTTATATATATATATATATATATACTTCGTCAGGGTTCTGGGCGTCGGGAGCGGACATGAGTAGAATTTTAGGTGGTGGAGGAGGAGTCTGGCACACTCGGACGGGGCAGGAGCGCCTTTAACCGTGACAGGCCGGAAGAGGAACGTCGCGGCCTTCAAGAGGTGAGTGCGGCGCGGGGATGACTGTGGCTACCCGGTATGGACTGCGCATGCGCAACGACCCGCTGTTTAGGGGGAGCGTTCAGTAGAGGCCAGCGTAGGCGAAGGGGGACGTTCAGGGGGGTCGGTCAGAATCCAGGCGTGGGTCATCTGAAGAGTTCGGCGAGCAGCAGCACCGGGAAATAAACCACAAGTGATGAGCGGCCAGACGGCGGCGAGCCTTTATAACCCTTGTTGACCCCGGTTCCCGGGCTCGGTCCTGTGGCCCCGTGACACTTTCACGCTGAATGCGCGTGGATTGTCAGTTATTTGAAAGAGGTCTGTAGGGACCGGAAGTGGTTGGGTGTTTGATCGCGGTGCTACAGGTCTGTGTTTGATGTGAGCAGGGGTGGTCCCAGCACGTAAGGTGCCCTGGGTGAACGCATTGTCGGTTCCACCTTAAATACTGCTCAGCAGGGAGAACCCCAGCAATACTATTGATTTTAAAGGGAAATGCCCATATTCTTCATAAATCTCTGTGCACATGAGCAAAGTTCCCAGGTCAATTATACCGTGAAAGAATGCCATCCACCAATCCGGTGCAGGGTTCCCATGTGAAATGTTCAGTGAAAACAGTGTTGGGCCAGACAGGTAACACTTGATACTATTTCAAATAGTTCCAAATTTTGAGTGGGCGCAGAGATGATCACCACATAGACATTTAAAACGTTCTTTATTTCTGAAACAGATTTCCTGGCGGTGATCCTGGCTGAACCGACCCCCTACAGGCGCAATACGGGTACTGCAGCCTGCTGAGCAGGATTTAAGGTGGAACTGACAGGTCCAATAAGGAGCTGCTTCAGCGTGGTGTTTTACTTTGTGAGCTAGGTTATTAGATGCTGTTCCAGCCAGTCAGAGAATCCCTTTACCCCCCTAAACCCATACTCCCTGCAGACGGGGAACAGAAAATGGGTAGGTGCCCATGTAGTCATGATGTCAGGGCCGCAAAAAAAACTAAAATTATAAATTGCCAATGCTGTGATGCCGCCCTGGCAAACCGCCCATGTTGCCCATACCAAAAACCGCCCGTGGATGTGCGATCAATCTGCGGCAAGGTTAGAGGTGAAGGCCAGGCCGGTTATTCAGGGCAGAATAAATAAACCAAAGATACCGAAATATTTCTGAAATATTACCGAATAGCTTACTGACAGAACTTAAATGGAACTTCAGATTTAATACACGGCAGAAAGCAAGACCCGTTTTATTCCGGCATAATTATTGAACATTAAATTTTATTTGCCAAAATCACTTCATTTTAACACACATCCTCAGAAACGACACACGAATAAAACGTTCAATCGCAAGAGAGGATGTAATTTTTACAAATGCGTGTCTAGGATTATTACGAACTTGTTTCGACCTGTAACTGTGAGCGCCGCCGGTTCACCCCCTTCTCGGGGTCCCCGTGGAACACGCCGTGGGGTACGGAGACACTTGACCCTCTCCGCGAGGCGTTTTCACACCTTCCCCTCTCGCCACGTCGCGTTTTTGTCTCTCGCCTGAAATCATTCTCGTAATGGACGCGCGCGCGTAATCGCCCTTCACGTATAAGTGGCCACGCGTGGGAAGGGCAGGCGCAAATTGCGCCAGCATTAAGTCCGGACGTTTGTGTGTGTAAGCGGTCCGACATGCTTTAGTAATAAAAGGCGATTTGCAGCCCCGATTCTTTCTTGTAATTTGGTGCATCATTATGGTAACCCCCCCCCCCCCCCCCCCCCCCTCTTTTTTTTTTGCTCGTGGATTTTGTCACAAGACTCGGAATATTTCGCTTTGTGCAGAGATGGCGCGCACGATCTGCATGCCAATTCATTAATAATTGATTAGCGACTCGGAGCAGCGACCCACGCCACCCACCCTCTCACCCCCGCCACCTTTCACTTTTTAACGATCCACGACGGCGGATCCTGGGCATCATACAGGCGCCGGTTCCCCGTTTCCTCACTTTCGTTCGTTCTATTCCGCGGGGGATCGAGTTCGTTTCGAATGCATGTACACGAGGACTGTGACCGAACTCGACATGGCAATATCCGGTATAGTGATTCATGCTGGCGTGGAGTAAAGATGAAACTTTTCACCAGAAATGATAAAGATTTCTCTCAAAATGCACGCACCTGCTCACCTGCGCCCACCTGACTGCGCATGCGCTGTTCAAACTCAAATTTGCGGGTTCCCGGAGACTCCGGTTAGGGTGTCGTCGTGGTCAACATGGCCTGAGACAAACAAGCACTATTGCACCATAATTAGTACCTGTTACCGGTCGTACACGTGGGTCCCTCGAAGTCCAACATTTCTCTCCACGAGCGTGGCTACTACTTCCAGCGTGGACGTTTCATAAAAAAATCAAATTTTGTGATTTGTGAAATCGGCTCACGCTTTCATTATTATTGTCGCAGGCTCGGATTGAGAAACGGGGGTGCGGGGTGGTGACCTTGCCCCCCCCCCCCCCCCCCCCCCCCCCCCCCCTCCACGCGCATGAGATCTATAAAAAGCTGTTTCGCGCGGTTACGTCGATGAATCGCGACGCGCGGTGTAAACCGACGGGGCCCCGGCAGCCACCAGCGGCGCTGCGCTCTTGATTCCACGCCCGCCGCCTTGCACGGTCCCGGCGGGGGTCCTTTCGCGGTCACCGAGCCGTCACTAACCGCGTTAACACCGGGGCCCCCGTAAATGGCCCCTAATCGCCTCGCCCGCCGCCTTATTTCGCCGGGCTGCGCTTTAAAAAAGCGGCCTGATTGCGCGGGCCATTAAAACGACGACGCGCGACGTAATCGATCTTAATTGCGCGAGTTCGCGGCCACCCGCGGGGCCCACGCCGGACCGACGTGAAATCGGGCGAAATGAACAGCTCGCCACAGTCGAACGACTCGGGAAACTCGGGCTGCGTGTTATGGAGAAAATGAGCAAAGCCCCCTCCAGGACGCAGTAAAGGTCGTAAAGTTGAAAGGCGAGACAGCCTGAGGAAGGATCATTAAAATAAAAATGAATAAAGTTGGCTCGTGTGCATGCCTTAAAGGCAGATTCTGGCTTCACGTGATAATAAAAGCCTCTGCTCGCTGTATGTGGCTCAGTTATTTAGGCCCAACTTTCTTAGTTAGGCCTTTAATTGCCTAAAAAAAACGCCCGTTTGACTTTCATCTGATGCACGTTTGGTTTTCCAAAAACCTTAAAATTTGAACTATAGTGGGGCCAACTGCTGCTGCAAGGAAGGGGCTCCATCCGATATATTTAATATTATTTAATATTTAAGGATTAACCTTCAGCAAATTGTGAGATATTTACATACACGGTGATATGCTAAAATACTGCAAGATGATTCGAAATAAATGAAATAAACCAAGTCTCATACATTTACATCAATGTTTCTCACATAACACAAGATGTGAAATCAAACTTTTCTATACGCGGCGCCAAGTGTCAAGTGCTCAATTCCCTGCACAAAATGCATTCGGTGCCACAAAAGGAATTATGTAATGACAGAATCCACTCTGAAGCATTTCAGGGACGAATTTATATTCTGTCAAGGATGAAACGACTTTTTGTTGTTGTCAAAAAAGCAATTAAATGTTTTCCGTCCTTCATACAACACAGCCTTCTGTACACAAAATGGTGGGTCCTGGTGTCAGTTTGATGCACAAAATGAAAAGCCAAAGGTGACAAAATGAAAAAAAAAGGTCACAAAATGAAAAATCAAAGGCGACAAGGGTGGACAAAATATGGAAAAGGTTAATTGCATCCTCATATAATTCTGCGACACATTATGTCGGGTGACCCATAATTCTACACAAACATGCCTTTCATTCATACAGAAATGCCCGACACCGCGTAACAGGTAGCAGTATAATTTAATAAATACACACACACACACACACATACATGTATATATATATATACCTACATACATGTTTCTATATGTTTCCCCGAAAACATGACCTGTTACACAACGTAGCTGAGGAAGCGGGGTACAGTAACCAGGTGCCGGGTCACAATCACGTCCGCCGCACAAGATCGCTGGTGTTAAACGCCGCGGGCCTTTCAGAGAAAATGAGCCAATAAGCGGGCGCAACCCGCCATTTCCCCGCTGACCCCGCGGGGGGACGTGTCCAAAATAATGGGCCAGAGACAAGCAGCTTAACAAGCAATCAGGGGACCTTCTTCCTCCCCGCACCGCACGCCGACGACGTGACGGGATGATGGGGCCCGTTCAGGGCCGGATTACATGTTTGGGTTGAAAAGGCGACCAGCAACCGTGTAGTTAAATAAAAAAAGAAAAAAGAAAAGACAATTATCTGGCGCGGACATGAAAAGGTGCGGGATGGTCTGCCGGGGAGGACGTCGGGACCTGTTGGGACCCGCCGCTTTTGTTCCGGTGGCAGTGGGAGGAATGCTATTTGGCCCCCTAATAAATCCGCCATTACGCGGAATTCATGCGGGAGGATGGGGTGGGGGGGTGGGGGGTGTCGCCGCAACGTCGCCGTCGCCGCTCGGTAATTATACAGTTCGCCCGGGCCGCGAGTCGGGCAGGTGGCGGGTCCATCATGCAAATGGGCCGGGGGGCTCCGCGGTAATTAAGCGGCCCCCAATTAACAATTAGCTAACGTGCAATTCGGAGCGCATTGTGTTTATTATACCCGCGCTTTATTCACTGGGACAGACAGGGGCGCCTCGGAGACACACACACACAGACACACACACACACACACACACACACGTATGTATATTTACTAGAATGTATATCTCTGTAAATATATACAGATCATTGTTGCGTTTTTTTTTTATTATTATAAACGACCTGATGGCTGATTGCGCACCGTTATTCTCCCCCGTCAAACCGGAAACCGGCCGTGACCAGCGCGGGACCCTGCGTGGAAACCCAAAAGCCCCCACGCTGCGCCCCAGTTAAAGAGCAGCGGCGCCGAGAGGGTCTTGCTATTCTAACCCGGCACTGATCTCCCCGTCGCGGGCCCACCCGCCTGCTCATTACCCCGCTCCCCACCCACGCCCACCGACACGACACGGGGACAAAGGCGACATTAAGCGGCACTGAAGGCCGGGACGGGAGTCATCAGGAGCCCGTTAATCTGGTAATGGAGGGAAACACATGCGAGGCGATACACGCGGGAGGTGATCAATGGCGAAGCCCCGGTCAATGCAGATCAATTAGGGGCCAATCCATCCCAGCCAATTACATCTTCATTAGAGCCAATTTAACCGGACAGCAACCATAGACAGACGCACAGCCACCTCGCAAACACAGCAGCAGCCTCCATGATGACAAATTGTGCCCGGATCCTTGAAATGAACACATCGTTCCGTCGTTGTACAATTCTCAGTTGATCGTGATGGGCGACCGGAAATGTAGTTCAGTGTCTTCTCCGTTCAGAATTATTATAAGGCTCTTCATTAGTATATTTACAATCATACATGGATGTAGTGTTTTTAACAACTTTACTTTTGTATTACGTGTAATAGTTATTACGTGATAATTCTTATCATTACAAAATAATTATGGACTGGAATAAGATAAGATGCAATAACAGTCCAACTGAATACTGTATGCCAATAAAATAAAATAAAATATGAAAAGGACGGAATAAAAAACAAAATGCAAAAATGTAGCATGATGATCGTGGACTAATTATGAGAACATGTGTAGAGGAGTAAAAGTGGAAGTGAATAAATTCACACCCTTGTTCTGGTCCACGAAGCCCTCAGAAATGTAACCATTCTGTGTGAAACATTTCCCTAGTTTTGCTGATCAGCATTATTTATGCTTATTTATGAATTTCTATAAATAATGAGCTGTTTATGACCTATAATTTAAAAAGGAGACCCCGCCCCGTCGCATGGCCGGAGCTGCGGTGAACAAATAGAAAGCAGAATTTGCACCATGTTTTATTCCGCGAGGAATGATCTTGCCAAATTGAACAACGATTGAGAATCATTTCTGGGCACTTGACTTGTCTGTGTAATGGCGTGCAGAAATTTGTTTGGCGCGGTGCGGCTCTGTTGTAAATAAAAGAGGTTAAAGCTGAAGTAAATCCTTCACATGATTGTGTTGCGCTGTGTGGGCGGAATAAGGACTTAAGCAGAAAGATTACTGATATCTGTTGGTGTTCCCTCTCTTTCTCTCTCTCTCTCTCTCTCACACACACACACACACACGCACAGACACACTCT
This sequence comes from Denticeps clupeoides, assembly GCF_900700375.1. Lineage (NCBI taxonomy): Eukaryota > Metazoa > Chordata > Actinopteri > Clupeiformes > Denticipitidae > Denticeps > Denticeps clupeoides. The sequence goes on along the minus strand of NC_041707.1, from coordinate 15,378,221 downwards.
TGTCACACATAATGCAACATTTGTCAACACAATTCGTCTAGATGCTTAGAAATTAATGGGAAAAAAATTACAAATGCCTGTCTAGCACCATACATTTGCTTTACCAATAATGTGCAAAGCAGCCTGGTTCAAGCAAATGAGCTTTTCTCTGCTAAATCTTGTGATGAGAATTAATACCATCATGCACATGTGTATAAACATACCCAGTTATGGCACTGTCAGAATTTTCATTATGATGAGCAAATGAATATTAGAATAATGAAAAGGAGTATCCACTTTATGGCCAATTTGATCTAAATTGCTTATAATTTGCATTCAATATATTACAATTTGGACAGAAAATATAACAAAACTAATTTGCATCTGCAAAGTGCGCTTTCACGTCTTAAGTGTATAATACTGAGCCACCAAACCGAAGTCCACAACAGAAAAAAAAAGCAGATGATGATGTGGTCTGGTACTGGATCGCTGGTCAGTTTACGTGTAGAAGTAAACACCGTGCAGCTCGTGACAGTCTGTGTGAATGTAGATGTTCATTAACTGACCACCATAAACACAGTGACCAGCTGACATGAAAGTCCCTACGTAGCAGAGCAAAGTGTCTTTCCTGCAATGGTAGTAAGTGGGTTTTGAACCTGTGACCTTGTGGTCTTCTAGTTCAGAGGTGAGTGTCTTTTCCCCACCCCTCCACCATCATCCTGGCATTGCTGACTCGTGTTCTTGCAAAAAAAAAAAAGCGAAACATCCAAAAGGTGAATGCATTGTGATGCAACTCTGTGTCCAGCACAAGGTGAGGCATGTCTGAACACACAGAAGATCCTCCACATCCTTTTCTCGTGGGACTACAGGGATTTCCACTCTCCACCAATGAGAGAAGAGAGGTTTACCGAATCCTCTCCCCACAACCCAGACACGTTCTCCGTTACTACAGAGCCTGCAGGGTTCCTCACCGAGTAACATAGTTTTTACTTTGGGGCAAAAAAAAAAACAAAAAAAATCTCCCCCAATGCACACACGCCCACCCCTCCACACACACACACCCCCCCCGCCCCAGCCAGCTCCCCACCGCAGGACCTCGGCATGCTGTGTTTTGGCAGGAAATCAATAAAGAGGAAAATCTCCTCTAATCATCCGTACATTTACCATCACAATCAACAATCAAAGCCAAGACCTGGCTCTTTATTTGCAGGCCCGAGCTGCCCAATTTTCCCACTGTGAAAGGCAGGCTAAATTAGAACCCTTGGTTCCTGTTAGCAGGCTTAATGGCTCTGATTTGTGAACTGCTAAATGAGGTTATGTAAATTGATCCAGAGAGCAGACAGGGGACCCCAGGTGACAGGTGCAAACACCCTAAACTGTGTGATTTTCTGTGTGTGTGTGTGTGTGTGTGTGTGTGTGTGTGTGTGTGTGTAAATTGGGGGGTGAGGAGAAAAACTGCCAAGGAGCAGATGATGTAAGTCATTTTTTCGACTGCATGCGCCCACCCTGGGCTTTAAAGTGTAATTTCCTTATGAATTTGTAATTGCCCCGTTGATTTCTGGCGTATTTTCTGTGGCCCGTTTTAGTGCTTTTTTATTTTTTTATTCATCTAACATTGGCTAAAGTTTGATTGCTGACGTCCCTTTTCAGTCTTGGTTTCAACCTGAGCTTGTGTCCACCAGCGCTCCTCTAACCTTTGTTTGTACAGAAATCCCTTCGAGACGATCCCTTCGCTAGACGATCACCCAAATTCTGCAGTTCCTTACATGCTCCCTCCCCAAAGACGAGTTTCAGTTCAAGCAACCATCTCCCATCGCTCAAGGTCTCAATTACATTCCTGTAGAATCATCGTGGACATGTAACACAGGGCTATTTCAGTTCTCACTGTTTTAATACAGTCGAACTGCACAAAAGGGTAAAAATAAATGATAAAAACAGCCAACACACTGCAGGTAAGGACGCACTTGAGCGTCTGCCCACACAAACTTGCTTTTATTAAGAGGTGCAATTGAACATGAAACGGATGGGGAATATATTTTGCCTCTCTCTCTCTCTCTCTCTCCCCCCCTCTTCAGCCTTTCTTAGACCAGTTTAGACCTCAGCAGGCTAGTGAACCTGCCCTGTATATATTTAACTCAACTCAACGTGTCAGATAGAGAGCTGTGGCTCATGGGAAGTGTTGACACCAAGGAATCTTATCTGTTCTTGCAGTGAATGAAGAGTACATCACTGTGGCGGAGACGTCACCTACCGTACTATAGATACTATAGTCCTATAGCACTTATGAGCACAAGAAGTGATGGGTGAAGCACCATTAATCATGAGGTGTACACAAATCACTTATGCTTGTCACTCATCAGCAGACACACGTCAGCAGCTCTTACATCATGGAAGCCCATAGAACCCATAGACCTGCTAGATATCAAATGATATCTAGCAAGATAATATTCATAGACGGCTAGATATCAAATGACCATTAACAGTTCATGAATGTGTACAAATAACACATCTCTGTTGTGCTATTTGCGCCACCTATTTTCATATCTCTGCCATGCAAATGTACAATTTCCCTCATCTGTATATTAATTGTGCATTTGACATCTTCACATTCTGATACAAATATTACCCAATTTATGTAAATATCCTGTTTAATTTAAATTATAATACTGGACATAATACATTTAACAGTATTCTGCACATTATTCTTCAATGACACTAAAATGTAATCTAATGTAATGTAAATACATTGTATACTCTTTAACTAAACATATAAAATACTAGAAGACAACAACAGCACATTGAACATGCAATTTTGGAATCATGAACTGTGATGAATATATTTCTGTCATTAACTGATAATATTAATATTAAAGAAAATATTAGTGGAAACAATATAAAGAATTTGAAACTTTATATTTTTTATGAGATTACTTCTGAACTACTTTTGTTCTGCACATACCAGCAGGCAAAAAATTTCATATCTATGAACGATGTCCATGGTCTTTTTTTCTTTGATTATTGAAGTAAACAGCTCGGCTACAAATTATGTGCTCAGCAGGGGTTCAATCCCAGAACGCTGAACAAATGGAAATAACAGTTTGCTGGGTATCTAACACTGTTTTGTTAATTGCTTGTTTAGCTAGTTGAAAATGACTGGGTAGAGCTAAACACTTTTCCCGTAAAATGCTATTAGAAATCAATGGCATTTTCCTGAAAAATAACCAGTTGGCCTGAGACCTTTTTCAAAAATGGTGTAATTGAGGCCATCAGAGCAGACTGTGATGTAGCCAACATATTGACTGGTTATTCACGGTCCAGACATATTGGCCTTCCCGACTGGCTTTTAGATTATTGCACCAGTAGGCTAACAGGTCGGCAGTGCTTTTCTGTGATTGGTTTGGTCTCTGTGGAACCAATGTTGTGCTCATACAAAAAATGAAATGACCCCACGTCTCTGATTGTGTTAATAGCTGTGGCCTCAACACAATTGAGCCATCGCTGTCCGTGTATTTGACATCAGTATTAAAATTGGTTCAGAGTACAGGGTTGTCACTCATCATTTTCTCTGTCAATATGTGAACATGATTTTTAAAAGCACATTTTAAAATGTGCAATTTAGCTTTGAGTAAGCTAATTCATCTTAATGTTTAGTTTAAACTGACCATTGAACATGTTATACATATACCATTCTAAGTCAGCCAGCTATGTTTGACCTATTATATTCACTCTCCTTTTTATTCTCTATTTCTTGTTCGCTTGTTTCAATGGTTCATTGCGCTTAAACCCAGCTCCTGATGAACAAATGAAAGAGTGACAAGTCACAGGATTATGGATGAACTAAACACATCTAAAGTAATAATAAATAACAATATACATGCCCATTAAACCTTAGTTTTATTATCCAAGAAAATGTTTTAATGTATGTCCGTTTCACACCAGTGAATATAATTCATGCATTATATATTACATCCTTGCTGGTGTTCATTTTTCACCGCAGGCATTTATTTTGAGCACAGCAGCTCTGGAACTCTTAAGCACATCTTGAGAGGGTTGAAATGAACACTGTGGCGTTAAATGTACATTGGAATGGTAAGTACTGATATTTTTTACTAAAAATGAACTGTATTAATAAAGTGTGTTAAATAGCCTTTTTTTACATTTAATTTACATTAATTGACATGAAAGTTTCTAAATGTAACATTTCCAGAGAAGTTGAAGAAAAGTTATAAAATTGCATTTAAAAGGATTTTAGGTGACAGGCAGGTAGGCAGGCAGGTATGTAGAATTGTATTAATCCCTTTGGAAAGGTTCCCCTGGATATTCAGTTCAAATTCAGTTGTTCACCAATTCTTTGGTGAGTTGGCAAAGTCTTATTAAGAACAAAAAACGTTTTTCATTATATAAAAAAAAAATCATTTAATTGCAGATGATTTGGCATTTTCCATTTGCTGCTGTGAGGACTGCAGGGTTTGCGCCAGGTGACAAGCTGGTCTGTGCCTGTTCGTGGGAATAGGCTCTGATAGTCCCGCATGTCAAAAGAGGTCAAGTGTTACAGTTCCCTTCTCTGCTGGAAGAATAAAATGCACACATACACCCTCCAGAAAAGACTGGAAGCTGAAAGGTTTGTTTCAGAAAAAAACCCTTCCTAAAATGATTAACCCTACCAGAGGACACTCTGGAGTTGAGCGTTGAGTGCCTGGGCTTTGTTGTTGCTAGTAATTGTTCTTTTTTTCTGTTGTAGCCTCCATCGTTCTACAGAAAGGAAGAAAAGAGCATGTATGAATGGAGATGGAGGATTTTCCCACAGTCACTCAGCACCCAGGTCCCCACCACTGTGGCTGCACTCCCGTCCTCGGCTTCCTCATCTTTGTCCAGTGCTCTGCGTTTGTATAAATGGGTGCCTTGCTTTGCCTTTCAGCCTGTTCCTGCTGGAGAAGAAAAATGAAAATGACGAAATGGCCAAGAAAACAGATTCTGACAGACTCCAGAAGGCGACGCTTCAGATGGAGAGGAGAGAGGGGCAGTGAGAGAATAGACATGTCGCTCATTGACTCTGTTAAATACCTTTGCTATTCAGACAGGTTGCACTATGATGCCCAATTCATTCCATCCATCTGATTTTCCTTCCAGCACTAATGATTCAAATGAGGCACCATGGCGACGAGGTCAGACTGCAGAGACAGGTGTCCTTCAGTGACCTGCAAGACTTGAGTTGGAACTGGAAATTGCTAATGAATGAAAGGAGAAAAGCAAGAACTGTACACTGATTATTTGTACACCTACTATTGTAAGTAGAGTTATTTCATTTAATTAAAAGAATATTATTCAATTATAAAACTCAACCAATCCAAAACATAGCTCAGGTATGAAGTTCCTTGAAAAATGCATTTTCCAAGTGCATTTGTGTGTTTTTTGTTGTTGTTTGTCTATATATACATATATATATATGCACAGTTCTTTTTTATTTAATTTACAAAACAATAATCACCAAATGGTAACTATAGTAATAATAACTAGAATTGTAGCCAATAATGAACAATAACAGGTAATAAGTTTGGTTAGTAATTTTTAGTTATTTGCTTAGTTTAACTTAAAGCATTAGGAACTTACATTACAGTATCATAAACTGAAAAACTGGAAAGCTTTCTGAAAGCTGTACGTATTTACCACTTTTTATTCATTCAATATTTATTTAATTACAGACTATTGCACACATAACATAGTAAAGTAACAACAAAATATGCAAAAATTGTAAAAACAAAACAAAAAAAAACTTAACATCAAAAAAGAAAACGTGAATATCCCCGTATTACGTAGGCGAATTTCCGCTGGTCGCGTTGCGTCATCATGACCTCAGCCAATCAGCGCGCAGCGTGCCTCGGAAGCGGAAGTACAATGGCGGAGCAGCGCGGCGTGAACGAAGGTGTGGGAGCAGAAAGTAAACAGAGCAATAATGTCGCGCAGTCCAACGGGAGCGTTGCCCCCGACGCGACGTTTGGCGACCATTTTACGGCCCTGGTTAAAGCCGTCGCAGATTTTGCCTCGGAGGTCTGTTTGTTTGTTTGAGTCTTGATTCTGTGCGCGGCGTCCTGCGCGGCTGCTTCAGCTAAATAGCCACCTGCGTTGGGAAATGCCGTTTTAGTTCACAAACAGTTTATTTTGCCTATGTATGTTTTAACCACCCATAATTATGTGTTTGCAAGATGGTGTTAATATTTTAACATTTTCTAATTGTGGGATCCATCGTTTCAACGAGTACGCGACCAGAGCATGAATAATATGCTGAGCTTTGGTGTGCTGATGAGTGTTTTTGCTTTTATTTCAATTTTGTTGAGGACATTTGTGATAAAGGGCCGGTGTGTAAACCGCACTTACACATCTGCGTTTATCGTAAACCTGCTGATTGGACAGCGTCCCACCTGCAATTAATATTATTAATTATTAATATTAGCGACACGTGCACAAGCAGTTAATAAATTCCCTTCTACATCCCCCCGATTAACCATAAATGAATAACAATTCTACTGCATTACCACGGTGGCAAGGATCAGACCTAAGCCTACTTTAACATTACTATGTAAGACACCAGTGGAATTGTGGGCTATGTAGTGATGTTAATAAAGAACTTTCTGTAGAAATCTCATCACGCTTTATTTGTTTCAGTTAAAAACAGACCCAGCTGTCCTGTGCATCACTTCCGGTGTGAGTCCTGCTGCTTTGTCTTTTCTTAAGCCTGCACAAGTGTACGCCTGCCTCCAGCGTCACATCATCGCACTACAGGTACAGCCTCGTCAGAGATGAACTCTCACTTTGATTTTTTTTTTTTATTCTTGTTTAATGCCTATTTCTCATGTAAAGCTAGAACCGAGTCTGGAATGCCCAATTTTCTTTTTAAGACAATATCCTGCAATCTCAAGCCAATTGTGGAAGCCCAGTCACTGTCCGCAATGGGTGAGACAAATGGAGGGGAGACAGTGGCCAGGGAATCAATACAGACCACAGCTGGTGAAATCAGAGATGGAAAACCTGCAGCCCGACCACAGCTGGATGAGAGCATTGTTCAGATTAAAGCGGGGAAGTCAGAGGTAGGATTTCTGGTCTCCTTTTAAACATGTTCTAGGATTTTAAAGGTTGAAATAATCTGTTGGGTTTGAGAAAGTAAATGATAAACATACAATTTTCATGTGTGCATTTAAATGAGCTGGCCTGGTTGAAAAGTGAGCTGTTGGTGGACAAGACCAATTTCGTTGTACTATTGTACTAAGTGTGATCGTGCAATGATAATTAGGTCTTTAAACTGAAACTTGCAGTAATTGTGAGGTAAGAAAGGCAGAGTGCTTTTGAGCCAAGCAACATTAACATCTTGCAACATCTTTGTACTTGTGCGGTGTAGATTGATAGGAGGATTTGTGCGTTCATTGAGCGCAAGCAGCTGGAGATCAATGAGAACAACGTGCGTGAGTTCTGCAATGTGATCGACTGCAATCAAGGTCAGTGTGGCTCTGTCTGTTTAGACTGAGTGAGGGGTGGGGCAGTTTACTAAAACCAACTCCAAATAGTACCTGCTCCCATCCATAGGAAACTAAAGCATTTGTCAGGTTACACTGCCAAGCTCTTTACTCCAACAGCATGTTTTGTAGCTTGATTTGAATTCATCTCACATGTGATCTCGTATTTCTTGGTGCCGGTCTCAAGCCTAGGTAAAGTGTAAACTTTACCGGTTGGTCCACTCTGGCAACCCCGATGGAAGAAGCCAAACAGAGACATTTTTGCCTATTTTAGAAGGTGCCGCTGTTCCAACAACTACATAAGATCAGCCAAAAAATCTTTTACGTTCAGAATATACTGACAAAATTTTAAACATTAGTTTTCATTACCAAACTATTCATTTTGAATATTTATTCCTGTGAATATTGATTTCTGTGTTCAATGTTGCTATATATTGCATGTAAATATCCATATTGTCAGCACAGAATTGCAATTTCTTTGTTCCTAGAAAGTGTTTGCAGGTAAAAGTGAAGTGATTGTCATTGTGAAACACAGCAGCACAGCACAGCACACGGTGACACAACGAAATGTGCCCTCTGTTTTTAACCAGAACCCTTAGTGAGCAGTGGGCAGCCATGACAGGCGCCCGGGGAGCAGTGTGCTTTGCTCAGTGGCACCTTGAGGGTCGGGATTAGAAACTTCTGATTTTTGGGGTCGCTATCTTAACCGGTAGGCCACCACTGCCCCATAATTAAAGCTTACTATGGGTAACTTACTTTAGAAATAAACTAACAAAGTGATGTAAAAAAGTTAAACTAAAATAATTAATCAATAGTTAAAGCTTACAGAACCTGGTATTCCCAGGCAGTCTCCCATCCAAGTACTAACCAGGCCCAAGCCTTCTTCGCTTCCGAGATCAGATGAGATTGGGCGTTCTTTGACTGGTATGGCCGTAAGCAAGTACAAGCTAACAGGCAATATCATGACCACATGATTGCTCTTGAGATAAATGCTGTAAATGATTGCGATTAGTAGACCTATTGGGAGGTAAAGAGATCAGCATTGGTCTATTAAATATGGTTTGTTTTGGTGTTTAGTCGAATTAGATACCGGACAAAGTTTAGGTGACATACCAACATACTGTCAGTTTTTATTTGGCCTGATTTGCATTGGTAACCTGTTCCACACAGACGTACTGCTCATCCCACATTTGGTCAGTTTGCATCTGCTCACCCAGTCTGCTTACTTTATCCAGAAAACAGTTGTGCCAGAACTGATGCAGTTTTCACGCCTTACCCTGGCTTCAAAAGTCACATTAAAGGTAAATGTACACCAGTGCAGAAACCAGCCTACAACGTAATACTGGATGAATCTGGCATGTTGTAGATTTCTCTACACACCTGTCCATCAGTGAATAATTTTTTGTACTTGCAGTGACGCGTGTAGTGAACACCTATGGCCCGCAGACTCGACAGGGGACCCATGTTGAGCCAGGTGGGCTTCAGCAGGGCACGGCAGCCAGAGACTGTGGGAACCCAGCCATTGAGGAGAGGCTTAACAACATCGAGACCCATCTGAGGCTCCCTACAGGTCAGTACCAGCTTGTGTTCTTAGACAGACTGCTGTTTACCAATCTTCAAGTGTTGTTCAAAAAGATTTTAAGCATGCAGTTGTCCAGCCTATGGTCAAAAAAACCCTCTCTTGACCCTACAGTTCTGAATCATTACAGGCCCATCTCTGCCTTTTCTTTCTAAAATTCTTTAAAAAACACTTTTATAATCAGCTCATTGTCTGGTTTTAGGTCTTTGCACTGTCACTCTGGAGACTGTGTTGGTCTTTTTTTTGTTGTTTTTTTGTTTCTTTTTTTTTTTTTTAACTTGACTGTGGCTTTTGATACTGTATATCATGCTATTTTAATTTTCGCATTTGGAGTGGTTGGTGAACATCAGGGGTATAGAGTGGTTAAAGTCTTATTTGAAGGATCAAACTTTCTGTTACCTAAGTGACCATGTGTCTTCCTCTGCTGTATATATGCTCTATAGTATGCCCCAGGGCTCAGTTTTAAGTCCTTTTTGTTTTATATTCCCTATTGGAAGCATCTTATAGTAGTCCACTGCTATGCGCATGACTGACAGATCTATGTTCCTTTGAAGATAAAAAAGACCCTTATTCTGACTCGCCTTTTCTAAAATGTCCTGAAGACTTTAGGGCCTGGCTGTCCTATAACTTCTCAAAATGTAATTATGATAAGAGGTAATGATCTTTGAGTGTTCCACTGAGACCTCCAACTGAGAGTTAGGCTCTTTGGCTTAATAGGTCTACAGTATCTAATTTGGGGGTAAAGGTGGATGGTGACCTTTAGTTTGACTGCCAAATCTAGCTTCCTCCAGTTGATACAGTTGAGTAAAATGAAGCCGATTCTTTCTAAGCAGCACTTTGATACTGTAATCCCTGCTTCATTGGTTACCTGTTCATTTAAGAATTCGTTTTTTTAAATTCTTTTATCTGCTTTTAAGACTTGCGTAACCAAGCCTAAGCATAGAGCGTGCTTTTGCAACTGCAGCTCTGAGACTGTGGAATGACTTGCCCCTGTATGTAAGACAGGCTTCCTCACTCTCAGTTTTTAAGTCACATTTAAAAACCCATCTCTTCTCTTTGGTTTTCGACACACTGTAAAATGTTGACTTTCAATAGTTTTTATGTGATTTTATGTTTTTTAAAATCTTACCTTATTTTATGAGCTGATTTTATTTTTTATTTCTCTTTATATATCATTTTGCTCTCTTTTTTTTCCTTTTCATTTCTCTATAGAGCACTTTGGGTCCTAGGACTGAATGTGCTTCATAAGTGCTTTATAATTTAGTTGGTTTTCATACACCAGAACATAAAATGCTCAACCACTGATTTAAAAAAAAAAAAAAAAAAAGGTTTACATTTTATTGTTTCATTTTTATCCTTTGATTAAATGATGATGATAAATAATTTGACAGATGTTCCCCATCTTTTTCCTGGATGCCCCTTGACAGTGTTTTCCTTCTAACCCTCTGCTTTCACACATCATTAGGTTGTTAATAATCACCTGATTCTAATTAAGCGATGGTTTGTGATGAAACTCGCTGTAGGGGCGGAGTGCTCCAGAAAGAAGATGGGGAACCCCTGGTTAACCCCTGGATCTTCTGGTTCTCACTCCTTGTAATCTATTTAAAACCAGTACTTAAGAACTAGTTTTGTTACTCATAGACTTCTCTCTAATCAAGTCTTAAGTAGTATTGTACAGTTTTTTAAACTGGATTGTCAGCAGTAGGACATGGTAGAATGTGTTAACATTTTAAAAGAAAAAAGATGCTAAACAGACTTTTCATTCCTGTCCCCAGCGGGACCAGTGCCATTGAGTGTGTACCAGCGTCTGAAAAATCTGGAGGACAGAATCTTGGAGCTAGAAGGACTGTCTCCTGAATATTTCCAGTCCATGGTAAGAAAAGCTGGGCATGGGCACCGTTTAGGGTGTTTATATAGGCTGAAAGTTTTAGAGGGTTTTTAGAATATCAGAAAATAATAGAAAACGTATCTATGTGTGTATGTATATGTATGTGTGTAATATTTATTTATTTTTGTGTAATAAAGAGCATGTGGTGTTGCCTTGTATACTCCACCATATCTGAGAGATCTTCAAAGCCATTAAAAGCTGATAGGAATTTTTTTCCCCTCCCTCGCTCCTCTTCAGAATTTGTTATCCATGTCAGATTGTAGCCTATCAAAGTTAGCAGAGTAAGAGCCCTTGAGTCCTTACTGGCTGCGCTTAGCTTAATGCTTCATCGAGAGCAGCCTGATTTCCATGGCCTTGTGGGTTTTCGCGCACATATGTGTGTGTGGGCAAGTGTGTGAGGGAGTAGCGTTAGAATAACCGAATGCTTATTTATAAGGCGCTGATGAAACATGCGTCTTTCATCTCATATATGCATTTTTAATATGCATAGCTTAAATGTCAAATTTGAATTCAGCAGAGCAAGGGTTTGGCTTAGGAGATGACTGTTTGTTTTTATTATTATGGTTTTTATTTGTGATTATTTCTTGAATATCATAATGCCAAATATGTTTGCTGTGACCAGCAGTTTGGCCATGAGCTCCTTCACTTATTATTGTCTAGTGCATAATTTGATCAATGTAAGCCATTATTTTGATCTAAAAATCATGTTCATAACCGCTTTGCTTCTCTGTGTGTTTAATAGCTTTGTTTATTCATTGTTGTCCAATTATTGTTTTTTCTGCTTTGTTTTAGAATTTCCTTCATAAACGACCAAAGCCATCAGCATCACAGGTGAGTTTTCATAAAAAAACATCACAAATGAAAACACTTAATCTTTATTAAGTAAGTGTGTGTATGATAGGCATACAGCCTGACGGAGCTGGACGTGAAGATCAGCGCTGTTAAAAGTGCTCTGATGAAGAGAATGAGCGAGTTCCGTTCATCAGAGGCCCCGGACTTTCCCTTCTGAAAGGGACTACTGCTCTCCCTCATTCCAGCATGAGACTGACCCTGCTCATCGTGTCACAGTTATTGCAACCAAGTCTCTAACCCCATTATTATTTGGATTTGAAAACATATTGCCATGTAATGCACCATTTTTGGCCAACAGTGTTTTTGTTATTTACTCATACTTTTTTTTGGGTTGTAAATAAACATTTGCTTTCATATGCGAAAATTGTCGGTGTGTTTTTACATATTTGCTCAAATTAAGGATAAGAAGCCATTGCTGCTCATATTAAAACATGCACACACACACACACACACACACCTCTATCTATATATATATATATATATATATATAAAGACTTCACTAACAATGTTTACAGTCGTCTGCTATCTATGCTATTGTTGACCTTAAGTGTTTGCAGGCAATCTAGGTTGTAATTACATATGTAATCTGTGTACTATGTTTTCTGTGTCTTCCCCACCTTTGCTTAGTCAAGATCATAAATGCCGTTTGGGGCTCTTTTTTTTTTTTTTTTTTTTTTTTTTTTTTTTTTTCTCCCCCCCTTTTGCTGACATGATAAGTAACACGCTATGTGCTGCTTTGGCTTTGTTGCATCTGATTGGTCCTAGACTACAAGTCACCTGCTTATCAATTTCATTTTACTGTTTTGGGTTGCATTCACTGCAAATATATATTTATTAATGAGTATTAATAATAATCCTGAGAGGGGAAAAAATGTAATTGTTAACCTCTAGTAGAAACCCCTTTCCCTAATATAATATAGAGAAGAATATAGATAGAGAAGAAAAAAATTGATTTGTTAAATAGTGTAAGTATGTCCCTCTGATGGTGGCCAGCTACTGACCACAGGATGTCTGCTGCCTTGATCTGTGTTGGTGTCGAACCATTCAGCGGTAACACTAATCCCCACTCCTACCAACGTCCGATTACCACTGTCCTCATGCTGAGAAGGGTCCCGTGCAAAAAATCACGTCGGGTCAGTCGAAAGTGACCAATGATGCACAGCATGGTGACAACAGATGGATGACAGCCTGGAGCTGGACATCATGTAGAACGGAGGTTAAGTGGAGGTGAAATAAAATCAGTTTGAATACTTCTCTGCACCTTGTCTGGCTGTGGACTGCTAACAAGAGAACGCTGACAACTTTTTTTTTTGTTTTTTTAACATTCCTGTGACCTACTTTTTCCTTTGCGTTGTCATTATTTTGTCCCACAAATTTGTCCGTTTCCGTTCTGAAGGGTTATTAGCTGACACTGACTGACGGATTCTGCCAAAACACTGCAACGCTGTGGGCCAGAGCTGCGCTGTGGTCTCCCTCTGGCCCATAGGCAGAGGAACGCCTCTTTTTCCTCTCTGTAGCCTTTCACTCGGTGAGAGAGAAAGGCCCGCAAGGCACCATGGGAGGCGGCCACTTGAGCCTGTGACAATGTAAATGGAGAGCCCTGCCATTGTGGCAGAGCTGCTTTTGTCTCAGCCACTGGCCCCTTATGTAGTTTAATGAGAACAAATTGGTCTGAGCGCAACAAATGGATTACGGTGTAGGATAAAGGGCTTTGTTCTCGGGCTCGTCTCCGCGGGATCCGCCCAGCCCTCCACCATTGAGCTGGGCCTGCAGACTAATAGGAAGGTGAAGTGCCTCTCACTAAATATCAGTCTTTATTTCCTTAAAAATCTTTTGTGCTTTTTGTGTGGTTTAGGCCAGGATTTGTCTCACTGTGCACTTTTTTTCCTGTAGGGACAGAAGCAGGATACCTGGCCAACATTCAGATGGCATCGCATCATTGGTACTTCAAGGTGGAAATCAGTCAGTCAAATTTATGTGGCATCACCGTGCAACACAGCCCTGATAAACTTGAATGTGATGAAAATTAAACTATGTTATTTAGCTGATTTAATGTATACATTAAAATGAATCCAAGAAAACATGGTAACATAAAGGGAGGTGTGTAAAGGTGTTGACTGAGTGTGCTTCTTTAATGGGATATGGGCCTTCTTTCTAAAAGTCAGAGGAGATATGATCCACAAATGAAATTCCATTTCGCCAACTGTAGGAATGTAGTTCCTGTACAATTTGTGGTCTTCTGAAAAAGGAAAGAACCTTAGTCAACTTGATGAACTGATGTTCAGGCTGAAGACAGCTAGGGCGCCAGGGCAGTGGTGGCCTAGTGGTTAAGGAAGCAGCCCCGTAATCAGAAGGTTGCTGGTTCAAATCCCGAGCCGCCACTGAGCAAAGCACCGTCCCCACACACTGCTCCCCAGGCACCTGTCATGGCTGCCCACTGCTCACCAAGGGTGATGGTTAAATGCAGAGGACACATTTCGATATGTCACCATATGCTGGCCTGCAGTGTATCACAATGACAATCATTTCAATTGCTAACTTTTGGTCAAAGTGCCTAGGAAGACCTGGCTGGTTTGCCACATGGTTCATTTGGATTGAGCACAGAAAGTTGCATACAGACACCTCCCCTAAATTTTACATTTACAGAAATATGATTTCCCTTAATCATGTGTTCAGTGGTCATACCGAATGCTGTAGCTAAAGGATCTGTGAGCAGGTGGTGGTGGGCTGACCCCCCCAGAGGTTTCATATCTGCTCGGTGTGTGATTAAGACTTCTTGGTGTGGTGAAAAAGACGCTGTGTTTTTCCCCCCTCCCTCTTGCCCCCCTTGCATTGTGTTGAGAAGAGAAGAGATTCATATCCATTCATAACTCCCAAACTCGTAATGGCTTCCAACCCTCCAAAAAGAGATGGTTTGTTTTTTCCCCTCCTCCTCCCATGTGACTAGTCAGCTCCAGTCTTTATTCATCTGTGGCTCTGTGTCAGAAAAGACTGTTGCTCGTTTGTTAGCGGAACAATGAGGGACAAGGCTGAATCTCTCGGCAGGAACAAAGGGGAGAAAACAGTTTTTTTATTCCACCGAACATGAGATTCTGACACGTTTCACTGCCATGCTTTTCCCTCCCTCTCTATCCCCAGAAAGCTGACTGCAATCTTTAAAAAGGGACCACCTGTTGACCACCAGTCCGCTCTTCATTACGCCCCCAGTGCAGCTCTGCTGTCTGCTGCCGCGTATGAGCACATGCAAAACCATATACAGAAAACGGGCAATCTGGTGCATTTATTAACGAATATTATTACTTGTATTTGATCTCTTTTCATTTTACTTAAAACATCAAATTATTAAAAAAATCGCGATTTTTGTCCACTTTGCATGGGCCTCTGGATAATTAAAAACCGTGTAGAATGCAGGTTTTTTGTAATTAAAATCGGTATATATGGAGCCACACTACTATAAAATATTTCATTTACACATAATTTGACCTTTTTGTGCCTGTCTGCGCTTGGACATGAATGAAGTGGCGCTGCATGGGAACGGCCTGAAATCTGCGCTTTTTATCCTGCCATAACGAACTCAGATGAACACTCTGTTGACCTTTGGCCCTGGAAACAAAACGCAGGGAGGCGAATCTGAGGCATCGCACCATACACCTGCCCGACGGAGTCGAGATGGTCGCCCTCCCTCCCTCCCCCGGCTTCGGCTCTCTGGGGTTAAAACGTGGCAGTTATATTGGCAGGATGGATCAGCAGGAGAAGAATTCAGGCAATTACAATCAAGTCAGGGCAGGGTGCGCGCGTGGGCCTGGTGCCTGAGTAGGATGCTGATGAGCCACTTAACCACAGAGGCATGGCGTTCCAGGCCCTCTGTGCTGCCTGCCAGCGCCCCCTACTGGACAAGCGTCCAGGCTTCGCGCACACAGCACATCCGCCCAGTCTCACCAGACACTACAGTTGTAGATGTGATGTGGGGCAGGATAATAAACAGGCAATCAGCCAGGCTTTCTCCTGCCCTTCCGTCTCCCCCGAGACGCTCGGCGTACCTCCGAAACCGATCTGAGCGAGTGTAATCCGGTGACCATTTCACAGCGACAGTGTGTATTCAGCTCTAACTCAGCCCACCACTTGGCTGTTTGTCCTTCCTCCCCTCGGTTTCCACAGCAACCAGCCTTTTAACATTAAGTGTTTCAATAAGGCGCCATGCACAAACGCACCTCGTCATTGACCCAACTGTTCTGAGATGAGTGACAACGTTCTAATATGAATAAACGTGTTGATGTGCTGCATTGCTGGGTCCAACTAACCAATTAATAAAAACCCCATTGTGTATCAGAGAATGTTTTTTTCATACCCTTGAAGTTTGAGATGAATGCATACACATCTTGTGAACAGTTGCAACAATTAAGCCACAAAAAATGTGTGGAAGAGTGAACTAATTTTGGCCAGACCATGTGAAATTGATATCATATTTTATAAAAATGGCATAACTTTGAGTGGATAATTGACAGCATTCCACTGACTTTTTCACAGTGTGATCTGGTGTGATCAGATGACCAAATCATAGGATTTGAGAGCTTTTCTTCATCCAAACTACAGAAATATCATGGATTTTACTGATTCAACAAATCACATAAAGCCCTTTTACAATTAGGAATGTTTTGGACAATAAAGAAATTTCCATTTGAATTACTACTCATATTAAAATGCAGTATGGGAAACATCACTGGACAACAATGTGATCTTCATCACACTGAAGAAGCTTTGTTTGGTGATTCTGTGTAATTTTCCATGTAATTTGTGTTTTAATGAGGCAGAACATAAGATTTATAATCAAAAATCAAACATGAAAAGGCTTTTTTGAGTTGAGTGTTTTGAAATAAAATATCACTTGCCTGATTCGAG
The DNA here is from genome assembly GCF_900700375.1 of Denticeps clupeoides. NCBI lineage: Eukaryota > Metazoa > Chordata > Actinopteri > Clupeiformes > Denticipitidae > Denticeps > Denticeps clupeoides. The sequence goes on along the minus strand of NC_041707.1, from coordinate 15,361,516 downwards.
TGTTTGTCAGTATTGTTTCATAATTATGTAGATTTGTGTGTGATATAATGAATTTGTTTCATTATTACCAATCTGCATTTGCCACTGCATCCAACCCTTTGTCACACATTAATGTCAGTCGCTCTTCTTACCTACGCATTAATAAGAATGTGACCTCTGCTGTGTGTGTGTATTACAATACGGCCTGTAGTACAGTCCAGTGGGCAGCATGTGGATCCTTATTCCACTGAAACCGTCACATTCACTTCTGCAGGTGCAGCATTAGCCTGCATGGTCTCCGTGGGGAGCAGTAACCAGCCATTGTACTGTAATGTAACTGTAATTGTAATCATACTTTTTATACGGCATTCCATAAGCACCTGACTGTTTTTATTTTATTATTTGCATTGATATCCAATCTTGCATGTTTAAATTTGAAGTTGAATTCTCTATGACGTCATAAAACTTGAGTCCAATAAAGTTTATCAATGCTGCATACAGTAACGAAATCCAAATTTTTTTGATGGATGTTCATGCAACCCTAAGTGGAACTAAGAAGTTATTGAAAGTGAGTCAAAAAGTTTTGGAATTTGTCCAATAACATGATCCAGGAGCAGCTATCCATTTCAATTTTGGAAATATCTGTCTGATTGGTTAAAATCAGCAGTAGCTGGATTAAGTCATCATATGAGATTACATGGACTGAAGAGGGTTGGTTCCATTCTGTGTATGAGGGTGTGTGGACTGGACATTGCAGGCGTGTTTTTGTGCTGAGACACCTGCGCAAGGTGCATCAGGCCATACACCTGAGCTCCTTAGTGCGCTGAACTCCGGGCGAGCGCTAATCTCCGTGTCTCTCCTGGCAGGAAGAATCCGGATGCATCCTGGTAAGTGTGCCTGACTGTAGGGATGGGGTGTGTACCCTAATCCTGATTGCTAAACTCCCCAAACCAGCCAAACAGGACCCCCGTCATGTTCCCCTCTACAGAAATCACTTGTGCGCGGCTCCCGGTGGCGGCGTCTCCAGGCCACTGTGGGAGGGGAGTGGGGAGGAGCCCTGTGCACCTGAGTGCAATTAAGGTCCCAGGGGGGTTTGTTTAGCAGGGGGACCCCACAATTTCTTCCAAACTTCCCAGCACTTTTCTTTCTTCTATCCAGGCCCTTCTCTCCTGCTACCCTGCGTCATCTTCAGTATTCTGAACACTCTGAAGAGAATCAGAAACGCCACTTCCCAGCTTTCAAATCATGTGAACATCTGCAAGTCACAGGGGAACAAGTAGGCAGCAAATTAGGAAAAAAACATTCAACTTCAGTAATAATTCATCAATCTTGACTTTGTAACACATTTGGATCACAAATGTTTTTACAAAAGCAACAAACCATTTAAGAAATGGTGATGCCTGGCCGCATGTGGCTTGTTACATTACATTTACAGTGACCGGTAATTTGACATTTTGACATCCTATAATGTGAGTTAATTTATATTTTAATTTTCAGTAATAAAAATTTCCCTCATGCATTAATGTAAACTAAATCAGAACTACCCAAACAACGCAGAACAGGCACACTTTTCCAGAAGAAAAGGAGTAAAACACGAACTGCCCATTGGTCATTGTTTGCTGTGCTTGGTGAATAGAGAGATGACACATATTGGACAAATGTTGCAGAATTTACTGGGTTTGTTTAATTGCAGGAGCTGTAACTTCACAAACTTGTGTGTTCATGAATATCTTTTTCTGTGAGTGTAAGTTTAAAACATTTACAGCATTTACCAGACGCCCTTATCCAGAGCGACTTACAATCAGTAGTTACAGGGACAGTCCCCCTTGAAGCAACTTAGGGTCAAGTGTCTTGCTCAGGGACACAATGGTAGTAAGTGGGATTTGAACCTGGGTCTTTTGGTTCATGGAGTGTGCTACCCACTAAGCTACTACCACCCACTACCACAGAAATTAGTTTTTTTGTCATATTTTTTTAAAATTCACTTCTCAGTTTATGCGTGATTACTCCTAAGCTTTATTCAATTATTGAGATTACAAAATGCCTAAGGGGTGCTGTGTACGTTTAAATAAAAAAAGACAAAGGTGGGTTGTGGATGCAACATCATTTTTTTTTTGCTCCATTCAAAAATTACAAGCAATATCTGATCTGGCCCTAAACTCACAGTCCATCTCGATCTTGGTGCAGGGGGGTTGTCTCTGGCATGGATGAATTGCACATCTGTTTTAAAGTTCCTACCCACTCAGAAAATACACAAAAGCCACCTGCTTTAATTGTGTTTACATGTTTGACTGGCAGCTTTCTGACTGCCTTCTGAGTCATTTTCACGTAGAAACTTTGTACATTTGGTAAAAGCTAATTGACCTTATCATGATTAACAGACCAATAAGGATGGTGAGAGTTGCCATTAGTATCTCACAGTGGTGTGTTGATGATCTACTAAGGACTCCTCTGGGAGGTTGGGTTGTGCTGAAGCGTGGTAGACCAGGGCTTGGTACAGGTATGACCGGTATGAAGCCCTTAATCATTTCATCTCTCATTAAGCACAGGCTTTTGTCCCAGGTGACTTTGAAACGAATCTGTTTGCTGTGAGAATGAAGAAAGGAGAGACAGACTGGAGGAACACATGTGGTGTTTGCTTTTGTTCAGAGTCAGATTGTTCGGTATCTTGCCCCAGAGCTCGAATTGAACCCTTTCTGATATGTGAACGTGATGTGGCAGCCGTGTCTGAATTACCATGAATCTCAGGTTTCATCTGATGTCCCCTCTGTGGGCAGCCAATTCAGTCGTGCCTATCATCCGCTTGATGTGTACCGCATGGTGATTGTGTGTGTGTGTGTGTGTGTGAGTGTGTGAGATTCTCGCTGTAATGGCTGTTTTTCCACTGCTTGTTTATCCGGCTGCACGGACCTTTCTTTCCCCATCAAATGATTCTATCTGAGCAGAGGCCTGGAGATTGGATTGTGTTGATCCTGTTTGGCTGTGCTGCGGCAGCTTTATTCTCTCCGCAAGTTCGCTGAGGGAGAGGTAATCACAGCAGGCCGCGGCCGACACAAACACTCCTGCAGTCTGCAGGAAGAGGAAATCACACAGCAACAGAACCGGGGTCTGGGCGTCCAGGCCAGGAGGGGGGGGGGGGGAGCTTTCGTCTGTACACACATCGCACACACAAATACTTTAAACACTCAAAGACACTGCATACACACCTCAAATAGCACACACACAGATAAGACCCACACAATGGTAACATTGCATGAATTCATTTTTTGTTTAGGCAAATACCAGAAACAGATAGAATGAACGCACACACATTCACGAATACAATAAATGCACACATACAACACTCACAACCTTCGTTTACTAAACTAAACCCAATAAACACACAAATACAGCACATACACATGCATACACTATTTTCAGAATGCAAATGACATAACCGCACAAGTGGTAATAGCCTCTTACCCATCATATTTTGTTTTACTCAATAACATTAATTCAACTAACTTTTTCCAAAAAATCTTACTATGTACAGGTACAACACAACTAAAACCCCCCCAAAAGTCTAATACATTCCATGAACGCATCTATGAACAAGGCGACCATAGAGTCCCAAATCCCACATACTACCATAGTGTCCCTGAGCAGGACCTTGAGTTGGACACTGTCCCTGTGACTACTGATTGTAAGTGGTTCTGGGTAAGGGCGTCTGATAAACGCTGTAAATGTAAAGCACAAATAACACACACATGCATATCAACATAACTCAAGTACGTTGACACACAACTGCAACACATCCACACATGCTGCTTACCACGTACACACTCTGCAACACACACATGCACATAACACAAGTGGCACACACACGTGTTTTGATGTTCTTGTGGAATGTTCAGCCACTGTGTAGGATCATTGCATAGTTCTGTCAGCAGGATGCATCATGTGTTTCTGGAGTGGCGTGATCTGGTATCTGGAGTGGTGGCGGATCACGTGGAACCAGAACGATTGCACATCGGCAGGCGGCGGGCCTCTGAGCAGCATCACGGCCTTTAGCCACGCATGCACACTCCTACTGTTTTATATCAGGAATAACTTAATAAAGCAAATCGGCGCCCTCGCCAGTATTCTTCTGTCCCGTACCTGCAGATCTCTCTCTCTCTCTCTCTCTCTCTCTCAAAGAAGAAGAAGAAGAAGAATTCCCAGAGCCTCAATATCCGGCCTGCGAACTCCACCAAAAAAAAAAAAAAACAAGAAAAAGAGAAAGAAAAAGATGAAAGGAGGCGTCACCTATTTCCGAAATAGACGTTAATCTCCCGTCTCGGCGCGCTCGTTGACACGACAGATCCATGAATAATCAATCGAACGCCATTTACGCCGAGCGGCTGGTGCCAGCGCGCAGATTACAATTTGAGATTAGATTTCTTTTTTTTCTCAGTGCAAGGAAGAGATAGCTGAAAAACCTCTCTCTGTTATTTTTTCTTCTTCTATCCTTTCGACGTGTAAAAACAAATAAGAGTAAATTAGCGTGAGACGGAGAGGCGCGTAGGGTCTTCTGGGAAGGTAAATAATTAACCAAAAAAAAAAAAAAAACATCTCTCATCAATAGGCATGCACTCCTGGAAAATAATACAGAATTATATCCCGAGCAGCACCGAGCGAACACGTGAACGCGCCGAGCGGAGGGGGTACAAAGACCGAACCCAATTTCATCCGCAGGGCCAGAAATCAATCTTATATCTCTCTAGTTAATCCGCAATGGCTCTCCACAGATCCACACACTAATAAGGTATTGAGCAGGTGAGGCCCGGGCTGAGGAGCGCCTGGCACCGCTCCAGTCCAATTATCAGAGCCGGCATGAGCGAGGCAGACAGAACCAATGACAGATGGAGGCAGGAGAGTGCAAAAGAGAAAAAGCAGAAAAGGGAGATGGAGAAGGGTGAAGAGACTGAGAGCAGGGGGGGTGGGGAGGGAAAAATCGATCCCATCTGTGGTATGATGGTTAATTAAAGCCGCTCTCGAGCGGGGCAGGGATGAGAGACTTGGCTCAGGTCCTGCAGCAGAGCGCTGATTACTGCAGCAGCGGAGTTCTTCTCTCTTCAACAAAACGAGGAGGCCTGGAGCCTGCCTGCCTCCTACGACACACACACACACACACACACACACACTCTCACCCACTCTTACCCAGTCACTCACAACACTACACACTCTCCATGCATCACACACACAGTGCATTACTCAAACATCAGAGCAAACAGTGCACGCACACACACTCTTGACTCCCCAGTGCATCTGGTGAAGCCATCCATAGACACACACAGTGATTTTGAAACATTAATTTAATGCACTTTAAATGACATTTTAAACTGACAAGTGGTTGAACAGATTCATGAATTAGGCGGACCGATGATGCCAGGCCAACACATTTAACGGCGCCCTGATGATGGTGCTGTATCTTTGCATGACTTCCCCACCCAGTGGCAAATTCTGGTGTTATATGGTTCACCAATCAGAGCCCAGGACCCGGAATCTCTGATATGCTGCATTATAATGTCAAATGTGGTCCTGATAGGCTGACAGGTAATCAGGGTTCGAATTACACAGTGGCGTTCCGGGGGACCCCATTATCTGGCGCGCACCATGGCTTACAAAGACACACACACACACACACACACACACACACACACACAAAAACAACACCACCTCTCCCTCCCTCCCACACATACATATAAATAGCAGGGATCTACTATTACTACTGTATCCTGCAGTTAGAACTGTCAGTAACATTCCATACATGTGCAATGACAACAACATGAGAGCCACAGAAGAATTTTAATAGCCTAAAGACAAAAAAAAACAAAAAAAAGACTAATCACAAAGCAGAAGGGCACAGTGCAGACGGCTCCAGCAGGAACAGACACAGCATCGTGTTTGTCAGTACACAGTGGAATGTAACGGGTAAATAAACCCAACTTGGGAACTTGTGTCCTTTAATCAGTGGAGCCAGGCTTCCTGATACTGTGCAAGGAACATATTGAGATTGTTCATTTAGTCCATCACCCATTTCGTAAGATCCAGGGACTTTCTTTTCCTGTGTTCCAAAGACTCTTGTCTAATCAATAACTGGTTAAAACAATCTAGAAGAAATGTTAATAAAGTTATTTTAAAAATGATCACACTCACCAGGGGTATAGTGGTGGAGTCTTTTTTATTTTGTACCATCGCAGTACATGCAGCATCATAAAAGATATTTATGTAGTCTTATTAACATCACCACAGAAACATTACACAATGTCTGTATATTGGATATAAAATGCTATGTTTTAATTTTATACATTTTCTTCAAGCAGTTGTGCCTTATTTAGGTTTAATCCCAAATCATGGGCCTGATCCATATGTTTTTCCTCAGATTTCACCAAATTTTATTGCAGAAAAACTAATGGATTAATAGGTAAATTACACTGGAATGATTGAAAAAAAAATCACAAACCCTTTCTGTTCCTGTTCCTTTTTTTTTAAACAGTTTTTAATCATTTCTCATAATTAATCAATGACTCTGAAGTCTTTTTCTTTAGGACTGAAAGTACAGTTTACTGTGAATGAGCATTCTGCAGCAGGTGTATGAATTATGCATTTGGCTGTAATTTGATGGGTGTAGGAGGGAGGGAGCCCTTGATTGAAATCCGCCGTGCAGCGCATCACAGCATCTCTGTTTCTGCCTCCCTCCCTCCTCATGCACCGCTGAGGTCAGAGCTCCTCGCTAATTGATATCGGACCGGAGTGCTTTTGAAGGAAATGAGAAAATTACATGTTCCAGAGAAATCACCTGGAGCTCTTTGCACGGAGCTGCATTTGTGTGTGTTTGTGTACAAGCGAAACATCATCAGTTCGTTGCAACTCCAGTGAATCTTGTGAAACAATTCTACACATTCTCCTGTATCTTCATTCCTCTGACCCAGCCACAAAGCAGCAGAATGCGGAGAGTCAGATGCTGCCCTCACTGGCCTTGACAGCAGGAGTGATGAAGATGATGATGGTGAGTTTGCATATGCATGTGCTCAAATATATGAAGTTCATATGAAATATATGGTCGTGATATATGTGTTACCTGGGTTGTTTCTGGTGTCAACGTCGCCCTTTTCTGAAATTGTATTCACCTGTTGTTGAGTGTATTGACGTCACCCTCTTGTGTCTAGTCCTCGCAGGGTCATTGTACGGCCGATTGTTTGTATGTAGACATGTCTGCTTGTTGTCCTGTATATTGTGATTCTGTTCAAAGTAAAATTCCCACCTACATGAAGTTGCATGGATGCGTCCTGTTTCCTGTCCTTACCATGCTGATTGCAGATCGCTGCATGACAGAAGAATTTGGATCTCAGTTCCACACTCTGACATGCATGAGTATGGGAATCCAACTGAGAAATGAAATCATATGAAGAAAATTACTTCTCATATTCATGATGATTACATATTATTTAAATCTTATTATTTATGCGTTCTGATAACAGATTATTAAATAAAATAGTAGTGGAAATATAAAAACAAAGTGAAACTGTATTCCTAGAAAAAATTCCATGTGTATAATATACTCTAGTTTAAAGCTCAGAAAACTGTTTAACCAGGTTACTTTACCATCGTCCACTCCTTGGCTGTATGGATATATAGTATTATATGGATATAAGTATTATATGAATCTGCATTCATATCACATTTTATTTATTATATGAGACACATGCTTTCAAATGCATTTTAAGATAACTCAAAATCAGAAAAAACTATATTTCAAACTTCAAAGTAAATGAACTTACATTCAAATGGTCTCAGATCGTTTTTTTAAACAAAGAATTTCTTAAACTGAAACAGAAAGGACAATATGTCTTTGTTTGTGAGCAGTTACAGGAGTGGTGTCCTGTAAAAACCAGATGTTTATGTTTATTGGGTGGTAGTAGTATAGTGGGTAAGACACCCGCCTATGAACCAGAAGACCCAGGTTCAAAATCCCACTTACTACCATTCTGTCATTGAGCAAGACACAGAACCCTAACTGTACCTACTGATTCTAAGTCGCTCTGGATAAGGGCGTCTGATAAATGCCATACATTTTAATGCGACATCAAGGCTATCAGATATGAGGAAAAACATCACTGTCCTTTGTCTTTTTTTTAATCGATTCAGAATCGTGGGATAAATGGCTGTGCCAGATGAAAACACGAGGTAACCTTTGACTCCGAGTCAAGACCAGCTGTTGACCTTAGAAGGCTTAGCAGCTTTTAACATCATGACCTCTTCATTTCCAGACCTATGGATGGCAGTGTTTATTTTTTTCTTTAATCGGAAATTGCGACATTTTTAACCTTCCACTTTGCCTGTACTGCACTGAGACTTCATCAGTTACCTGTGATGTTTTTTAAGATGAGACATGCATGTTTGTGTATGTGTGTGTTTGAGTAGAAGCATGTCAACTGGTGCACGATCAGACACGCTGCTTGCAAGAAATCTGTAATGATAAACATAGTTTCTTTCACAGATGCTCATATCTGTTATACCCAAAAGCAGATATCAAAGGGTTGGAACAGGACATACGTTAACTGTGTTCACTTTCAATCCATACTTCACCTTTTATTTTGTTGGAGCTGAATGTCTCGGATAAAAACATGGTTTGCAATTTTCGTTCAATCAGGTTGCCAAGAAAGAGAAAAATTCAGCTCATACGTAGCAGATTGTATCAGGTGGGTAGAAGTGTCAACTTAATTGGTGCTAAAGGGCATTTATCAAGTTGACATTGAGGTCGTCGTGTAGAGTGAAGATGAACAGAGATGAAAAGTGAGTTAGCAATGAAAAGATGTAACTAAAGAGGTCAGAGGAGGGAGTGTAAAAAGAAAAAAAAAAATTTTTGTATGTCAGCAATAACATGTTGTAGAGGCCGGATATTATTTTTCTCTTTGCTTTTAATTGCATCAAATCATTGACCCCAGTGTCCCACCCTCCTGCAGCAGTGAAAAGGCGCCTTCCTTCTTTCTCCTTCTGATGCTTTTAGGTTGCTACGACAACAGCACATGAAAAAGATCATACAACCCTGTCTCAGTGCTAGATCTAAATTGGAGTGCAAGTGGAAACTGAAGGCCAACTCGCCTTGTTTGGAAAGGCTTTTTTGTTTTATCTAGACTGGCCCTTTAAAGGGATCTCAGTTTAGGTGGGTTAGAGTCTCTTTTGATTGGTGCAATTTAATTATGTTTAATATACTATCAGGGTTGACTACGGTGCGACGCGATGCTTAAATGCCATCTAAACTGTAAGAAAACAGGATTTTTCTCTACTACTACTACTACTACTACTACACAAGTAACTGTTGGTAACACACTCACTTATAGAACCGGACATCCGCAAAGTCAGAACACAAAATTGCTCCAGGATAAGGGTGTCTGATGAATGCAGAACACAGGACGGTTCTGTTTTAGAACGTTCCACTGCAAGGATAGTTCTAAAAAATATGGCAATACTAAAATGTCTAGCTGACTAGACATTCTAAACAAGGGCTGGCTGGCTGGCTAGAATGATTTCACAATAAAAATTGCGTCATGATGTTTCCTATATTATATAAAATAGGGTGTTAGTAGCCTAGTGGGTAACACACTCGCCAGTGAACCAGAAGACCCAGGTTCAAATCCCACTTACTACCATTGTGTCCCTGAGCAAGACACTTAACCCTAAATTGCTCCAGGGGTGGACTGTCCCTGTAACTACTGATTGTAAGACGCTCTGGACAAGGGCGTCTGATAAATGCTGTAAATGTGTCCTCTGCATGAACAATGGGCAGCCATGAAAAGCAGGATGATATTTGGTTTGGGATTCATTTACATTTACATTTTACATTTACATTTACGGCATTTGGCAGACGCCCTTATCCAGAGCGACTTACAACGTGCTTTCAAGTTACCATCGGATTCAAACCGGAAACCTTCTGACTATGGGTCCATTTCCTTACCCGCTAGGCCACCACTGCCCCACTAGTGAACGAAAGAGAATGAAGGCAACGAAGGTCTTGAGTTTAGTCTGCTGCTGCTGATGGTTTGAATGTTTACGTCATGATGACGGTCTATGTTGTGATGGAAAGCAAATTTCTCTAGAAGTTGAAATTAGAAAAAAAAAAAAGGTCACCTAATGGAATGACCCTATCAATGTGACATTATGTACTGTAACACACACACAGACACACTTGTGCTATCACTTAATCTGTGTAACGTTGCTGACCTGAGAGTGACAGGCCAAATCTCTTTCACTCCTTCCACTTCTCAGTCAACAGAAGGGAAAATGTGTCTGATGTTTTAAACAAAGGCTGAGAGATCTGAGAGAAAGAAAGAAAAAAAAACGTTATCTTCAAATCACACCAGAACAAACGTGTCCCGGTTTGAATTCCTCCACCGGGGCCTCGGGCGAATCATTTACTAAAAACATTCATCGTCGCTGCCACACCCAACAAACATCTAAACAAAGTGAACAAACGGCAGTAAGCTCACAAGCTCACGTCCCTCGCTGGCTCTCCATGGGCTCTTTGAGGGAGCTGCTAATCTTGGGTCAACATCATTAGCTGTTTGCTTCAGTAAGGCAGTGGAGAGCGTGCCAGGCCGCCTTTGTGCTGTTATCACCTGTTTAAAGAGCGCTGAGTGCTTTATTCCACCATGGCGTGGCCCTGTGCACCCACCTTCGGGCCTGGCACCCACTGGCACATGGACCAACTGGGCACCAGGCTGCTGGACGGGCAGAGTGAGGCGGACGATGTGGGGGCTGGACGGGAGACCGGGGATTGATAGAGATTACGAGAGTTCTTGTGTGTTTGTCCTGAGACAACAGCAGAGCAGAGCACTGAAAACGTTGTCTAAAGGAGCTGGAACTGCTCCTGCTGCTGGACCTGTGGGAGTTTAATGTAAACACACATGCACACACACTCATTTATTATACACACACACACACACACACACACACACACACACTGTGTTCTTTAAAGCCATTCTGTGTTGATTTTGGTGAAACATTCTATTCTCTTAATGCACATTCGTCATACGTCACACGCGCACACACAAAACGGCGGTATATTTCACCTCTGCCTCTGATCTGACCTCCATTACCGACGGGTCAAGGAGAGCACGCTGCTGTCAGGCCGCTGTACCAGCAGCGAGGGGGAGGGAGCCCCGAGCTGCAGGGAAGGGGGTGGAAAGCGAGTCTGATCACAGGCCCCTGGCTGCGGTGCGTAAATACACCCTAATGGCCACTGATTAATTCTCCATTGCGCTCATTGGGCCAGTAAAGAGAAACATAATGGCCCCGCATTTCTCCCCTCTCTCTCCCTCTGCCTCCTTCTCCTTCTCCATTTCTGATTATAAATTAAAAGCAATTGTAACCAACATAATGTTGGTTTGAGATTCCTGATTGCCACGTTTGATTAGAAGAACGTCTGCATGTACATTCTCTCTCGGCCCTTTTTGAACATGTAAAAAAAAAAAAAAAACAGAAAACATGTGGCTGATACGGAAGGTCAATGAATGACAATAAAACTAGAGGAAAAAAAAGGCAGCACAATGCTGTCCATTGCGCATCGCTGGAAACGCACTAATCAGACACATTCTTTCTGTGTTCCGTTCCTCTGTTCTTCCCCATTCCTGGCTTTCCGGGGACTTTTTGGTTTTTGTATCAGGTGTGGCAAACCGTGACAAGTGAAAATCAGAAGCAATTATAACTCATTCAACACCGAGCAGGTACAGGGAGCAGGAGGACGGCTGTTCTCGCCTCGTTCTCTTTGTCTTGGGCCCGTTCTGATGCTTCTCCCTGCACCTGAAGGCTTCTTCTCGGCCCAAGAACAATCCGCTGGCTCTGCCACAATGGCGCATCAGCCCGAGACGCGTGACAACAGGCATCGGGGGAGTAAAGAGGCGCTGATCAACTACATGATTGCGAATGTGTCGTCGCATGCGGTGAAGGTGTCAAGATAAAGAAATCTCCTCCATACCTGCGTTGCGGAATAAATGAACAATTATCCCACAAGTGAGGGTCGGAACAAGAGAAATGATGTGGAGGGGACGGAGCCTGTTCTTCTACAGATGCACCTTTTCAGTTCAGGAAGACCCTGGCGAGACGAGGACCGTCCACACAGCGGGGACACAGGCAGGGTTCGCAAATCGATTACTGGTGGGAGGGTGAAGGGACCAGAAGAAAGACCAAGGACGGAGAGAATAAAACAAGGTAAAGGGAATATACAGAGCGAAAATCTGACAGGCTTTAGATGTGGCTCGGCTCTTTTGAAGCTGGAAATCCCTTTATGTTTGGAATACAAAAATGGTCAAAATTCAAAGGGCCAAAGCCAGGGGTGTGTGGAGACGTGGGGGAGTGTGGGGGGGGGGGGGGGGGGGGGGGGGGGGGGGGGGGGGGGGGTTACAGATGATTCTCTTTCTGGGTCTTTTGTCAGAGTTTGCCCTCATCAGCAAAGGTGGAGAAAGGGATGTGAGGAGAGGCGTCCACAATGGAATGGTCCCTTTCTTCTTCTCCAGAGAAAAGGAGCCCTGGGAACCTTCCGTGGCAAGAGGTTAGGAGGGGAGCAGAGAAGGAGGGCAATAGGGGCCGTGAAGTACAGACTGAAGAAGGTGGTGGAGAACTAGAGGGAAGGTGTTAATGAGACAGAGAGGGAAAAGGTCCTTTTGGGGCTGTACCTCTCAGCTCCCTACTGGAAAAGGTCTAATGAAGCTCTCCAGGGGAAAGAGGAGAGGAGGTCCCCCCCTTCAGAGGAGGCATGGTCCCAGAGGATGTCTTCAATCTTTCAAGATTCCTTGGCACTTTTACCACCCCACTTCTGACTCTCGTCGTCCTCTCTTCACTTTTTAGCTCTTAAATTTCTGCATTTATTAGCAACCGTTTTCAAGTCACTAATTCCGGCTCCACTGCTGCAGGCTTCAGTGTGTGGAGTGGGTGACAGCGTGGCAGCATTTGGAAGGTTAGGTTACACACTTTGGCCCTGTTCAGACATGGAACTAATAAATGTCTCGTGTAAAATGTTCACAAGTGGGCACAAGTGGGTTAATTCAGACCTGACATTAGGATGCATCTCCACATGTGTCCCATGAGCACTTGTGATCAGATCTCACCTCCCTACGGTAATAAACACATTCATGATTCTATGTATGTTTTTTTGAACAGGCAGGATCCAGCAATGCCTTCCCATGACTATTCAATCGATTAATGCTAATCAAATGTTCCTTAGCGATTCTTATCCCAAGATGTTTTACACATTCACATTATACCTCTACAAGCTTAAAATGTTCAGACAGATATTATGTACAAACATGTACAGAAGATTTCAGGTCCAGGACACATTCACAAGCACACTATCCTGTGGCCCAGGTGACCTCCATATTTGGAATGAGGGATCAGATCTCAGTTTGTCTTGGGTGCACCACTTGTAATCAGGTCACACGTGAGTAGGCTGACCAGATGTGAGGGAGGACGCTTTGAGGTACTTCAGGTTTTACAGGCTACTGAAATATTGAAGGGCTCTACTGCTTGGCTAAATAGTTGGAATCCTTCTTGTGCTTCTGCTGTTTGTTGAACATTAGCAGACCGACCAATCAGCATACAGCAAGATCTCTGACAGAACTGCTGACGGGAAATGGTAGTGGGCTAATGGGCTACAGCTCCCCTATCCTTACTTAACTCCGCTACATCAGAGAAACATGTACAGAGTGGAATACATCAGTGCATGAACCTGGCACTGGACAATTTGATTCAATTTTATTCAACCTATGGTAGAATGACTAAGGACGTCGGGGTAAAACAAGGATCTACGTAATGCAACTTTGCTTCCACCATTATTTTCACGCATCGTCCAGATATATTTCATTTTTGTCTACTTGCTAACATGACCTTTCTCAGGAAAATAGAGCTCCCCACCTCAGCCAAGCCAGGTTTCTCAGCACACCCACCACCATTTCCTAATTACAAAACAATTAAAACACAAAAATAATAAATAAAATATGATTGTGATTATCTTGTCAGAGAATATACCCCCCCATCCACCCAACCTAACACACGGCTATAAACAAGGAAATCTGGGATAGTGCAAGGTCTCTAATCACGCCAATCAGCACTGTTTTCAAACCTGCTCGCTGGAGGATCAGAGCCGGGGTCTCATCTCTGTCTGCACTTTAATTACTTGTTTTTTTGCATTCTGATCGGGAGGGGTGCAGGGAGGGAGTGATTGTGCCTTATTACCTATAACTGGAGATAAAGGGCTACCCAATTACTTTGTTTGGATGCTAATGATTGCATTTCATTCACTCACTAAAGAGAATGAATATGCCATAATTTCAATTATTGGAATTATGAAAATTGCTTTGAAAAAAAAAAATAAAGAAAAAAAGACAAGGGGAAAAGACGATGCCTGTATTATCAGCCTAGTGCATTTTAATTCTGTAATCGTTTTAATTGTCCGTCATGCTGTGTGTTAATCATTTAATTGTATTGTCCCCCCACCCCCTTACCTACATCACCACCCACCCCTGCGGGTACTCCACCTCATAAAATTACAATCAGAATTAGCCGAGTCGCTCGAGGCCATAAGGAAGAGTAATTTAAAGTTTCTGAAGCACCAGCATTCAAGATGTCCTTTAAGTCTCTGAAGAGGTTCAAGAACGTTTTCTTTCAAAGTACAAAGAATGTGGAGGAAATCGGGGAAGTTTTCAGACGGACGGGCCCGTAGCTAATAGCTAAGCAGCACTTTGCATCTTCGCTGTGAGACGCTGAAATCTCACGGGTCGCCTCTAAAAGCTGGAGGCATTCTTCCCGCATCACCAGCTCATTCACCGCTAATTGCATATTCAAACAAAGTTGTTTTTTTTTCTTACCATTGAAGTTTTAACACTCCAACATGTTAACCATTCAGATGGAGAGCCGCGTGGCCGGCTTCGCCATGAAAGCAGTCTGTAACGTGCGCTCTGCCCATGCAACACTTCCCACCCCGCGGCTCTTGTAAAGAACACAAGACGAGGACCTTGAGGTGCGAGGGAGAACGGCAGATGAGCCCACAGAGAATTGTGAGATATGTATGGCGCAAAAATTACAATCGTCAGCCCAACAATCGGCAATTATCGCCAGAACCAGGGCCTGCCATCTACAGGGACAGGGTGGCGGGTGAGAGGTATGCAGGTGCCATTCTCCGAACAAAAGCCGGCTGGGGCAAGGCCCCGGGCACCGTCGGGAAGAGTTCTTCGGCAATTCAGAGCGAAGGTTTCTGCCGGAGGAGTTTTTAGCCCAAGGACGAGCCGTTAATGGCCAGGCTTCAGAATTGCAAAACAGAAGGTGTGGCGGCCGGCTGAAGGCTGTTCCATTCTGTGCCGCGGCAAAAGCATGTCAAGACGCCACGGCAAGTGCACCGCACAAAACCAAGCGGCGCTTTCAAAGAGAGCATCCGGTCATGTGTCGGATATCTATGGTTTTCTTCAGGAAAATAGCAGGGTAAAAAAAAAAAAAAAAAAAATGTTGTTAATTCCACAAATTCCACCACGTTTGCCTCAGACACCGCAGCATCTCTGACCGGGGGATCTCCTCCACTTCCCTCTCTACCGCACTCCTTCGCTTACTCCTGTGGAGAGGGGCGGTCAAGTGTTCCCCTTAAAAACGGAAGAGAGGAGGGGAAAAAAAAAAAAAGAAGAGAAAAGAAAGGAGGGCCATTCACACGCACCTCATGCAGAAAGCTTCGCCTACGGCCTGCTCTCAATGCAGAGATCCCTTCCCTAAAAACAAAGGTCATCGGAATGAGAGAGGAAGAAAGAGGGGGATGAAGAGAGACAGGTCTGTCTCGAGTTGTTTCAGTGCCTGGGATTTTTGAGCAGCTGTTATGTCTTCAGCAAGATAGAAACCTAAGAAAAGTCGAACAAAAAAAGAAAGAGAAACGATAAGGGTGCAAAGTTGCGAGTGGCGTTGTGGTGACATTGCGGAGAACTCAAGCCACTTTTCCCCAGCTGTCAAACTGTGCCTGTGCCAAGGGTCCATTATACCGAACAGCTCTCGTCTCCAGAAACTGCTGCGGTGGAGGGCCGAGACGTCGCAAGGCCTCAATCACGGCACCTCACAAGAACCCGGGACAGAAAGGAAAGGCAGAGACGAAGAGAGAGAGAGAGAGAGACTGGTTAGTGGGAAACGAGGATACTTATGTCTCTGTATGTGAGAGAGAGCCACACATGGAGCGAGAGGAAAATGGAGGGAAGGACCATCCTCAACCAGACAACCAGCTCCTATGCAATTGTGCCACCTGCTGGCTGAAGAGGGGAGTCGTGGGTCAAACAAAACCAGGCAAAAGAAGAAAAGAAGAAAAATAAAAAAACCTCTTAACACAGTAGTTGTACCACAGTGCGCCACATAGACTGCTTGCAAGGCATGGCAGCAAGTTATCATGAATCATATTGTTCATCATGTAGACAGCGTCATCAAAAAAAGCTTAGAGAATTTGGCAACCCATCAGTGTCATTCCAAGGGATTGTAACCTCTTTCAAAAGAATAAATAATAATATAATAATATAAATGTACATCCATATGGAAAGGTTTCTAATTACTCCTGCGTGTGTCTGGGTGTAAAGAAACCCAACTTCTGAGTCTAAATCCAGTCCTTTTTTTTTCTCACCACTGATTTATCCCCCGGCAGAGGGACATGCAATGCAGCCCACGCTCCCCTCCCCCCCCCCTCTCCCAGCCAACCCTGCATCTGTTCCGGAGCGGCGGCTGTGATTGGCGGCTTTGTGTGATCCCGTGAGCAAGAGACACTTGTGGAGCTGAGGGTCCCAGCGACGGTTCCTATGGGGAGGTCGACATCAGAGGAAAGGCCAGGCAGCAACTCAATCGCCCAACAAATGGATTGGGCTGATAGAGAGACCGCCCTTCTGATCCTTACTGGTGCTCAGCTGTGTGTCCGCTAATAAGACGGGCCTGAAGAGGCAGCGAGAGAGAGAGAGAAAGCGGAGGAAAGAGGGGACGGCAAGGCTACGGGCAGAAGGACTGCAGCTCAACAATGGCAGGAGGCATCTGTAAGATGGATAGAGCAGAGGGAAAAGGAAGGGAAGAGGGGAGACAAAAAAGAAAACGAGAAGGGAGGGTTACAGAGGTGGAGGAGAAATAAAAAGCCTCACAGTCGGGGTCTGGGCTGGAGGATGGATAACTGAATCAAGGTCACACACACACACACAAACACACACAGCGCTGCACCAGATCAGCCATGAAAGCCTACCTCTGATTGTGTGTGTAGTCTGAGACATGAATTTGACCACAAAGGACAAATGAATTTTTCATATTATTTTCTCATATTTTGATCGCGGGGAATGTTTGCAGATGTGGCTTGAAAGGACAGTGTTGTGAAAATGAAATGTATTTTTGCTCTGCTGTTTTGTGTTGAATGAATTGATCTTGGCAACAGAAAAAAAAAAGAACCATGTAGTGGTTGAACTCCGATCTCATTTTACACCAGATTGTCAATTTAACTAGGGGTTTGGTTTCATGTCAGGATAAACCACACATTAAAAGCTAAATAATCTGCTATCCTAGCTGCAAGATGGTGTTTTGATGGCTGAGAGGAATTCTGTGCCAGGCTCTATTACATGATCATGTACTGGTACTGGTGAAGGATTATTTCAGTACAGAATTTACACTACATGTTAGCTGTATGGATCTTCTCAGCACAGACCTTTCAAAATTCAAATAAACAAAGATACAAATAAATAAATACATTTCATTTCATTTCATTCTCGTCTGTGGTACCCGTTTAGAACAAGACACACCCTGTGTGTGTTTAATGCATTGACATTCACCTGAATGCTTGAAAAGGAGACTTTCCAAGAACGTTGTACATTACACCTCAAAATCAGTCAAGTGCATTTATTTAACCTTTGTGTTATGATCAGGTCGGTGGGACCTGTTTCAGTATTTTCCAAAATAAAAATGATTCACATTTTTTTTTAAATTAACCTGAGATTTCTTTGGTTTCGCCTCCTATTCTGTGAAGAACATAAAATGATTTTCTAAAGTTTTTAGTAATAGCATCTTAAGAGAGAAGAACACTCTCCGTGCTCCTTCATGATACCATTCCTGATACCGTACTGTTTGAATAGTACTTTTTAAAAACCTATTTGGGTCTGTCTTGTGGTGTGGGGGGGGGGCGAAAGTTGCCTGGTTTGATGGGTCACATTTTCTTTTAGATCATGAGCCTGTTTGGGTGCATGTGCAGTGTTTAACCCGGGGAAGAGATGGTACCCGGGTCCCACTTCAGTCAGACTCCTTTCATCAAGCACCAGCCATGTAGTCGCCATTTACAAACAATCGTGAAACAAAATGGGTCGTTCGGCAATAAGATGATTTCATCCCTGCTGGACATTCCGCAGTCAACAGTAAGCTGCATCATTGAATTATTATAACGTTCCCAACTTTCACTGTGTTTGGCGGATGATGGGAAACGTCACCTGCTTGACTGTGTTGTCTATAAAGAGCTTAGTGTTACAGAACTCGACTGGCCTGCTCAGAACTTTGAACTCAACCCCACTGAACACCTTGGGATGCACAGAAAAGAAAGGTTGTCGGCCAGACCT
Organism: Denticeps clupeoides; assembly: GCF_900700375.1. Classification (NCBI taxonomy): domain Eukaryota; kingdom Metazoa; phylum Chordata; class Actinopteri; order Clupeiformes; family Denticipitidae; genus Denticeps; species Denticeps clupeoides. Next base: position 15,342,929 of record NC_041707.1, on the reverse strand, counting down.
TCTTGTCCAACGTGAGTGTCTCACCTCATAAATGCTCTAAAGAATGAATGGGCCCACATTTCCACAGAAACACTTGAAGGAATCTTGTGGAAATCCGCTGCAATGCTTTTGTCCATATACTGTACCATCAGAGGACTTCTGGGATCCATGCCGACATGATTGTTGTAACAGCACAAGTGTGACCTACACATGGCACATAATAGTATAATAATGCTGTGATGTTTCTCTCTTTTCACAAAAAGGTAGTTGCATACGAGGTGGAAGGAGGGATGGAGAATTTTTTTTTTTTTTTCCACAGACGAGAGGAAAAAGCATTCAGAAAAGAAGGGACGTTTTATGTTCCATCTACTTTATTGGTCATTTTTCTGCCTGTTGGAATACACATACGCACACACACACACACACACACACACACACACACACACATTCACTTTCCCTCACACACACAGATCTGTCCCTCTTTGTCCTGGGCATATGGGCTGCTTTAAGGAGCTCGGACCCCCGGCAGCTGAGGCTTTGTCTGGAGGTCACAGGGTGCCGAGAATTCTGTTCCTAATCTAATCCGCCCTTTCAGGGAGTCCTGATCAGAGTCTATAACCACCGGGGCGGGAAACAGCGGGAATGATGCGAGACCCACAGGGAGGGAGGGAGAGACGGGAGGATTTCCTTAAGAAACGTCACAGTGTTCCGCCTTTAACTACTGGTATCAGTTGCTAACAGCCACGTCTGAGCCTCCCAGTCTGACACACACACACACACACACACACACACACACACACACACACACACACACACACACACACACATCATTTTCCACCTCATTTCCCCAAAAGCACCCTGGGTAAACATTATTAAAAGGGAAAGTGTATAATTACGTCTCTCATGGAAGACTACAGAATGCAACAAATCCTCGCATGTCTATCCCTTTCTGTCTCGCACACACAAATATTGAAAATTGAAAAAGGCTGGTTCCATTTTCTAAAATGTTACAATAAGTTCTTAATAATCTGCCCCCACAGCGCACTAAAACAAAAACAACACAGAGGTCTAATGTCAAATATTTATGAACACTTATGGAATAAAATATTTACAGAATTATTGTGATTACCAACTGCACTGAAAAACAATGTTAATATTTAGACGTAAAAAGTATAAGCAACTTGTTTTAACTGTATTCTTGCTAATGAAATGTTATTACATTTAAACTAAAGTTATTGAACTAATGCTGAGACAAGCTGTTGGGATTTTTTTTTTTTTTACCAAAATAAGTTATATTTTCGGCGATTTGCCGCAGTGCTATTGCATAATTCAGTCCAGATGCAGGTTCCATGCACTGCTTTAAAACTTGTGATGCAGTTGGGGTGGGTGTATCACCGTGCCCATTATTAAGCTCCCTGGTCAGATTATTACAGCCTTATTATCCACATGTGTTGTGTGTGATCCATGTTAGTGTTGTTCTTTTTTTATTACATTGTCATTTATTTACAAGCGATATCCATTTCACAATGTAAGTGTTGTTAAATAATTTTTACATAAAGTTCCTTCAAATTGTTGAATTATCCAGGGTTACGTAATTTCATGATTATTGTTTTAAATGTTTTCATTTCAAATTCAATACAGTTCCCTTCCGCAAAGTGGTTTGTGGGTAAGGTGGCGTCTCACAGGAACGTACCAGATTGCACGGGATCTTGCTCACATGGACTGCAGTTGGTAATGTGTTAAATACGGTTCTCGCAATAAACGGCCGTTTCAAGAACCGACCTGTGTGTGTGTTGTCGTGAAGAGAGTTGGTTGAAAAGATGGTCAGATGGTTTTGAGTCGTATTCCTCTCTCTGCACCCCCTCCTGCCCAGCACAGCGATGATCATTTAAATTCTCAAGGACCGGCAGCACACAAGGCCAGAGGCCGCCTTTGTCTGTCTCTCCCTGCATGTCTCTCCGTCTCTCCCACTCTGGATTCATAGGTGTCCATGCAGGGTACAGGACAACAGCCTGCTCTCCATTAGCATTGCAAATGAACGCACATGTACACGCACACACACACCAGCTCACAGTGCAGGCCAAGCCGTGGTGACCTGTGCTGTGAGAACATGTGCAGGACTGGGCCCTGGCTGCTTCTGCATCAGAAACAGCCCTAGCTTCCCCTGGGGACAGAGTGTTGCGCTTGCCTGATTAACCACTTCTGACAAATCCACTGTGCAATTACAGAAAATCATTCTCGAAAAAAAAAAAAGCTGGATGGAATTTTTAAAAACCATTTTAAAGCATGCAGCATGTCACGGATGCATTATGGTTCACAAAGAATTATTGAATATATTGATTTATTATTGAAGTGCTCATAAACTCATAATCAAGAAGACAATCTATATGACCATTTACATCAATGTGCACACACATCAACAGAAAAAGCTCACAGGTTATTGTTCTGAACCCTTGCAGACCACTATTGTCATGGTAACCAGCCACTTCAGACCAACAGAAAAGCTGTACACATCTAACTGGAATCCACACACACACACCAAAGTAAAAATGGATTTCAGTAGACATGTATTTCCTGTATTGGCCTTTCACTCAGACCCACAAAATGGGAATCTTTAGATGCAGGACTAACAGTCTGAATGAGGGATTCAGTGGCCTGTGGGATTTTCTGATGACTGACCAAGAGGGCAATCTGCTCTCAACGTACCTCCAGTGTAGTCTGGAAACGGCGCCTTCAAACGTAATGCTGTGCATTATTTTATTGCAGCATATTGCATCTCTTACATTATCTCTCTGTGTCTAATAGGGTTCAAGTGTCCAATTAACCCATAATTAAAATCAAACCGCACCAGTACTGTCTGATGTTCTATAAGCAGGACAACTTAGACTCTATAAACATGGCCAGCCATGCTGTGACTTTAACTGTGATTGGGAAAATAATCCTCAAAATGAGAATATTCCACAATATTACACATCCGAGACTCAAAAAGAAAGTCTGCTACCACTAAGCGCTGACGATGATTACACCAAATTGTGGCTGAATTTGTGTAAAGCTACTGCTTTACTGTTAACACAAGGATACACAACGTCATATTTTAGTAATAAACCACCCAGCCCTACGTTAAATAGTATTCCACAGATCAGAACCCCAAAATAAAATCATTTTATGTCAGACTGCACATTGACTGCACTTGTTGCTGCTCTGTGAACCCTGGCACAATTTATTGCACTGCAAAATAAATCATTTTCATGTTGATGTTTTTAACATATTATTATCTTACATATTTGAACTTATAAAATGTTCACTTGATGTAACTGCAATATCATTGTGTCAGTACAATATAAATAAGTTTGGATATCTTGAAGCAACTATACAGTATGTACTTACACAGAAACTCCCAGACACACAGTCTTTCTTTTTTATTTTCCTTGGCACACACACACACACACACACCTCTTCACTCTTCTGCTTTCAGTTCCTCATTCAGAAAGAAGAGCGCAGCACTTGAGATGCTATGATGACAAGCAACCTAGGCAACAGAGGCCATGTCGCTCCCTCCCAGTCTCTCTCTCTCTGGCAGAAAGCCCCACACCCCAGTGCCACTGCTCCCTGTGTGGGACCTGAGGTATTGTGCCTGGGTTATAAAGAACAGGAAATGGGGGGGTTGACCGACTGGGCCCTGAGGTCAGTCCAATCAGTCCAGACTACTATTATCCTCATGATGGATGCAGGCCCATCGACATGGGTGTAGACCTACATACACATATGCACACACACCATATGTGACATCAACAATTCATTTGAAGGGTCAGTGCATTACATATTGATAAAACTAAATACCAGTTCTTCATAGACTATAGACAATATTAAAATGACCACAAAACATTATTATCATCATTTTGGGGCCTAAAATATGTCATGGCTGAAAAAGCATACCTGATAATAATTCAGCATCAGACCATTGCCTTGCTGAAGCATCTTCAAATTCACATTGAGGTTATAGGGTCATGTGAAGGACAGATGAAGAGACTAGCCTGAAGATGCTTGTTTTATGAGTTGAAACAGCCAACAAGTAATATCTTCAGAGCATGATGGCCCTGAAAACGACCTCAAAAGATACAAGTAGGGGGAAAATGGCAGACAAGCTTTTATACAACCTAACTTAACCATAATGCTGCTTTCACTAATGTAATAAAGTACAGTTTGGATAAAATGTACATAATCAAAAAACAACATTTAAGTAAGGTTGAATGAATCGATTTTACATTTGACAATTTGTGTATAAGTAGGATTTATTCTTCTGTCCATTTCAAGCATGACTGTGTGGATTTCTGTATATGACTGTGCATCTGTCTGAGTGAGTGTGTAACCCCAATCGTCGCCATGGAGATGGCAGTTTGCGGGAGACTGGCTGAAGTTAGTGACTCTCTCCGACACAATGGCCACTCTATCAACGCTGATGGGGTCCCATGCAGTGAAATCAAGACTAAGGACACCTAGGGTGTACTGGGAACCTCAGGGGTGGGGCACATGGAACGATGTGGCCTTAAATTACAGCCACCAACCCCCCCCACCACCACCACCACACAACCCCACCCCCACACATTTGCTACGAGCCTGAGAAATTCTGCCTCTTGTGCCGTTCCCATCTCAACAGCTGGCAGACTGGAGAGCCAGCAGAATTCCTTTCAGAAACGTACAGGAATCACATTGGCTGAGAAAAGACATTTTCTTGCAGCAAAGAAAAGTCACAAACTATGACAGAGAAAAATGGAAGAAAAAAAAAATAATAAAATGAACAGGGATCACCTAAGGTTGCGTTTGATCTGGTTAGGAAACGTCGGTCTCCTCCCAGAGCTCTAACTCTGAACTGAACAGTCTGTGATGAACGACCACGGACCACCCCCTACATCCCTCCCCAGCCCCTCGAACCCTCGTTCCCACCCCCATCTGCATTCCTGCCCTCCTGCACAAGTCAATTAATAAGCCATTGGTTCCTCCCCGGTCCACCCATTGCTGAAAGGCCACCCAGAAGCACGCTACCCGGGCTAAAGCCGCTCCTCTGGTGGCCCGCCGGAATGCCAAGCACTTTGGGAATTAACCAAAGGGTGGGGGTGTCTGTAGAGAGGAGGATGGGAGCATCAGCATCACCTGTACTACAGGGACCACTAGATGGGAAAAGATGAGGGGGGAAGACACTAAACCTCCACACTTTCCAACCACATACACCCTTCACTCAGGATTTTTGGAAAAGCAAGTCCAGTCTGACGTGCTGCAGAACAAAAGAAAATCTCAAAACCAGAATTTTATTTTTTGGACTACTATAAAAAAAGCATCAGGGAAAAGGTTAACAATGTGTATTTTGAAATATAAGCAAGACCTTCAAAGTGGCCCCGTTCTCCAGATCGAACATGCGCCTCTGGACGCTCCTGCAGGGCAAGAAGAAAGTAGACTATTATAAACAGTCTTATTATTCATGACTCATAATAAGAATTAAAAAGCATTTTTTTCACACTAAACTTACATTACATTCAGACTAATTACATTCAGAAGCTTTTAACCAATTCAATACCTTTCTTGGAAAACACAGATTGGTAGGTAGAGAATTAAATAAAAAAAAAATGCAAAAAGATGCAAAATGCAAAAGATGCAATTTTAATTGCAGTCGTGCTTCCTATTGCAGTTAGTAAGGTTTTGTTGTTCAGTCGAGTTTAGTCAGACTAATTGTTCCTGCTCCTCTGCTGGCATGCGGGACGAATGACTTTTTTTTGTTTGGTTTGTTTTAGTTGCTTCTGGACTTGAGGAGCGCCTCCTTGGTGGTTTCTGACAGTGTGCACAGGGTGCCTGGAATCGTCCACAGTGGCCAGAAGTCTCTTCAGGGTCCTCCTCAGGTCCTGATCAGCTTTTCCAGCCAGGATGATTCCCCCGGAAAAAAATTACTTATTTTAGGCTGGAAAACACCTCTGGTGTGAATCGGGTATTTGTTCATTCATATATATATATTGTGTATAGTGGTTTTTTTTAATAATAACCAACTATGTAACTACAGCATCCGTTTTAATGCCAAGATTGCCCGTCCTTACCAGCGACTCCAAAAGAACCGCGTCAAGACGTGGAGTGCAGCGCCACCTGCTGGCACTGAGAGGAAAGCTCAGGCTTGGTAAAGCAGCACAAGCCACCGACTGCACCGACAAATGCTAAATTAACATATATATATATATATATATATATATAATTAATTTTCGCTTAATTACCAGCACGAATATGTGAGTAGAAGCCGCTGACGAGACAAGTGTTTAACCGTCTAACTTAGCGGCGCTATGCTAACTCCACACAACTTGCTAATCATACTAGTCAACATTTACATTTACATTTACAGCATTTACCAGACTTACAATCAGTAGTTACAGGGACAGTCCCCCTGGAGCAACTCAGGGTTAAGTGTCTTGCTCAGGGACACAATGGGATTTGACCACAGTGGGATTTGAACCCGGGTCTTCTGGTTCATAGGCGAGTGTGTTACCCACTAGGCTACTACCACCCTGTCAACATTTGTGAATCATTAAACACGAAATATTGCAGGCCAGTTTCCCAGGCATGAACGCATATACGGCGTCTGTGACGCATAGTAAGTGACGAGTAGTAAGCAGAAAGCAAGGATAGGAAGGATGATCGTGACACGTTGACCTGCATAACAATATTAGGAAAGGGAAATTTTGAACTGCTAAATTATTATTATTATTATTTTTTAAGTAGGATTAAATATTCCCGTTTCTGTTTTAGTGGAAACATATAAACCATGTAAAACAATCAACATCTCATGCAACAAAATCACGATGGATATGTAGACCAAGTGCACCATTTAGACAGTGTTCTAAAGTTCAAGTTCGATATTAATGAACAATAAAATTAACGAAAGGACACCTTCACCACAGTTACAGACACAGTGTTGGTAGCAGTAACCTTTTTAATCTTTATTTAGCGTGACAATAAATCTGTATTCATAATACAACGTATTAAATCTGTAAAGCCCTTTTTTTATTTCAATTAACACCTTAAATATATTAAAACCACAAAAACACTCGCACAAAAAAACCTTACATGACCACACTCACAAATTTCTCTGGACTTTTTTTTCTTCTTTTCTTTTCTCCGTCGTAAAAACACTTGTAAAACTCTTTATGCTGACATCCACACAAACCACACAGACATTGAACACATAAAAACACTGAAATCATTCTAACAATTAATCCGCTCATTTCAGGAAACCAGAACAAATGTAAAGGAGATTGCAACATGGTTTGGTTATTCTATGGCTTAGCATTTACAGTATTTACACTACAAAAGTCCTTCAACTGTAAGTAGGCCTGCACACCCTACCATTTCAGGTTCAAAGAGTTAAATGCAAAATGTTAGTCTAGCCCAGCTAGATGTTTTTTTTTCTCTCTGCTATTTTTACCATGATCAATGCATAAATATCCGATATGTTGCTGATGCTGCCCAGTGTGAGGTGTTGCAAGTGCTGCGGCTGGGGTGCAAGTATAGGCCCGAAGCCAGTGTGAATACTGCCCCCTTGTGGCTGAGTAACATTGGAGTCAACATTGGAGTGGATGGGAATCACAACCAACCATGGCGGTCATGTACAAAAACGGTTGGCTGAAATATGTGGTACGATCCCTCCTGCATGAAAGTCAGCGTAACTGATGTTGCATACATGACAAGAATCCAGCAGTGCAAAATAGCAGCAGTGATCCACTGATAACTGATATTTCTGAAATTCCCTCCTGAAAATCCATGCTAAGCAAGTGGGGAATGTGTTTATGACTGCTGTTAGAAGGCATGTCTCTCTCCAGAGCACGAGAGCTCAACATCTTATGATTTACCCGAAAAACACTTGACGGTCACAGTGATGGAGTCAGGGGGGAGAGAGGGGGCAGAGAGAGATGAAAAAGGAAGCTATGAAAATAGAGCTTCAGAAAATGTGCCATGCAGATTCCCAGCGATATAAATGAAAAGATGGAGAATCCACACAGAAACAGTTGAACTGGCCTGATCTGGTTCATGATCTCATCCCTCTCCTGTTTTTGAAGGAACCAGTCAGTACAGATGCTACAAAGTCAGCAAATAAGCAACTTGTTTTAAATCAAATAAGTGAGCTGGTTTTTCTTCCCCACCCTCCACAGTTTCTGCCGATTTCACTAAGACGCACCAAAAGATGCCACCCATCAGTGACCACTTCAAAACTGGTTCACCACAGTACTGAGGAAATAAGTCAGGGCAGCAGCGGGTGCAACGTTCTTTCATGTGGATCATGCATGTTCTTACAGGCATGAACAAGACAGATCAAAAGTTGTGCAACACAGACAGGAACATAATGAGGAAGTGGGAGGGGAAAATATATATATACACATACACACACACACCTCACCAAAACTGACAGTCGCAAGGCAACGATGAACAAATGTAAGACTGCAGGAGCCTGACCTTGAACTAAATGATAAAACATGCAGAAAAAGACAAAAAAAAAAAAAAAAGTATTAAAAAAAGTCCCGTTTAATGGCATCACAAATTAGAAGGTAGTAGATGCTTTCAAACTTGAAAAAAAGTGTGTAGCTGTAACCAGTTCATGTTGCCCATAAAAACACTCAGGTTCTGAGTGTGCTGCACCAGAGGGAATTTCAAGAGCTCTTCCACAATATCCCTGCAGGGTCAACAAGGGACCCCGTCTCTGATTGGCCCCTACTATGTTGTGTCTCCCAGGTTTGTGTGTGTGCCTGTGCCAGCATTTCGCTGAAATAAGTGCACAAATCAGTGACCTGGAAGAAAAACATACATTTGAAAAAATGAACTGAACTAAACTTGCATAGGATGCATCATCTTGGCCTAGCATGTGGAAAACAAAATGTGTGTGGAATTCTGTTTGTTTGTGTGAAAGTTGTACTGCCTTTTCCTGCCCAACTCTGAAGCGGACAACTGTGCATCAGAGCAAATAAAGAGATATTTTGGCAGTTGCTAAAACACATGTGCACACACTGTCACAAACCACAAAATCCACTGAAAACCACTGAGACACAGGAGAGAAGAAAAAAAAACAACAACTCACATCCACAATCACATGATCTTCATCTGCGAGTTACACAAATGCTGCCATTGCACAAATCCTCACGAGACACCGGCCAGGCCACAGGGCTGTACTTCTGAGAACAATCTCAGGGCTGTCCAATAGGAGGACAGGTAAATTCTAAAACAAAGAAACTTTTTTTTTTTTGTCTTTAACTGATACATTGGCTGGTTTGTTTATGTAAAGAACTGCTCTCATTGGCTCAGTGCACTGGTGGGGGAAAACCTAATTTTTCATGTTCAAAGCACAAACGCTTGTATGATGTGGCTTCAGTAATAGCTAATAAAGCAAAATCTCCACCCACCTAGTGTTAAAGTCCCTTCCCCAATGCCATGTCTGTTATATATAAAAAAAAACATTAAAAAAAAAGAGAGGACAATTCCCACATAATCCTGTTGCCTGTTTTCTTTTTTCCCCTCCAAGGGCCAAAGCATTAGCTACTTTATTTATTTATTTATTTTTAAATGTGCTTATAAAAACCATCTATCATAAATAGCAGGGTCCAATCTATCTCTCTTCGTGATGTATTTTATATTTACACACACACAAAAGTAAAATTTAAATATGCTTAGTCAATTTGGTAAAATAATTTAACATAAATGCTTCCATCATATAAAAACTATATAAATAAATACTATGGTTTGGTTCCTTTCATTCTCATATAGAAAATATATATGTAGTGGCCAGTGCAGCTCCTCTCTTCTTCTTGAACTCTATCCAAACATGTTGCCTCTGGGACTGCGTGCGCACACACTTACACTCATGTGGTCGTTGTATACACACACACACACACACGGTCACTGCTGACTGTGGTCCTATTGCTAATGGTGATAATGGTGTGTGTGACTGCATCGTTTTTTTTCCGTTTTGGTTTCTTGCATGTTTTATGTTGTGTGTGCGCGTTTTTTTTTTTTTTTTTTTTTTTGCAGTTAGGCATGCGTGTGTCCATGCATGATGGCCAAACAGCGGCCGTCCAGGCTAAAGGGATGGACACTAGAGTCTGTCTGGCGGACGTCTAGAAACTCTCATTCTGAGAACTGGAAGGCGGTGGCAGCAGGGACGACAGACTCAGACCCCTCTTCCTCCTCTTCCTCTTCAGGCCCCAAAGCCAAAGGTGTTCTGACCAAGGGCGGGGCAGCTCCCGTTTCCCCGCCAACTGGTGGGGTCTTGTCGTGTGACTGGGAGGAGGAGCATGACGATTGCGTGCTGTCACTGGAACTACTTCGCGTGCTGGTGCTCGTCTTTTTCATCTTCCTCCTCTTTGCCAGCGGGGCCTTATCTACCGTCTGCAGCCGGAAACCCTCACGTTTACACTTCTTAAAGGCCTAAAAGAGCAGAAACCACACCTTTCAACACTCTGTCCACGCAATCCAATGCACCAGCATTACATTACAGAGATACAGCAACTAGCCCTGCAGTCGTCATGGTGGGCTGAGTCGCAGAAACGGACCACTGATGAACGGGATTCCATTGCCGAGAGTTTTCCTTCCTAAACAACTAGTTGCTTTTCAAATCACCTATTCCAGTGTACTGGAATAACCCCTGCCAGGAAGCGTTCACTCCAGCCTGACCTTAATTGGCCTCAGGTCTTTCTTAATAGCCTAATAATGAAGATGATTGGTTGTAAGCTGTGTGGCTTTGCCTGGAGGTGCCACTCCAGGAGCAGGATTGAGAAACACTGTCCGAACACTAAGAAACACTAGGCATCTAATGACACCAACGCAGAGAAAATTAACTAATTGTTTCACATTGGGGTGCTTAGCAACCTCTGTTACCCGTTCAGCTATGTGGTTGTAATTAGTTAGCGAAAATTCTAATAAGGAAGCCATTAAAATGGAGATATAATCATGATTGCTAAAGGTCCAAACACTCCCCACAATTATGAAGTGCCTCTGGAACAATCCCTTCATCGCATCCTCCTTTTTCTGCTCTCTGTATTCACCCCCCAATTCTCACATTGAAGGTGGCTTTGACGCAGGTGTGGACGGTGGCTGTAGAAGAGCCCAGGATGTCTGGCGTCATGAGTGGATTGGAAGAGAGCTGGCTGTCGGCCTGGAGCCAGGCGTTGTGGCGCAGACCGCTCATTTTGATGCGTTTGTTTGGGTCCACCGTCAGGAGCTCTGAGCATCAACAAATACACACACATACACAACTTAGCAAACCTAGTTTTTGTAAATAATGACGACAACAATCAGAAGAAAAACCCTGACCAACCTTGGATCAGGTCCTTAGCCTGCTGGGATACATTTCTCCAGGCTTCTCCTTCGAAAGAGAAGTCCCCCTTCTTTATTTTCTTCATGATCTCCTCTGCACTGGTGTGGGTCATGCTCTTCTCCTGACACTGGAAAGGCACCTGACCCGAGAGCATGGTGTACTGAAGCACACCAAGTTGGGGAGAGAGAAAACATGGAGCCTTCATGTTGGGGTGACAAAAAATTATATAAAAATGTGTGTAAATGTATTATTTAAAAGAAGCAGTTCCATCCAAACCAAGGAAGTACACATTTATGCATTGATTTTTCATACAGATGGAACTTGGTTTTGGCCACAGCAAGTTTATATGACCTGAATGTGATAAATGCAGACATCTCTTATCCCTTCCTCCTTCCTCTTCCTCTACTCTGTACTTCCTCTTTAATCCTCGGTGCCTGCAGCCGCGTTAACCCGTTTCCTGACCCATCTCTCGTTCGGCAGAACCCCGCGCTCCTGCTTGCTGACCCGTCTCGCTGCCTGAGAGCAGAGATTCAGTGCTGCAGCGCCGCAGACGAGATGCCGTTCGACAGAGAAGAGGCTCAGAGGCCTGGAGCAGGGCAGGCAGGGCTCGGGGCTTGACGAAGTGAGTGCGGCGGGGACAACAGGAGAACAAATGAAGTGAGTTCCGCTCTTTCATATCTGGGTCTTCCCCTCTGTACAGAACGCTACACACTGTAGGTAAATAGTTCCTTCCACGACTGAACACGGTCACTACGCCTACGCAACTCAACACCTTAACACAGTGTCACCTCAGTTTTTTATGCATGACTACCACAGTACTGATGCTCCACTATGTCATTTGACTGGCCCAGCTGTCCAAATATGTAAGATAAGTGACATTATGCCCCCTTCAGCTTGTAATTATTTGGATTTTCCCCATTAAAATCACACACCAAAACCAGGACAAGATAAGCTGGTGGTAAATCCGTACCATGCTGGAGCACTGAACTGGACAGCTTTACATTTCGTGCCTGCTGTTGTACGGGTCACTTGTTTTGCAAATGTTATCCTTTGTGATGCCGCTGTATGACCACTTCCAGGTCAAAGCCCAAAGGGGATTGTGGGGCATGCACAGAACTGAACATATACATGCAGGGGAGCAGCTCAACTATGGAATGAAATTGAAATTCTTAGACTAACTCACCCAAAGTAAAATGTCTTTTTTTTTTTGTGTCGTGTAAATGTACTGACTGTGCGATCACACCACACTGCTCCATGGATACACGTAAAACCACTCAACACCAGTGAAAACGTGGTCGCCAACGCTTACCAGGATGACCCCTAAGCTCCAGAGGTCACATGACTCATCATAGCCATCGTAGGTGAGGATCTCAGGTGCGGCATACTGCAATGTGAAGCACGGCGTTTTTAGCAGCTGGTTGTCGGGTGGTTTGAGTCGAGCGAAGCCGAAGTCGATCACCTTGATCTCAGAGTTCTCGCCCTCGTCAGTGAACAGCAGATTCTGCAAGGTTGACGTCTGCATCAAACTCAAAGCTGACCGAGAACATATATATATTTTTTTTTTTAAAGCGGTGCAGGAATGTTCCATCTAAGCCAGAGGCGATCCCTGCATGAAGATGGGTTACGAGCTCATCGCCTCAATCCTGAATCAGTCCGTACATTTTACTAATAAAAAGTTACCCAACTAAACTATTTTATTTACAGTCTGATATGGTCGATTGACAGCAGTAGTTAAAACGGAGTCGGCAGTCGAGAGTATAATATAAGAAGTGTATGCGTGCCAGCGATTGCGTCGGTGGTAATGTATGTGTGTGCACGTCCACAAATGTGAAATGAATGTGCATGCAGCATACCTCGGGTTTGAGGTCTCGGTGGACCACTCCCACATCGTGCATGTGGCTGACGGCCGACACCAGGCGCCGCATTATGCGGCTCGCCTCCGTCTCGCTGAAGTGCCGCTTTCGCCGAATCCTCTCCAACAGCTCACCCCCCCGCAACAGTTCCAGCACAAGATATGTGTGGAGCTACACACATCCGCCAACATACGGCACACAGCCAATACATGCATACACACACACAAAAAAAAAAACCCCACAAAAACACACACATATTTTATGCATAAATTTGCTTAATTCACTTATGTTCAAGTACAGTATTCTTCACCAGGCCAATTTGCAGAAATAAAATGCAAACATAATGAGCCTGAACAATGAACAGTCACTTAAATTGTGCTGAATCCATGAAGTAAACACCCCACACACCACTGCACCTGCAGCGGTAAGTAGGTGGGTCTGCCTCCCACTGCCTGGTGTGCCAGCCTACATTTCCATTTCAGAGCGAGTGCATGAAGATTCATCCCAGTTTTACAGAGCTGGTGAGAACACTTATCTCTACCTGGTCATGGTAGATTTCGTGTAGCTTCACAATGTTGGGATGGCCATCACACAGCTTGAGAGCAGCAATCTCCTTCTGTGTCTGAGCCTCCATTCTTCAGAGGGGGGAAAAATATAATAATAAGTTTAGTTTAAAGCATTTTTTTTGCTTGTTAGCTGAGGTCTATACATTTATAAGCTGATCACCAAATTGATATGGAGTAGGTCCCCTTTCTGCTTTCAAATCACTTCTGACCCATCAATAAAGGGACTTCACTAGTCCTCTGGGGGTGTGCTGTAAAAATATGACTTAATATTGCTTTTGCTGGTGGACAGGGGTTAGCATGGGCACCCTGATCATACACAATGAACTGATTTTAATTTCTGATACCATTCTTTCAGAACCAGCAAAAAAATTCTGCACACCAGAAACATCCTACAAGAGATGGTTTTGGAGATGACCAAGTTGTCACCGTTTAAAGATTTGTTCCAATCGTCACACTTCTATTTTTTTCCTGCTTCCAATTAATCAAATGAGGTGAGGTGAGCAGCCACACACTTTTAACACACAACTTGTTGGCCCCTGATATACAGCAATTGAGATCCTACAGCCATAGATTAGTAGCCATTTAAAGAACACTACAAAATGAAATTATATTGAAAATAATTTGCTATTAACCAAATGATAGAAAAATACGACAAGGGAAAGGACATCTATCCTCCACTTCACCTCCTCAGCATCCAAACACTTTTACCAATCACCAAAATGAATTTACAAGCATCAAATTATACCAAAGGATAGGTACTATAGGCCGGAAGTTCATGTTTGCTGGCTGCTGACAGAAATTGAGCTTCAGCCCACCAAGATTTACAGCTCTAATGTAAAGTACACTGCTGCTTTATGTCTAAGGCTGCGCCTCTCAGATGTAGAGTCAGATCACTGGACAAAGCTGATATTTATATATTTTTTCTTTTTGCAGCCAAGTTGGTACGCCAGACATCCGGCGTGGTTGATGACAATATTTGCACAATTTTCCGGTGGACTGACATGTATCCAAAGCCTCTGTTCTGTTTCAGCTCTACTGAATGCACTGCACTGTTGTGGGAAAGCATTCCACCACATTATATTGTACTGATTTTTACATGTACCTCTTGCTGACTATCTTCACTGCGTACATCTGGCCACTCTTCTTGTGCGTGCACTGGCGGCAGATGGAGAAGCTGCCCTCCCCCAGGGCGTTCTCCTTCAGGTCCAGTTCGTAGTTCATGTAGAAGGGTGAGTCCTGTGCAGAATGGATTAGGTTAGGAAGGATGCATACTTTCCACACTTTTCCTGTTCTTTACTGATGAAAACGTCCAGACGCTCTACCACTGATGACTGGTGGCATAGATAAAACTCACCTTCATCATGGCACTACGAGCTACAGCGGCAGATCCAGGCCTCTCCTGAGATCCACACAGTTGGACTGGGTCATCCATTACCGCGTTCCGCTTGAACAGAATGGAGGGAGCCATAAAAGAGTAGCCCTACATAAAAAAAACAAAATAAAAAAAAAACACTTGTGTGAAGAGTCTATGAAGACTGGAAGTGTGTGGGGATGGTACGTTCACTGGAACCTTGACTGTTTGGTTATGGTTATGAGTCCATTTCCTTACCCACTGAGCAGGTTCTCCTAGACCTTGCCCTGGAGGGGGGGGGTTATCTACGCTGAGGTTACCAAAATTATATTGCAAACATGAGCATCCAGTCCACAGTACTGCTAGGAGGATGGCTGGAGGACACAGATGCGGACGTGGGGTGAGAGGAGGCAGCGGGTCTTGGGTACGGAGTGGCTATATTACAGAATGTTTTTCTGCCATTTCAAAACAATCTTCTTTGGTTTTCCTGCTTGGAGAATCATACATTTTTAAACAACTAGTCTGCATTATTTTAAGAACCACTGAGCCCGCAGCCTTGTGCAAAATAGTTCTATTATTTTGTAGGTTCCTGTGTGCTCTTATACTCCAGGAGCCCTTATGTAGGACAACCTCTTCTGACAAACATGTCTACATTTAGTCATTCAGAATGACCTCCACACAACCTTACTGTGGCAGTCTGCCTGTAGCAGTTTAGGTTTTCCTAATGTTAACCTCAACATTTTTATTGCACACTTCCATCCTGTCTTCTGAGTATTTCTGTAGCTATAGACTCTGAGGAATCATTTAAATGGTTGTACAATCAAAATAATTTCAGTTTAGAGCATTTTAGTGTAGAGCATTGTTGAAATAAAATTGTAAAAAAACGTTCACTGACAATCTTTAAGCTCCTAAAATATAGCTAACAGTAAAATGCGAATCTTCCAGATGATTAAAACTAATTAGCCAGGAATTAATGCTGGACTGGATTCAATAACATATTTCTCACTGGACAAAGTTCCTACTTCCCTGACTCATTTTCCTTTCTCTTTCACATACACACACCCACACAAAACACACACACACACACACACACACACACACACACACACACACCTACAGCTGTGCCAAACAATAGTGAAATGGAAGCATGGATGGACGGAAGGATGGAAGCAGGAGATGAAAAGATGAAAACGCTGTTAATTGCAAGGCTTCAATATTTGATTGCCGAGCATTCTGAGATTGCATCTTGGCACCGCATTCAACCTAATTTTGTTTTGTGAGGAGGAGCACGGACACGAGCGAAGACGAGGGGGGAGAGAGAGGGAGGAAGACACGGAGCGATAGGGGTTGAAAGTTGTGATGGCAGACGCCGTAATCGCCGACACAAACGCGGGGGCCTCGCAAAATTACCAGGGACGAAAATTCCAGCGCAAGTGTTTTCAGGCATCATTTAGGGGAAAAATGGGGTGAGATGAAGCTGGTAATCAAAGACGCCTTTTTTTCGGTGAATGATGGAGGCAGACACACTTGCTCTCTCAGACTCCAACCCCTCATTCTGACACCGAGGCCCATTCACCTAACGCTATTGATCTGCCAGACTGGAGTATCCAGCAGCCAATCACGCACCGACGTCCCATTCATCGCCACAGACATCAGCTGGCGCCTGAGCTATAGGCCACATTAGCGCTGAAAGCCGTTTCCAAAATAAGTCGTTCACATCTGATCCCGCCCCCACAAACCGAATCCACGGCAAACGTCTGAATAATTACATGCCTGCGCTAACTCCTCTACTGTTCCCCTGAATGGCGAGGAGATGAGACGACTGCCAACACGGCCCCTGACGAGAGTCATCGAGCATCACTGGAGCTTCTGCTTCCACCACACCAGGGCTATTCAGATCTGGCCAGCAGGTCCAAATACGGCTGCGGGGGACTATTCATGCGGGGGGTTAATCAAATAATCAGAGCTGCTGATTGGCAGAGGGTATTGACACCTGACTCGCAGGTAAAGGGAGGGAGGGAAACTCATGGTTCATTCTGCCAAAATAGTCTTTTGAACAGGCTAAAGCCAAGGTGCAAATTATAGGGCACCTTATATGGAAGCTTCCAGGAAAACCTGACTCCCCGGTCTAGAACGAAAAACAGAGCTTTAAAAAACGGTCCAAAATAAAATAAATAGATATTTTTACAGGAACCAGTATTTTTATTTGCTCCTGCCTGTTCATGACTAGTACTTTTCTCCTGTTTATTTTTAATAAAATGTACACCTTTTGACATAAAAAGATGGAAATAAAAGTCTGGCAACATTAAGCCAAAACATCCATTGATTTATTGTGTTTTTAACATCACTTCTTAGCTCATGTCTGATTTCTGATATGCAGGAAATTAAGGTAAAAAAACAAAACACATACTTGCGCATGTCACCAGATAATGTGTGCGAGTGATTAAATTAACTACAGTTTTAAAACACTATGACGATGTGGAATAATGTGCCTCTAATGAAGCCCATAAGAGGCAACTAGAGATGCAGGACATGAGCTATCAAGATTATGAGGGACAAATCACACCCAAATAACAGCCAAAGTATTCTTCTCTTTGAACATAAATATCTCTGGTTGTGCTTTTTAATTATTTTTATTTTAATTATTCTTGTTTTATTATATTTTATTTTCCCCATTGTTCTATTTTATTTACTTTTATAACTTTAATATATGCACAGTCAAAACAGAGTGGTTCAAGATATATTTCACTGCGGGTTGTACTGCTATAACTATGCAAATGACAAAAAATACAATAATTTATGTAAATTTGCTAAAGGATCTTCGGATCTAGTGCCACTCATTGTGGCCATTTGTTGTGGAAGCTCCTTGGAGAAGAGCGTAGAGCTATTTACATTTACAGCATTTATCAGACGCTCTTATCCAGAGAGACTTACAATCAGTAGTTACAGGGACGGTCCCCCTAGAGACACTCAGGGTTAAGTGTCTTGCTCAGGGACACAATGCTAGTAAGTGGGGTTTGAACCTCGGTCTTCTGTTCTTCACATGCTAGGCTGCAACCACCCTGTTATGAATCCTGAGGGACGGGCAGCATGCTCACCTGAAAAATGCGGTCACAGTTCTGGGGTAGGGCAGCAGGAGAGTAGGTGGGGTCCATCTCTGTGAACTCCTCCGCAAAGTTGCTGACGTCCAGCTCATCCCGGATAACTGGTTTAAAGGGCGCTGGGACCTTCTTGGCAGCCAGATCCTCCCAGTTGATTTTCTGAGCGTAAACCGAACGTAATAAATAAAGAGCGGCAGACGTTTTCTGAAGTCCAGCTGTCTGGAGAGAGTGTAAGGGTGTGAGCACCTGATAGAAAGGGTGGCTCTTCACATTCATGGCTCCCGTGGGACCAGAACCAAGCCTCTTCTTTGGATCTTTGACCAGAAGTCGCTGGATGATGTCTTTGGCCAGGGGACTCATGTCCTTGGGAAAAGGAGGGTCCTTCTTGAGTATTCTCCTAAAATAAGGATTGCAAAGGAACATAAAACAAAACATCCATTAAATTAATTCCCTAAATATATCTCTGATCTCTTTTTATCATGCAGAATCAATGAACTGCAAAACCCAGAATAACTTTTTGTTCTCTCAGTTTATTTGTTGTACCAAATCTCAACAACAACACTACATAGAACTCCAGCACTTTCACTTTCACCTTCAATCACTCCGGACTCTTTTGCACAAATCACTCTGTGCTTTTTACTTTACTGCTCTTTTTTTATGGCTCTTTTCTCTTTTCTTTAAACATTGTCTTTAACTCATTTGCACACCTTCACCCTACCAGTTACACATATTTGATGTTAAAGACGTAAAAGTAATATTTGGTTATGTTTGCAATATTTGCATATTGGTTCATTGTATACTTGCAACATTTGCAATACTGTGGTCTGTAGTAGTCGCAAAAAGCATTTCACTGCACATCATACTGTGTATGACTATGTATGTGACAAATAAAATTTGAATTTAAAGCTCCCCTATTATTTATTTAATTTTGCTTTTATATAGATGTTATTTGTCCCCTAATAATATATCTGAACTCTCTTTCAAAAATTCAGCTGTGGTGCAGAATTACAGCAATTTCTTTTCCACCAGGATGCGCAGTTTTGGTATCTGTAGCTTTAAATGCAAATAGGGGGAGAGAGGCGGGTCGAGGAGAGGAGTGGCCAATAGAAGTGTTTAGGAAGTAGTTTCTGCATTTTCTCAGAAAAAAAAAAAAATCTAATTAAAACCCACTGGTTCGTTAAGAGTCTAGCGTGTGCTAATTTTCTCATCCAAATCACGGAGCAACTGCAATGCTTTGCACATTTGGAAGGGTAACCGTTCCCCTTACGATGACATATGGGGAGAAATTCCAGATCCGACCGTCTGAGCTGCCGCTCTGTGAATGGTGAAACAGAATGGCCAAAGCACTTTTTAGACCTCTCGACATTTCTGGCCACTGCAGGACCATAGACAGGCTGGGGGGAACTCGTATTAATGTTAAATAAGTGAAATTTTCATAATAGGGGACGTTTAAAAACCACACAGGAGCACGATGGTGTCAACTTAGAAAGGTGAGGTGAGAGGTGTGACTGCAGGTGTGGCAGGCACGCTGTTTACTTGGCGATTTCCATGTGCGAGTTCTCACTGCCATCCACTGTGAAGGGAGACCCGCCCGTCAGCAGCTCGTACATGAGCACACCGAGGCTCCACCAGTCCACAGCCTGAACACAAACACACACATACACCTTTACCTTGTGCACACACTCATTAACTCTCGCACACAGCACAGGGTAAACAGTGTAATTCTGCAGCGGTGAACCGATGACTGCGGCCTCCGCTGTATTATTAGTACGCCGGTGAAGTAACAGCAGCACAATCGGTCTTCTTTCTGTGATTACAGTAATTACCGAATTCAGCGGCTAGACACAGACACCAAACGAACGATTGAGCCTGGTGTCCTCGATCCGGGTCTCTTCGGAACATGTATGGATATTCATTAACTTGGTGAAACACAATTTTGAATTTTTTGGGGCTAATAAATAGATGAATAAAAGTATAGATATCTATTCCCAGGCAGAATAAAAGCACACAACATGATTTCAAACTATCAGGTGAACAGGACGACTGAACCCATGCCGATAATGATCTCATTATCTTCTCTATCTATTAATCTCACTGTTGTGAGGAAATTTCCAATGTGCTTAAAAAAATGGAGGATATCTTTATTTCTGTCTCAGCACGCTTCCATATCAGAGAGCTTCTGGGGTCACATGACTCATTGTTCACCCAACAGATCAGAAAGAGCGACACTCTTCCAGCAGGTGGTGCTACCTTGTCGTGACCAGACACCCCTCCTTCCACAATCTCTGGGGCCATGTACTCTATGGTGCCGCAGATGGAATAGGCTCTCTCCACCTGTGATCAAACACACACACACATTTTAATTCAAAGAACAGCAGACACAATCACTCTCTTATATCTAAACAATGATCATTGTCTGGATCATCAGCCTGTTAACCGCTGTGTGTGAAGACAACGGAAGGCAAGTGAGAGCTTTAATAGGTCAAAGGACACACACACACACAAAAGAACACATATACACAAATACACGTATAGAAGTGATTATCTCTCTCTCTCCCTCCAGCACACACAAATACACACTGATACAGAGAGAAGTGGACAAGGAGTAGAAATAAACATAACATAGAATAATGAAACATCCAAATACTTACTTCATCAAACTCTTTACTGAGGCCAAAGTCTGTGAGAACAATGTGGCCACTTGAGTCCAGAAGAATGTTCTCCAACTTGAGGTCCCGGTAGACAATTCCCAGCTGGAAAAAAACGATGGGGGTCAGAATGTGGGGGCAGTGGTGGCCTTGTGGGTAAAGTAGCTCCCTGGATGCCTTTCATGGCTGAGCACTTCTCATTTCAAAGCTCAAATTCAACTTTAAGGTGATGGGTTAAAAGCAGAGGACACATTTCATTGTGTGCACAGTGTCCTGTGCATCACAAGGATACTCTCTTCACTTTCACTGCATCTCTTTACAGTCTTGCCACAAATAAACCCATAAGCATTCATATAATAGCACAGCACAAAAAAGCACCATTACATAACATATTATTAATAATCAAGATATCTTATGGTGCAGTGATTATACTTAAGAACAGAGAAAATGATTCACTTCATAAGGCTGACACACACACACACACACACACACACACACACACACAGCAACAGCAGACAAGCTGTGCCTGTTTCATTTCCACTCCGCCTGCAGGTCTCCACATTAAGACCCATTAATTGGTTCAGGAAATAAGCAGCCAGAATCTGTTTACAGGCCAATCAGGGCAGTGCTACAACATCCACTTCAGCTGCAGCACTCTGCATCCTTACAGCGTCTCATCTGGTTCATAAAACAGGTCACCGCTCGGCTCAGCAGCACCAGCCTTCAGTCCAGTAGCAGAGAATCAAAGGGCTGAACAGAAGCCATTTTCTTATATGAAAGAATTCTGTGGTTGTGCTTATTAATCTGCCTTATTCCGATCAGATATCGTTATCGCAACACAGACATACATCCTGCGTACATACTGCCACAGACAGGCAACCTTATTCTGCTTCGTATAATTCATACAGACGGGTTAGGTTACTGACCTAACCTGGTTAGGTTACTGACTGGCAAGGCTAATGCACACAAGATGTGGGTAAACACTTTTAAACAAAGAAAGGAAGGACCAGTTAATTGTCATTCATTAATATTAACCCTGGCGATTGCCAGTGGCCACTGTTTCTCTGTAGTGTTGCATTCATTTGTGCCCTGGCCAAGAGCTGTATATGAACGACAGTTACTCTTTCAAAGATGATCCAATGCTAGTACAGTACACTGCTGGATGAAACGTGCAGGGTGGTAGTAGCCATGTGGGTAACACACTCGCCTATGAACCAGAAGACCCAGGTTCAAATCCCACTTACTACCATTGTGTCCCTGAGCAAGACACTTAACCCTGAGTTACTCCAGGGGGGACTGTCCCTGTAACTACTGATTGTAAGTCGCTCTGGATAAGGGTGTCTGATAAATGCTGTAAATGTAAATGTAATGTGCTCCACCCAGTGTTAGTCAATTAAAAACATTTTAATTTAAAATCCAGTGAGGTTATTCTACCTGATGTAGGTGCTCCAGTGCCAGGGCGATCTCACCACTGTACAGAGCCACAACCTGCTCTTTAAAACGCACACGCTGGACGAGGTGCGTGAAGAGCTCGCCTCCGTTTACATAATCTGCAACAGAGACCATCTGGTGTGAGCAAAACACACACACACACACACACACACACACACACTAGCATACACACCTGTAGTTGACTGATGTTCAATAAATAACATTAAAACCAAGACAAAGAATTAGAAACGATTTTTAAAATAGCTTATTATCCAAACTGTATAGTGCTTCTGAATAAATATTTCCTCAAACACATCTTAAAAAGTGGTGATGTTCAACACCTAGACAAAACGTGTAGCACAATTTTCATTTATTTAATAATAACATCTGAATAATTTATTAACAGCAGTTTGTTAGGGGCAGGTTTACTATTCAAGAATTCTTCTTAGGCTGTTCTATATTAAACATTTCTGTGAATAAAAAAATAAAAAAAGATCATTTGGGCACAATTTTTCGTCCGCTTAGCACTAGGAGTAGTCAAAAACACGATCTTCGATGATGTTTTTATAAAGACGGGTTTTTGGAAGATGGGAGGAGGCCACTGCTTCGTCAATCGGGATGATTTACACCATCGCCTGCCACACTTTCAAGGGAAATTTCTTACTGCTGCAAGTCAGGAGTATAATGAGGTCATATGACTATTGGGGTGCGGGAAAGTAGGGTGCTAGTAGCTTATGATCCAGAAGGCCACAAAGTCATAGGTCCAATCCTTACTTGTCCCTGCAAATGATGAAGTCACTCTAGAACAGGGCGTATCCTGCTACATACCCAAAATGAGGTGCAGCTTGGTCTCTGTCTGGAAGGCGTAGTGGAGCGTGACGAGGAAAGGCGACTGGCGGATGTGTTCCAGCACCTGCCGCTCGGTGCGGGTGTGTTCCGCCGTCTTCGCTTTCTGCACGATGGAGGCCTTCTTCAGCACCTTCATGGCGTACAGCTTCCCCGAGTCGTGGCCACTGACCTTCCGCACCAGGAACACCTTTCCATAGGCTGACAAGGGAGAAAGGGACGTGGTCGCTTTCCATGTCTGGTTTGTGCGCGTGTTTGTATGAAATGGATGTTGCTCACCTCCTGTTCCTAGAACTTTCAGCAGCTCGAAGTTCTCAATTCCGACTCTCTCCACGTGACCAGTGAGATTGGCTGAGAGGACACACACACACACACACACACACACTTTACTTACTGTACTTGGCAGACGCTTTTATCCAAAGCGACTTACAAGGAGAAGACACCAGCAATTCTCGTTCCGTTTCCACACACACACACACACACAAAGCACAAGCCTGTCAAGCTGAACTGGCAGAAAGGAGAACAATTTAATTTAATGTCACTAAGCCACCAAAGAAGGATGAATTTAACTTTTGTTTTATGCTGTACTACAACGTTCATCATATTCAACCTTGACGGATTCGCAGAACCTGACTTCTGCAAATCACCTCACTCCACTTCCTCTTGTTTATTTGTTTCCTTCCTTTATTTAAGGCTGTAATAGAGAGTACAACCACGGTTCACTCCAGGCAGACATGAATGAGTTACTAGTGGGTTTCTTTGCTTGTGAAGAATGATGACTCTGTGTGTGTGTGTGTGTGTGTGTGTGTGTGTCCATGCAAGCATTCAAAAGGTAACTGGAGCAGAGACAGAGCAAGAGAGAAAGAGAGAGAGATAGTAGTAGGTTGTTTTGTGTGTACGTGTGTGTGTGTCCTTGTGCAGTCACTGGAGTGAACACACTCCTGCTGTCAAACATTCCGGAAGTAGAGAAAGTGACAAATGCCTGCAGCTCTTCACCACAGAAAAATCCATTTATCTGGAGGATCACTTCTGCTCTAACATCATAACACAGAAAAAAGGAACACACACACGTTGTAAATGTAACTCTACCCTAAATTACCTCTCAGCAGTCTTCTATCAGTCTTCTATGTATCATGTTCTATGTCCTGTCTACGTGGGAGAGGTTTTCAAGTAAGAATTTCATATGACAATAAACCTCAACCTCAATTAAAACCAAACATTGTCTCATTTAGGTTTAAAATCAAATCTAAAAATTTTTTTCATATACAATCTCACACACACACACACACACACGCAGTAAAGTTGGTGTATTAAGTTTCGAAGGAAAGAGTCCTGCTGCACCACCACTGTCTCCCGCCACAGAGGCTCATGGGAAATGGAGCAGTTATTAATAGCTGTGGTGGCAGGGGGGCTCGGCAGATCATCAGTCTGCCCCACCGGGCGGCAGCTTCTCCGCAGCGCCGCACCTGCTGTCTACCTAAATGGCAGGAGACCCCGCACCTTTTCACGTCCCACTTCACCACTATCTATCCCTTCCACGCGTAAGATCAGAATTAGTATCGAAACGCCTCACTACGCAATTCTTTGTACAATGTTACTACTATTGCTCTAGAATGCAGAGGTTGGTTCTGAGGTCCACACCTTTGGAACCCTGGGGAACCAGTCTGCAGGTTCCACCCCGTCCGCACAACTGAGCTTTGGTTAATTTATGGTGTCACTTAAGACTGGGAGGGTAAAAAAATGTGAACATTTACAACGTCTGCATTCGCAAAAGTCCCTAAATCTCTCATTCTGGAGGCCCCACACACACCCGCACCCCTAACCAGGTCACCCTCCTGCGCTCTGATTTCAGGTTGCACCAGTCCCAGCTCAAAGGCGTCTGGAGAAAGAGGAGGAGGTGACGAGGACGAGAGAAGAATGAACGAACTGCAAGCCTCAACATGGTCTTATGTCCATTTTGGCGGGGGAGGCGGCACTCAGCCATGCGAAGCAACAAAAAAAATGAACAAAAACCTCCATCAGCAACATTCCAGGGAAGTTTGGGCCTGTCCCGTCCATTCACTGCACGACTACAGAGTCTGCAGGGACCTCCTCTGGACATGTCCTGTGTGAGGCCGTTCAGGGACACCGACCCTTCACCGCTGCCTAATTACAACCGGATGAGCGTCTCACTGGCAGATTCCACTCGGCCCCCGTCCAGAATCCGGTTCTGGAAACCACATAATCTCAATCCAATTAGCCGTATCCAGCACACATCACCACCTCACCACACACCTGTAGGGGAAGGCAGATGAAAGCAGATCTAAAGATGCAGGTACTCTGCTTTTCACTACATTAATACAACAGTGGCTCGGCCAATCGTGGTCTTCGAAGTGAAGTGACTGTGTCATTGTGATACACAGCAGCGCAGCACAGCACACACACAACAAAATGTGTCCTCTGCTTTTAACCATCACCCTTGGTGAGCAGTGGGCAGCCATGACAGGCGCCCGGGGAGCAGTGTGCTTTGCTCAGTGGCACCTCAGTGGCATCGAACCAGCAACCTTCCGATTACGGGGCCACTTCCTTATCCGCTAGTGCCTAGTGTTCTAGGTTTTACGGACCATAATGAGGGTGCTAGCGGCTTACTGGATATAACACACTCGTCACGGTCCCTGAGCAAGACACTTATAACCCTGAGGGGGGACTGTCCCTGTTACCGCTGCTTGGACAAGGGTGTCTGATAAATGCCGTAAGCGTATACCTATAGTTCTTCTGCACGCACGCCCATGACGCTGCAGGGATCCGGGCTCAACGTGAACTCAAACATTACATTAATGGAACATGGTTGGAGCCTAGTGGGTTAAACACTCGAAGACCAGAAGACCCAGGTTCAAATCCCACTTACTACCATTGTGTCCCTGGGCAAGACACTTAACCCCCAAGATGCTCCAGGGGGGGACTGTCCCTGTAACTACTGATTGTAAGTCGCTCTGGTAAATGCTGTGAATGTAGAAGCATCACTCGACCCGGTGACATGTTGGCTGTCACGGCACTGCATTGGACCGATACAGCAGTCAGATTTGGCCACCTCACCCCCGCATTCGAAACCAACGTGTAAAGAAGAAGAAAAAAAAAAAAAAGTCAGCCTCCTCCCGGACGGGTTCGGGGAGGGTCCGGAGTTTTCCCCCTCCGAGCCGAGGACAACTCGAGCCCGAGTCACGTGACCCCGCTGTTAGTAGACGAGTTCGAGTCCCGACGCCGCGGGTGACGCCGCACTCACCGTTCTTCAACTCGTGTTTCACAGTGAAGAGGTCACCTTCTGCAGATGATCCTGCCATTGAGGAAGACGCTGTCGCGTTCGCAGCGCTTACTGGCTCCGTGCGGGCGGGATAAAAAGCGCTAGAAATGCGGCGCGCTGCACGCTGGGATGGGGGCGGCGGAGGCTCGTCTGGTGCGGTCTATCGCCTTGTGCAAAGGACGTCCCCGGGTCAAAAAACAAAAGAATCGCGCGAAATAATTGCATATTAGAAACCTAGGCACTACTACTACTACACGACCTTACAACCAAGCCCTCGTCCAGCCACTATTGGAGTTGCTAGGCGAATCCCTCGGCTGCTATTGGATGCCGCTGCTGTCAGTCATGTGGCGCTCCGCCTCCGAGACTAAAGCGACCCGTGCCAGGGCTCAAATGCGATTGGTTCAAAAAATGAACCTGAGGGGTTCCCGCCCTACGACGCCAATTTAGCCACGCTCATTTCATAATGAAGTCTCGGCGACCTCTGCAGAAGTAACAGGTCGCTAAAAAAAAAAAAAGGATATAGTGTGAATTGCACGTCAGCATATATTTCCAGTCTCTTGTGCATTCAAGGGGTTTACGTATGTTGTTCAATGTGAATGCACAATGTTTCTCACAGAAATTCGATGATTTGATGGTAACAAGAATATAAAGCCCGATCGCTTTCGCAGTCTGGTCTGTCTGTGCTGTTATGAGAAGAGGCAGCGTAAACTCTGTACGTCCCACAACAGGTTGTCGGCCGGTGTACAGCATGTCGCTCTGGGTCTTCATTACGTGATAAAATGTAATGCACAGGTTCAAAACTAAGTGCTGCCCATTCAAAACCTTCGCGCATGTTATGAACGAAATTTAACCACGTTTACTCGTCCCTTTATGTTTTGTTTTAAAAACGAAATGAAGCGCAGGCTCAATAACATTTATATTATATACGTTTATATTTGCGCCATGTGCGCCTACAGTAAGACGAATAAATGGCTCGTTTTAACACAGGGGACAAAGCGCCAATTTGTGAACATTGCGGTACGACGCTGCCCCCTGTCGGCGGGTACGAGGCATTACACATTTCACAACGACAGGATAAACGCTGCACGCTGAATTACAGTTATGCATTATTGTATTCGCTTAGCGTTATGTACTTTGTTTAATAATGCTCTACTATATTAAAATATCTCTCTAAAACCGTCTCAAAGGGGTCAAAAGGAGCTTTGAACTGCTACAACAAAACTGCAAAAAAGGGGGGTGTTCGTAGCCTAGTGGGTAACACATTCGCCTATAATTCAGAAGACCACAAAGACCCAGGTTCAAACCCCGCTTTCTATCATTGTGTCCCTTAGTAAGACACTTAACTTGTCTCCAGAGGGACTGTACCTGTCATTACTGGTTGTAAGTCGCTCTGGATGAATGCTGTAAATGTGAAGAACGGGTTCGAGAAATACGGTTAAACCTTAATGCAAGTTATTACTTATTATTAACGACAATACTACATTAAAACCACCGACGTAATTTATCGTTCGGATTTTAATTGCACGAAACGATCAACACCTATGCGGAACATTGCGGTGCGTCTGCATTCATTCCACCGTTCCTCGTATTTCAATCCGCCCAAATGAACCACGTGGCGGCGGAATAAAGTCCATCTTGGTCCAGTCGGCATCTTCATCTCCAGATGGCGAGGAAGCCCTACGACCTCCTCTTCAAACTCCTCCTCGTCGGGAACTCGGGGGTCGGCAAGACGTCGCTGCTGTTCCGTTTCACCGAGGACGTTTTCACCACGACCTTCATTTCCACCATCGGTAAAAAAAAATAAATACAAAAAAAAAACACATTACTTCATTACTTCATAACCCGAATCCGGGTTATGAGACATGTCTGTGTGTAAAGTAAATCTGCATTGTAATTTCACGCATTGTAGGGATTGACTTCAAGATTAAAACCATTGAGCTGCATGGAAAGAAGATCAAACTTCAGATTTGGTCAGTGGGCTCAGTTTGGCTTCTGATATGGGACTTCCTGCTGTGCTCTGAGTGGCAGTCTTTATGAGGGCTTAATGGATAACCCCGGCTCTGCATGTGCCCTGGTTGTGCATTCTCCATTATGGCTTGGTGGCTTCTGTCCACAGGGACACTGCAGGGCAGGAGCGCTTCCACACCATCACCACGTCCTACTACAGGGGAGCCGTGGGAATCCTCCTGGTCTACGACATCACGAATGGCGACAGCTTCAACAGCATCAGCATGTGGCTGCGAAACATTGATCAGGCGAGTCTGTTCTGCGGTACTTCACTCAGATACGAAGCTGCTCCTGTGGAAGAAATGGCTGGCCAATGACACATGGACCAGCCTAAACATTAAACCCACTGACAGATGAAGTAAATGACACTGAATATCTGATATGTGGTTGTACATTTCCATTTACAGTATTTATCAGGCGCCCTTATCCAAAGTGACTTACAATCAGTAGTTACAGGGACAGTCCCCCCCTGGAGACACTTAGGGTTAAGTGTCTTGCTCAGGGACACAGTGGTAGTTTTTGGGATTTGAACCTGGGTCTTCTGGTTCATAGGCGAGTGTGTTACCCACTAAGCTACCACCCCTAGTACTGGTTTTACTGTTAAAGGCAAAAACATTTAAGCATCTGAATGACTTTAAAAAGGACCAGGGACAATGCATTGACAAACAGTGGGTCTGTCTGTGGTTAGTACCTATCAAAAATGGAAATCAAAGGAAAAAAACTGTGCATAACGATGATGCTCCTGAACACAGGAACAAACATCACAGTGATGCTCCCACCGCAACATTTGAGAACATGACAAACGGTTCAAAGGTTTGATTTTGATCTTCAAATTGTGTGCATGTGAAGTGATGTAATGTGTGGGATGTGCTAGAAAAACAAGTTTGATCCATGGAGGCACCATCTCAATACTTCAGGACCTGAAGGTTATTTTCAGGCCAGCTGACAGCTAAGGACCACTTCAGAGGTCTAGTGAAGTCCATGCCTTGACTGGTCACAACTGGTTTGGTGACATGCAAGTGACGCAACAGGTTCTGATCTGTATGTTCACTGAAAAGGTTACTTCAGGTTTTACAAGCTATTGCAATATATTTTTTTGTCTTGTTTCAAAATAAAATTGCATGTCCTCTAGAGACCCTATACTGATTCAGTGTTTAGCTATAGTGAATGCATGTTTTTAATTGACCCTGATTCTAATGTCTTTAGCATGCAGGCAATGACGTGGAGTGGATGTTGCTGGGCAACAAGTGTGACATGGAGTCCAAGCGAATCATACCAACCTCTCAGGGAAAACAGGTCTGTGATGACAACAGCCACTAGTACTGACCACGTTTCAGCATCTCATCCAGAATAGACCTGAATTAAACTGTGTTTGAGGGTTATGACCCAGACCAGTGTTCTTTCACTACAAAAACTCCAGTCCAAATCCAGGCCATAGGTAGTTAGGTTCTGTTTGGTTTCACAGAGGCTTCACACCTGACTCAGGTAGGCCGGAAAACCAGTAGTACCTGGACCTCTCAAGGTCTGGGGTACGGATCATTTTCTGTCACCCCTCAGGTGTGGATCCTCTGAGCCGTCCTGCATTGAAGAAGCAGATATTTGTGGGTAGATTTCAGGCTTACTCCAGGTTTTGTTTCTAGGTTGCTGAACAGCATGGCATTAGGTTTTATGAGACAAGCGCAAGAGCCAACATCAACGTCGAGAAGGCTTTCCTTAACCTAGTAGAGGATATTCTTGATAAGGTAGGGAGCAAATCCATCTGCATCTCTTCACTGTCTCTGGGCTTGTTTGTTTTTTTGTTTCCCATAATTTGCAGTTAAATTTCCAATCTTGCCTCCTGTGGAAATTGTACCGTGCCCAAAGCTATGCTGTCCACCTTACACGAAAAGGTGACAGGGGTGCAAAACAACTCTTAAGTAACATTCATCTGTTATCGTTTGTCCTATGCAGATATTGATGGGAGAGATCAACAGTGAAATAGTGGATGTCAGCATTGAGCCTGATGATGAAAGACAGGAGCGCAAGTGCTGCTGAGGTCTTAACAGGTCTTTTGTAATACCAGTATTTAAAAATAAAAACTTTATTGTAGACTGTTATAATCACGTTTGATCACATGCCATCTATACATAATGATTGTCTCACAGGTCTGATCTACACAGGAAATAAATGAACACAGGACCTCTATTATGAAAACTTTGTGAGATTATTTAACATTAATACGAGTTCCCCTATCCTGTCTATGGTCCTGCCGTGGCTAGAAGTGGCGATATGTATAAAGAGTGCTTTGGCCATTCTGCTTAACCATTCAGAGAGCGGCAGCTCAAGCAGTCAGACCTGGAATTTCTCCCCTTATGTTGTCATAAGGGGAAAGGTTACCTCCCTTTATCCCTCCCGTAAAAAACAACGACAGTCATGGCTTGAAAACATGCAAAGCATTGTAGTAGTTTGGTGACTGGATGTAAAAAAAAAAAAAAAAAAAAAAAAAGTATGACTTCCTGTTTCTGTGCAAACCAGGAACTGTTGATGATGTTATTTTTATGAAATTAATGCTCGCTTACTTCTATAGGCCAATCTCCTCCTCATCCTCGTAAAGCTACACAAACCGAAACGTCACGTCCAGGGGAAAATGTCAGTGTGACTGGCTAAAAGTGCCTGTAGTTCTGCACCACAGCTGAATTTTGAAAAGAGACTTTAGATACAGTATTAGGGGACATCTAAGACCTTTAAATATTTTTACATTAAATGAAGTGATTAATTTTGACAGCCCATATAATAAATGTTCTGGTTGAAAGAATGGTGCACTGTCACCTTTGATTTTGTCATTCTAGGCTTCAAATAGTAAAAAAAAAAAAAAAAAAAAACCACTGACATGCAATGAATCAAAGGTCAAGAGACCAGCTATATAACACCAATGGTTCCTAGACAACTGCAGACTTGTCTTGTTAAAGTGAGCAGTTTACATATAATATACACTCTGGTAACAAAATTCATTTTTGGTAATCAACACAAATTGTCATGATTAGCTTGGTGCAAATTGGTGCATGATTCTGCCAATTAATTTAGACAGCCACACAGTTGCCATACATAAAAAAATATATATTATGGAAGTTTGTCAGTCATACCAGTGATTTGTGTTTATCTTCATTGAATTACTCAAAAAAAAAAAACATTTAAAATCACAAACATTAGTCACCTTTTTTAATAACAATCTTTCTTAACTGGCAGAAATTACACGCCTTTAAAAATCATATATAATTAGTAAAGTAATATCATTCATATAAATACATGTGGCACATCAGGCACAGACACTTCAGTTCTCCAGACATATCAAGAAAATCTGGCTCACAAATTATACTTCACCACAATACCACTAGCCAGAGGCTACCTGAAAAAATTAGTAAGTGCTAAAGGCATCTTAACCCACACAAGCTATTTCCTGTTTGTTTTAATTACTTAAAGAGAAGCCTGGACTGG
This sequence comes from Denticeps clupeoides, assembly GCF_900700375.1. Classification (NCBI taxonomy): domain Eukaryota; kingdom Metazoa; phylum Chordata; class Actinopteri; order Clupeiformes; family Denticipitidae; genus Denticeps; species Denticeps clupeoides. Next base: position 15,311,058 of record NC_041707.1, on the reverse strand, counting down.
ATCAGTGGGCATCTCATTCAGTAGTGGTCAGTGGCAGGCGTTGCTTATTCGGTAGGCTGCAGTCAGCAATGGCACACAGATGAGGTCACTTGTGAAACCTCTTACTAGGGTCCTTGGCGTGGTCCAGCAGCAACTGGCATGGCGTAAACTGGTTCCCGTAAACATCCTCAAACCTCCTCATCTTTTCCACAATCTTATCAGCCCCAAAGCTGTCCACATAGCGGAAAGGACCTAAAAAGAGTTTCTGTTTTAATTCACATTCGTTTGCATAATGCCAGTTCAGAGCAATGAAAGACTGCCTCAGATCATGCATGTTTGGCCTTTCAAGAATGGTACCAAAAGATAAATGTAAGATCAAAAATCACAAATTAAGACTTTTAAGACCTTTTTAAGACCACTTTAAATGAAAGTTAAGACCAAAGTCGCACCTTTCCTGGCATATGAAAGAAATGTATAATTTGTCTGGGAATTAGGGTTATTGCAGTAAACATTAATCCAACATTCCTGAATTTCACAGTCATATTCAGGGTGATGCCCTGCTCACACCCATGTAAAAATATTTTGTATAGAGTCACCAAGTGTTTGCAAAAAGTGTGAGCTTTTAGTTTTCCCATATTGTGTTTGGAGACTATTCTTTAAAATCATGTGAAATTCGGGCAGGATGTTCTCAAGAGGTTCCATTTGAAGCACTGATAAGGACTTTATCATATGCTGAACTGTGAACCCACTCACCTCCCAGACAGGGGGGGAATCCAAGCCCAAATACGGCCCCAATGTCGCCCTCAACAGGGTTATTCAGGATTCCTTCTTGCAGGCACAGCACTGCCTCATTAACAAACCGCGTCACCAGGCGGTACTGAACATCCGAGTCTGATGACCTGTGACCAAATGACAGGAGCAGATACCAAATTATTCACAAGCCATGGACTTGCTCCTCCTCCTGATCAGCCTTAGGGCCTTACACGGTTGGGTGAGGAGTCATTTTAAAGCGCTCCAGAATCTCCTCGATTTCAGGATTGATGTCTTTGCGTTTCAGGCCTGGCTGGTAAATGTAGCATCCCTTTCCAGATTTACGACCTGGAATATAGAGAAGACGACCAAAATATATATATATATATCGTTAAAAACATGACATCACAGTTTTTCAGTAAACACATTAAACACTATCATGCTCATATTGGGTACTGACATTACTATTTGCACCACCCACTCAAATGATAAATGAATTCATAAATTAATTACTTAAGTGAAATAAATTATTATCGAGCTCATTTTATAGTTTCTGGTCATTCAACTCACCTTTGAACCCTTTTTCCACCATCGTCTTCAGCAGCTCCACATTGCCACCACCAAATCTCGAGCCAAATGCCTTGCCCAGATCCTCAGCCACATGAGCAGCCACATCGATGCCCACCTCGTCGGCTAAAGTGGCAGCACCAACTGGAAAACCAAAACCTGTGGTCAGGGTGTCTAATTTCTTAGGGTCCACTCCTTCCTGCCAACACAGAAGAAACAGGAAAGTTTTAGAACTTTCCATACGTCTGAGCAGCACGCTCAGTCTCCAGCAATATAATTAAAAGAAACAAACTGTTCCCTGGGTCCGTTGGTGAACAAACAGGCACTGACCTGCAGCACTCTCACTGCTTCAGCCAACATGGGGGCCAGACAGCGTGTGGTGTAGAATCCAGGGCCATCCTGTAAATAAGAAGACATTCAGTTCATCTGAGTATCACTCCTCTTGTGCAGTGAAAAATAATTGCACCATGGGATCACTTACAATTTACTGGAAGATAATGAACTCTGCCAAGCTAGGGTTTATTTTTTAATTTACTTTTATTTTTAGGTTATTTTCAAGTAATTGCTTTGATAGTTAATCCAAAGGCAATTGGCCACAAGACTAAAATAGGAGTCTCACCCCAACTACAATGATGACTTTGCCTTGCTTCAGCCCAACGGCAACGGCGGAGGCTGTAGTGTCACGAGACGTCTTGTCTGTAGTGATGATTTCCAGAAGCTGCATCTTATCTACTGGGGAAAAGTAGTGCATCCCAATCACCTAAAAAAAAAAAAAAAAAACACATACATATATATAATACACACACACTAGGAAATAATTCATATAAAAAACCCCAGTAAATTGACATAGTCACCTTGTCTGGCCGTTTGCTGGCTGCTGCGATGTCTTTGATGGGCAGTGCAGACGTGTTTGTAGCAAATATACAGTGAGGAGGGATGACCTATAAGGTCAACCAAGCAGACACTTCATTCTGACAGATGTCTAGCTAGCAAACAAAATTAATTGGTCATGGCGATAGGCAAGAGACAGACTTGCCTCAACAAACTCAGCCCCACTACAAACCGAACAAATTTACTTACGGCTTCCACCTCCTTCAGAACAGCGTGTTTAATATTCAGGTCCTCAAAAACCGCCTCAACCACCATGTCAGCCTTCTCAAAGCCGCCATAGTCCAGCTGACCAGTCAATTTGGACAGAATGCTGTCTCTCTCAAATGAGGTCAGACTCCTCTTCTTCACTCGGTCATTCAACCTGAAAACACAAAGGCTAAATATTAAATTGATTTGAAAATCATCATGTACTCACAACATTTGATTATAAAAAGCAAGCTAGTATAAAGCAGTACATAATATTTAATGGAAAATGTCACCTAATTGTGTGTCAGATGGTACATCTGACCACAGCACCATTCGTACCCTTTATAGACCTGTTGCTGGCCCCGGCTGAGACCCTCAACCGTGGTGTCCTTTAGGATGGTGTTGACACCCTTGTCGACAGTTACCTGGGCGATCCCAGCCCCCATCAGGCCCGCCCCCAGGATGGCCAGAGTCCTGCCAGAGGTGTTTAAGATCATGCATTCATTAACAGGGGCATTCATTTCACAAACATTGTACAGATAAATGACCACTGATCTTTTGTTTTTTTGCGAAATCAATCTTCACTTACTTCACCTCTCTATCTGGAACGCCAAACCGGTTCTTCTTGCATGCCACTTGGCCATGGTAGAGACCAATGAGGGCTCTTGATTCAGAGGTCATGGCCAGCTTCCCAAAATTCTGTTGTGGGTTCGGTGTAGGGAGCAAATTTATTTAAAGCCATAACTAATTATAACTATATAGAATAGCCTACAACCAGAAATTCTAATCCTACTTACTTCCCTTGTGGCTCTAAGCAACACATCATGATGCTCAGAGTCATAGTGTCTGATAAATGAAATGTGAAGCAATGAAACTGTTTACCTGAGACTCAGCCAGGTAACCTGCATCTGGTCCCTGCTCAATTCCTGCTTTCACACACTGCAGACACACAAAAGGGCAGAAACACTGAGGGTTTCCCCTCTTGGAAACATCCACCTAATTACACTCAGGAAAAAGAAACCCTCACCTCAATGATCTTCATTGGTGCAGGGTAGAGGCCCTTAGTCTGTTTCATCACTTTGTTATTCACAGTCTTGTAAACCTGATTCCGCACAAATTCAAACCCCATCACATATTCCTGGATTTCTGAGAAAAGGGGAAACCATAAAAAAATAACAACATTTAATAAACTGCTTTATCAAATTAGTAAAAGCAGCCATTTTCGTGACTTATTGTAGAATATGCATTTGCAATGGGTGAATCTGGGTGGAATTTATATTAAACTCTTCTTTAAAAAAGGACTGTCACTCATGAGGAATGACAGACTACAATGACTAAAATTTCATATAAGGCTGAACTACATTTCCCACATTCCCCTGCACCAAACTGGGAGTCACCACACAAAAGTGATGAACACTTTTACCAAATGAACACTGTAAATAGCCAGTAAGTGGCTCTACTCTGAGTAAAACACTGGTTGTCAATTAACAGCTAAAATACTAGTTCTCTCTCCAATAAAAGGGCAAGAGTTAACTGAACTGGAGCACTTGAGCGTGCGTTTACATCGCAAAGGATTATCACTTAGGAATTTCTCACAAATATTAATTCAGAGGGGTCATGTACCATCTGTGAGATGTAGCCAGTACCCAAAACACTGCAACCTTCTACATTATAGAAGTTAATCGCTCAGCCCTAATTTCATATAAACAATGTGATGTTTAAACTGATCAGTGACCCATCAGCAGCACTACTCACTCTCCATGGTGCTTTTAGTTTTAGTCATAGGAACTTTCTTATCGGCAAGTCCTCTTGCCACGCCAACAGCGACCTCCTCCAGGTATTCAATGGTCCTCTCCTCTGGGCCCTTCAGTCCAGGTCCTGCAACAAAAATCAATATTAGAACCACCTAATTTTCCTGAAGCTCCACACAGACTGGTGTGTATTTAGCATAAACATTGTTTTTTAATCCACAATACAAAAAAGTATAAAAGCATACCAAGTGTATCTACCAGCTGATCGACAAGGCCCATCTTCTTAGCTTTGTCGGCTCGGATATTCCTCCCTGTGAGCATCATGTCGAAAGCACTGGGAAGACCAACCTAACAGGACAACAGAAACCCACCAAAAGTGATTTAGTGAGGACAGAAATCACAATAAATCAAGGCAGTGTTGCATCGGTGGTGTTTCTGGAATGTCTAATGGAACATGATGACTTAACTGTGATGCAGCAGAGGAGGAAAATACGCCATAACACTGCACCAAATACCACTGCTGAAATGAATGTAAAGATCAGGACTAATTCATTGGCCCAAAATTCCTCCCAGCTTCAGTCCCCACATCTGTATGCAGCAGTCACCGTACAGTATATCCTGAAGTACTCCCTTCTGCTGGTAGCATTATGCAACATTAAAAAGACCACGAGTGTCAGTCAGACCCTGGCCATCTATTAATATTCAATCATTAAAAGGAGATTCAAATTCAAGCACTCAGAGCTTCTATTGAAGCCTCCAACAGGCAGAATTGCACTGACCATTTTTGGGAGCCTCTGTGTTCCTCCAGCACCCGGCAGAAGACCCAGCATGACTTCCGGCGTGCCCAGCACAGTTTTCTTATTCTTCGTGGCGATTCTGTAGCGGCAGGCAATGGCAAACTAGAAGACACACAAAACTAGACCAGTCAGCAGAAATCAATGAGCAGAGATGGTTTCAGGTTCAATTCAGCAATCAATTCAGAGTTTAAAGGAGCTCAGAACTTTGGTGGTCATTTACACATCATCCAAAGTACTTTTTTTTTTTTTTTTTTAAATAATTATCTTAGTTAAAGGAAGAAACCAAAAAATTTCAAGGCCTGTTTAACCATTAACCATGCTGTTACACAAGACAGGCTCATGAATACAGTGATGTGAAATTATTGTCATTAGGTGTGAAACTTCACTGGTCACAACTTCATTACGATTATCAATCCTTTTATATCGATACATCGTGATGCATCCGATACATTTTCGACATAATCACATGATGTTTAAAAAGAGTTAAGGTCTCGTACACCTGTGTGGACACTTAGATTTTCTACAATAAGCAGAACAACGGTCAGCGTTCAGTCTCACCCTGTAACAGTGGTATATACTGGTAGTTCTCTATTAACTGCACATGGCACTATGCTGTTGGCAGAGTTAGTCGACTGCCCCGGTCCTCATGCAGATCGACTCTCCACCAAGCAGACTGGTCCAAGCTCCTGTGGTCCCTTTATTATTTCATTTTGAATTATATAAAAAGTAGTAACCTTTGGTATGTGTAATGTCCCTGTCTTATGTACGAGTGGTTACCGAAATTTACCCGGACGTGGCGGAACTGAGGCGCTATAGGCCAAATAAACAGAGAGTGTGATTGAAACCCCAACAGTGGCATGCGCCAGCAGAGTTTCACTCACTACACACAGACCAAAACCTGTTACAACCTGAAGAAACAAACGGCTGGTTCAGACGATCCATGGCGTCAGGTGAGTGCTGCTTTCAGACCGAACAAGGCACATGTGCAACGTGAAACACCTACCCGGAGCGGCGCTGTACTCAGATCAGGCCACCACACTCATTACCAGCACGACTTTTTAATGCACGACTAAAAATGGCATTATGATATTATGCTCTGCATCACGATGCAGGCTCGTCCACATTTGCATCACGATGCATCGATAATACGATTAATTTCACCACCCCTAATTGTCATTGTGAAACTGCAGAGTAATATATACTTATTCACATGCACATAGTTTCAAGCTGCTCACCTCAAGCCCTCCACCCAAGCAGGAGCCATTGATGGCAGCCACAATAGGGATTGGTGATTTCTCCACCCTCTCAAACATCTTCTGGCCCTCAGACGACAGACTGCTGACCTTCTCAGCCGTGCCACAGGCCTGGATCATGCTGAGATTAAAGGAAACATCAGAAATATCACCCACCAACTGAGAAAAACTAAAGATAGCATTTTAAGTTAAATAAAAAAAAAAACAAAAAACAAGGGACTGACTTGATGTCCGCTCCAGCAATGAAGCAGCCAGGCTTGGAGGAGATGAGCACAGCGCTCTTCACTGCTTCATTGCCCAGAACCTCATTCATCACCTCAGTCATCTCCTGCTGCAGCTGAACAGACAGTGTGTTCACCTGGACAGAGTGGGAAAAACCAGAAAAGCCACTTTAGGTCCGCTTTAGTGCACAATTCTGCATTACACAGTTATGTTTTGCAACACTTTATTCATTTTTTTATTTACTCCATCAGACTTCTATATTCCGTCTTGGGCTAAGAGTTTCTCTCTCACAATCATCTTGTTAGATATTTCGCTCGGTGGTCTATGGTCCCACATCACATGACCAGCTGGATAACTATTTCAAAATGCAAAAGTCAAATTACCTTTGAATTCGGGTCATTGATGCGTATGATGGCCACATCGTCCTTGATCTCATAGCTGACGTGTGTGCGCGCTAAATCAAGGACAACGGGTTCGGTCAGATGTGTACAAATATATAAAAAACAAATTCAGTATAATGCATTTTGTCAGCTGTCTAAAAGAGTTACCCAACATGGAGGATGCAACGGCAAAGGTCCGTGGAGAGAGGCCTGCAGACAAAAGAAGATTAGAGTTTAATAGAATTAAAGTATTTACGGGATTACAAACACATTCCTGGATTTGTGCAACCTTCTCCAGATGAAAGCACCTTTGATAGTCGATTTTCAGATTGCGCTGATGGGATTAAGGATTTCCCAGTATTTAATAGGGTCGTAGCATCCTAGTAGGAAAAACTCCTATGAACTTGAAGACCACAAAGGGGTGTTAGTAGCCTAGTGGGTAACACACTTGCCTATGAACCAGGAGACCCAGGTTCCCTGACCAATACACTTAACCCTGAGTGTCTCCGGGGGGGGGGTTCAAGCTGTTCAACATAGCAAAAATCATTAGAAACACTTCAAAAAGAACATGTTCATACTGACCAGATTTCATGTTAATCTGATGAATGGTGTATGAGCATGACAGTAGAAATTTATATATGGATGATTATGGTGTGAGTGAATATTTATGTTTCATTTCAATTACTCAATGTTTAGCGCAATTTATGAAGTTTTTCCCCAAAAAGACATTTGTCGGCAAGACCCTTCAAGTTATCAAATTTAGCATGGTGAGCCTGTGTTCTAGATTCAAGCCAAATTTGGAGTGAATCAGACAAAGTGTCTAGGATCCTTGTTTCAAATTCCTTTGCATGAGAAAACACAATCCAGTTGGGTGCGAGTATATTGTAAATTTGTCTTAATGAGATACACATGCATATTAAATTTGATGGTGATATGTGTGTTACATTTACAGCATTTATCAGACGCACTTATCCAGAGCGATTTACAATCAGTAGTTACAGGGACAGTCCCCCCCTGGAGCAACTTAGGGTTAAGTGTTGCTCAGGGACACAATGGTAGTACATTGGATTTGAACCTGGGTCTTCTGGTTCATAGGCAAGTGTGTTACCCACTAGGTTACTACCACCCTGTTCACCAGAGGGGGTTACGCATTAGGTGGCGCAGCTGAGCCCCCCAGCCACGCCCAGATTCAGATCCCGGATCAGGATTCGAACCGGCAACCTTCTGATTACGGGGCCGCTTCCTTAACTGCTAGGCCACCGTTTGATAAATGTTATAAAGTAACTGTATTATGGGATGACTTAATGAATAGAATAGATAATATTGTTGCTTGCTAATTGATTTTAACACATCATCAACAGCCTGCCGCTTGGTTTTGTAACAGTGACCTTTGATGAATTGGGTTATTTGGGGTGAGACAATTCTGCAGTATTAATAGAAGGTCCATTTATGAAATTTATTTATTTTACAAACAAGAACGAAATCTATACAACCGACTGTCTATTCGACCCTTCATTTAAGCAGCAGCAAATGCCGTCTAACGAATGAAAGGGCTTCTTATTCAAATGTACAAGAAAGCAGCCGACTGACCGTGACCTTTCACCTACATTCTCAGTAGTGTCGCCGGCACTTCTCCAGACTACCGGTCAGCTACAGGGGGTCTGAACATGTTAAATGTTGCTGAATAAGATGTGGACGGTCAATATATTTATTAGTCACCAAGCTTGGCCACCGAGCAGAGATTCATTCATTAACTTCCGTCATTACAACCCCCCCCCCGTTTCTATCACCAGACAGAAGTCGGTGACAATGACGAGCTCGGGCTGGCTCTCCGAACAAAGCCCCCGAGGCGCAGCTACCTGAACGGAGGGTGTATCTCCTGGTCGCGGATCTGGAGAGGACGCCGAGCAGCGATCCCACCGCGGCCATCGCTGCAGAGAATCGCGGCGCGCGCGCACCCGGAAGAAGGAAGTGGAGGGAGGAAGGAAGTGGCGGGGCGAGCACGTGTCCCGTCCGTCTGACCTCCAGCCAGGGGAAACGCGACGACGTCACAAAATACTGTACAACCAATATCTCCGCCTCCCTGCTGTATCTTTTCCCGCCAACTCGCTTCATCAAAATACATATTAATTGTGATTTATGGTGTATGTTGTGTTACAAACCTTTTTAGGTGTACTGATGCACTGAAAACGCAGCTTGGGAAAAATACAGATAGTATAGTGATGCACAAAGCGTCTATATTAATGGATTGCATTGATTACTCGTGTAACGTACTATTGTTATAGAATGTGAAATGACAGCTTTTGTCTGGATCTACTTTTGCAATGACGTCATTTCGCCGGAAGGTGGCTCTATATAGTCGTTTATTTGACGAAAAACGAGTGAATTTAAATATTCGGGGTCAGAGATGGTTTTTGTGACTGGGACAAATGTGAATGAACGTTGTTCTGGTAGCCCCATATTGATTTCCCGTACATGTCTAACAAAATGTCTCAATATCGCTTTTGTGTGTGTTCCTTTCTCAAAACAGGTGAAACGAGAGTAAAAGTGTCACCGGTGTTAAAAATTGCAATTGTTCGACAAAAAATTGAGATATTAACGAAATGTCTCTATATTATTACTCTATACAATGACATTGCTGTTGTTACATGTGCTGTTGCTTCGTACACGTCTGGGGTTCGACTTCAGCTCTTTTTCAGCTCCACAAGTCTAAAAAGCTGCCAGACACGATCATACTTTGTACAGGTTCAACATCTCCCGTTTGAAACACCGGTGGCCTTTCCCTTTAAGACTCAACAAAGAGACGTTTGGCCCCACCCACCGGTCTGATTTGCATGACCAGTTGGCGGGAGATTGACTTTCCATCCGTTGAGCGGGGCCACGCCCAAGTGCGGCAAGCACAAGCCGGGTGGCGGGAAACAGACCAGGTTCTTGGCGCGCTCTGCACTGCTCAGCAGTAACAACATGGCCTGTGACTGGGAGGTCACCCAGGTTACAAATTAAGCATAAACGAACAAAATAACGTATTATAAACAATAGAACGAGCATGAATAAGATCACAGAAGGAGTTCAATATAATGGAGTACATGGAATTCTGGCTTTTCATCTGGGGCTATGCAAAGTAGTCAGTTACACTCAGATAATAAGCAAATGACACTAATCAGTCTTTGCACAGTAGAGCAACATGACATGATGTTAGATGAAGGTCACAGGCGAACCTGTTATTCAAAGCACATTTCACTGTTCGACATCAGTTCGCAGAATAAATGCTGTTAATAATGCCCATACCCCTTTAAAATGCTTTGTGTCTTGCCTCAGAGGGGTTGTCATAGATTATGGTTCTTTATGCAGCTGAGGAAACCTCTAACTGAAGAAGGTAGGGTGGTCATAGCCTAGTGGGTAATACACTCGTCTGTGAACCAGAAGACCCAGGTTCAAACCCCACTTACTTCCATTGTGTCACTTAACCCTAAGTTGCTCCAGGGGGGGACTGTCCCTGTAACTACTGATTGTAAGTCGCTCTGGATAAGGGCATCTAGTAAATGCTGTAAATGTAAGAAGGTTGTGTATGGGGTGTGAAGTGTTTTCTGTTTTGCTGAGAAATATTGTACTGTGTGAGGTGGCCTCGAATGAACCCTGTGTATGATGTGAACGTCTGTGAACCTCAGTCGCAGTCTGGGTGTCCCTGGGCAGCACTACTTCCACTGCAGAACGTTTACGGTGCAGCCAGACCACACACACTCCTTGTGCTCCCCCACACAGCCAGCGTTCAGGACGCTCACTCAAATCTGCACACATCAAAACGCACAGACGCACGCTCTCACACACATGAAAGCAGAATGGGGCCTGTCTAGGGAACAGGAAATGAGTGCTTCCTTTCTGCCTGTTATAGCAGCGAGTCTGTTGTCTTACACACACCACGTTGAGGTTGCACTTACGCACAGCTCACACATTCTAAAAAAGAGCGCCACCCCCCTCATACTCACACTCCCCTGCACACATCCACACCGCATACTGCCTTCAAGGACCACTATGTATGAATTGTTTATTTCTATTAATTTTAACTTGTGCATTTGTATTTAGTTGCTTGCTTCTGTGCTTTTTAAAACGAATCTCAACCCACTTTTCTTTCTAGTTGTTTCAGTAGAATAATGTCTATCTAGGTAGAATAAGGAACCGGAAGTGCTAGTGACACAAGCAGTGCCAGTTCACTAACAAGGGATCCATTTAAACCGGAGCCCTCAAGCTGAATTCCTAGAGAGGCACAGAGTCTACACATCTTCATCCGATCTCCTAGCTCTTGGTGAGGGTTGAAGACCTTAAATTGTGCTGAACTGTGTTCAAGGCCTTAAACATTAAAGTTTGGGCTTTCACGAACTTTTTTGCTGCAATTTGGAAGGGATTGTTTTAATTATTCAGAAAATATTCCAATGTATAAATTTTCACAAAATGCATACTGCTATGTTGGTGTCTTTGCAATGCAGTGTAATTCCCAGAGAAGACATTTTTACCAAAGTGACATTTCAGTGAAGGTCATTGGCATTGGATACAGGGTTTCTGTTTCTTATTCTACATTTACATTTTATGGAATTTAGCAGACATCCTTATTCAGAGCGACCTTATTCAGAATCAGTACTTAAAATATATGGCTCTCTGTACATTACAATATCAGTGTGAATAACCTCTGTCTGGACTCCCTTGAGTGCATGTGGATATTGAAAGAGGCCATTCTGAGAATTTATATGAATCCACTGTTCATATTTCTGTAGCTAAAGAATGATCTAACATAATTTGATGTCTCTACAAGTTCAGTTTCGTTACATTTTTCTCAGTTTCTCTCACACTGACCCCCTCCAGTTCATTCTTTTAGTCTGTATCTGTCTCTTGTCGACTCTGTAAGAACTCCAGAGGGTCATAGGGATGGCGGTTAGGGTTAGGATCCGACTGATGCCTCATTAGAGACAAAGAGTCAGGGGACAAAGGCGGGCGTGAGACTGCACTGCGCAACAACCATGCTGTCTGGCTGTACAGCCCCACCAGCCAATCAGGTGCAAGGGATTCAAAAGTGGCAGGCATCTCCCGGGCAACGAACAGCCGCATTACCAATGAGACGGCTCCCCATTGTGGCAGGCTGCAGGCTTAAACAAAGCAACATCTGCCTGCTGAGACGAACCTCCCCGCGCTTAACCCCACCCCCTCACACACATGGCCAAACTGCACTTCGCTGGAGACCCTCTGTGACTTGGGGCCAACATACACATCTCAACAAGAGCAGGATTGGAATATAGGAGCTGGGATGTGAAATGATCTGAACTACAAGACACACTGAAAGATTCAACTGCTTGTCGCTACTTGTTGGATCCCGGCATAGACCTCTCTGCCAGTTTGGAAACTCTATACTCTCGAAAGCATGAATCATACATTAAGAAACACACACGCAAGCTGTATCTGTAATGTGACCTGTAACTGAAATGTGAATGCATCTGTCCTGCGAAATGCTTTTTTTTTTTTTTACATTTCGTACTGATTGATGACTACAGCAAGTATTTATATTACCCACTCAAGCCACATGGTTGTAAATCAGATTTTTAAAAATAATTTAGTTTCAAGCACACATTCACCAAATACAATAAATATGCATATTAAATCGTATCTTTTTCCTCATATACTTCAAAACCATACTGGAGAACCTCTCTCAACTGAGGCCTTTTTGATTATCACACACACACAAACACACACTCACACACACACAAACACAGTTACATCACCATCCCTAAATCTGACATTATGTCATCACACACCGTCACAGTCTGGAGGAAAACACTTCTCGTTTTCACACTCACACAGCCATGCTCAGACATGGCGCTTTATTATTTAACAGTTCATCTGCGTCTGCCATCAGATAAGAAGTAACCAGGTCTCTGGGTCACCGTAATGCTGCCGTTACGTAATGGCATACGTGGGTGAGCTCCTGCTTCCACCTTGTCGATTCTGACTTTCAATGCTCCAAAACTTTGATTTTAATTCTGACTCCGTCTCAGGTCCATCACACTGCGTGCGAAGATGTGTGTGTGTGTGTGTGTGGGTGTTGTGCTCATGTGCATTTTCTGTGCGTATGTGTATTATGTGTGTGACTTCACCACTGTGAGTATGGCTGGTGAAGGCCAGATGGCCATGAGTTTTAGACTAACAGGATTAGGATTATCTTCAGATTAGACCAGAGATCTGAAAGGCTGCCCTGTCTCCCGCCACACCAGCCATTTACAGTGTGTGTGTGAGCGAGAGAGAGAGAGAGCGAGAGAGAAAGCCTTCTACCTCTCTTCATCCCTCCCTCCTCTTTTACTTCTCTTCTGGGAGACTTGGGATTGTCTGCACTGGTTTCCATGTCTGAGCGAACCCTCACTGCAGTAGCAGGAGGAGGGTCTGAGGTGCGGCAGTGGCGCGTGTGTGTGGAGGGGTGGGGGAGTGGAACATGAACTCAGTGCCCCCTCTTACATAACACACTGTCAGACAGGAAAGAGTGTGTGTGGGCTGGGCTAAAATAGACAGATGGAGAGCACAGGATCAGTCCTGTACAGTAATGAACAGATAATAAAAAAGAAAAGAGATTTAAAAATAAACCGTTAAGATGAAGCAAAGGAATGGAATTCGACCGCTGATTAGGTTAGAAGGGTAGCCGACTTCCTGTGACACAATAGTGCTGGAATCTGGGTCAGTGGGCAGAAGTGTGCCTGAGTGTGTGAGAGAGGGGTAGACCCCAAAATAGCTGGAAAATGGAAAGGGTGTGGTTTACATGGTTCAAACTCAATGCCGACCGCACACACCACACCTCACATAGTCCCAGCTGAAATTCAGATGTAGCTCTCTGGTCCAGAGACACTCCATGTCAACGCCTTGATACTGGCATTTATTAAAGTTAAAACTCAAGGTGTAATAACACCAGTATTTGGACATAGGACTACTACTGAAGCATTGTCAGTACATTCTGAAAATACGGGCAAACTAGGTTTCGCTCATAATCAGATTTCTATATTTTAACATAAATGATGTGTATTGTATATTTCTGCCTTCTCTTGAGGAGCAGCAGTGGCCACTTAGCTGGTGCTCATAGATGTATACACTAGATGTCGCATTGAGCCTGCCATATTTGGAGGGGGTTCTAAGCTCACTCAGCCACGCTTCTCTGATGGTACAAGCGAAGATGCGGGACTTTTGCACCGCATGTGGCTGTAATAATGAAGGATCAAGGCACAACATTTCATAAGTTGTGATCAAGGCATAACATTTGTTTACGAAATTTTGTTATTCATGTTACAGACCAGAGCATCTGTCTTCTCACCCCCCATCTCATAGGAAAGAGACAGCTTCTGTTCTGGCACCAATATATTGCAGTTCTATACAAAATGCCTCTGTGTGTGTGGACCTGCCCTGTATATAGTAGGCAGGTAAATACATGTCCATCTTTCATAATAAAAATAAAGCATTTTTCTAGTCTGAAAAATGCCTATAGTTCTCTACAAATCAATACTCCAAATGCCTGTTGCTTTGGATAAACGCGTACATTTTAAATGTACGAGTTGTCACGCTACAGAGCTTATCATGAAGATTGCCAGGGTCTTTTAGTGAACATTGTTGGCCTTTTTAGTGGTGTTTGTATTTGCATTGTTCTGCACGTAGTATATTTTTATAAAAAAAATACCTATATGCAGATTACATTTTAAACATAAAATTATGCTATATTTTAAAAGAACTATCAACTTCTCTATCAATTTATTCTTGGATCGTCATGTCTGACGATACAAGACAATAAAAAACACTTCCCATTCATTTAAAATGAGCTCTCAAAGATGGCAGCTCTTCAGGACTTACAATTACCAAGCAGTTCTTTCTAATTTGATCTATTCCTCTTTTAAGATAAACTGTCTACCCATTTTGGTGGTGTTTAATTATTTCTAATAAAAAAAGGGTTTAAACCAATATGTGAATGCATTTGACCCCTGTGACCTTACATTAGAAAACACCCCCCATGTTTAACTCTGACATTTCTCTCTAAATAACATTCTGCCTCAGTTCCAGGTCCCAGGAACCTCAAGTTAAGCCAGTACCATGAGGTGAAGGGGCCATAAATATAAAACATCCTCAAATTTCACCTTATGTGCGTCGAGTTCCAGGCTGTATTCTCTGCAGGGTGGTAGTTACTACCACTTACTACCATTGTCTCTCTGAGCAAGACACTTAACCCTTGGTGCCTCCATGGGGACTGTCCCTGTAACTACTGACTGTAAGTCGCTCTGGACAAGGGCATCTGGTAAATGCCACGAATATAAATACAGGGGTCAGTTTTTGCCTGGATGTGATCAACATCCCACTACTGATGGGAGTGCACAGACAGGTCCCACACCAAAACCACATCTGCTCAGCAGAAACTGATCTCTGATGTACGGGGTGTTGGGTGTCAGATAAACTCTGTACACCAGCAGATGGGCTACAGCCTGGATCATGGTGGACAGACGGCAAGTGTTTGTATTAAAGAGCCTGGAGCGTGAGTGAATTTGTATTTAATACAGAACGGAGCAAAGAGGTAGACTAAAGGGTTCTGGAATTCCTACGAATCTGTAAACAGGTGCGATCTTCATCCCCGACGTTGCACTCACACCCATTATGTTTTACTACACCATCTGGTCAGGAGACCTGCTGCTCATGGCCCATGGTGAATGGAGATTTGCTTCATTCACAACCCAAGCAGAACGGTAGACCCGTGCACCCTAAACGTCAAGACAACATCACAGACAGCGGGGTGAAAGGTCAGAGGGCTCACCCGACAAAGCTGTAAACCTCTTCAAACCCTTCTGTTACACTGTGTAAACCTATAAAAGGGTTGACTTGAGCATATGCGATCAGAATGTCCTCTCACAGGGCTGAACGGTGTCTTCATTTTCCCAACTTCTAGGAGGGGCACTGACCTCAACCTGACCCACCGCCTGTTCTCCCACAACTTGCGGCAATTTCGCAATTCCTTCATGTACACAATTCACACGGAGAGCATTGAACTGCAGACTCCGGATATTATCATGCTCACATCTGGGCTAGGCTCAGGGATGCACCATTACTCAATGCGAAGTGATAGCAGCACCAGCAAGGACTGTTGCAATCACATCTAGAGGAATTGGAATGAGGAACACTCGACCAGGTTCCTCTTTAAACTTCTGCCACGTTCCAGGACCCAGGGTACCGTATGTATCGTACAGCATACATTGACATTGACAAAAAGAAAACGGAGCGAAGGGAAAAGTACAAAGGAAGTGGAGAACACAGTCTACCACTTAAGACCACGTGTAAACAGTATAAACCTGGCGTGCTGCTGGCCCAGCAGGTCTGGCAGCAAAAGCAGAAAAGCTGGTCAGAGAACTCTGATCCCAACACTCTCAACTGTCAGGGGTCAGGTTAAGTTACAAGAGGTGCCACCATACAAGCAGTTTTTCCCAATTCTGTATGGTCGTAGGACGCTGAACGGCGCCGCTGGTAGAGTATGAGGCAGACAGAAACGCCAGCTTGGGTCCAGTATGGCCCAAGTCACCTTGGGATGCCGCTTCATCCTCTCAATGGTTTGTGTACTATACTTTGCGTACAAACTTGGCAATTACACAACAAAAAATTAATGGATTTGTGCAAATTGTAGATTTTACATCAGTATATATAAAAAAGTACCCATTATGTTTTAAAAAAATGCTTTCGGTTACTCCATATAAAAAAACAAAAAAAAAAAAAACACCACCTGCGTAGGAATCACCATGGAGGGTATAGGCAGGGCACTGCTTCATCCTCAGACAAACGACAAGCCGAACACTT
Source organism: Denticeps clupeoides (assembly GCF_900700375.1). Classification (NCBI taxonomy): domain Eukaryota; kingdom Metazoa; phylum Chordata; class Actinopteri; order Clupeiformes; family Denticipitidae; genus Denticeps; species Denticeps clupeoides. The sequence goes on along the minus strand of NC_041707.1, from coordinate 15,294,433 downwards.
CCGCTCGGTTGACATGTTCCCAAGTGACAGTTGGATGTTTTGCCACAATCTGGTCTGTCAGGTTGGTCAGGATCTAGTCAAACCGATTGGTGACTACAAGCTTCCTAAATTCCATATACAATAATGGGGGAAGGATGCCTGCATTTACCACCAAATCACCACTTCCTCTTCAAATCCCCCATTCATGAGGTTGGGAAAAAACAAACAGGACTAAATGCTGATTGAAATTACTTGCCAATTATTTGAATGTATATATAAAAAAATTAAAATAATACACGGACACAAAAATACTAATGCATTAAAGAATCGTTGCATTTGCGTTCAATTTAATACCTGCTTTGGTTATTTTAACAAAATAGATTGCATCTTGTGTATTTCAGCAGCTCTATACAGGAAAGAGGAAGACCTCCAATAGAATTTGTATTTACAGTGAGGAGTCTGTACATGAATCATTAACAAAATGTACAAGAAGTCACAGTAAGTGTACAAACCAAAAAAAAAAAAAAAAAAAAAAAAAAGATTTCCAATGACATTGTCCTAAACATTGGACCGGATGTTCAGATATAGGATTACTTTGGAGACGCAAAGATCTCAATACCACACACCCATCCACCCACCCACCATTCCCACTCACCAAACACCCAGTTCTGTGAGTTTTTTTTTTTTTTTTTTTTGTTCTTGTGTGCAAGTTACATCACGCAGGTGCACGTTTCCATGTGTCTGGATTGGTTAGCTGCTCTTGAGGTTACTGATCCGACGCAGAAGCTGCTGGTGGCGGACACGCAGCCGCTTTCTCTCCTGGGTCTGGGCACGCTCGTGCGCGCGGAGCTGCAGCAGGTACTCCGTGGCCCGGGTCAGGATGGCCACTTTGGGCGTCTTGCAGGAGTCCGCCAGGTCGGGGATCTGGTCCCTCAGCGCCAGGAAGCGCGAGCGGAGGTCGTTCCTGCGCTTGCGCTCCATGAAGTTGTGGTTGCGTCTGCGGTCGCCCATAGAGACGTCCTCAGAGTCGGAGCTGTGGGGGCTGCTGGGGGAGGAGGATGAGGAGCAGGATGAGGAAGGGCAGGACTGGTCCAGCCGTGCGCGTTTGCTGCTGTGGAGCTCTTCAATGTCATCGTCCTCCTCCTCCTCCTCCTCGTCATCATCATCGTGGTCAGTGTCTGGTGAGGGTGCGGCATAGTTGTGCTGCTGCCTGTGGACGGCGACGTGGAAGCGCTTGGTGCCCGGTGTGTGGGGGTCACCGGTTACTGTGATTGTCACTGGCACCCGAGCCCCTTTGCCCCTCTGACTCGGCCGACTCTCCACAGTCACCACGTCGATCTCGTCGTCGTCTTCGCCATCATCTGGGATGAAGGAAGTTCAGACTTAAAACACTGTAAGCTATACAACCCTGTAACATGTATTACTAGCATAGTCATTTATTTCTTTTAAAAGCGTGCATGGATTCATCGTGCGCTCGCTCATGCAAAATCACCGGGACACAATGTGCGACACCAGTTCGTGTAAACTGGTCTGCTCAGAACGGCTCGAGCGCTGAAGAGCCACTCGCGCGTATGACCGGAAGACGCGGACACAGATTTGATTTATGAGCATGCGCCTCCAAAACTAGGAGAGCCGGTCCGTCCAGCGGGCGGGTGTCTTACCGGACGACTCGGTGCGAGACTCGGACCCCGAGGACGTGGGCCGCTTGGGGCCGCCGACGGGGATGTTGAGGACGGCCGTCGGGTCCACGCACTCTCTGGCGGGCGCGCAGGCCGACGGCGCGTCCAGCGGCAAGTTTGGCACCCTGGATGCAGCCATGGCAGTGGGGATAGGCGGGGGCTTGGCGGGGGCCGCGGCCGCTTTCTCCCGCCGGTGACTCGCCGAGAAGCTGCTCCACATGCAGTCCCGGATTATTATGGAGCTGAGGTTGTCAAAAATGTCAATCTTATACCTCGCCTCAAAGTCATCGTCCTGGCCAAAGTGCTTGGGCGCCCACCCGAGCCGGTCCCCCGTGGCACCTTCCAGCATCCCGGTGGGAGACATGGGCGGGGTGGGCAACAACTGGAACTTCTTCCAGATATCCTCACTGGGCGCCAGGGACTTGAAGAAATCCTCTTCCCTGTCGACCTCGTCGAAGAAGTAGTGATGGTGGCGGTCTGGCTCCATCTCCCAGGTCTCACAGCCGGGGGCCCGCAGCCTTTACTCCGGGCATGGTGGCGAACTTTGGCGTGATAAAAATAAAGAGGCGATTAGAGCTCCTGAAACACCTCGCCCATGCAGACCAACACACGTTCGCGGGGTGGATTTTTAAATGGAACTTATTTAGATCGAGCTACAAGTTTCCAACCCGCAGCCTAACATTGCCCTGGAGGGGGGTGGCAGAGTGGACCCCGGCAGGGGAGGGTGGGGTCACGCCGCTGACCCCGCGGATCAGCTGACTAACAACGCGCTCCGGTCACCGCAACCACCCACCTCCTTCCATTCAAGTTCCGCGTGGCGTGGAAGGGGCATTAAACCGGGGGGGGGGGGAGAAAACCGGCTATAATCCGACAACGGAGTCTCCTACAAAACAGCCTGAAGTTCCGAGTTCTAACAAATTCAATTAAAATGCGTTAAAAGGGTCTAGTCCTGTTTTTTTGTGGTCGGGTGACTACAGCTCCACACGGACCCCGAAATTACCGAATGGAACCCGTCCGGCGGGGCGTGAAATTCCGCGACCTAAACGTGCGAACTCTTAACAAGAAACGTGTCCCGAAAAGAAAAAAAAACCCGCCTTAAAAGCAACTTACCGGCGCCGCGGGTTCGGAGCCGACATCGCAGAGAAAGGAACAAAGGCGGCCGGCGCGGAACTGCGTCCAAGTAGCATCAGAGAGCGGCGCGTCCTTTGTGCTGCTGCCCGGCTCGGCGGTAATCCATTCACGCCGCGCCGGGAAAACGTCGCCGGTGGCGGGGCGATAAAAAAAAACCAAAAAAAAAAAAAAAAAGAAGTCCGCAGCCCTGAAAGCGACGCGGCGGCTGGGGGTCCGATTTAAAGCCGGCAATGCTGCTCGTGGTGCTGCGCGCCGCCCCGACTTTTCCCGCCAGCTTCGCGCCTTTGTAGAAACTTTAACGCGGCGCGGCGGCGCGGCTCATTTGCATAAAAGGCGGGGGGGAGGGGATGGTCGCGGGGCCCCGCCTACTTCTTAAAGAGACGGTCGCGCGTTCTTCCGCCGCCGTTCGAAGTTTTGAGTCCTGTGAATTCTATTTTCATACTTAGGTTTATACACCTATAAACTATAAATGCGTTGTAATATACATTAACAACGGCCAAGAGTAACATTATGTGATGTAAAACTCCCAAAGACTCGTCTACTGACTACTGAAGAACTTAGCTTGATTGTCTGCCAGTTATAATGCAATGCACTGTAAAGTGTTTTTTTTTTTTGCACAATTGGAGACCAGGTAGAGTTTAATGCTGCAGAAATGTGTGCTTTTTTCTGGTACAGGTAACAGATGGCTATTTCTTTCTGCGGGAACTTATGTGGATTTTGTGCTATTTGTGTTATCTGCTCTACAATTCTTGTTCTTTGGAATGAATCAATGACATCACAAAAATGAAATGATTATTATAACAATGGGAAAGAATTGCAACTGGAAACATAACACAACCCTGTACTGTAAATCATTGCCACGTTGCCTTTGATAAAGTTTTATGATCTGGGCTTGTTCCCAGTTTGGAGCCACTGTGTGAATGATTGGCGACCTCTCAGGTAGGTGTCAGTGAAACATGCTCACATGTGAACGAGGTGCAGTAATCATGGTGAAGCTGGCATTTGTACAGTGTGAAAACCAATGTCGACTATGGGGGACGACTCTGAACCATTAGGAGGTGTTAATCACTGCTGAGCTACTGGTCCCTGAAATATTGACAACATTTTCTGAATTTGAGGAATTTTGCAGCATCATTGGAGACGCTATGGTTGTGTGTCTGCTCTGAGGTTCTATTACAGTTTTATGTGATGAACAACAAAAGCGGTTCTCCAAGTTATCCCACTGTCTGTTCAAGTTGAGTTGATGCTGATCTAAAACTGCTTTGTTCAGATTTGTTCAAAACGGTTTGTGTGCTGAAGAGCTAATCGCATCTATGTCAGGAAGCCTCCGGTTCTGAGTGTGCATCTCCAAACTAGAAGGGCTGGTCTATTTACATTTACAGCATTTATCAGACACCCTTATCCAGAGCGACATACAATCAGTAGTTACAGGGACAGTCTCCCTGGAGCAATTTAGGGTTAAGTGTCTTGCTCAGGGACACAATGGTAGTAAGTGGGATTCGAACCCGGGTCTTCTGGTTCATAGGCGAGTGTGTTACCCACTAGGCTACTACCACCCTAGAGTGAGGCTGATTTCTTACCAGAGGAATCGGAGCGAGAATCGGACCAAAAGCATGCCAGCTGTTTGAGGCTACTGACAGCGAAGTTGAGAACGGCAGTTGGTAGCTGTGACAACAGTACCGCTTGCCGCTTGCTCCATAGACCCGTTGGTTATGGAGCCGACGTTGTCAAAAATGTCTGTCTTACATCAGTTACACCATGTCCAGGATCCCAAAAAGTGCCCAAATGAACAAACTCTGTTGCTAATGTTTCTCCTAACTATCCCACTGGCTGTTTAAATTGAGTTGCTGGTTTAATACAGAATCAATGGAAAATAACCAGCGGTCATAGTTCAGAATGTTCTGTTGTATATAAATGTACTCTTTTACACACACACACACACACACATACTAGTTATGTCTATGTCTAGTTATGACTAGTCTATGTTACTAGACACTAGACCATGTTAATTCAATGATACTTGACATCTGTTGCCCAAGTTTGGGGTCTGAGGCCAACTGGTCTGACCTGGTCTAAATAACCATTGATCGGATCTTAAAAATACACTAAATCACAGATTGAGTTTTTAGATGTCTTTTTTGGGTTTCATTACTTAATCTGTTACGAATTCGCCATTTGACATATCTGGTTGAAAGTATAAACATTTACATTTACATTTATGAATACATCTATTTAATTCACTCTGTTGTAGATTCTGTACACAAAGTTCGACAACAAGAAAATGACAATTTAATCTAAATATTCTTTAAAGAGGAAGGTCTTGAGCTGTCGTTTGAAGGTGCTCAGTGACTGAGCTGTTCTGACCTCGAGGGGAAGTTCATTCCACCACCGAGGGGCCAAGACGGAGAAGAGTCTAGATGAATGTTTTCCTTTTACCTTCAGAGATGGAGGGACCAGGCGAGCAGTACTTGAGGCTCGGAGTAAACGAGGTGCAGTGCGAGGTGTAATAAGGGCTGTGAGGTAGGATGGTGCTGCTCCATGTTTGGCTTTGTAGGCCAGCATCAGTATTTTGAACCTGATGCGTGCAGCTACTGGGAGCCAGTGAAGGGAACGTAGCAGAGGGGTGGTATGGGAGAATTTGGGAAGGTTGAAGATTAGTCGTGCTGCTGCATTTTGTATGAGTTGTAGAGGTCGGATGGTACATAGTGGTAGACCATCTAGAAGGGAGTTACAGTAATCCAGTCGTGAGATTACTAAGGACTGAACCAGTAGTTGGGTGGCCTGGGTTGACAGATAAGGGCGGATTCGTCTGATATTGTAGAGAAGGAATCTACATGAGCGGGAAAGATTGCTGATGTGAGTTGAGAAGGAGATCACATGTAATGTTACGTTTCTGTTTGCTGGCGGAGTCTGTTTGAACTTTGAACTTGACTCATGCGCGCGAAAACATTGGACTCAGAATCAGAAAAGAAAGTAAATTTCTCAGTTGAAGATTGGAACAGAATCTACACCTTTCAGGAGCTCTGGTGCAACAAGATGAGTGCTCAGTATTTGTGGAAGAACATAATCACATGAATTACCGGTCTGGTGACAACAACGCGTCACCTAAACGACTGAGTAACGTTTGTGTTACTGATGTGCCGCACTGACCACGTGAAATATACACGTGAAAGAACAAAATTGCCTGGATTTATCTGGAGTTCAGATAAATTCTTCAAAAGTGGAAAGGCGAGTGTGTAAAAGAAAGGTGAACTTAACTTTCCGAATGGATTTGAACATTCTGCCCACAAAGTCTTGGTGCAGGAAATGTGGAAAAATGCACCAAATGGAGCAATGGTGCAACAGAAGATGGATCTGACATTTGCATTGAGAAGAAAGGAGGTGATGGAGTGACATCTGTCCATACGCAGTTTTTTTGCATATTTATCTTCCTATCATTTGGATATCAACATGTTATCTTCTCTTAATTTTATTCAACATTTATTCTTTAATGTACACATGAGAAGGTCAGTTTTGTTTGCTCATCTGACTAATATGGTTGCATTCTCTACATTTTAGGTGTGCGTTGAATTCCTCAGGATTGTGGGCAAGAACCTCAAGCAAGTATTTTAGGAAAGCATTGCCCTCCACAGTCCTCATCTTACTGAGATATTTAGAAAGAGAGGGAACTTTGGGCAATTGTTGACAAAGCTTTCAGAACAGATGGTACATAAGCATTCTGTGCATTATTTTTCTGTCTATGTAAAGAGAATATGCTATAGAATCTTATTATATAGGTGACAACCAATCCATACTTCATCAGTCTGTCTCTGACTAAATGTTCTTGGTTATTTTGTGTGTATTATCATGACTAAGCTTCTATGTTTACTATTTATTAAGGACTGTGATGATGATGACGACGACGACTTGTTCCGCCACACTGACTTTGGATCCTCCACGTTGAGCATGAAGGGGCTGTACTGCCCTTCTCTATGCATCTGAGTCCAGCCTCACTGAAGATTATCATTAAGCAATAACTTTTGTGATGGACAACATGAAATACCTGGACTTGCTCAGACACTGCATCTTGAGCATCCCAAGTCTATGAAGGTCACGCTCCAGTCCATCCAGCAGGTTCTTCTCGAGTTGGGCCTCAGTGAATTAAAACCAAGGTTACAGACATTGAAAAAACAGCTTTCAATGTAAAGACAGCACTTGCACACATACTGCACACACAATGTTTAGTTGGTGCTGTTGTTTTTGTTGACCATGTACACACTGTATAGTGCTACCATAGATAATATTCCCTGTTCAGGAGCAAGTTGTAGTTATACACTCTGTGCAGTTATGAAAATGTATGTGTCTGGATGCTATTTGCAGAGATACCTAAACCTTAAGGTCGGTAAGCAGGTTATAAGCACGTATGAAAGTGAAAATACACAGCTGCATTTTTGACTGTTCTCTTTGTCTGTTTGGAACTTTGTTCTGCCTTTTTTGTCATAATATGTAAGCAGCCCATTGGTCTGTAAATGCAGATGTTTTTTTGCCGTTTGTTAATGTTTAAGTTGGATAAAATGAAAGTTTCACAAGGTGTTGTATTTTATTTTAAGTCTGTTTAAATGTTTAATTACAGCTCAGTACAATTAAATTAGAAGGAAAGATAATAATACATATATTAACAAAGAATTCTCAAGAATGCTCAATAACCTTACATTTTGTGTTATGTGCATTTGGCTAGAAATAATTACTTAATACAACTATGACTCAATTTAATTAAACTAATGAGTGTGAGTTAATACTACTAATCTAAGCTTGAATATGTATTAAGGTTCTGTGTTAAAACAACTTAAAGGGTTTAGTTTCATGTGGTGTGAAAACATAATTCGGTTAAGGCAAGGGGTTTCCACGCGATTTTCGAGTAGTTTCAACTGGGTTTAGAGTGTAACTCTAAAATAAATGTTGTCTGAAATTGACTGAGCCTTGTCTTTATGGGACATAAACAGTAGAAATGATTGACACTCAAGTAGGAGCCGTACCAATATAATGTTTGATGAACATGGAGACAGCTAATGTTGCCTATCCTGTGCATTATTATTCACTTTGTGCCAGTTACGGATTATATACAGGATCAATAATCCCACTGGACCAGGCTGCATTACTGAGAATTATTGCACACATGCACAATGGCTCAAAGTGTACTGCGTTGAGCAGGACCCACCCCTGAAGGCGTCCCTTGCCCCTCCCCCTCTGCTCATTCCCCTCCCCCTGCTTTTTTTTTTTTTAAACATGGTAATTGTATTGTCTGCTGCTTCAGTACTCAGCACACACAATGTCCTCAAAGAAGCTCCTACACCCAGAGGGCAGCAGATCCAGAACAATGGAGCATCGTTCACAGTTTGTGCTTCCAGTGGGGGTGGGGCTAATTATCTTCAAAAAAAACTTTTAAATGGTGCAGACAAGAGAGGAATGCAATTAAAGTGATTGTATGAAACGTTTACTTCCACCAGCTGGGTGGTTCGTTTTTTTTTAATGGGAACTGGATCTATTCTAGGAAATGAACACCAGGGCAAGACAGTGTGGAAAATGAAGATGAAAATGAAGATGATGGGCTTTTCTGCGTTTCTGTGGAATGATAGTGTGCACGTTTTTCTTCTTTGTCTAAAAGGCTGTGAGGAGCCCAGAAACCCAATCTGCCTCTCGTCCTGCTTTTTGCCCCAAATGTCTCACCCCAAGCCCTTAACCCTTCACCCACCCCATCCCCCCACCATAAAGGGCAGCTCTTATGCTCTTACGGAGACTTAAACGCAGGGGACCCTGTGGACCTATGGAGACACAGTATGGGGGAGTCTGACAAAGAAACCCCTTCATCAAACAACTGCTCCTCCCATGGAGGGGAAGTAGCATGAAAATACCGTTACCCCAACCAGCCAGACTCTGAGGACATAACCCACTTGACCGTCAGCATCCAGGGATCAGAGGGCATTTAAATGTACACACGCACACAACCACTCAAACACGCTCACTCCTGGAGGCACAGTGCAGTATGTTTTTGGTTAAATGTTACTTTATGTAGCCCAGTTTGTCAGAATGTAACTTTGTTACATGTATCACCAGGTTCCCGGTGCTGTGCTGTCTAACATGTGTGTAGCTGAAATGTTCAACAATAAAGCTCAACTTCAACAGGAGATGATGAATTATGGGTTGACGGTGTTGCCAGAAGATGGCATTATAATACTCTGATATCGTGTGAATGTGAACACAAGTTAGTGGTAAAATGTCATGGTTTCAAGGTGTCAATGATGGATTTCAAAGCAATTATGTAAGTTGTTCTTAATAAGAGCATCTTCTGAAATACTGTAAATGTAAATGTCATGGACAGTTCAGTAACAGTAGCTAAGTGATTTGAATGTGAAGATTTTAATTGTCAGTTTTAGGCACGCACTCAGTAAGAATAAAAAAAGCAACTGGCCCTTCACTAATCTTTTAACTTTAAACATTGTAAAAAGAGCTTTTGTATTTACATTTGTTCCAGAGAGTCTCTAACAAATGTGAGTGCACTTTTTTGTACATATTTTATTGTATCTTTCCTTGGAACATAAACTTACAATGTAAATTTGTCAATGCACAGTTTTTATAACTGTACACTGTTTTTTGTAATTTGCTGTCTTCTCAAATAGCTAAACATACAACCATTAATGTCTAATCAAGTGAGTACACCACAAAGTGAAAATGTCAAAACATTTCATGCCCAACATTTCAATATTTTGTGTGGCCATAATTATTTTTCAGAACTGCTTCAACAGCGGTCATCTTGGGGTGGTTATCATGGTGGTACACTGCCTCGCAGCCCTGTTTCCAAGGGGAGGGGCTCATGTATGTTATGCTCAGCACTCATGAAGCCCTAAACCATGACATTCCCACCATCAGCCTTGACTGTAGGCAAGACACTCTTGTCTTTGTCCTCTTCAACTGGTTTCTGTCACACATGCTGGACATCTGAATAAGTTTATTTGGTCTCATCACACCACAGGACATGGTTCCAGTATCCATGTCCTTAGTCTTCTTGTCTTCAGTAAATTGGACTTTCTTGGGCATCATCTTTAGAAGAGGTTTCTTTTTGAGGTGACAGCCATGCAGCCCAGTTTCGTGCACAAAACGAAATGTGTCCTCTGCTTTTAACCCATCAGCCTTAGTGAGCAGTGGGCAGCCATGACAGGCGTACAGCAGTCTGACTACGCTGTATCAGAGTGTCATATCTGATGTGTTATCCAAAGGGAAGATTTAACAATGCATTTAGAAAATGTGAGATACTGCACTCCTCTCGCCCTTTACACCAATCGTGTAGACTGTTGGACTTTTTTTTTTTTTTTTTTACATTTTACAAATTTGAACCCTGATCACAATGTTGTTTGGTCTTAACCTCTGGAAAAGAGGTGTGAGCAACTTTATGGGCCGCAAGTAGCCTGCACTGCTAAATTAGCAAATGGAAAGCACTTTGGAGCACTTTTTTTTCCATTACCTCACATAGAATAGTCCCTGAAACATTTGCTCTGCTTATCTTCTATACTCCACATTAATGTACAGCTGTCTAGCCAATTGATTGCAAAGTTTTTGATCATTTACAGCAAGCAGCAATAATAAAACAAGTGAAGCCTAATAAACCATAAAAAACTATTTTATTCAGCCACCTAGTATACTCACTCCCAGTCACTTCAATTCTATTAAATTGCAGTTCTAGTATGACTGATCACATTATACTTTGCAAGACACAAAATAATGCATTAAAAAAGTGAAGTGAAAGTGCTACACAGCACAGTACCCGTCCTGTAATACACAGATCCTCCAGATGGTGGCGGCAGAAATACACTACAGTCTACAGGCTTAATGAAAAAGTCAATGCAAAAAAAAGAGACTGCTTTTCCACGTATTCCATGATATTCTCTCAAGACTTTTTGCTACCTTTTTGGAAAATCTCAGGAAATTCAGTACACATAAACTTTTCGTTGAAACATGTCAAATATCATGTATACTACTTATTTTTTATTATTTCACTATGTCGTTATTTTTTATTACATATATATATATATGTGTGTGTGTGTGTAAACTAATATATATATATTAGTTACCTAATATATATATTGTATTATTTTGTGCAGTGTGTACGCATGTAGCGTGTAAGTGTTAGATTTGTCTGAAATACATTTTGAATAAGTGGGTTTTCACCTGATTCTTAGAAGTGGTGATAGTCTCGGCTAGTCGTGTGGTTGTTCCACCAGCCAGGGACAACAACGGAGAACATAGTTGATTGGAATCGGAGACCCCGTGAAGAAGGAATGTTTAGTCTCCTTTCATTTGCCGATCTGAGAGAGTGTGCAGGAGTGTAGCTAGGTAGTATTGTATTGATGTAAGAGGTTGCACTTCCATTTACAGCCCTGTAGGCAGCATCAAGGGTTTAAACTCAATGCGAGCAGCTACCGGGAGCCAGTGGAGAGATGTGAGAAGAGGTGTAACATGGGTGTATTTTGGCTGATTGAAGATGAGGTGGGCTGCCATATTTTAGATAATCTGGAGTGGTTTTATGGTGACTGCAGAGGCTCCAGCCAGGAGAGAGTTACAATAGTCGAGTTTTGCCTGGACGAGGAGCTGTGTAGCCTGTTGTGAAAGAAAAGACCAAATCTTGCGAATGTTGTAGAGAGTGAACCTGCAGGATCTGGAGATCGCAGCAACGTGATGGTTCAGACTCAGTTTGTCATCTATCCAAACTCCAAGGCTTTTTGCAGACGCCGTGAGTGTTAACAGTAGCGAGCCAATTTGAATTGAGAGGTTTTGCTGAGGGGAGTTGTTGCCCGGAAAGATCAGAATCTCGGTTTTGGATAGGTTGAGTTGGAGGTGTCGCTCAGACATCCATGCCGATATGTCCGAGAGACAGGCCGAAGTGGCATCTTCTGGTGGGAAAGACAAATAGAGCTGGGTGTCATCAGCGTAAGAGTGATAGCCATGTGATTGGAGCACATCACACATCAAAATACACCAAAAGACTTAAATGATTTATGATATAAATCTAGATTGTGCCTGGTTATTCTGTCAATGTGCACTTACTGTACAATTAGCATTTCAGACATATTTATTATGAAATGACTGTAAATGTCGAATTATTTGAGGTGTATTTTCTGTTCTGTACATGGTACATGCATTTGTAATGTCAAGAATAGACTACTGTAACGCTCTACTTATTGGAAGTCCGGCATCAACTCTCAGTGAACTGGAAAGAGCTGCTAGAATAAAACAGAGTCGTAATCAGAAGGTTTCCGGGCTGCCGAGGTGCCACTGAGCAAAGCAATGTCCCCATACACTGCTCCCCGGGTGCCTGTTATGGCTACCCACTGCTCACCCAGCATAAAATGCACCAGAGGGACACCACAGTCACCAACACTGTAATGGCTACAGCTTCAAGGATCTTCACATGGACCACTAGCATTATAATGCACATCACCAGTTGCAGGCTTACTCTACTCTGCAAGGGAGTCTCTCTCTCTCTGTGATTTCGGGCTGTATAAGAAATAAATGTTGTTATTTCTGTTTAACACCCTGTTGTGATTTGCATGGCACTGAAAGGAACCAGAGTTCGTACAGCATCCTGGTTTGAACCCCATACATACCCGCTCACAGGTGTAGTTATCATTTAACTTTTACAGCATTTAGCAAACGCCCCTTATCCAGACCTCCCCTTTCACTAATTATAGCGAACCCATAGTAGGAAGTAATATGTTACCCACTAGGCTACCATTAATGGTGATAAAAATGGGAGTGCCATGTTTATTTGTGGTGTGCAGAGACATAATCCACTTAGTCCACATAGTCTGCTTGAAATAATGTTTCTCTGGGAGTTAACCTCTCTTAACACACAGACAATATGGATTATTTGGGCTCCCAATTCTAAGCAATTTGGCAGTGAGAGTTGAGTGACCATGTGGATTATCCATTACTTAACACACACTTTGAAGTGATTTATCCCCTACATACTGCTAGCACAGAAGCTGAAAAGAGAAAACCCTGGAGAGTATCTCCCTGTGCTTCAGACCACCCTTGGGACCAGTATATAACCAGTATTTAACCAGTATTTGACTTTGCCCATCTAAATGTTCTATTGTGTGTCATGTCTTTTATTTTGCCACTATGTGATCAGTGCTGCACATAGAATTTCACTCATAAGTGATGTCACTGAAAGTCATTTGATTTGCTGTGTAGGAGATGTGTGTACTTAGACATGGAATAATGATTTGATGTTCAATGTCGCATATGATTTTCTCTGTAGGATTCCTCAGTTCAGGGGAAAGGGAGAATGAAAATTTAAAATAATCATTAGGGTTAGGTTCAGCTCCAGGAATGGACATTGCTGTGCTCTGCTTCTAACAAGAAAATGTTCCTTAAACTACAGGATGGTTATCATGCTTCATTCCATACGCAACAAAAATATATTTCTCAATATATTATGTGACAATATACTGTATTTTGTGTGTATTATAATATTGTGAATTGTACATAGTAATATGTTTTGATATTGTCACATGACCCCTGGTGGAAATTTACCTGCCTCTGCGCTCATCCGCAACGTGGTTCTCGTTCCCACCAACACACATTCTTTTTCATAGTTATACTATTTAATATATTATTATATATACAGAAAAATGTCCTACATTAAATGAGATTATATATTGAAAAAGGCAGTGCATATATATGGGGATGTTTCTCATAAATTGAAATATATTTACCAATGTATTCTAGTATATAGCAATATACATTTGTTTTGTAAGGGATGGTATCACGCACTTTTGGCACATTTTTCCAGCGATATAACAAACATGGCACATCTACTACCTCTTATGGATTCACATTAACAGATACAAACAGAAAATGACTATTTGTATCTTACAGAGAAGGAATCCAGCCCTTTTTTTTCTGACACCCAGAAGATAGAGCTGATCATCATACTTTCTCATTCTGGACGATTGAAACTCTCTTCCCCTGCTTCCCTCTACACCTGTAATACGAATTGTACACAGATATGTCAAATATGCTCTGTGCTGCATTTACCTTTGGCTCATGGCTAAAATTTGAATTTGAATTCGAGATGTAGCATTTGCAGAGTCTCCAGCAAGATGTAAAATGTCTTCAAGTTATAAAATAAACAAAATAGAATAAAAAGGGAACACGGCCAGTAAACCAAAGTAAGCAAAGTAAAAATGTTCAAAGAGAACGTAATACATAATACAATAACTGGGTAGCAGCTATACTGCACTGACACAGTTTGTAAAATAATGAGGTACAGTGTAGATATTCCTGCAAAAGTGCAAAAGGTTAGTGATGAGATGAATGTGGCAGTGGTGGCCTAGTGGTTAAGAAAGCGGCCCCGTAATCAGAAGGTTGCCGGTTCGAATCCCAATCCGCCAAGGTACCACTGAGGTGCCAATGAGCAAAGCACCGTCCCCACACACTGCTCCAGGGCACTTGTCATGGCTGCCCACTGCTCACTAAGGGTGATGGGTTAAACACAGAGGACAAATTTCTCTGTGTGCACCGTTTGCTGTGCTTTGCTGACAATCAATTCACTTTATTTACAGATGGTTTGGGTGTGAGGTGTGGTGGCATGACTTATGGCCTGAGAACACTCAAACCAAACAGGTCCTGAAAGTGGCTCTGGACATGACTGTCATTGCATCGCCAATAGGAAGCTGCTTTACTATTCTGACCTCACCCCAAGTCACATCATTGGTCAGGGTTGGCGTTTTGGCAGACGAGTGGACTTTCTCATTCTCTCGGTTCATCTAGGCAGCTGTCCTAATTTATTTTAGGCCCGAAAGGATCTGGTTACAAGAGGAAAATAAAAGGCACACAAGTAGATGTGCCTGTTGAAAGGTGAACTTAAAGGGGAAATTGAACTATTTGTCTGTCAATAAAGCTGTTGGTAATATATTTGTTGGTAATAAATACTATAAAAAGTATTTTTAAAGCTTTTGATGTGAAAAATTTGGTGTATATTAGGGGCAGTGGTGGCCTAGCGGTTAAGGAAGCCGCCTCAGCCACAGCACAGCACAAGGTGACACCACGAAATGTGTCCTCTGCTTTTATAACCATCACCCTTGGTGAGCAGTGGGCTGCCACGAAAGAACTGGCAACCCTCTGATTACAAGGCCGCTTACTACCCCATAATTTTTGCAGCCTTCTGCTTACATGTCCATCGTGTGAACCGTTTGGCTACAACACAAGAAGGTTGCCGGTACGAATCCATGACAGGCACCCGGAAAATAGTGTGTGGGGACAGTGCTTTGCTCAGTGGCACCTCAACTGGCAATCCTTCTGATTACAGGGCCATTTCTTTAACAAATATGTACACTATAGGCCACTGACAACACTGTCCTTCGGCCTGCTGCTACATTTCTGCATTTTATATTTGAGGCTACATCGTTTCAATTGTTTGAGAGATTGAGAAGAGAAAAAAAATTCAGGTTGAACATCCTTCAAATCTGCCCCCTGATCCTGCAATGATCGCCCATGTTAGGCTGTGACAGGAGCATGGAAATATTGTGCGGCAGAGCTGTGTGCTCCTCCCTTTGCAAACTTTGTTCATTAAAAGCCAACGGAAGGTGCCAGTCAATACAGACAAGCAGCGAGAAGTTCTTACTTGTTTTACTTTTTAAAAGCTTAAACCTACTAGAATAGCCGCCATCAGATATCTGCATCAGAGACACCACGTTTCATCTGCCACGTGCGTAAACCAGCAGGAAGTAACGAGTCGGATGTCGCCGAAGGGGGTTGCAACGCCTTGGAACCTGGAGACATCGACCTATTCCGGCCAAAAATGTGACATTTCATGGCCTGGGAATGATAACAGCAGTGTTAGGAAGGTTACTTTTAAAATGTATTCTGTTGCAGATTACAGAATACATGCCCCAAAATTTAGTTTGTAACGTATTCCGTTAAGTTACTCAAAGTGAGTAACGTATTCTGAATACTTTGGATTGCTTAATATATTGTCATGCTTTTTACAACTACATGAATGTAGCAATCACAGATAATTAAAAAAAACCCTATTTTTCCTTAACCATTTCTTTATTTATAAAGCTGAAAAGTGGAAGAAAACAGAAAATATGCCATTGAAAAGTATTTACTGTTATGGTCACCAACATATTCCATCACTTAGTTAAAATAAAAAGTAGCCTTGCACAAGGAAAAATGACCCTCTTTTTGATTAGGACCGCACCTTCCTCGCTGCGGGAAGCGGCCCATTCCAGCCGTCTCCGTTCCGCGCGACGAGGTTAAACCGGGTGATGGCGTGTCCCCTTGC
Organism: Denticeps clupeoides; assembly: GCF_900700375.1. NCBI lineage: Eukaryota > Metazoa > Chordata > Actinopteri > Clupeiformes > Denticipitidae > Denticeps > Denticeps clupeoides. Next base: position 15,278,320 of record NC_041707.1, on the reverse strand, counting down.
ACACACCCAGTCCATGTGTACTGTAAGATTATAAAGATCATGGTGTAATGGTGTATTAAATCATATTTATTTACAATTTCAGGGGTAGCGTGGATTTATGGAAACAGAACGCAAACTAGAGGGACTGCGCATGCGCAGATCCGCTAGGTAGCACAACTCGATAGGCAGCATGTTTCGACAGAACACCTGTGTTATGCGTAGTCCGCGCAGCGTGGAATTACCAAAATTAGAGAGGGGTTAGCCTAACATATGAAACAGGAAAAGACCGCCGTGTAATCCATTTATTTAAAAAATAGTAACTGTATTCTGATTATCACTCATTTAAACGGCAACTGTAACGAAATACACTCAGTCATATTTTGTAATCTAAATACGTACATGTATTCCGTTCCTCCCCAACACTGGACAGCAGTGTATCTGACGATAACTGAGCGAAAGGAACCTTGGAGAGAGAGAGAGCGAGAGACAGAGGGAGTTTGTGTGTGTGTGTAAGAGAGAGAGAGAGAGAGAGAGAGAGAGGGGGGCGGGTCCTGCTTCTTTCCACATGATAATGAATGAGTGAACAGCGGCTCTCCGGCGAGATCATCAGACACGACTTCGTATCATACACGTGCGCGTAATACATGAGCGGAAATACAAGGCGACCCAGAAGACAGCATGGCCAGAGGGGAGGGTGCCGAGCCGTATTCCGCGGCGACCTTATTACCAGTCAAACCGATCAGTCCAGATGGGATCAAGGTGGAAAAGGTAAGACCGGTCTCCTCCCTTCCAACGTTTGGTTGGCGGCGAAACCGGCGCACGTTAGAACCGGAGAGGATGTGACCGTCGCCGGAATTTACACTACAAATACGCTCAAGTCGCGTTCCATCATGGCGCACAATTCAAGCGCCGCGCCGCTGGCCGAACGCTAATTCCGTCAGCGGTTCGTGTCGAGGCTTCGTCTGGACCGTCCCTGCGCCCTCGGACGGCGCGTTGGGCATCTCCACGTCCACCGAACGCGCGCGCCGCACGCCGGCCTCCGGTTCGAATCGTCACCCGCGGCTTTGAGGACGCCGGTGGACACGGAGCCACGTGGACCTGAAGAGACGTGGACGCGAACCTGGCGCTGTCTGTGGGTTAGGCGATGCCGATGCCTGCTGCTGATTGGTCCGAGGGTCTCGCACCATGAGTTTGAGGGGGGTGGGGATGAATTATCGGTCCTAAAAGACACTTACGATGTACTTGATGGTTTTGACTGAAATCAAGCCTGCAGAGGGGACAGACAGAGAATGTGGCTTTCTTGGAAAAAGAGAGCATTGTAACAGATATTGTGAGGTGGGTCACAACTTAGAAGTGAAACAAGCACCTTTTTTTTTATATTTGTCATGATTTCACCTGACTGAATGTGCACGGTTTGCTGTCTCCGCTTCTTGTAGGAGGGAAGTTGTCTAATGTGTAGACTTTGTGAGCCCTTGTCTAAAGATGCGTGAAGCTACGGAACTGGCGGAATAAAATGAGCATGTTCATTCAGCGATTGTTCGCTTCAAAGGTGGCTGGCCTGCTAAGTTCCTCCTGGGTTTTCATTTCAGCCCAGTTCCTTCGAGCAGGTCTGAAACCAGGAACTGCACTGTCCTACATCTGTTTCTTCACAGCCAGTAGAAAGCTCTGAATGCTGCCTGGATTTAACAACCAATTACTGGAGGTACAACGGACCTCCAGTTAGGCCGGACCTGAGCATTATGAGCATTAGACTTCGAAGAAAAGGAAATGTGCCGGTTTAAAACATGAGTCTAGTCTCTTTCACCTTCTCATAGTCATACTTTCACATCTCTTTGGTGGAAAGAAAAAAGAATCACCTGACAACGGTGGACGAAAATTTGCAAATCAAATGAACATTTCATTAAAGAAATATAACATTCAATAAAACACGCTTAACACTTTTACAAATCACCAAGCGATTAACAAAGCGATTAAACAAAGGATAGGTACTTCAGACCGTAGGTTTGTCTTTGCTGAATGCTTTGTACACTCTTGGCATTCTCTCAATGAGCTTCAAGAGGTCATCACCTGAAATGGTTCTCCAACAGTCTTGAAGGAGTTCCCAGAGGTGTTTAGGACTTGTTGGCCCCTTTGCCTTCACTCTGCGGTCCAGCTCACCCCAAACCATCTCGATTGGGTTCAGGTCCGGTGACTGTGGATGCCAGGTCTCCATTTTTTGTCAAGTACATAACTCCACATGTGTTCATTCATAGTTTTGATGCCTTCAGTGAGAATGTAAATGGTCATGAAAATAAAGAAACATTGAATGGGGAGGTGTGTCCAAACATTTGGCCTGTACAGTATATTAATTTTTAACAATATTTGATTTGGTTTAATTTAGAACCTCAGGTTCAAAGAACCTAACTTAAAACTTACCTCACCTGACCCCAACTCATACCACCTTAAAGCTGTTTGATCTGGGCAACGTTCCACAATTCCTTTTGGCTAGTGAGGAGATCTGGTAACAGCAGACCCTTAGTGTCACAGCTGAACAAAGGCTGTAGAATTTAAAACTTCTTCCCACCGGACTCAGGAATTTCATTTGTTTTTTTTTTTCTTTCCCATTTTGGTTGAATAGCTGACCTTTCTGAAAACACATTCCTGGCAAATGCTGCAGCATTGGTCACATAGAAAGAGGTGTTGAACTTTTTTTATTATTATTATTTTTAAATTAAAGATGGGGAAAGATTTGCCAGAGGATCGCAAGCATTTTCCTGATGATCAGTCATATTCCCCACTTCTTTTCAGGCCAAGTTTAGGTGTAGTTTAGTGAGCCTGTTTGGGTTGTCCATTTTCCCTCTCTGAAAAAAGGTCAGATTGCAATGGTAGTACTTCATCTTGGAAAGACCAGGGTTCAAAAATCATTTGGTTTCACTTTTTTTTCTGTTTCAGAATGTCAAGAGAGATCGCTTGTCCGTATTGAGTAAAATCTGTTTCGCCGTGGGAGGGGCACCATACCAGATCACGGGCAGTGCCCTCGGCTTCTTCCTGCAGATTTACCTGCTGGATGTTGTGCAGGTGAGTTCTGACCAACGCTGCAGCAAAGACTCCAGAAGGTGTCCCACCTACAGTTAACGCCTGGCTCCCAGTCATTTCTCAAAAGAGCCAGAGCTGGACCATAATATTCTGAGATGCTTCTGCAAAGCAGTATTTCAAGGTCACTGTATTCTCAAATGAACCTAAAGCAAACACTCATGGTCGAGGTGAGCAGTTATGCATCAGAGACTTGCGTCCATGGAACTGGGCCACAAATATAACAAGTACTGTGGGGCAAACAAATATTTGGCAGCCACTGGCCTGGTGGTGCCGATTACACATTTACATTTACAGCATTTATCAGACGCCTGTATCCAGAGCAACTTACAATCAGTAGTTACAGGGACAGTCCCCCTGGAGCAACTCAGGGTTAAGTGTCTTGCTCAGGGACACAATGGTAGTAAGTGAGATTTGAACCTGGGTCTTCTGGTTCATAGGCGACTGTGTTACCCACTAGGCTCCTACCACCCTACACATCATTACCACAACTCCATTGTTCATCTCTAGTTTCCACACAAATACGCATTTACGTTTTCACCTTGGTATGTGTATAGATTTGCATATTGAGCTCTAGGTTCACCCTGATCGACCACCTGCATTTCCCCCTTCCGTATTGAGCTCACCCAATTATGAGATGATGGTGGGGTGTATTTAGGGGGACAGAGTAGTAAGGAGAGGGGCTTTGTGTCTCAGGGTTGACTCTGTGTATACCATGGTTGAAGCAGCTTGGTGATGAGGCTGTGTGAATTATTTAGAAATATGTATATTCCATTTTTTTAGCACCTTCCTGCACTGTAAATAAACCTGCACTTTTTTCATCACTACATCGGGTATTTGTTTGGCCTCTTTGGTGTAAGCACAAGTAAAGACAGGATGTGTACCCCCTGCTTCACATTTGGTGGCAGCGGTAAGTTCCTCGCAAGCTCTGGAAGGCTGAGCAGAAGGGCTCAGGGACGCAAACCACTGAAGGAGGCCATGGCGTCTCGACCCCTACTCAGAGGCGCTACCATGGACCCAGCAGTAGACCAGGCTGAGGGGGGATTCACATGGAGCCAGTGGTGAGAGAGTGTAAAGGCATTGCCACCAGACCTGCATGCCCTCTATCATCTCATCCAGAAGTCTCTGCAGACCCAGGAGCGGGAGGCATATAAGCAGAAGCAGAGGTGGCGCAGTGTGCAGATCCAGATGAACCAGTTTTGTGAGGAACTGAAATACTGGGTGGTTAGAACGGAGGTCAGCGTCCGGCTGAAAGTCATTAGTCTGTGCCGTGGGAGCAGCAGCAGCTGGCCGCCTCACTCACCCCAGCAACGGATCCACCAAGCCCATGCCCAGCAGCCTGGACATGGACTGTGGTGCCCAAGTAGGGGCAGCGGTGGCCTAGTGGTTAAGGAAGTGGCCCCGTAATCAGGAGTCATGGCTGCCCACTAGCTCACTCAGGGTGATGGGTTAAATGCAGAGGACAAATTTCACCCTGTGCACCATCTGCTGTGCTGCCGCCGAATTTGCGTGTGTGGGAACAGAACCTGGCTTCAGGTCAGCAAGCTGCTGAGTGGGTGGAAGCATTCCTGTCAGCCTGGCAGGTTCCAGAAGATCAGAAACGGGAAGCTGGGGTAAAGGCAAAACCCATAGTTACGCCTCCTTACAAAGTTTGTAATTTTGGCTGCCAGACCGGACTTATAGCTTGCAATTGTCCTGTTAGACCACACATGCCTTTGCTTCCCCTATCTACCTGTGGTCAACATCAACCCCTGTGATAGTAAATGGCCAACCAACAATAGCACTCCTTGACACGGGTAGCACACAGACTTTGGTACAGCCTCATCTAGTGGAACCCCATTAGAAATTGGGCAGACGGCAGCTAAGGGTTTGCTGTGTGAATGGGGATGAACATGTTTATCCTGTAGCGGAGATGTTGGGCCGGTGGTGTTATGCCAGGATGTGTTTATACTTCCAGAGTTGGTGCAGGTCTCTTTGCCCATTAACATGGTGGTGACCCGAGCCCAAGCAACCAAAAGTGTTGCAGGCAGAGGGAGAAGTTGTTGGGCACAATGCTGAAAATGTCAGAACCTGAGGCCTAGAGTAACTGGAGGCTGGATTGTGGGAGCTTCCCAGTAATTTTAGCAGCTTGAAAAGGGCGGACAACACCTTGAGAGGGGCATTTAATAAGGTGGTAGAGCTTGAGGGGCAGGCAATGTGAGCAGCTATTTTATTAGGGAAGGTCTACTTTATAATCAACCAGAAGGGGGAGTGCAGAGCAGCTGGTGGTCCTGAAAGGAGGAAGAAGCGTGAGTTGCAGTTTCTAGGCCAGCCAGGCCACACAGCACTTGTGGAGCATGGTGTCCTCTTTAAAGACACTTGCCCAGTGGACCTAGGATGTATCGTAGTCCTGAGTGCTTGTTGCTTACACTCCAGGAGGATGCAGCACCTTGGGGTCATCAAGCAATCCAACAGCATTGGAGCAGCCCGGTGGTCCAGGTTCCCAAAGGAGCGAGACCATATACTTCTATACTGCAGTTTATAGTGATGCAGTTTGGCCTGCAAGTGGCACCCGCCTCCTTTCAGGGGCTATGGACCAGGTATTGGATGGTACTGGTGCCTTGGCAGCAGCCTACCTGGACGACATAGTTATATAGAGCACAACATGGGAGCAGCACAGGGCACACTGGGGTGAGGTGCTGCAGCATCTCACAGTCTCACAGTCCAGCCTAAAAAGTGTGCCCTGGCTCAGTGGGATATAGGTTACTTGGGGCATGTTTTGGGGAGTGTCTTCCTGGGAGAACGGTGTCTTTTATAGGCCAGCTTGGGACTGGGGAAAAGGGGTTTTGTTTTGTTATTTGTAAGTGTTCTTTGTATAATTTGAGTTATGTCTTGTGGGATATGGAAGAGTGAACTGTGAAATATGTTTATGTGTATTTATTTATATATTGGTTGCTAGAGTCCCCCTGATTCCCCCCAATTATGGGACGATGGTAGGGTGTATTTAGGGGGACAGAGTAGTAAAGAGAGGGGCTTCACATGTGAATGTCAGGTTGGTGTTTGGTGGACACGATTTACAGCATAGTTTCAGCAGCTTGCTGTGTATATTATCTTATGGAAATATTTTTTAATTTATTGATTCCTCTGATGGCTGGTTTTGTTTTTGTGAGTTTTTATTGGTTACATTTCATTTTTTGAGTGTACTGTGGTCAGAAGAGACCAAACCTCTTTGGTATAATGTTTTGGAGGGAGATGAATACTGAGTTGCATCCCAGGAACACCATGCCCACTGTTTTCTACAAAGGGGACGGGACAACCGATCCATACTAAGGAAAGGGGATGAACAGGGCAAAAAGCTCCCTCCATCAGTGAGCACACTGTAGCATGACTATGATCCCAAACACACCGCCTAGGCAACAAAGGAGTGGCTATGCAAAAAGCATTACACGATTCTGGAGTGGCCTAGCCAACAGAGAATCTGTGCCCAGTTACAGCCCCAAAACACCACAGCTCTTGAGAAGACCTGTATGGAACAATGAACCAAAATACCAGCCACAGTGTGTGCATAACCTACAGGAAATGTTTGGCCCCGGTCATTGTCAACCAAGGTTACTTTACAAAGTATTGAAATGAACTTTTGCCATTGACCAAATACATATTTTATGCACCATTATATAATGTGATTTCAATGTGAGTGTTTAACAGTTAACAGTTGAGTATCTATGATGAAGATTAGACATCTCTCCTATTTTTAAGTGGGACAACTTGCACAATCAGTTTTGCCCAACTGTACATGAAATATAGACAAAAAGAAAGCAGGGCTTTTATAATACACTACTCACAATAAGTTAGAAACATTGTGAGAAACTTTGTGTCATACATATGTTGTTTGTTTCACTTTGGTATTTTTGGGATAGGGAGGCAACTGTATTGGCACACCTCAATACACCTCATTTTGTGTTTTTATTTATTTATGTTTTTTATATGTAATTGTCTCATTGTGTATATTGGGGCCAATACCAAGAGACAACCTTTCTCAATGTGGCATCAATTTCAACATTCTGTGGCTATAAACAGCTGGTATGGTCAGTAAGTCATTCCAAATTCACCATTCAAACAGCCGTGAACACACAACGTCACTTAACAGACGAGCAGCTTCACCTGGCCATTCTGCCAGCACACCCCCAAATTTCTGTTCATGGATGAAAATGCTCCACCACATCGTGGCAGAATTGTCGCAGCTCGACTTCATGAAGTTGGAGTGCCTCATATGGTCTGGCCATCAATGTTCCATGACCTGAACCCCATAGAGCACGTCTGGGACCAGTTGAAGCAGAGACTGAATGATTGTACACCATCCCCACTTGCTCAGGGACACAATGGTAGTAAATAGGATTTGAACCTGGGTCTTCTGGTTCATAAGCGAGTGTGTTACCCACTAGGCTACTACCACCCCCACTCGCTACTTACGTTATCAATTTTTTTATTTGGGGATATCCCTGTTGTTGTCTGTTACGGTTTTCTTCTCATACATTATTAGTAATATCAAAGGGAACTTTTACTTATTTCATTAAAATTCAGAGCAAATAGGAAAAGGTCTCACATAAATAACAATATCCCTAACTTATTGTTAGTAGTGTATAAGGAATTATGTATTATTCCTAAAGCATTTTTCTGTGTGTTTTCAGCTGCACAGCTCAAGTACAGACTTTGTGACGTATCACCAGGCCCAGTGCCTCAGTCCTCGGTCCTGCTGTGGGTTCCATTGTGCTGTATTGTTTCTAAATTAGTGCGAGAGCCTAAAGAGCAGCATGACTTCCACATGGGGTGTAACTGCCAGAGGGGAGAATAAAGCTACAGTGCAGCGCAGTAATTGGTCTGATTAAAGCAGTCCAGCTTAAGTGTTGCATTTAATACATTTTTTTCCCTCTGAAGTATATTATACATTTCCCAGCCATCCCACCACCTCCTCCCACATGTGTCTGGTGTGTTGAAAATGGGCCTGGAGTAGATCATTACGCAAAAATCTCAATGGTTGAATGTTGTAATGGGGTTCAGCCTTAACTGCAGTTTTGGAATAACTGCAGTTTTGGGTGTGACAAACAATATTTATTCCTAGTGTAGCATTTGTGTTAATGCAAAGCGCATCAGGTCTCACTCACTTCCTTTCCTTCCACAGATGAACCCATTCTATGCCTCCATCATCCTGTTTGTGGGGCGGGCATGGGACGCAGTAACAGACCCAACCGTCGGCTTCCTGGTGAGCCGCAGCAGATGGACCTGGATGGGTCGCATGATGCCCTGGTATGTGCTAGCTTTAGCTCCATGGATCTGAATGATCTCTTTCATGTGCAACAGGAAATTAGGCGTAAAGTAGAAACTAGCCAAAGGGCAAAAAAAATAAAGAAAAATGTTAACACAGTGATTTCTATCACCAAAATGGAAAGGAGAGCATATGGACTTTTCCACAGACATGGCCCTTTGAAAATGGTACTGGTACACCGATATCCATGGTAACAGACTGAGCTACATGACCGATTTATTAATAAATTTGTTCAGCTGAAGCCCATGTGGGTGTGGTCATGCCTCGCTGTGCATTTTCTCTGAGTTGCTGGAGGCCAGGTCGTTTCTCCAGGGTTTCACTTGGTTAGTGTGACATTTTTGTGTTTCTTACTGGGTGTTGGCTGCTCACCCACCCTCTGCCAGCCTGCTTTCATTCCCTGGTGTGTGGTCTCCCTCATTCACTATGGCAACTGCTGCTTTTCAGAATGCTCGAAACTAGTGATTTACAGAGATTTAGTACCTTCTTCCAGTATCCTGCAGGAAGCATTCATGCTTTTTTTTGGGCTGGATGAGAATGGAACAGGGCTTTGGCAAGCAAATTGCCACCAACAGTAGAACAGGCAGTGATGCACATAAAATTCCATATTAAACCGAAAAAAAGTCATTTTATGAATGATGAACACAAGCATGAGTTTTTGTGTTGAGTTTTATGGCATGCCACACGGTGCCTTAATACACATGGCCAAGTTTCTGAAAGTGAAAGTGAAGTGATTGTCATTGTGAAACACTGCAGCACAACGAAATGTGTCCTCTGCTTTTAACCATCACCCTTGGTGAGGCAGCCCGGGGAGCAGTGTGTGGGGACGGTGCTTTGCTCAGTGGCTTCTTGGCGGATCGGGATTCGGCAACCTTCTGATTACGGGGCCGCTTCCTTATCTGCTAGGCCACCACTGATCCTTAGTGTCTGTACCTGATCTGTACTGAGTCAGTTGTGCTCAGGCCTGCGCCCTCGAAAAATGTCTGAAACAGATCAGTCTTTGAGGCAAAATAAAAATCTATTTTGAGCATGCACCGATATTTGGACATTTTTCTAACAGATGCATCATCCAAAGTCAGTTTATTAAAATATTTCAGCATGGACTGAAACAAACAGCAGCCTATTTATATAAGTTCATTTTCATTTATGTGAACTGAACCTTGATTTCTAAAGTGTGAGAATATGAAGTGTTTGTGTTGACCCCTGAAAGTCATTTGAGTACCTTTTTATAAAGCCTTTGACTTTGAAACCGATCTGAGCAGATTTATACGAAACGAGAACGACAACACTCCAAGGAGGGAAGAACAAAAGTCCCGTCATGTGGTCTCATAGAGGGGTCTACACTGAGCACGTGCAGAGGCAGCTGGGGAGGGGGAGGTTTCCGCTTCCTCGCGATTGGTCCAGCCCACACCACACCACCAGAAAGAGCCAATCAGCTGTGGGAGGGAGCTTTTTGAATCGCATGTTTACTCTTGTGATAAAGATCAGTTCCAGACTATGCGTAAGTGACTTCCTTGTCACCATCTAATAGCTTTTGTCTAAACGCTAAACACTTCCTGACATTGTGCAGCCATAAATAGGCCATACATTCATAAAATATAATATTTTATTTTCAATGAAAACCGAGTGTTTCCAGTTGCTATGGCAACGAACGTTCTCCTCTGCATCACTCAGAGCTCTTTGATATGGGTTGCTGTGGTTGATGAGTGTTTTTCTCATCTCCTATATAACCCAATGCTTGAATGCTGTGTGTTTAATGTGCCTTTATGGATTTGTGTTGTGGTTGACTCATGGCGTCGGAAGTTATCACCAGTGTTTTGACTTCTAAATTTGATATTTGTGGGGATAGACTGGCGTGACCACCTCACTCAGCACCCCTTTATAACACGTCTTCTGACCATGGAGGCTGAAAGTTGATTAACAATTCACTGAAAGAGTCATTCTCCTTTTTCCAGGGTTTTGTTCTCCACTCCCTTTGCAGTCATGAGCTATTTCTTGATATGGTGTGTTCCACCTCTGGAGGATGGGAGGTTTCTTTGGTACCTGCTGTTCTACTGTCTGTTCCAGTCGATGCAGACGGTAAGCTCCAGCTCCATGACAGGGTGAGGGGATGCTGTCTGTGAAAATGTGGGTTTGTGATTCTTGTAATGCGTGTTTGGTTCCCTGTGCAGTGTTTTCACGTGCCGTATTCCGCACTTACCATGTTCATCAGCTCTGATCAGAAAGAACGCGACTCTGCTACAGCATATCGTAAGTCTAGAGCTCAGACATACAGACTGTTGTGAAATGAAAAGGATTCACCGTAAACTAACTTTCTGTCTCAGGAATGACAGTTGAGGTGCTGGGCACAGTCATTGGGACAGCCATCCAGGGGCAGATTGTGGGGGGCGCTGTTCCTGACTGCATCTCGTCCACACCGGATCTGAACATGACTAACCTGACATCTAATGTCAGCATTTCTGAAGATTCTCTGGATGAAACAGTAAGTAACAAGTTGATCTTTAACAGGTCAACCAGCTTAAGATGCTTCACGATGATGTGTTTCAGAAGAAACAAATCTCCAGTGTAGCCACTGGTGTTTTGAACCTAATGAATCCATTCTGTTTGGAATGCTATATACTGTAACTAATTTAATAAAAGTGAAGTGATTGTCATTGTGATACACTGCAGTTCAGCACACAGTGACTCAACGAAATGTGTCCTCTGCTTTTAACCATCACCCTTGGTGAGCAGTGGGCAGCCATGACAGGCGCCCTGGGAGCAGTGTGTGGGGACGGTGCTTTGCTCAGTGGCACCTTGGCGGCTCGGGATTTGAACCGGCAACCTTCCTTAAGCGCTAGGCCACCGCTGCCCCTCTACGATAGCAGCAGTCAGGAGGCCAAACATAATAAATGTTTGCATAAAGGAATGTATTTGAGAATGAATATAACATTTCATAAACATTGAAATGTTTTTATGTTCTGAATTTTCATGCAATTCTGTCCTGAGGATGAGAAGGAGCCTCATCCTTGAACGAAAGCTCAGCTGAAGGCCTAGTAGTGTCCACAAAATCAAAATACATTTTAAATATTCTCAGCGTTCTGGCTTGCACATTTATTATTCTTTGAAATCTTATAACCAGCTGTGCTGGATCTGTGGGGACGGAGGAATATTTCCTGTTGGGTGGAAGATAAGCCTAGTGGGGGAGTGTTTTATTGCTCCTTTCATTCTTTTGCCCTTTTTTCTTGACCTTGTGCAGAAACGAGCATACATGGTAGCATCAGGAGTTATCAGTGGCATCTATGTTACCTGTGCTGCCGTGCTATTTCTGGGGGTGAAAGAGAAGAAGGGTGAGTTCAGTTGCTTTGTGTGTCCCTTTAAATAAAAGTACTTCATATATAATATTTAGACAGATATGTACAGTGCACCCAGAAAGTATTCACAGCTAATCACTTTTTTCCTCATTTTGTTATGTTACAGCCGTATTCCAAAATGGATTATACCATTCTTAACTATTCTTCTGTAAGATTCTTAACCGTTAGTAATTTGGTGTAATGTTTTGGAATGGCTTGGCATTTTAATACCCGTCAGAATGGGTGTCTGAACTGTCCAGCTCAGGGCCGCATGGCTTCACAGGTTGTTAATCACTGTTCCAGAGATCAGCTGTACAAAGTCGGAGAGGCCAATTTCGTTTGTGGAGGGCCTGCGATTGGTTACAAGGCACGGCCCGTACGTGCGACTGGTCATGGGTGTGCTTTTCACGTCGCTTGCTTTCATGGTAGGACATCCAATGAGGCACGTAAGACACAAACTACACACATGTAGACACCAATGATGAACACCTCGATGCTCCTTACAGCTTCTGGAAGGGAACTTTGCCATGTTCTGCACATACACGCTGGGCTTCAGAGAAGACTTCCACAATGTTCTGCTGGCCATCATGGTGAGAGCTCTGCTGATGAAATCTTAAAATGCATTACTGTAAGGAATCAAGTGTAATATACCTGGCTCTTTAGATTGGCAATTAAACAATCCTGATCAATGATCATGAAAAAGATCCAGCTCGATCTCAGTGATCAGCCATGGGCATTTTAATGGAATATTTTTTTGTGCGTGTCTTTACGTTTCTTTTAAACAGGGACACGTGGCTGCCAGATATCCCAAGTCTCTCAGAAGTTCCCGGGAATCTCACAAAATTTCTCAAAATATCCAGAAAACAAGAGCAACCAAACAAGAGCATATATGCAAAACATTAATGTTTGCATCACATGCTCACATGGTGGAATGAGGGCAGGAGACTGTGTGTATGTGTGGGTCCATATGCGATTCCATATACAAACAGTATCTCGATTGGCTTATTTTGTGAAGTAAACCAATCAGATTTCAGTGTGGGTGGTCTTTCATTTAACTTCTCAAAGAGGTTATGATTACTCATATTGGTACAATGGAGCATCATCAGTCTGAGCCTGAATTGAAGCTGAGTTGTAATTGAGCAAGCAAATTTTTTTTTTTTTACTGTGAATTAATTGGCATTTGAAATTATCCACTGAAATTATTTACCGCAGAGTTTTTTTAAACTGTTTTAATACAAAAAAAAATAAAAAATCTAAATCTGATTGAAACAGGGGCTTGGGGGAGTGTGACAATGTTCCTATCTGGAAATCGGCGGCCCTGCAGAAAAAAGTTTGGGAACCGCTGGCATAAAAGCTAGCAAAGAACAAAATGGCTGAGAATTGAGCCTAGGAGGGCAGTGAAAGTCATGGTTTCATATCATAATAAACTGTTTATTATCTCTGGTGTCTTCGGTTTCAGTCTGCCAATATAAGGAAAAGATTAATCAAAAAAATCAAACTATTTCATATGGGAAATTGCCCACCCTGGGTGAGTCCCGTGTCCCAGATGGCTCCGTATTCATATTTCTTATTTTCTTATTTACTTGATCTTTACACATGCACTCTTATATTTCACATGACCTCCTGTTACGGTAGATTGGACTTAAAAATATAAACAAATAAATCCAAGTTGTTTTGCTTTTAGTCAGTCATATGGGTCAGTTGCATAAAGAGAGATTATGTGATAAACCAGCTTTACCAGAAACACAGGTCTTTAGTCCCAACATGAGATGTGACCTGTGAAAGAGTGTAGTAATGATGTCTTTTTTTTTTTTTTTTCCTTCCATCTGTAGATTTCTGCAACTCTGTCCATTCCACTATGGCAGTGGTTCCTCACACGGTTTGGAAAAAAGACTGCAGTCTATGTGGGAATCTCGGTAAATGTGTGCCTGGTTGATCACCATGCCTCGCCCCAATTTTTCTAAATCTGTGATTCACAGTTCATACAGAAAACAAAACACACTACCAAACCAAATATATGCTATGGCTCATAGTAATGCCACAACATACAAAATTGGTTTGTGTCTGTTAAGGTACCAATACCAGCATTCCTTCTCTGATGTTCTAGCTTGCTGTTCCATTCATGATAATCACTGTGACCGTGCCGTCCAATCTCCCCATGCTGTACATTGTTGCCCTGACGTCAGGGTCCAGTGTGGCTGTTGCCTTCCTCCTGCCCTGGTGAGTAGAAGACCCTCAAGATGTGTTTCTATAGCAAAACGCGCTCATGCTCAAACACATGTGACTGGATGTGCACCATGGCTGCCCACCCCCACACAGGATTATGCATTTTCCTTTCTCCACGCACAATGGTAGAATATTTCTTTTCAGTACACTAGAGTTGTTGAGACTCCTGCGGCACAGTGGAAAAGAGGCTATGGTCTTTTGTGCCACTTTTAATCACCGTGCAGATACCTCTGCTGCCTGTCTCAAGCACCTTTACTTAACATGTTATGCCACTTTCGCCGCCTCTCCTCTCCAGGTCCATGCTCCCAGATGCAGTGGATGACTTTAAACTGAAGAACCCTGACTGTCATGGTCACGAGGCTATTTTTTACTCTTTTTATGTTTTCTTCATCAAGTTTGCATCTGGGGTATCTCTGGGAATCTCTACTCTCAGCCTTGAGTAAGTGTCTGTCACACACACACACACGCACACCTAATAGTCATGAGGACTATTAATAAGTCTATTAATAAAAGCGCTGGCAACAAATTTCATAATAGATTTGATTATTATTAGGGTGGTAGTAGCTTAGCGGGTAACAAACTCACCTGTGAACCAGAAGACCCAGGTTCAAATCCCACTTACTACCATTGTGTCCCTGAGCAAGACACTTAACCCCAAGTTGCTCCAGGGGGACTGTCCCTGTAATTCTGATTGTATGAAATGTGTGAATTCTCATGTCTGTGTCTCTCTTGCTTTTTCTCTCTAGCATTGCTGGCTACGTGACTAGAGTGTGCACCCAGACAGAATCTGTGAACTGGACCCTTAAGGTGCTGGTTGGTTGGGCTCCAGTGGTGCTTATAGTCTTGGGCCTCCTCATCTTCAGGACGTACCCCATTAATGAGAAGACCCGTGAGGCCAACCGCAAGCTAATGCAGGAGCTGTGGTAAGACTCCGGTGCATGCACTTCTACCATCAGCTCCTCAAACACTAAAAGCCACCTACTCTGTGGCAGTTATCAGGAGAAAGAGAAGTATATTTAAATCAATTTCGCCTCTTTTTTACCTTTTTTGACTGTTTTGTTCACTATTGTCATCATTAAAAGCCGCTCATTAACTTGAGTGAATGAAATGAAAGTGTTCAGCATAAATCCTCAGGACAGTTTGGAAACAATCCCTGTGGTCGAGAGAAGCCTTGTTTCCACACAGCACACACCAGCTAACAAAGTTTAGCAAAGATTTTTTTAATATGTTTTCTGAGGAGGCTTTATTCTTTTCTAGTTGGTACTTGTCTCACATGAACTATTTGTGTGTGTGTGTGTGTGTGTGAAATATTATATAATTTTTTTTTTATTATTTTATTTTATTAAATGCCTACAGGGACTCAAACACCGAGTGTGAAACCCCCAACCTGGAGAGGACGACAGACGTTTAACACACAAGTGCGAATGGGCGAACAAACACACTAGCTCACACTCAGAGCATGCTGCAAGGTGGCACCATTGTGAGCACTGAGTGTTCTTCAGGAGGGGACTTGGAGCGAGAGGACTCCATCTCTGGTTTAAAACCTTCAGTCATGCAGATGGAGTATAATTCTGTTGTGTGTGTTTACATCTGCATCTCTGTGTGTGTGTGTCCCTCTACTTGACCATTGTCAGTCAAACTGTTTTTTTTTTTTTTTATGATCAATCCTTTAATTGACACCTGTGTCATTAAATTATTCAAGTTAATTCCTTTTTTGCCCTTAAATTTAAATGCACTTAAATTTTCGAAGTGGGATTTGTTACAATTTGTAGTTTTCATACTCATGTTGTGTATGAGTATCCACCCTTATCCAGAGTGACCTACAATCAGTAGTGACACGGACAGTCCCCCTGGAGACACTCGGGTTTAAGTGTCTTGCTCAAGGACACAATTGTAGTAATTGGGATTTGAACCTGCAACTCTGTGGTCTTCTGCTTTATGGGTAAGTGTGTTACACACTAGGCTACTACCACCCTGTAATGAGAGAGAAATCCTGTGTGTCTGTCCATAAAGTTCAGACCTTTCACCTACTTCATCTACGTCAAGGTTAGGTGTGTGCATCAGCACAGAGTTGGTGCATAAATATTGTCCCGGCACTTTGTATTACTAAATAAGCACAGTGCCACATCAGGGCAGCTTCATTCAGATACCAGCTGGTAAAGAGAATCACATTTTGTGTGTGTGTGTGTCCTGAATGGCCGCATTGTGCTGAAAATATACCGAGTGGCATATTTCATACACCAATGACTCTAGTTGTCTACACTCATATTTAGTCATGCACTCAGTGTGTGAAAAGTGCTACTGTTTGGGGTTTGACTTGAAGTAACTACAGCACAATGACAAGTGACTAATGTAGTCAGAACAGCCAACGGAACGTTATTTAATTATTTATTTAAGTTGCTCAAGTAACATTATTTGTATGATATTTATGGAGATTTCTACCATTTTTGTACATCAAATCATCATAACGGCACAATGCCCTCTGAATGTGTGTATTTATGGATAGTACACATATCTGCACTCTGGCCTGCTTATTGCCAGTTTAAGGCCTAATGGCAAACGAGTATTTAAACGGGAGCACTGGAATAGCCAGGCTTTGACTGGGGTCAAATAACAGAAGTTTGCTGGCGTCCTTTTATTTCACACAACTAAGCAGTTTGTCTGTTTACAAAAGAAAATGTTTTTCAAAAGTTCCTCTTGGTGTGGTGTCTTATTTTAAGATGTAGCCAGTCATTTTCATTTACTCACTTTGTTCAGTTTGGGGTTTCTTGCCACTATTTCCAAACCTCTGTCTTCTGAAATGACCGTTACATTTTCTGTTACAGCTTTTCCCACCAATTTCAGTTCATTCTTGTACTACCAAAGATGCTAAATGAGACTGACGTGATCACATCGATGAACTGACCACCGATGTCTGTGGGTTTTCCTGTGTGGTGTGGGAATGAGCTTTCATTTCTGTCATGAACATGATTGTAGTCTACTGTGAGTAACAAGAAGCCTTTTAAATTTTGTGGTTGGTAAACGTATCACGGGACTTTTTATATGAAGGAAGAATTACCCATGTACAGTGTAACTGTCATGTCATCCAGCAGGCTCTTTGTGTTAAAAAAAAAAAAAAAAAAAAAAAGTGTATGTGATGTGAATGCAATTTGTCAGTAAAAAAAAAAATGTCACTAGTTAATGAGACTAATAATGTGCTTTGCAAACTAGAATAATTAAAAACGTCGCATAACACAGAACTCCCAAGATGGTCCAGCACAATTACTAATCCAACACATCTTATTCAAATATCAAGAACTGCTGAGAATTTTATAAATTTGCAATAGGAATTTTTAACTATACAAATTATGCAAAATCAATAGCTCACATGCAGATGTAGTGAAGTTTTGTCCTTGATGGGCTTGTCAGGCTTTATGTCAGTATTAACAAGCCTGGGTTGGCCACAGAATGCAATGGAAATTGGGACTGGTCCTACACACCAGGATATTTTTCAGGTGGAGTTCACAGGAAACAAGCGGTCGTGACCTCCGCATAAAACGTGACCTGCAGCTAACGAGAAAGTAAGACAGCCTTGTAAGAGATTTTGTACGCCCTCTGCTGGTCAGGAGACAAGATAACGATACATTACAAAGTGAAAGCCATTGTCATTGTGAAACACTGCAGCACAGCTCACGGTGCCACAACTAAATGTGTCCGCTTTTAACCATCACCCTTGGTGAGCAGTGGGCAGCCATGACAGGCCCCCGGCGAGCAGTGTGTGGGGACTGTGCTTTGTCAGCATCTCGTTGGCTCGGGATTCAAACTGGAAACCTTCTGATTATGGGTCCACCTCCTTAACCGCTAGGCCACCACTGCCCCAGACAGGGATTAAGTTCATACTCATGTTTGCTGCTTCAGTGTTTTAGATCTTTTCGTCAGTTGTTTCTGTGCTGTATTTAGTTATAATTACAAGCATTTTATACGTTTCAAAGGCTTTTATGTGCAGTGGTGGCTTAGCGGTTAAGGAAACGGCCCCGTCCCCACGAATGCAGAGGACTGTGTGGAAATGTGTTTTTGGGGATTAAGTTAATTTTCATGGCAAAGAGGAACTTTGCAATTCATCTGATCACACATCATAACATTCGGTAATATATGCGAAAAAAGTATTTGTGTCATTCTCAAAACTTTTGGCCACGACTGTACATACCTTGCAACATGATAACCTGAAAATACAGTGCCTTGAAAAATAATAATTTCATACGTGTTCACCTTACAATGACAAACAAACATAAATGTTTTTTGTTTTATGTGATAGACCAACACATATTAGCACATAATTGTGAATTGGAATAAAAATTATACATATTTTCAAATTTCTAAGCAAATAAAAATACGAAAGGTGTGCCCTGCTTTTGTATGCATCAATACTTTGTGCAGCCATCTTCAAACGTTTCTGACTAGCCTGATCCTGCAGGTCTAGACACTGAGTGAGTATAATGATAGGTTTCAGAAGTAAATAAGACTTTGATTTAGAAAGAAAAAATGCCCCCAAACTATTATCATGAAATTGCAGTCAACAATAACATGTAAATACAATTTTTTATCACTTTCGGTCAGTTTCTCATTTAAGGATTAAGCCTATGCCTACATTATAAATGGACCAGCCTTCATCAACTGATCCATTAAGTTTATGTTGTATTGTTTTTACTCATTTTATTGGGAGTAAAGTGCACGGGGTGGGTCTGGTTTCAGCCCTATATTTGCAGGTGTACACAGTTCAGTTAGATATAGGTGGAAAGTGGACATTAATTTGGACATTAATTTTGAGCAACGCCTTGAGTGTGCTATCCACCCAGGAGCTCATAGGATCATCTTCACAATTATATATAATGTTATCATTAGAATGTACTGCAAGATTTTTTCGCAGTCATTTTCACACCAACTCCTTCTACTCTGTTATGTCTTCTAGGCCCAGCACTGCATGTTACATTTACATTTACATTTATGGCATTTGGCAGACGCCCTTATCCAGAGCGACTTACAACGTTCTTTCAAGTTACCATCGATGAAGAGATCAATTCCGGTTCACTAGGACCCCAACTATGAATACATCTATTTAATTCACTCTGTTGTAGATTCTGTACACAAAGTTCGACAACAAAGTTCGACAACACAATTTAATCTAAATATTCTTTAAAGAGGAAGGTCTTGAGCTGTCGTTTGAAGGTGCTCAGTGACTGAGCTGTTCTGACCTCGAGGGGAAGTTCATTCCACCACCGAGGGGCCAAGACGGAGAAGAGTCTAGATGAATGTTTTCCTTTTACCTTCAGAGATGGAGGGACCAGGCGAGCAGTACTGGAGGCTCGGAGTATACGAGGTGCAGTGCGAGGTGTAATAAGGGCTGTGAGGTAGGATGGTGCTGCTCCATGTTTGGCTTTGTAGGCCAGCATCAGTATTATGAAACTGATGCGTGCAGCTACTGGGAGCCAGTGGAGGGAACGTAGCAGAGGGGTGGTGTGGGAGAATTTGGGAAGGTTGAAGATCAGTCGTGCTGCTGCATTTTGTATTAGTTGTAGAGGTCGGATGGTACATAGTGGTAGACCAGCTAGAAGGGAGTTGCAGTAATCCAGTCGTGAGATTACTAAGGACTGAACCAGTAGTTGGGTGGCCTGGGTTGACAGATAAGGGCGGATTCGTCTGATATTGTAGAGAAGGAATCTACATGAGCAGGAAAGATTGCTGATGTGAGTTGAGAAAGAGAGTTGGTTGTCTATTGTTACACCAAGGTTGTGGGCTGTTGTAGAAGGAGAGAGCTGTGAGTTGTCTAGGTAAATAGCAAGATCCTGATGTGGTGAAGAATCTGCTGGAATGAATATTAGTTCAGTTTTGGTGGGATTGAGTTGGAGGTGCCATCCAAGACGAGATGTCTGTTAGACATGCAGAGATTTTGGAAGCAGCATGAAGATCAGAGGGAGGAAAGGAGAAGAGGAGTTGTGTGTCGTCATCATAGCAGTGGTAGGATAAACCATGTGAGGAAATTACCTCACCAAGTGGTGGGTGGCTGTCTGGAACTTTAAGTACTGTTGTTGACTGGGTGCTGTTTACTCCTGTGTCCTTGATATTGTAGGCAAGGAAAATGCTACATAGAAAAAGTAGACAGATCAAAATAATAAAAACATTAATATGATTCCCAGAAAACCCAGTAAGAGCAATCCTCCCCTTGTCTGTTTTTGTTCCTTTAAAATCCT
The DNA here is from genome assembly GCF_900700375.1 of Denticeps clupeoides. NCBI lineage: Eukaryota > Metazoa > Chordata > Actinopteri > Clupeiformes > Denticipitidae > Denticeps > Denticeps clupeoides. The sequence continues at coordinate 15,258,185 of NC_041707.1, read as the reverse complement.
AAGAGTTATGGTTTCATATGCTAACTGGGCTCCTGACTAGTTACATTACACTCATTTTGTCTGATGCTGACTAATTTTCACTGTTTGATCCAGTCAGCCTGTCTCATGAGATCTGATGTGATTCAGGGTTTTCTCATGACCCATTCATTATGTTTATATCCTGGGGATACTTTATTTATCCCAAAGGGAATTTAGGAGTTAATCTGTAGCTGCTGTCTTGAACTGTGCCATCTTTTCAATTCCTCAGTCTGTTTTCTATTGCCAGGATAACCTATAATGATCTAGCACAGGGATTAAAGGTAATTTTCAGATCCAAGGGATTAGCTAGATTAGGTTAAATCTTGGTGCACATCTTCATGTTAAAAGCATAGTGTGAGAAAAAATAGGTTTCACGTTGGTTGGTTCCTGCGGCTCTGAAGTTTGCTTAGAGATGTTCAGATTACCCACTTTATAAAGACTTGATTATTCACGTGAAACATAATAGTGATGGAAAGCACATCCTGTTATGTCCAGTCATCTCCCGTGAGATGTTGGATGTCTCAGGTTTCCCAGCCTCAAGTCATTCACTTTTATTTTTGTAATTATAGACACTTGCCGTCTGAAAATCGAAATACTTTTTGGTGTTTTCCACACTCAAGAAAATATGTATATTCACTTTGGATTTGTACTACAAAGTAAATCCAGTGCACACAAAAAAAGTAAAAAAGTTCAACATATAATTTGTATAATTTGAATTTAATCCTTTGTGTCCATCATTTGGTCAAGTGCGTGGAAACTGACTGCCTGAATTTAAACTACCCTTGGAGACCCTTGAACATTTTTAAAACTTTCGAACAGATTTTTTTAACAAAGTGAAAATAAAAGATATTAAATAATTATATTTGTTGTTATTATTGCTAGCTGTGATATATTTCATTACAATACATCTTTAATAATGAATAACATACCCATATATTGGATTTGTAGGCTGTGACGCTCAATCTTGGCTGCTTGTTACTATTTGGTTGTCACGTCCAGGTGTTTCGGTTTGGTGTTGCTTGGGAATATCTGGGGTATACCATCACTGGGGGTATTTGGAGGCTTTGGTTGTAGGTGTTTTTGGTACTTTTTTGTGATCAACATATGCTTGTAACTGTTTTGGCATGTGTGTTTTTGTTTTCTCTGTTTTTTTTTATATTTAAAGTGTAATTTATATATTGTTTTTGTGGAGTGTTGGTTTGATCCAGGAGGAAAGGCTACAGGTCGGGTATAAGGTTGTTTTCTGTGATTTTCATTCTATTAGTTTTTGACAAATATTTGTATCACACCTGTACATATTTGCATTTTGGGGGGTGGGGGTGGCACATAGGCATATTGTCCATGAACCTCAAGTTAATGGAAGTGTTGCATGTCAGAACAGGCTTGTGTTAAAATGTCAGACTAGTTAAACGGGCTTCTTCAGGGTCAGACAAGCTTATCAAATTCATGACTGATTGAATATCTGCAGTATGACTACATGAAAAACCATCTATTTCCTGCAACAGTTTCCCAATCATTCTTCCTTTTCATAAGCATGATTTCCTGGTGAGACATTCACATGCAACCAATGGAAAATGTGATCTCAGGTATATATACTGGAATGTTTGGTGAATTAAGGTGAATAAAACGTGTTCAGAGAGGTGAAAAAAGGAAAATTCAGTAATGTTCAGCCTATGGTGTAGTTTGAAAGATGTGGATTTTAAAACACTGGCAAAGTTCTTACATTCACCAAACATAAACTTAACTTATGACCATTCTGTCAAATGTACTTCTGCCACAAATGTACTTGTGTGTCCTGTTTTGAAAATATTCTCAAATTTAGTTTTGAGTTTTTATGACACATACCATTGGAAAAAGATGAACTTGGAAAATGAAAGGATGTCTATACCAGCAAACAGGAAATTTATAAATAAAATTCTACACATTCATATAGTTCTCACAAATTCACACACTCACAGAGTCTCATATATCTTCCCTCATGGAACAATTGCGCCCAGATAAGGGCGTTAGCCTGGAGGTAGATTGTCCTGACTGATGCTGAACCCCATGCTCAGTTCATCATAACTGGGCAAAAAAATGACACCAGCAATGGTCAGTTCAAATGTACCATTCACAGTCAAAAATGTTCTCAACCAGGACACAGAAACCTGGCAACTGCCAATTGTGACTATGAAACTTAAACTATTGCAAAAATTACTGGATTAATAAAATACTGAGATGTTGAGGTCTACAAGAGTAAGTACAAGTAAAAAGTAGTTTCAAGTAAAAATGAGTGGAAAGCTGAGGCCCGAACTACAGATTGCTCAGGGCTGGTGTATAAATGCCTTGCCATTTAATACAGTAGAATTTTGAGGGTGGGAAAGAGGACACTGTGGCATGATATGGGCTGGGTTAACATTCAGATTACGTGTCTGTTATCTGTGCAGTCAAACGTGATTGTACAAGTGCATTTATTTCACAATGTAAAAAGTGTTTGTACAAAACCATGTAAAAAATAAATATAATTTAAAAAAACTACAAGTCATGATGTGCTGATTAATTCTAGACAATTTTGTCTGTGAAGCTCACAGTTTAAAGTTTTCTGTCTTCTGTGAAATAACAGCCATAATCCCAGTGTTAACAATGTCACAGACACACACAGAATGGGCCACAGAACGAAATTTCTGTTTCTTGAGCTACAAACCTCGTCTCCAAAATCTGTAGGGGAAAAAAAATGAATTATGCATTTGTTTTTTTATATAATAAATCATAATATTACACACACACACACACACACACACACACACCATTTCAGTTACAAGTTGATCATAATCAGTCTTGTGTGGTTTTATAAAGTTTTTTTTCACTGAAACAGGTTGAAAGAAACACTTTGTTCCAATTGTTTGACTAAAGAAAAAAATGTTACTGGGGCACCGTTGTCCCATATTTGACATGAGCACAAAGCTGCATTGTGAGCTAAATGCACCTTTCATGCCCTGCAATGAATGCTTTAAAGAACTAACCTACACAACCAACGTCTGTCTTTTTTGTTTTGCAGGGTGTTGGACCATAAATTGCACCACAAAGATTACCACAAATCACATTTTTCAGAAGCTAAATCATATTGGGTATTCCTTGTTTACCATTCTGCCTACCTGAGAGCAAGCGGATGCTTCTTCTGACCTCCTGCTGAAGCTCCTGGTTCCTTAGTATGAAGATCAATGTTGAGTTGCTCGGCCAATGCAGCTGCAGACTGCTGGTCACCTGGTAAAGTCCAGAGTCTTTGTCCTGTGTGATGTTGGTGACAGTCTTGTTGGTAACATCCTCGACACTGCTGCTATTGAACCACTGGAGGGTTGGAGAGGGGAACCCGCCTTCTGTGGTCAGGAGCACAACTGCACTTCCAGCTGATGTGGAGATCTGGAGTTCTGGCTCAGGGTACCATGCTGGGGGAAAAACAGATTAAATTCATATTATACATTAATACCAAGAAACCCTATAAAGTGTTTTTGTGTTATGGTGGTAGTATGGTACTGACAATTTGAGTTAAATGAAAACCACAATACCTGCAACCTTCAGGGGGAAACTCTTCTTTTGGCTGCCCACGTTTGTGCTGACAGAACAGGCGTACTGTCCTATGTCCCCTAACGTGGCATTGTCCAGTCTAAGCGATGCGTTCCCCTTTGCTATTTCAGAGAGGTAGAGGCTGGTTCGGTTTGTATAATGTGAACTCTGCTGGCTGAGCTGGTTCCTCATGTGGTAGAAGCTGTGCACGACCTCCTGACCCCTCTGCCAAGTGATCACCGTGCTGTCCAGAGTCCAGGTGGGTCCAACAGGAAAAGTGCATGGCAAGACTACTGGCTGCCCAAAGAATGCCGTCTGGGTCGTACTGGGCACGATGATCTCAAAATTACCTTCAACGGAACAGCAGAGACAATCAAACTGTTACTTTAGGAGTCAAACAGGCTGGGTCACCCAAATCAGAGAATAATACACTAGTAAATTTCATAACATATTTGTGATTGGTGTTGTGTAATGACCATCAAAAAACATTCCTGGTCGGATGCTACAGGAGTGTGCTGACCACCTTGTAGACATCTTGACAGATATCTTCAACACATCGCTGAGTTCAGCCGTACCTGCCTCAAAACTACCAAGATCATCCCAGTGCCAAAGAAGTCAACTGTGTCCTGCCTCAATGACTACCGGCCCATAGCACTCACACCCATCATTATGAAGTGCTTTGAGAGGCTGGTTCTAAGGCACATGAAGACCCAGCTTACTGGCCAAACTGCTCCACAGATGATGCAAAACCCTCTCCCACTTCGATGGATATGCTGTTGATATAGTCAGTGTGAAGTTCCTAGGTGTGCACATGATGGAAGACCTCTCCTGGAACCTCAACAGCACCTGCACCAACAAGGCCAACGTCCCTCCTCCCATTGAGAGTGTTCTCTGCTGCTACATCACTGTCTGGTACGGGAACTGCACTGTCGCTGAGCAGAAGGCCCTGCAGCGGATAGTGAAGACTGCAGAGTGCATCATCAGGGTTCGACTTCCACCCATCTCCAAGCTCTACGAGGAACACCTCATCCGATGAGCTCGGAAGAGAATAAAGGACTCTCACCACCCCTCACATACCCTGTTCTCCCTCCTACCATCTGGCAGACAGCTCTGCAGCATCAGAACTGTAACTGCCAGACACTGCAAGAGCTTCTTCCCACGAGCAGTCAGAGCTCTCAATGCACCGCCATCACCAGAACACTGTTAAACTCAACAACAATACACTTCCAGCATTATGCACCTGATTTTTGCAAATCTCAACTCATTTAGCACATGTTTGTCTGGTCTTGTGTGTCCTGTTTTGAAATACCCAACATATCCAGTTACAAGCGTCCTACACAACGTTGTCCAGCCCTGACATGTCCTGTTTGACCTGTTCATTGTACAGAAAAGTTCTACTTTTCTCTCGTAGAGAAACTTGTACAGTATTTAAGCTTTAGTTAGTATAGTTTAGTGTGTATTTTTTTGTGAATGCACTATGGGGGGGTTTGTGTGAAACATTATTTCAGTACAAGGTATTCTGTGTATACTGTTGTACTGACAATAAACCAATCTTGAATCTTGAATAAATCATCATGCAGCCCAGTTTGTCTGTGTTGCACACATGCACTTTGTCAGTATGTAACTTTGTTCAATATGTTACATGTAGCTCCAGGTAATTATTATAAGGTTACCAGGTAATTATTATAAACTTTATTTCATTTCACTATGTACTGTCTAACATGTATATGTTAGGGACAGTGGAAGCGACCCTGCCAAGGTGCCACTGAGCAAAGCACCGTCCCCACACACTGCTCCCCGGGCGCCTGTCATGGCTGCCCACTGCTCACCAAGGGTGATGGTTAAATGCAGAGGACGCATTTTGTTGTGGCACCATGTGCTGTGTTTCACAATGACTATCACTTCACTTTTATATGGATAAAATGACAATAAAGTAAACTCCAAACTGACAGCGGGGTTAAAGGTGAAAGTTTATTTCTTAATGCCGGTCCCAAGACCGAGTAAATAGGAAGAGTATCAGCTGTTCGAACAGCAAAGATGTTCAAACGCAGGCTAAAAACCTGCTTTTAAATGAAATACTAATTGTTTACATTTACAGCATTTATCAGACACGCTTATCCAGAGCGACTTATCAGAAGTTACAGGGACAGTCCCCCCCTGGAGCGACTTAGGGTTAAGTGTCTTGCTCAGGGACACAATGGTAGTAAGCGGGGTTTGAACCTGGGTCTTCTGGTTCATAGGTGAGTGTGTTGCCTTCTTGGCTACTACCAGCCTAATAAGGACAGAAAATTTAACCTTAAAGCATTTTTTACAACCTAAGTCATCAGTTCTTCAAATACAATTGACGCACAAAGAGGACAGGATTCAAACCCACTCGGCCACGTCATCACAGTTTAGAAATATTGGTACAAAAGTATCTGCGTTCAACATTTACACGACGAGGATGGGATTCGAACCCACGCGTGCAGAGCACAATGGATTAGCAGTCCATCGCCTTAACCACTCGGCCACCTCGTCACAGCTTCGTGAAATAAGAGACAAAAGGATCAAAAGACTCACTGTAGCTGAGCACTCCGAGCAGAGAAGAACACAGCAGGAACACGCGGCTGGTGAAGGACGACAGAATCATGTCACTGTGGATGGATCCGCCGAAACACGAAGAAAACACTAATGTGGCTAAACGATCTGAAAGCCACAGGTTCGATCCTGACGGTGCTGACTGTAACTCGCTCTGGGTCGGAAATCGCTGCCTGTGGTGTGGCGTCCTGTGTAGAGGGAGTAGCCTCGGATTTCATTATTCAAATCGACTAGGACACGCCCCTGTCCTCTCTGTCTCTCTCTCTCTCTGTATCGGTGTGAAGGTAATTATTTATTTGGGAGATTTTTCTTTTTTGGGGGGTAAAAACCTTAAAAAGTTAAGAGACCTCCCGCTGCACCCCTGCTTGCCTTCACTTTCACTAAGTAATGAAGTTGCTGCTGGAGTCGCCCCAAAATCACCACAGACGCCAACATCAGCTAATCAGAGTTAAATACTGTAAATACTGTAAATACTGTCAATGTCACACAGACGTGTAGACAGATCAATAAAACAACCTGGAATGACCATTTATGTGTTAAAGCAGGGAAACAACGTTGCCTTATTTTAGCAAGGATAGTGTAATATTAGAGAATATTTCATTGTTAACATCGCGCACAACTATAATATTATATAAATATTAGTATATATTAGTGTGTTGTAAAGTGGAGCCTAAAAGGCTTTTTTGTCATAGCAGGGGAATCTACTTTCTGTGTTTTTAAAAAGGCATGTTTCTCTGTGTGCCCTGTTAATAGTGTATTGCTGGATGTGGCACTGTAAAAATAACCCAGATGCAGACAAATCAGTGCAGCCAATCAACACCTTTTTCTGATCGAATTTTTATTAAGTATCAGCATATGAAAACACTGGAATACGGCACACCCCCATGCCACACCCCAACTCTCTTCAAACAAAAAAATATAAATACAAATGGTATAAATGTAAAATCACTTGAACCAAAACTCGCTGACATAACTAGCATTCAATAAGAATGACCTGCTATCTACTGTTCACGCCGAAACGCGGTGACGCCTGGTGACGCATGACGCATGACGCATGACGTCACGACGCTCTGACTGTTTCCAAAATAGATACCACGTTCTTTGTGGCTATTGCTGAGCGCCGAACCAATTGATAATTCCACGTCGTATTTTTAAATCTGAGTTTAGTAACGTGTAGGCCAGGTTATGATCACCTTTCTTCGCCAGGATGGTAATGTTTGCGTCCTAAATTGCCCGTTGCAACCTTTTCTCTGAACGCATGTATCAAATTCTAACTTTTTTATACAAAGGGGCTTCCCACGGATGTATTTAGTATGTGTAAGGATACCTTCCTAATTAAGTGATTAGTGTGCATCAATATTGATTTTGGATTGATGGTGTGTCCAACGTCTTCTCTGTTAGAAGTCCTCGCCCTGCCTGGTAAACTAGTCAGGATGAGGAGCGAGAACCAAAACTAAACTGGATTGTTGTGTCTGACTCAGGGCGCTTGTTTATGCAGATGCAGTGCAGTCAATGTTGTAAATGTGATCAGTAGCGTGTGTGTCATTTTGTATATGGCAATACAATACAGCACACAGGAAGATCTGGACATGGTCGTGAATACTGAATGTGAGGATGGCCCCTCATCCAAGGACTCTGAGACTGATACAGACAATTAAATGCATCGTTTGACTGGGGTCAAATAACAGAAGTTTGCTGGTGTCCTTTTATTTCACACAACTAAGCAGTTTGTCTGTTTTCACAAAAATGTTTTTCAAAGGTTCCTCTTGCAGTTATAATTACAAGCATTTATATTATAATTACATCAAGTTTATGCAAAGAGTCAATATTTACAATATTGTATATTGTACAATATACAATATTTACACTATTGACCACAAGTTCTCAATTGGATTTAAAACCTGGCCATGGACCCAATATTTCTGTGTTTTGTTTTCTGAGCCACTTGGCTATCACTTTGGTTTTATGGCACGGTGCTCCATCATGCTGGAAGAGGAAACTGTCATGATGCTTGCTGGACTTTCTTGGGCACCTGAAAACTTGAACCTCTCTCTCCTTGAAGTTTTTGATGATCCTATAATGTTTGATTTAGGTGCAATCTTAGTAGCAGCAATATCCTTGCCTGTGAAGCCCTTTTTATGCAAAACAATGATGATTGCATGTGTTTCTGTACATTCTGTACCGACTGTACATACCTGATAACCTGAAAATGCAGTGCCTTGAAAAATAATGATTTCACACTTGGTCACCTTACAATGACAAACATAAATGTTTTTATCTTATGTGATAGACCAACACACATTAGGACATAATTGTGAATTGGAATAAAAATGATACATATTTTCACATTTCTAAGCTATTAAGTGTGCCCTGCATTTGTATGCATCAATACTTTGTGCAGTCATCTTCAAACGTTTCTGACTAGCCTGGTCCTGCAGGTTTAGTCTAGACACTGAGTGAGTGTATTACATTACATCCTGCTAAATTCCAGTGTTATGAAGTTATCTTGACTCATGAGCTTTGATTTGGCCCAAACCACTGAGCTCACTTGGAGTATGATGATAGGTTTCAGAAGTAAATAAGACTTTGATTTAGAAAGAAAAAATGCCCCCAAACTATTATCATAAAATAACAGTCAACAATAACATGTAAATACACATTTTCGGTCAGTTTCTCATTTAAGGATTAAGCCTATGACTACATTATAAATGGACCAATTTCAAATTTTATTTTGTCACGTACACAGTCAAACACGGTATGATATGCAGTGAAATGCTTTTGTGACTGCAATAGACATATATATTACAAATATTGCAAGTATTCAAGTGAACCAATATCCAAATATTGCAAACATAACCAAATATTACAATTTTATGTTTTTTAACTGACCCATTGAGTTTCTGTTGGATTGTTTTTACTTGTTGTATTGGGAGTAAAGTACACTGGGTGGGTCAGGTTTCAGCCCTATATTTACAAGTGTTCACAGTTCAGTTAGACAGAAAGTGCACGAAACATTACAATGGCATTACAATTACAAGAAGTCTGACATAAACGCAACAGTCAACCAAAAGTAATTATTTTATTTAAGCCACGCCTTGAGTGTGCTTTACTATCCACCCTGGAGCTCATAGAATCATTTCCACAATTATATATAATGTTATCATTACAATGTACACTTTTTGTGTGTGTTTTTTCCCTGGCATTTTCTCACCAACTCCTTCTACTCTGTTATGTATTCTAGGCCCAGCACTGCATGTTCATGTCCTGTTAAAATAGTGGGTGGCTGTCTGGAACTTTAAGTATTGTTGACTGGGTGCTGTTTACTCCTGTGTCCTCAATATTGTAGGCAAGGAAAATGCTTGTAAATGCTACAAAGAAAAAGTAGACATATCAGAATAATAAAAAAAAACATAAATATGATTCCCCTTATGTCAAGGGCTACATAGATCGTGTATAGAGATGTGACATCACAACAACCGGCCATGTGAAACTAAATGGTGTCTGTGTGGTATGTGTGGCCTGAATTTGCAGTCCCGCAACCAGCCTTGAGTCAGCTCACCCAGAAAACCTATTAAGAGCGATCCTCACCTTGTCGTCTCATCCTGTCCAGCCCTGTTCTTTCCTCTTGTCTATTTTTGTGAACGCCAACATCTGTGGATGTTTCAAAAATGACTGACTTGCGTTCACAGATCCAACCATTTATTTATTTATTTTTGCTTGGTTACAATTTTAATTTTACAAATTACACTATGGTCATGATGTACAGGTTTCAGAATGACAAATACTGGTTTTCACAAAGGTTTGCTGCTTTTGTGTTTTTAGATCTTTTTGTCAGTTGTTTCTGTGGTGTATTGAAGTATAATTACAAGCATTTACAAGCTTGGAGTTTAACAGAATTTGTAGGTTTTTGTTTGTCCACACACCTCTTGAGGTTTGCCCACAAGCAAAATTGAGCCAACTCAGCCCCACACATGAATGGTCTCAGGATGCTTTACTGTTGGCACGAGACAAGACTGATGGTAGCTCTCACCTTTTCTTCTCCGTACATTCATTTTTCAAGATGCCCCAAAAAATCAGAAAGGGCCTTCATCGAATGACTTTACCCTGGTCCTCACCTGTAGTTTTTGCAGTGGCTTCTTTGCTGCGTGAATTTTAAAAAGCTACAAGTCATCATGTGCTGATTAAAAGTTTTCTGTCTTCTGTGAAATAACAGCCATAATACCAGCGTTAACAATGCCACAGACACACACAGAATGGGCCAGAGTACAAAATATCTATTTCTTGAGCAGTAAACCTCGTCTCCAAAATCTGTAGGGAAAAAAAAAGAATTACTAATTTGTTTTATATATAATAAATCATAATATTACACACACACACACACATAATCAGTCTTGTTGTGAAAAAAAAGAAACACTTTGTTCCATTTTTTTTTTTACTTTTAGTGACTACAGTCAATGTAAATACAAACAATAACCACAGTCCTGAGCTCTCAAATAAAGATATATATGGTTACAATAAGAATATGAGGAAGGAGAAATAAATAAAAATAAATAGACAAACTTCAAGCAAAATATAAACATAAGTGGCCTATCCCACAAGGCTTTGCACTGGTCTCCATCTTCTTTCAAGTTGTGCTGTCAACTGTTCCATTAACTATAACTGTCTGATTTTTTGTATCCACTGTGAGACCGTGGGTGGTTCAGGTTTCAATCAATAAGTTTTCATTTTTCTTGCAGCCATTAGTAGGAGCAAAGTTTTCTGATCATAGGACAGATAGTACGGGAATTTGTCCAGTAAACACGTTAAAGGGGAAAAATTCACTTTAAGGAGCTTTCCTATCTTGACTCAGTCCAAAAGTGTTGAACAATGGGACAGTCCCAAAATATTTCCATTTGATCATCCACAGTTTCTCCAGCACTTATTGCTACCCCAACCCCCAGAGCGGAGAGACTTTAGTGGTGTCCTGAAAAATTTTAGACTTCAAGTCAAACTAATTTGACTCCCCACCCCCTTATGACAACCACAACAACACAGAAGTATCATCATCCAATGTCACATTGAGTTCCATTTCCCATTGTTGTTTTATATGTTGGGTATTATCTGACATATCCGTCATCAGTTTGCAGTTAATTAAAGACACTTGTTTTTCAATCAGATTAATCAAATATTTTTCTATGTTTGTTGGTTCTCTTCTGAGCTGATTCCAGTCCTTATGTTTTGTTAAATAATCACTCATTTGTAAATAATGGTCCCCTAAGGCTAGCCAAAAGTTGTTTCTTACTTGGGCGAAGGTTTTTATTACATTTCCCTCGAAGAGTTCGTTTACAGTGATAAGCTTTTTCTCTGCCCACTCATTAAAGTAATTAACAATTACAGACCAGTTTCCCTCCTCTCATTTCTATCCAAAATCCTTGAGCGCTGTGTCTACAACCAGCTATCACTCCATTTATTACAGAACAACCTCCTGGATCCTAACCAGTCTGGCTTCAGAACAGCTCATTCCACCGAGACTGCCCTTTTGGCGGTTACCGAGCAGCTACATGCAGCCAGATTGGCAAAACTGTCACCAGTTCTTATTCTCCTCGACCTATCTGCTGCATTTGACACCGTTAACCACAAGACTCTCTTGTCAATCCTGAAGAGGCTTGGAATTCGGGGCTCAGCATGGCAGTGGTTTGCTTCCTACCTTGATGAGCGATCTTACCAAGTGACTTGGAAAGGATCCACCTCTACCTCACGTAGACTCTCCACTGGTGTACCTCAAGGCACTTTCTCCCTCTACACGAGATCACTTGGTGAGGTCATTTCCTCACATGGATTATCCAGCCACTGCTATGCTGACGACACACAACTCCTCTTCTCCTTTCCTCCCTCTGATCTACATGCTGCTTCCAAAATCTCTGCATGTCTAACCGACATCTCGTCTTGGATGGCAGCCCATCACCTCCAACTCAATCCCACCAAAACGGAACTAATATTCATTCCAGCAGACTCTTCACCACATCAGGATCTTGCTGTTTACCTAGACAACTTGCAGCTCTCTCCTTCTGCAACAGCCCACAACCTTGGCGTAACAATAGACAACCAACTCTCCTTCTCAACTCACATCAGCAATCTCTACCGCTCATGTAGATTCTTTCTCTACAATATCAGATTCCGCCCTTATCTGTCAACCCAGGCCACCCAACTACTGGTTCAGTCCTTAGTAATCTCACGACTGGATTACTGCAACTCCCTTCTAGCTGGTCTACCACTATGTACCATCCGACCTCTACAACTCATACAAAATGCAGCAGCACGACTAATCTTCAACCTTCCCAAATTCTCCCACACCACCCCTCTGCTACGCTCCCTCCACTGGCTCCCAGTAGCTGCACGCATCAGATTCAAAATACTGATGCTGCCCTACAAAGCCAAACATGGAGTAGCACCATCCTACATCACAGCCCTTATTACACCTCGCACTGCACCTCGTTTACTCCGAGCCTCCAGTACTGCTCGCCTGGTCCCTCCATCTCTGAAGGTAAAAGGAGACATTCATCTAGACTCTTCTCCGTCTTGGCCCCTCGGTGGTGGAATAAACTTACCCTCGAGGTCAGAACAGCTCAGTCACTGAGCACCTTCAAACGACAGCTCAAGACCTTCCTCTTTAAAGAATATTTAGATTAAATTGTAATTTTCTTGTTGTCGAACTTTGCGTACAGAATCTACAACAGAGTGAATAAAATAGATGTATTCATAGTTGGGGTCCTAGTGAACCGGAATTGATCTCTTCATCGATGGTAACTTGAAAGCACGTTGTAAGTCGCTCTGGATAAGGGCGTCTGCCAAATGCCGTAAATGTAAATGTAAATTAAAGCCCCTGTCCGTTAGAGATGGAAGAAATTCAATATTCCTACTTATGGACATGGCTCGCGCGAAAGGCCCACTGATCCTCATAATTGTTTTTGTACCTGTTTCCAGATTTTTAGAGTATTTTTAACCCAAACATTTTCAATCTTCTTTTCTTCTGTGTCTCTAGACCAATAAATGGGAGCCATGATAGAGATATTCCAGGCATTGACTCCTCCTCCATGGAGACCCATATTGCATCTGGATCATGAATGATACAGGCCATGATTGCTCTTACTTGGGCAGTGTAGCTGGCGCTATAATGGACCATAGTAGGAAGTCGGTAAGCTATACGATTTCTTTTGTTAATTTGGATTAATTATTGCTCAATGATTTACTGCAATGAGTAACATGGCATCGTAATTAAAAGTGTTTGTTTGTAAAATTACCTGTGCTTTAGATAATGTTATACCTGTATGAGTTACGTGATAGCGCGACACGGAAGTGTATGGGAGTAGCGGGAGAGAAAAGTTACGAGAGAAAATACGAAAGAAGAACGATAAAGAAACAAACGTTCAATTGCACATCATTCTACTACTGGTCAAACAGGCGCATGCGGTAAATATTATTTTGTGCAGCTATTATTGCCTTGTTACATCTGGAATGTGCAATTTGTGTTTATTATTGTGATGAATGTGAATTTGAAATATTGAATTTGTTTTAGTTTTCACAGTGTTCCATCAGCGTTTCATGACCTGTATGAAAGAAATAAACGTCAGTGGATATCAGTACGAAGCGTGAAGACCGGAGTAGTTACAGGCAGCCCAATAATACATTTTTATGTTAGGCAACATCATGCCTGGTTTAATCTCTTATTCCGTCTATGAGAGGACTGGATCCAATCAGTTCAGCCAGCAGATCTTTGCTAAGTGCAAATAAAGAGGGGTAAAGGACTTCACCCTGTCTAGTGCCGCATCCCAGTGCGAAAAAATCAGAGCAGTGGCCATTAACCCTTACTCGTGACCTGGGGTCTTTATAAAATATTTGGATCCATTTAATAAAGGTGTCATTAAAACCCATATGTCTGAGAGTCTGCTGTAGAAAGGCCCAATCCACTCTGTCGAACAGATGATAAGAAGCATTGATGGGGTGTTCCTTCTTTGTGCTATTATTTGGAGATATAAGGCTCTTCTGACATTATCTGTTCCTTGTCTCTGTACAATGAAACCAGTCCGTTCAGGTTTTACAAGTATTCTTATGTGGTTTTGAATTCTGTTTGCAATGGTGGCCGTAAGTATTTGCAGATCAACACATAGAAGGCTGATGGGACGATAAGAGGTGCAGAGTGTTGGATCTTTGTCCTCTTTATGGATGACACTAATAATGGCTTCAGACCATGACTCTCACCTTCTGAGAGTGGGAAATTGTAGACCTTATGCAGAATTGGAGTCAGCTTTTTTTCAAACACATAATATGTAATATTGTGCAGGGAGTCCATAATGCTTTTTAAAATGTCTTCTTTTGTAATTGGGCTTGTTATTTGGTCAGCTTCCTCCTCAGTTTACGAAGATTAATTTATTTGAGCAGATCTTCAATCTTTTCCATCTTATTTGGGCAGTCCTCTTCCCTCCTGATAACTCCTGATTTTGGGCAGCATTTTATTTTATGCACCACTCTGCTTGATTGCAGTTTGCGCAGCTGAAATGCGAACAGGCGACTAGCCCTATTACCAAATTCAAAATATTTTTAGTTTGTAAATCTCAGCTGCTCCTCTGCTTTGTAGGTTAACAAGTTGTTCAGTTGTTGTCTATTCTCTTTGAGTTTGTCCAGAAAGTTTTGTTTCAGACTTGTCTGAAATTCTCTTTCCAATGCTCTGATTTTGTTTTCTAATTCTAATTGTTCTGCAATTGTCTGTTTTTAATCTAGAACAAATTGCAATAATATTGCCCCTTAGGATACATTTGGCTCCCTCCCATAACACTGTTGGAGACACCCCATCCTTATCATTAAGTTCAAAATAGTCAATAATGCTTTTTTGTAACTCTTGTTGAAGTATTTCTTTATTTAATATAGATATATTGGCTCTACAATATTTAAAATTGTTATATGGAGCTCTTTAATTTCAAACATACTGGAGCATGGTCTAAGATAGGGCTGCAACAACGAATCGATTGAATTGATAAAAATCGATTACTAAAAGAGTTAGCAACGAATTTCCTCCAACTCAATCCCACCAAAACTGAACTAATATTCATTCCATACATGGTACATGGTATTCCATACATGATACATGGCGGAGGCAGAGAAATCTGTGCAAAAATATGCAAAAGCGACATGGCACGGCACAGGAGCACCACGGCAATGATCCAGCACCTGAAACGCGTGTTTGATGAGGAGGAAGGGAGTTCAGCAGCAGGGTAAGTCGCTACAGAATCCTACTTTGTTCCGTTTTGAAGTGAGGAACGTAATGTCCCTGGTGCTGGTGTTTAACTCGCTGCGGAGGAGAACTAGACGGGGACTTACAGCGCCCCCTACAGGTGTGGAGGGGGGATGAAACAGCGTTCGGACTGTTCTCTGCGTCTCCGCGTGGACGACTCGCCTATTGTGTCCCTGAGTAAGACACTTAACCCTAAGTTGCTCCAGGGGGACTGTCCCTGTAACTACTGATTGTCGCTCTGGATAAAGGCGTCTGATAAATGCTGTAAATGTAAATGTTTACCCGTCATCCAGCTTGACAGGAATGACAAGTTAGCGTTAGCGCGTTAATAACAGTAGTAAAGCAGGGGTGCTATAGTTACTTTGCATTAAAAGACTAAAGACATTTTTTTTCACTAATCTTTTTTGGACCATTAATTTTTCAATCTGTTGTCATGTATAGCTACACTGCAAAAAAAGCTTTTCTTACCTAGTAATTTTGTCTCGTTTCCAGTTCAAATATCTAAAAAATCTTAAATCAAGATTACTAGACAAGAAAAATGGCATGAGAAAATTAAGTGATGCTTAAAACTTCTGTTTGAGATTACATCTCATTAAGATTAGTTTTCTTACCCCATTGGCAGATAATTTTGCTTGTTTTAAACAAACAATCACTTAATTTTGAGATGTTTTATCAGAAAACAAGACATTATTTCTTATGCTATTTCATGTGTCTAGTAAATGTATCTTGCTTTAAGATTTTTTAGAGATTTGGACTGAAATCAGGACAAAACTACTAAGTTAGAAAAGTGTGTGTGTGTGTGTCAGTGTGAGAGTTTGTGAGTGTGTGCATCTGCAGTGTAGTGTAGAGAACAAGTTCTGACATTCAAACAAATCCTGTAAAATTTTCTGATTTGTATTGTTCTTTATTTTTTTTATAAATTATTTATCGTTCTTGCAGCTCAGGTGGCACTTTATTTTAAAAAAAGTCTATATTTGGCAGATGTAAAGCATACATGTGTATGTTTTTTGTGTTAGTCAATTTTTATTTTATTTTATTATTATTATTATAACAGCTCAAGGAGCAACATGTTTGTGCACTTTCTAAAGATTTTGTTCTGTTTTTGAATAAAGGGATGGAAATGAATGCTTTTCTTGTTTTTTTTTATCCAATTCTACGATTAATCAAAAAAATAATAGACAGATTGATCGATTATTAAAATAATCATTAGTTGCAGCCCTAGTCTGAGATGGTGATGATGCCATCTTCTTGAAAATTGTATTGTCCTCATTTGGAACATATAAATTAAGCAAATTTATTTTAATGCCTCCCATACTTCCAATTACCATCACATACCTCCCCTATTTATCACAGAGGTTTTCTGATGAGAAAAATAAATAGATTCATTGAAAAGAATTGTGAACCCCTTTTCCTCCCATTGTGATATGAGGAGCTATATTGTAATAATATATATAATAATATTTATTATAATTCTCCTAAGTGGTAACAATCTCAAACATCAGATGAACTCGGCGAAAAAACAAAGAAGAAAAAGAAACAGCTTACTCCTTTGTGGTGAAGATGTCCCATAGTTGACATGAGCAAAAAATCTGCATTGTGGGTTAAATGCAACTTTCATGCACCTGTAGTGCATTTTTTTACCTAAACAACCAACTTCTGTCTTTTTCGTTGTGCAGGGAGTTGGACCATAAATTGCAAAGATACCACAAAGATTACCACAAATCACATTTTTCAGAGGCTAAATCATATTGGGTATTCATTGTTTACCATTCTGCCTACCTGAGAGCAAGCGGATGCTTCTTCTGACCTCCTGGTGAAGCTCCTGGTTCCTTAGTATGAAGATCAATGTTGAGTTGCTCGGCCAGTGCAGCTGCAGACTGCTGGTCACCTGGTAAAGTCCAGAGTCTTTGTCCTGTGTGATGTTGGTGACAGTCTTGTTGGTAACATCCTCGACACTGCTGCTATTGAACCACTGGAGGGTTGGAGAGGGGAACCCGCCTTCTGTGGTCAGGAGCACAACTGCACTTCCAGCTGATGTGGAGATCTGGAGATCTGGCTCAGGGTACCATGCTGGGGGAAAAAAACAGATTAAATTCATATTATACATTAATACCAAGAAACCCTATAAAGTGTTTTTTTGTGTTATGGTGGTAGTTATACTGACAATTTGAGTTAAATGAAAACCACAATACCTGCAACCTTCAGGGGGAAACTTTTCTTTTGGCTGCCCACGTTTGTGCTGACAGAACAGGCGTACTGTCCTATGTCCCCTAACGTGGCATTGTCCAGTCTAAGCGATGCGTTCCCCTTTGCTATTTCAGAGAGGTAGAGGCTGGTTCGGTTTGTATAATGTGAACTCTGCTGGCTGAGCTGGTTCCTCATGTGGTAGAAGATGTGCACGACCTCCTGGTCCCTCTGCCAGGTGATCACCGTGCTGTCCGGAGTCCAGGTGGGTCCAACAGGAAAAGTGCATGGCAAGACTACTGGCTGCCCAAAGAATGCCGTCTGGGTCGCACTGGGCACGATGATCTCAAAATTACCTTCAACGGAACAGCAGAGACAATCAAACTGTTACTTTAGGAGTCAAACAGGCTGGGTCACCCATATTAGAGCATAATACACTAGTAGATTTCATAACATTGGTGTGATTGGTGTTGTGTTTTGACCAACAGAACCACGGACAAACTCCTCTACAAAGTCCTAAAGGGGCAGTGGTGGCCTAGCCGTTAAGGAAGTGGCCCCAAAATCAGAAGGATGCCAGTTCGAATCCCGATCAGCCAAGGTGCCGCTGAGCAGAGCACTGTCCCCACACACTGTTCCCCTGGCACCTGCCACTGCTCACTAAAGGTGATGGTTAAAAGCAGAGAACATTTCGTTGTGAGCACCATGTACTGTATCACAATGACAATCACTTCACTTTCACTTTTCAATAGTCTACAACTTCTCAACCTTGGAAATCACCATCTAACCAAGCCTGATGAAGACATGTTGGAGAGACGTGCATCCTCCAGGCTCCAAGCAATGGACCGCAGCAACACCAAGTCCCCGCGGCTGCCAGGAAGTTTGCCGAAAGTGGTGCATGAGGAGGTCAAAAGCACAGCAAGCGAGTCGGGATCCATGCTAGGCTAAAGCCACGGGTCTGTCGCTGCTCCTCTCCAATGTGCGCTCTTTGGACAATAAACGTGACTAACTGAGGAATGCTGCGATCATCTCTGTGCACTGTTCGGAGCTCGTAGAGCTGAGTCAGATGGAGACTGTTCTACATCCCGAGAGAGTTCACTTCTGTGATCAGCATTGCAGTATACAGCACTAACAATAATGCTAAAGCTAGTGGTGCACTTGGTGAACTCTACAACATCATCAGCAACCTGCAGACAGTCAACTCGGATGCTTCTGCAATGCAATGCACACATCAAATCTGTACTGGCAAAATTCCATCATTAATTCCAACATTATCTTTGCAACAGGATGTTAGACCTTGTTTATGCAAACATCCAGTGTGCATACAAGGCTACACCCATCCCCCACCTCAGACAATCAGACCACATCTCCATACTCCAACTCCAAAGAGGCAGTTCAGACCAGCCACCAGAGAGGTGAGGACTTGGCCCCAGGGGACCATCTCTGCCCTCCACAGACTTGGAGATTTAGAGGTGTGACCACTCTGAGGAGTTTTGATCCAGCAGGTCCACTACATTCAATCCAAGGTCCTTTACTTACTTTTAGTCAGCATTGGATCAACCTCTCACAATCCTTTTGCACTTCAAAACTTCAGAAAGGTGTTCAACAATTAAAATTAAATAACACAATAACACAATTTGTATACCAGCATAAGAAAGAATCACACTTTCTACACGACCTGTTATTTCAAATGTTTAATTAGTAATACAATACTACAGGGTATACTTATTCACAATATATTATTTACGTACATTTAACCTCTCTGCCTATGGATTACACTTAATATTGTGGTGCTGGTTTCCCTAAAGTTGAATACCATAAAATCATTTTTTAAATAATTGCTGATGGAACAACTAGTACTCTTGCTGGAAAACTTCAGCTGAGAAGTAGAATACGAGAGGAGAGGGGATTGCTTTTAAACAGTCAGTAATTGGAGAGTGCTCTGGTGCTGTGTGTTATGGTGGGCATGGCTAGTGATGAGCGCTAAATCAGTATTTAGGTACAAGAGGATGGGTTGCATGTGAGGGGTGAGCAGCTACGGGTTTTTACCAATATGTAAGAACAACTTCTGATAGAACTTAATGACCCATTGTGAAAAGGTCATTATAGCTGCCAGATATTTGACTACACATTTAAGATAAATTAACTTAAATTTAAAAGTAAATTAAGTCTTAATTTAATTAATGCTTCAGGGTTGGGTCATATCTTATTTTGACTTTGTGTTAGTTTGGACTAGGGCTGCAACTAACGATTATTATAATAATGATTAATCGCTGAATCTGATAAAAAAAAGAAAATAATTCATTTCCAACCCTTTATTCAAAAACAGAACCAAAATCTTTAGAAAGTGCACAAACATGTTGCTCCT
This sequence comes from Denticeps clupeoides, assembly GCF_900700375.1. Taxonomy (NCBI): domain Eukaryota; kingdom Metazoa; phylum Chordata; class Actinopteri; order Clupeiformes; family Denticipitidae; genus Denticeps; species Denticeps clupeoides. Next base: position 15,238,230 of record NC_041707.1, on the reverse strand, counting down.
TGAGCTGTTATAATAATAATAAAATATCATAAAAATTGACTAACACAAAAAAATACACATGTATGCTTTACATCTGCCAAATATAGACTTTTTTTAAAAAAATAAAGTGCCACCTGAGCTGCCAGAACGATAAATAATTTATAAAAAAATAAAGAACAATACAAATCAGAAAATTTAACAGGATTTGTTTGAATGTCAGAACTTGTTCTCTACACTACACTGCAGATGCACACACTCGCAGACGCACACACTCACAAACTCTCACACTGACGCACACACACTGCAAAAAATGCTTTTCTAACTTAGTAGTTTTGTACTGATTTCAGTCCAAATCTCTAAAAAATCTTAAATCAAGATACATTTACTAGACACATGAAATAGCATAAGAAATTATGTCTTGTTTTCTGATAAAACATCTCAAAAAAAGTGATTGTTTGTTTAAAACAAGCAAAATTATCTGCCAATGGGGTAAGAAAACTAATCTTAATGAGATGTAATCTCAAACAGAAGTTTTAAGCATCACTTAATTTTCTCATGCCGTTTTTCTTGTCTAGTAATCTTGATTTAAGATTTTTTAGATATTTGGACTGGAAACGAGACAAAATTACTAGGTAAGAAAAGCTTTTTTTTGCAGTGTAGCTATACATGACAACATATTGAAAAATGAATGGTCCAAAAAAGACTAGTGAATAAAAACATGTCTTTAGTCTTTTAATGCAAAGTAACTATTCCACCCCTGCTGTACTTCTGTTATTAACGCGCTAACGCTAACTTGTCATTCCTGTCAAGCTGGATGACGGGTAAACATTTACATTTACAGCATTTATCAGACGCCCTTATCCAGAGCGACTTACAATCAGTAGTTACAGGGACAGTCTCCCTGGAGCAACTTAGGGTTAAGTGTCTTACTCAGGGACACAATAGGCGAGTCGTCCACGCAGAGAACAGTCCGAACGCTGTTTCATCCCCCCTCCACACCTGTAGGTGGCGCTGTAAGTCCCCGTCTAGTTCTCCTCCGCGGCGAGTTAAACACCAGCACCAGGGACATTACGTTCCTCACTTCAAAACGAAACAAAAGTAGGATTCTGTAGCGACTTACCCTGCTGCTGAACTCCCTTCCTCCACATCAAACACGCGTTTCAGGTGCTGGATCATTGCCGTGGTGCTCCCGTGCCGTGCCATGTCGCTTTTGCATATTTTCGTGCAGATTTCTCTGCCTCCGCCACGTATCTGTCCTCTACCTCTGCTCGTTTTTTTTTATTTTTGCTCCGCGCTGTCTATGAGGCGCCAAACTCTGCTAGTATCTGTGTGCGAGAGAGACCGAGTGTGTTCACTCCGCTCCGCGCTCAAATAAAGTTTTTTTTTAATAATCAAACGTCTCCGCGTCGCGCGACATAACGAATCGATTAGGAAATTTGTTGCCAACTCTTTTAGTAATCGATTTTAATCAATTTGAATCGATTCAATCGATTCGTTGTTGAAGCCCTAGTTTGGACTTTTACAGCCAGTTTCATGACTGCAATAGTCGGCCTCATCAGTGATGGGGACAACAGGGAGTACACAGAACTGACACGGGACTTTGTGGACTAGTGCCAGCAGAACTACCTCCAGATCAACAGCGGAAAAACCAAGGAGCTGGTGGTAGACATCCGCAGGCACAAACATCCTCCACTGCAACCACTGAACATCCAGGGTATGGACAATGAGGCTGTGGAGAGCTACCAGTGGAGGTGATGAGTGACTGGAGAATGGTGGCTGTCATCCCTGTTGAACAACATCTCCCACCCCATGCAGGAAATTCTGACAGTACTGAGCAGCTCTTTCAGTGGCAGGCTACAGCACCCACGATGTGGGAAGGAGAGGTTCAGAAGGTCTTTTCTTCCAACCGCTGTCAGACTATATATGCATTAATGCAGATAATTGACTGTGCAGTTATTTTGGGGCAGTGGTGGCCTAGCGGTTAAGGAAGTGGCCCCGTAATCAGAAGGCTTCTGGTTCAAATCCCAATCCGCCAAGGTGCCACTGAGCAAAGCACCGTCCCCACACACTGCTCCCCGGGCACCTGTCATGGCTGCTCACTCAGGGTGATGGGTTAAATGCAGAGGACAAATTTCACTGTGTGCACCGTGTGCTGTGCTGCTGGGCATCACAAGTGACAATCACTTTTTAAACCCATTTGTCCAAATCTGGATAAGATGCCAGCTGTATCTACACGATGCACTGAGGCTCGGACTTTGAAATACTGGACGTGGTGTCCCTGCGAAAGCAAAGTTGCCTTTACCAAGTGATATCCAGCATGTGGCATGACTTCTTTTATACTGGAAAAAAGAGTGTCTAAGTCTTCATCAGAAAGTTGACAGTACAGCATTTTTACAGTTTCCATGCGTCTGTTACAGGCGCCACCTGCTGGTGAAGCGAGTAAATTTACCCACGTGGGGATTTCTTTCTGTCGTGTTACGAAATGGACAAAAATGCACAGGAAATGATGCACAAATGTTTAAAGCGCTTTTCACGTGTACAAAACGCTGTGCATATGATTTTTGTGGTTATGATTTTACGAAACGCAATTCTAAAAATACATATTTGTGGATACATTTTCATTACATTTACGGCATTTATCAGACGCCCTTATCCAGAGCGAGTTACAATCAGTAGTTACAGGGACAGTCTCCCTGGAGCAATTTAGGGTTAAGTGTCTTGCTCAGGGACTCAATGGTAGTAAATGGGATTTGAACCTGGGTCTTCTGGTTCATAGACGAGTGTGTTAACCACTAGGCTACTACATGATTGATATAAGTTGCACTGGATAAGCGCGTCTGGCAAAGGCTGCAAACGTATATCGTAAAAAGAGACAAAAGTATCAAAAGACTCACTGTAGCCGCGCACTCCGAGCAGAGAAGAACACAGCAGGAACACGCGGCTGGCGAAGGACGACAGAATCATGTCACTGTCGATGGATCCGCCGAAACACGAAGAAAACACTAATGTGGCTAAACGATCTGAAAGCCACAGGTTCGATCCTGACGGTGCTGACTGTAACTCGCTCTGGGTCGGAAATCGCTGCCTGTGGTGTGGCGTCCTGTGTAGGGAGTAGCCTCGGATTTCGACCAGGACACGCCCCTGTCCTCTCTTTAGCAAGGAGAGTGGAATATTAGAGAATATTTCATTGTTAATATCGCGCACAACTATAATATATATATATATATTAGTGTGTACGGCACACCCCAAATCTCTTCAAACAAAAAAAACTCACTTAAACCAAAACTCGCTTACTGGCATTCAAAAAGAATGACCTGCTATCTACTGTTCACGCCGAAACGCGGTGACGCCCGGTGCGTGGCGCATGACCCAATGACGTCACGACGTCACGACGCTGTGACTGTTTCCAAAATAGATACCACGTTCTTTGTGGCTATATAATTCCACGTCGTATTTTTTATCTGAGTTTAGTAACGTGTAGCCCAGGTAAGCGTCACCTTTCTTCGCCAGGACGGTAATGTTTGCGTCCTAACTTGCCTGTTGCGTCTTCCACAAATGCACGAAGCTTGCAGTCGCAGTTAACTTGTAGGAACGCATGACTTCTGTCTTAAATTAACTCGGCTGTAACGTGGAACATGTATTTGTTGGTTTACGCAGGATGAAAAGGCATGTTGGGGCGAGGTCCGAACGTGATTTCGTGGCTTAACCCTTTTGTGTTTCTAGGGACATTTTCTGCTTTTTTTTTTCATCTTTACGCCATTTTGGCGGTGTTGAATGAACATTGATCAAATTTCGCAGAGGATATTCATTTTTTAAAAATTATTATTGTGGCATAAAGCTACAAGAGACCATCCTAATGTGTTGCTAGACGCAGGAAATATCCCATGGGTAAACACACTTTTTTGATCCTATATTACTAATGAACAGTGTTGGGGCTAGTTACTCCAAAAAGTAATATATTACATATTACTCTCAAAAACAGTAATGCCTTACTTTACTTTATTACTCCCTGGAGAAAGTATCTAGTTATATTACTAGTTAAATTTTTTTTCTTAATTACTCTATAATTGCCTGAGATGCATCAGATGGAGGGAGAACATACAAAGGAGGAGTGTCCTTTAGGGTCTTTATTACACCAACAAAAGACTGGCACTGTCTAGCACAAATAACTACAAACAACTGTACTTGTGCAATCGGTCCCTGCTATCGGTATTTTGCAGATTATCTTTCGAAAAGACAGCGATTCGACGGTAGAAAGAGGTAACATTTCTTCTAGTTAGTACGAGGCAACATGCTTAATGATGACTGAATCTCCTCCCGTCGAAACTAGCTTTCTGTTGCTGGGAACCTTCCTCTGAAAAAGAGCTTGCCGTTGTTGACGCTTCCATTTTTCCCATCTGTCTTTGCAGGTGCCGCGCTGCTGCCGGGTGTCGACCAATCGGTGATGGTAAATGATCCCTCGTGCCAAACCCAGACCAATCACTGTTCCGTTCACGCCCCCTCCCCTTCCCTTCTGTTCTCTGTGTTGTGTGCCTTGTGTGTGATGAAGGTGCTACTGGCAAATGTAACGCAAGTAACTAGCTTGGGAAAACTGTAATAATATTACAATTTTCAGATGAGTAATGCCTTACACTACTAGTTACTGAAATCAGTAAAAAAGTAATAATATTACCCAACACTGCTAATGAACGCAATCCTTATTTTTAAGACTTAATTTCATCCCTAAGGCTCCTAACTTAATTTCACATTGGTGTCCACCACGTGGCGCAACCCTTTCTTTCTCAACGCATGCAGCAAATTCTTAACTTTTTTATACAAAATGTATTTAGTATGTGTAAGGATACCTTCCTAATGAAATGATTAATGTGCATCAGTATTGATTTTGGATTGATGGTGTGTCCAACGTCTTCTCTGTTAGAAGTCCTCGCCCTGCCTGGTAAACTAGTCAGGATGAGGAGCGAGAACCAAAACTAAACTGGATTGTTGTGTCTGACTCAGGGCGCTTGTTTATGCAGATGCAGTGCAGTCAATGTTATAAATGTGATCAGTAGCGTGTGTGTCATTTTGTATATGGCAATACAATACAGCACACAGGAAGATCTGGACATGGTCGTGAATTCTGAATGTGAGGATGGCCCCTCATCCAAGGACTCTGAGGGTGTAATCACACTAGGCACGGTTGCCGTGAACCGGGCCCGAGTACAATTGTCCCCCCTCCCCACTCCCCCTCTGGCCTGCACTCACATATGCTTTCACCATTCGTGCCGGAGCACACTTACATCATTATGGTGGGCGGGGTTTCAGGATAAACAGAAAGAGCGGCGCTCTCGCTGATCGCAATGGAATCCCGGATTTTGCGAAATATATCAGAGTTTTTATGAGTTTTGTCCAGCTGTTGTTGTATGCTCTCATCTGCCCAAATTTCCAACAAACATTGCACCTCTGCAGCCAAAAGCGACCCTTTCCCCCCCATGTTGGTTTTGGAACGTTGCAAAAAACGTGACATCAGGCGTACTGTTCTGTGCTTCAGCACGGTTAGTGTCCGAGTCCTAGTGAACCGCGCCCGGGCGCACCTCTTCCAACCGGGCCAGGGCCGGCTAAACGAACCACGCCCGGGCACGGCTCGGCGCACTCGGGCGCACGGTTCAAATTGCCTAGTGTGAGTACACCCTTAGACTGATACAGACAATAGAGAAGGACTCAGCGGTGGAAACAGACCAGTTGACCGACTTTACTGAAGACTCGTCTGATTATGAGAGCGCAGAGGAGATGGATGAAGCATCTGAGCGGGCATGGACTTCCAAAAATGGAAAAATAGTTCCACAAGTTCTGAGACACTCCGCTATGTCCCAGCTGCTACAGGTTTGATCCCAGGACCTACACACTATGTCCACTGCCCGACTCTTTGACACAATGTCCAGTTTTAAACTGCGGTTGACAGATGAAATCCTGCAGCATATTGTGACCATGACAAACCTGTAAGGGTAACGCTCAACATCAGACTCTTTTTATGTTTTTTCATGTGTCAGGGGTATCTCTGGGAATCTCTACCTTCAGCCTTGAGTATTGTCTGTCTCTCCTCTCTCGAGCTCGTGCGCTTCTCTCTAAGAGATCGAGCTCTAGTCTAGATGACTCTAGATCTATACTAGCTTCTCCGACTCTCTCTACTATCTCTTCTCTATCGCTCTTCGTCTCCTCTCTCTCTCTCTCTCTCTCTCTCTCTCTCTCTCTCTCTCTCTCTCTCTCTCTCTCTCTCTCTCTCTCTCTCTCTCTCTCTCTCTCTCTCTCTCTCTCTCTCTCTCTCACACACACACACACACACACCTAATAGTCATGACTACTAATGAAGGATGCCAGTTCGAATCCCGATCAGCCAAGGCGCCGCTGAGCAGAGCACCGTCCCCACACACTGTTCCCCTGGCACCTGCCACTGCTCACTAAGGGTGATGCTTAAAAGCAGAGAACATTTCGTTGTGAGCACCATGTACTGTGCTGTGTATCACAATGACAATCACTTCACTTTCACTTTTCAATAGTCTACAACTTCTCAACCTTGGAAATCACCATCTAACCAAGCCTGATGAAGACATGTTGGAGAGACGTGCATCCTCCAGGCTCCAAGCAATGGACCACGCAACACCAAGACCCCGCGGCTGCCAGGAAGTTTTCCGAAAGTGGTGCATGAGGAGGTCAAAAGCACAGCAAGCGAGTCGGGATCCATGCCGACCCGCGGGTCTGTCGCTGCTCCTCTCCAATGTGCGCTCTTTGGACAATAAACGTGACTAACTGAGGAATGCTGTGATCATCTCTGTGCACTGTTCGGAGCTCGTAGAGCTGAGTCAGATGGAGACTGTTCTACATCCCGAGAGAGTTCACTTCTGTGATCAGCATTGCAGTATGCAGTATAATTCCAACATTATCTTTGCAACAGGATGTTAGAGCTTGTTTATGCAAACATCCAGCGTGCATACAAGGCTACACCCATCCCCCACCTCGGACAATCAGACCACATCTCCATACTCCGACTCCATACAGGCAGTTCAGACCAGCCATCAGAGAGGTGAGAACTTGGCCCCAGGGGACCATCTCTGCCCTCCACAGACTGGGAGATGTTTAGAGGTGTGACCACTCTGAGGAGTACACAACCTCAGTCACCAGCTACATCAGAAAGTGTGTTGAGGATGTCACCATCTCCAAGGCCGTCATCACCCGTCCAAACCACAGACCCTGGTTCTCTGCTAAGCTGCGCAACCTGGTAAAAATCAGCGACTCTGCCTTCCAGTCCAAAGACAAAGAGGCTTATTCTACAGCCAGAGCCAACCTGTCATGGGCATTAAGAAGGCACAGCGAGCTTATGCAGAAAAAATCAACAGCCACTTCACATCTTGAAAGGACACACGGCGCATGTGGCAGGGAATCCAAACCATCTCGGACTACAAGCCAACAGATCAGGCCTGCAGCAGTGACCTCTCCCTGCCATATGAGCTGAACGACTTCTTTGCACGGTTTGAGGCAGAGATCAGGGAGCCACGAGGAAAACGACTCCCTCTCCCAATGATGAGGGCCTTTCTTTCCACGGGAGATGTCAGGATGACCCACCAGAGTCAACCTGCAGAAAGCAGCAGGACAAGATAACATTCCTGGTTGGATGCTACATTAGTGTGCTGACCAGATTGCAGACATCTTCACAGATATCTTCAACACATCGCTGAGTTCAGCCGTGGTACCTAAGTGCCTCAAAACCACCAAGATCATCCCAGTGCCAAAGACGTCAACTGTGTCCTGCCTCAATGACTACTGGCCCATAGCACTCACACCCATCATTATGAAGTGCTTTGAGAGGCTGGTTCTGAGGCACATGAAGACCCAGCTTCAGTTAGCCTACCGGTCAATCTGCTCCACATCTTGGACTTCCTAACAGACAGGCCTCAGTCGGTGGTTCCCCACAGGGATGCTGCTCAGCCCACTGCTGCTCACTCTGCTGACACACGACTGTGCTGCAAAGTACAGCTCGAACCACATGATCAAGTACGCAGATGAAACAACAGTAGTGGAGCTCATCACCAACAACAATGAGTCTGCTTACAGAGAGGAGATAAAACATCTGGTAGATTGGTGCCAGAGCAACAACCTGACTCTCAAGGTCACCAAGACCAAAGAGGTGATTGTCAACTTCAGGAAGAAACCAACTGTCATGGGTGTGCACATGACAGACAACCTCTCCTGGAACCTCAACACCACCTCCACCACAGAGAAAGCCCAGCAACGTCTGTACTTTCTCAGGAATCTGAAGAAGGCCACCATCCCTCCTCCCATCGTACAGAAACTGCACTGCTGCTGAGCAGAAGGCCCTGCAGCGGATAGTGAAGACTGCAGAGCGCATCATCAGGGTTCGACTTCCACCCATCTCCAAGCTCTACGAGGAACACCTCATCCGATGAGCTCGGAAGAGAATAAAGGACTCTCACCACCCCTCACATACCCTGTTCTCCCTCCTACCATCTGGCAGACAGTTCGCAGCATCAGAACTGTAACTGCCAGACACTGCAAGAGCTTCTTCCCACGAGCAGTCAGAGCTCTCAATGCACCGCCATCACCAGAACACTGTTAAACTCAACAACAATACACTTCCAGCATTATGCACCTGATTTTTGCACATCTAAACTCATTTAGCACATGTTTGTCTGGTCTTGTGTGTCCTGTTTTGAAATACCCAACATATCCAGTCACAAACGTCCTACACAACGTTGTCATCCCTGACATGTCCTGTTTGACCTGTTCATTGTACAGAAAAGTTCTACTTTTCTCTCGTAGACAAACTTTTACAGTATTTAAGCTTTAGTTAGTATAGTTTAGTGTGTATTTTTTTATGAATGCACTATGGGGGGGTTTGTGTGAAACATTATTTCAGTACAAGGTATTCTGTGTATACTGTTGTACTGACAGTGTCTTGAAAATTTAATAAAATCATCATGCAGGCCAGTTTGTCTGTGTTGCACACATGCACTTTGTCAGTATGTAACTTAGTACATTGTTACAAATGCTATTTAGTTTCACTGTCTAACATTAGGGGCAGTGGAAGCAACCCTGCCACTGAGCAAAAGCACCGTCCCCACACACTGCTCCCCGGGCACCTGTCATGGCTGCCCACTGCTCACCAAGGGTGGTGGTTTGATGGTTAATTGCAGAGAACTCATTTCATTTCAGTTTCACAATGACAATAACTTCACTTTCATATATCTGAAATGATAATAAGGTGAAAAGGGAAAGTTTATTTCTTAATGCCAGTCCTAAGACTGAATAAATACGTCAGGAAGAGTATCAGCTGTTTGAACAGCAAGGATGTTCAAACACAGGCTGAAAACCTGCCTTTAAATGAAATACTAATTGTTTACATTTACAGTATTTATTAGACACCCTTATCCAGACTGACTTACAATCAGTAGTTACAGGGACAGTGTCCCCCTGGAGCAACAGGGTTAGGCATCTTGCTCAGGGACACAATGGTAGTAAGCAGGGTTTGAACCTGGGTCTTCTGGTTCATAGGCGAGTGTGTTACCCACTAGGCTACTACCATCCTATTAAGGACAGAATATTGAACCTGAAAGTTCTTCAAATACAATTGATGCACAAGAAGGATGGGATTCAAACCCAAACGGCCACCTCGTCACAGTTTAGAAAAATTGGTGCAAGGAAGCTTTATGGAAGCTTTTATTGGACTTAATTATTTGCAACTCACAGAAAACAATTCATAAATAAATGTTGATATTTACAAATATTTCAGTATCCACATATGTTTTTTTAGATTTGCGTTTCGTAAAAACATATCCACAAATATGCACAGCGTGTTGTACACGTGAAAAGCGCTTTAAACATTTGTACACCTTTTCCTGTGCATTTGTGGATCGCGTCATATTTGTGTCTTCGCCTCTGTGCATTTGTGGATTTTTATCCATGTTGTTCCGTGCGTGATCTGTAGGGAAAAAAATCCATAAATGCATCAGTGTGCATGTTATTTAAAAAAAAAAAGTGAAGTGATTGTCACATGTGATACACAGCAGCAGAGCACACAGTGCACACAGTGAAATTTGTCCTCTGCATTTATCCCATCACTCTGAGTGAGCAGTGGGCAGCCATGACAGGTGCCCGGGGAGCAGTGTGTGGGGACAGTACTTTGATCAGTGGCACCTTGGCGGATTTGAACCGGCAACCTTCTGATTACGGAGCCACTTCCTTAACCGAAAGGCCACCACTGCCCCGTGCCGCGTAAAATCATATACAGAAAAAAAAAATCCACACGTGGGTGAATTTACTCGCTTCACCAGCAGGTGGCGCCTGGTGCAGGCGCATGGAAACGAAGACTCGGTAACGTTAATATTCTCAACCCAACAAAAGTGTGCAATAATGGAAAAAAGGGCACACAAACAAGACGGTTCTAAGACTTTGTAAATGTCCACAATCTGGATGGCCCTGAGTCCACTGAAAGTGAAATATAGCTTGAATTGGCAAATATTGTGTATCTGTTCAGCACATTTGTGAATATAAAACAAGGTTCAAAATAAACATGTTTTAGATGTTAAAGATGAAATCCTTTCCATCATAGAAAAAATGGTCACCATGCAGATATTTCAAATAAATGTTCAAATTCATCCGAGTTACAAAAATGCGTTCACAAAATAAATTTCTACAGCACACACACACTCACAATTTGTTTATTTTAAAACAGTGTTTTAACAAGTACAACAACTGATCATAAAAGATATTCAGTCCAGTGGATACCCAATCAGACGATGCATAAAATATGGTTTTAGTACTTCAAAGTCCTATATGAATCATAAGCCTAACATAAAAAGGTCAAATGTAACTGTTCACGTCCCCCTTAAAGGCGGTGTGAGTTGCAAAGACAAAAGGACGTGGCAGAACATCCCATGTAACAATTCCAGCACAAGTAGACTCAAAAGTTTTGATCCAGCAGGTCCACTACATTCAATCCAAGGCTTGGGATCGAATCCCGATCCGCCAAGGTGCCACTGAGCAAAGCACCGTCCCCACACACTGCTCCCCAGGCGCCTGCAATGGCTGCTCACTCAGGGTGATGGGTTAAATGCAGAGGACAAATTTCACTGTGTGCACCGTGTGCTGTGCTGCAGGATATCACAAGTGACAATCACTTTTTAAACCCATTTGTCCAAGTCTGGATAAGCTGCCAGCTGTATCTACTCGATGCATTGAGGCTCGTACTTTGAAATACTGGAAATACTGAAATACTGAAGTTGCTTTACCAAGCGATATCCAGCATGTGGCATGGCTTCCTTTATACTGGAAAAAAGAATGTCTAAGTCTTCATCAGAAAGTTGACTGTACAGAATTCTTACAGTTTCAATGCGTCTGTTTCAGGCGCCACCTTCTGGTGAAGCGAATAAATTCACCCACGTGGGGATTTTTTTCTGTCGCGGTACGAATTGGACAAAAATCCACAAATGCACAGAGGCGGAATCACAAATGTGACGAGATACACAAAAGCACAGGAAATTAAAGCGCTTTTCACGTGTACAAAACGCTGTGCATATGATTTTTGTGGATATGATTTTATGAAATGCAATTCTAAAAATACATATTTGTGGATACTGAAATATTTCTGGATATCAAAATTTATTTGTGAGTTGCAAATAATTAAGTCCAATAAAAGCTTCCATACAAGGTCCAAAAGTAACTGCACAGTCTATTATCTGCCTTCAATAGACTCACGACGAGGATGGGATTCGAATCCACGCGTGCAGAGCACAATGGATTAGCAGTCCATCACCTTAACCACTCGGCCACCTTGTCACAGTTTACCGGTTGGGTGATCTGGAGAGATGGGTCATTCATCGAATGTTATTTACAGACTGATTCCTAGTGAACTCTATGAAATATTGATGATAATTGATTGATACATGATTGATATTAGTTGCTCTGGATAAGCGCGTCTGGCAAAGGAGGAAAATGGCCCTGGTTGGGACAATTAGAAGCAGCAGACCTAAGCTTCCCCCCCATTTGCTCCAGTCAAGAGCGAGAACGGTCTTCTCTTCACTTTTGCATTTACAAAGACCACCACACTGGTCTCTTACATCCCTCAACGGGGCAAGAATGTGCTGCTCCTAAGCACCAAACACAGCAGTCCAGGGACAAGTGATGAGAGGTAGGTGCCATTATGCATTGGTTATGCATTTTTAAAATATTTTTATCTAAAAGAAGTGTAGAATTTTTTTAGCATAATAAGACTATATCATGTGCATATTTATATCATGAGAATAAATAATTGGATAATTTATGTATGTTCTCATGTTTTTTTTTTAGGTTGTTGCCACCTACTCCTACAGGAGGAAAACCAATCGGTGGCCACTGGCCTTCTTCCACAGTGTAGTTGACATTTCTCTCTACAATGCATATGTCCTGTGAACTTCCATCAAGCTATCTTGGCAGCAGAAGAAAGCATGTAGGAGGAGGCTCTTCATTGCAGATGTGGGAGAAAAGCTGGTTACTCCACAAATTCAAAAAAGAGAGCGCCTTCTCCGCTCATCTGCCGCTGCAGGAATGGTTGTTAATCTGCAGAGTGCTGCTGCAGGCCCCTCTTACACCAGTAAGCACAGGTTGCAGTGTGACTTTGTAGTGAGAGAAAACACAAAGCAGGAAGAACGTGCATCAAATGCAGGAAATTCATGTGCAAGGTGCACAGTCTGTCCATTTGCAGCCTCTGCTCTCCATGACGTGTGTACCCTACTGCTGGACTCTAACTACCAGACACATATGCTCTTGCTGTCTCTTTCAGTTTTCAATATTCATATTCATTGATGTTCATCTTTATAATTTTTTTCTTGTTTTTCTTATCAAATCTTGTGTTTTTAATGTATTTAGTGGTATATAAAACATATTGTTCTAGTAGCAATCACCATATATAACTATAAGATATTAAACTTTAATCTGACACAGCAAAAAAATAAACAATGTGTCAAAAGGGGGCAGTGGTGGCCTAGTGGTTAAGGAAGCGTCCCCGTAATCAGAAGGTTGCTGGTTCGAATCCCGATCTGCTAAGGTACCACTGAGGTGCACTGAGCAAAGCACCGTCCCCACGCACTGCTCCCCGGGTGCCTGTCATGGCTGCCCACTGCTCACTCGGGGTGATGGGTTAAATGCAGAGGACAAATTTCACTGTGTGCACTGTGTGCTGTGCTGCTATGTATCACGTGTGACAATCACTTCACTTTAATCATTGATCCTGCACATTTTTGACCCCTATCAGGGTCTAAGAACAGTTAGAAAAAGTTAAAAAAACACAAAAATGATTCATATATGATATCTATGTTTCAGGCTGAAGTAGTCCTAGAAGACTGAAAAAAGTGGAAAAAATATTAATGTATACATTTTATTTGACAGACACTTTTTGATGATTTCTAAAGAAACATATGAGGTTTAAATATTGTAACAGAAAATTCTGATTCCAGGCGGCCACTGCCACCACCTGAAAAACAGTCATTACACGCCACAAGTAGCACCATAATTCACTATGGCAAGCGGTTTAACATATAAAGAATCCACACTCCTATCTGTAATTAATTGTAGATAGTTATAATAGTTTGTATAGTGGTCAACTACATTCTCAGTCAAAATGCTAATTAAAGATAAAGATTCTGTTTATACAGAAACAGAAAATAAGAAAAAAACGAGAACCATTCATCATTATTACCACTACAAATTGTATTTCCAGATATCTGGAAAATCTATTCTTCCTAGTCGGAAATAATTTTTAGATATCTTTAAACACTTTAAGATAACAAGTGGCTGTTGTAACGTTTAAATGCTGAAAGGGATAGGTATATGCAGATATTCCTATCCACAATTTCCCTTTCAGACATCCACTACATTATTTGTCCTAGGACAAATAACATCACATTTCCCATTCATGTCTTTTGGGCTGTCTATTTCAGATATCCATAAGTATTTTACCTATCTGCAGCAACATTCTTACTAGAAGAAATGCACACGTGAGATATTTACAATCAAGATCTTACTATTCACAATATTCATACAAAATTCAGATGTATATAGTTACCTGTGAAATGAAATGCCAAATTATACAGATGAATATGGACATTTCAAAATCGGGAAGACTTCCCCGTGGGGGGAATCTACCAATACATCAGTCTTCTGCTCAGGTGAAACCTTGACCAGCCTCCAACCCCTCACACCACATTCCACTACAATATTACAAGATATGAAATTTCCAACATGATGCTCTTTAAAATTCTTAACTAAACACACAATTTACTGAGGAGTTGTGGAGTAGGTTGTGAGTGAAAATGAAAGTGAACATTCAGAATCATGTTTGTGTGGTTAAGGTGAAGATGGTCCTCAACGTCTGTGCTTGCTTCAGTACAGAGAAGACACCATCCAGCTCAGGCTTAGAATTTGACTAAATCCCCATAGCTGGTTCTGTAGGACAGGAGAATAAAGATCACTTCCCTGCCCATACGTACTACTTTTAACTGTCAATTTTTTTTTACACCTACCATACAGTCCTGGCATGAATTTTACATGTTCAGAGTATTACCAATTATAACTGGTTCCAGTACTTACAGAAGTTTTTCCAGTTTACACTGTGGATCCTCCAATGCGGTCAGGAGAAGTTTCACTGCTGAAAGCTGAAGATCCTTATTGTAACTCAGGTCCAGTTCTCTCAAACTAAAGGTGTTTGATCTGAGAGCAGAGGACAGAACTTCACAGTTCCTAACTGTGAGGACACAACTCTGCAGTCTGGAAGAAACATAGTAATACATCAGATTATTTCAAGGATTTGAGGATCTCTAAAGTTGCAGCATGCACTGATCAGCCTGACAACATGACTCTAATCACGGACAGCGCCTGCTGATTAGGTGTCCGTGATTAGAGCCATGTAAAAGAGAACAGACTGATTAATGTAGCATTACCTTACTTTGTGAATTCTCAGTCTTGGGTCATTTTTGACACACATGCCTTAGGGTCTGTTTAAGTTCGGTGGTAGTAGCCTAGTGGGTAACACACTCGCCTATGAACCAGAAGACCTGGGTTCGAATCCCACTTACTGCCATTGTGTCCCTGAGCAAGACACTTAACCCTAAGTTGCTCCAGGGGGACTGTCCCTGTAACTACTAATTGTAAGTCGCTCTGGATAAGGGCGTCTGATAAATGCTGTAAATGTAAATGTAAGTTCCTCTTATGTTTCCTTTTGTCGGCCATCATGCCAGGTTTTAGTTTTGGTACTTTTCTAACTGTTCTCCATGAATTCCCTTTTGTTCCTGAAAATTACTAGCACCTGCACTTCCTTCCCCGAGTCGTGACACCTCCTAAGGTCCAATTCAAAAAGTTGTATAATAAACCTTTTACAGATGCTTCAACATATAGCATAATTGTATACTAGATAAAACAATATCTGGGCAATTCAACTGAAAGTGGACTTTGTCACACCGTAAGGCCAGTGAAATACCAGGTATTTCATACAGGGCACCACACAGGCTCTGACCCCTGGGGTCTCATTCATAACTGATGTTCAATAGGGAGTAGTTCTCTTTGCAAGTCAACAATCCAGTAGCCTTTCAATGAGTCATTTGAGTCGGCCATGGTTAAACACAGCACCTGAGCACTGGGAGGAGGACTGGATTTCCTTGCAGTCTTGTTGTTCTGTGTGTCGAATTGTGCATAGATGTCATTCAGCGCATCTGGTAGGGAGGTGTCACTGTCACAGGGAGATGTTTTAGTATTGTAGTTTGTGACTGCCTGGATGCCTGGATGTGTCATGTGTCTTTGCTGTCCTGGAAGTGGCTGTGGATTTTTGGCACGTGTGCACGCATTGCTGCTCTAATGTGATAAAGATGGCCTGGAATCACTTTATATTTGACATCATGTGGTCAGCTGGACGTGTAAAATGATGGAGGGGCAGTATGATGGTCTGGACCTCCTGTATTCATATATCCCATTCCCATACAGCCCTTAATGGCAGTGGACCCACGATAATGGATCACTGCAAACTGGAAATGAATGGATTGTAGACAATCACGTTGACTTTCTTGCGACTTCTCCAGATCTCAATATTATGTGTGGTGTGTGCTAAAAGAACGAGACTGATACTATGAAGGCTCCATCTCACAAGTATTTGATACCTATTCCTTTCTGTAACTAACACCACACAAACATTTACAGAAATGATAGTTCTTCAGTTCAGATTGCACTCACTGCAGTTTCCTCAGTTTACATTGCGGGTCTTCCAGTGCTCCACAGAGAACTGCCAATCCTGTATCCTTTAGCTCATTGTTACTCACATCCAGCTCTTGCAGACTTGAATTTGATCTGAAAGCTGAGGACAGAGCTGAGCAGCCCTTATCAGTGATCTTACAGTGCTGGAGCCTGGGAGAAACATAACAATCCATGTTAATGTAAAATCTGCATTCCTGAAGATGTACAAAGCGTTGGGAATGCTTGAATGATGCTCATGTTTTGTTTGTGTCATGGTTGTATCTAGTCTGCGTTAGGTTATTTTATGTTGCACCACACCACGTAATGACAGTTTGTCTACTCTCACTCATTGTCGTGTAGTACCAGTGTAACTAATGTAACTTCTCTGAACTGCTACATCTCAATCCCTCTAAAATACACACAGATATGATTAAGGCCTGATATCAACACTCACCATAGTTTCTTCAGTTGACACCGCCGCTCATTCATTGCTGTAGCGAGGAAATTCACACCTGAATCCTTTAGATTGTTGTAACTCAGGTCCAGCTCCTTCAGAACCAGGATTGATGTAAGTGCTGAAGCTAGGTGTTCACAGCTCTTATCAGTGAGGTTACAGCACTGAAGCCTGAGAGAAGAATGAATATGTCTGAGGATTCCATAAGCACAGAGAAAACAGCCTCCGCCTTTGTTATGAATTACAGTTAGGTCCATAAATATTGGGACATTGACACAATGTCAACATTTTTGGCTCTATACACCACTACAATGGATATCAAATGAAATGAACAAGATGTGCTTTAACTGCAGACTGTCAGCTTTTATTTGAGGGTATTTACATCCAAATCAGGTGAACGGTGTAGGAATTACAACAGTTTGCATATATGCCTCCCACTTGTTAAGGGACCAAAAAAGTAATGGGACAGCATAAGAACCATACATCAAACTTATACATTTCAATACTTGGTTGCAAATCCTTTGCAGTCAATTACAGCCTGAAACACATAGACTTCACCAGATGTTGGGTCATCTGCCAGGCCACTACTGCAACAGTCTTCAGTTCCTGCTTGTTCCTGGGGCATTTTCCCTTCAGTTTTGTCTTCAGCAAGTGACATGCATGCTCAATCGGATTCAGGTCAGGTGATTGACTTGGCCGTTGCAAAACAGTCCACTTCTTTCCCTTCAAAAACTCTTTGGTTGCTTTTGCAGTATGCTTTGGGTCATTGTCCATCTGCGCCGTCCAATGAGTTCTGAGGCATTTGGCTGAATGTGAGCAGATAATATTGCCCGAAACACTTCAGAATTCATCGTGCTGCTGTTGTCAGCAGTCACATCATCAATAAATACAAGAGAACCAGTTCCACTGGCAGCCATACATGCCCACACCATGACATTTCCAGCACTGTGCTTCAGTGATGAGGTGGTATGCTTAGGATCATGAGCAGTTCCTTTCCGTCTCCATACTCTTCCCATCACTCTGGTACAAGTTGATCTCGGTCTCATCTGTCCATAGGATGTTGTTCCAGAACTGTGAAGGCTTTTTTAGATGTTGTTGGGCAAACTCTAACCTGGCCTTCCTGTTTTTGGGGCTCACCAATGGTTTACATCTTTTGGTGAACCCTCTGTATTCACACTGGTGGAGTCTTCTCTTGATTGTTGACTTTGACACAGATACACCTACCTCCTGGAGAGTGTTCTTGATTTGGCCAACTATTGTGACGGGTGTTTTCTTCACCAGGGAAAGGATTCTTTGGTCATCCACGACAGTTGTTTTCCGTGGTCTTCCGGGTCTTTTAGTGTTGCTGAGCTCACCGGTACGTTCCTTCTTTATGAGAATGTTCCAAACTGTTGTTTTGGCCACGCCTAATATTTTTGCAATCTCTCTGATACGTTTCTTTTGTTTTTTCAGCCTAATGATGGCTTGCTTCACTGATAGTGACAGCTCTTTGGATCTCATCTTGACAGTTGACAGCAACAGATTCCAAATGCAAATAGCACACTTGAAATGAACTCTGGACCTTTTATCTGCTCATTGTAATTGGGATAATGAGGGAATAACACACACCTGGCCATGGAACAGCTGAGAAGCCAGTTGTCCCATTACTTTTGGTCCCTTAACAAGTGGGAGGCACATATGCAAACTGTTGTAATTCCTACACCGTTCACCTGATTTGGATGTAAATACCCTCAAATAAAAGCTGATAGTCTGCAGTTAAAGCACACCTTGTTCATTTCATTTGATATCCATTGTGGTGGTGTGTAAAGCCAAAAATGTTAACATTGTGTTGATATCCCAATATTTATGGACCTGTCTGTATGTTACAGTCAGCAACAGTAAGGGCCTTGCCATCACAGACAGCAAAGGGGAAATGATCTTAAACTCTCTTAAAGAGCTGATGAACAACCTGTCCAAGACTGTAATGGCCAGTAAAATCATGTGGCTGTAATTTTGCTCATGTTCCTCCAGTTTCTCAGGTTGCTTTAGCCACCATCTTGCCAAGCTGTCAGCCCCAAAAAAACTGACACACCATATTACACAAACATAAGAATTTGAATCCTGCACCCACTTTAGTTTCTCCAGTTTAAAGGGTGGCTCCTGTGGTGCAGTAAAGAGATGTTTCACTCCAGAATCCTGCAGATCATTGTCACTCAAGTTCAGGTCCTTCAGACATGTGTTTGATCCGAGGGCTGAGCACAGAACTGCGCAGCTTTTATTTGAGAGGTTACAGTCCTGCAGTCTGGGAGAAGCCAAAGTATGCATAAAACACATAGACAGCCATACACACACAACAGTGATTCAGTCCTCATATCAGCACTCACGATAGTTTCTCCAGTTTACAGCGTGGATCCTCCAGTGCTTTACAGAGAAATATCACTCCTGAATCCTGCAGCTTATTCTTACCCAGGTTCAGCTCTCTCAGACTTGAGGAATTTGATTTGAGAGCTGAGCACAGGGCTGAACAGGTTACATCGGTCAGGTTACAGTTCTGTAACCTTAAAGAAACAACATCATGAAAGATTTTACAATAAAATATGAGGAGGTGTATAACTCCAGAGACGCATTATACCAATGCATATAAACACTCACTCTAGTTTCAGCAGCTGACAGTGTGCATCTTCCAGTGCTGTACACAGAACTGTCACCCCTGAATCCTGTAGCTGCTCATTGTAGCTCAGGTCCAGCTCTTTAAGCTTTGAGGAGTTAGATTTGAGGGCTGAGGACAGATGTTCACAGCTCACCTCTGTGAGGTCACAGTCCTGTAACCTAGGATACACAACACATTAAAATCATTAAAAATATTAGAAAACAACCTTACACCAAAGAGTTATCATGTGTCTTAGAGGTGCGGTATACTGGTTTGATGTCATTAAAGCAATTATGAAAACTACTGCAATACAAATATCCAATGTATATGTGTTTTTCAGTCCTGTCATTGAAGTGTTTGGATAACAATTAAAGAAGTAAGATCTGTCCAGGAACAAGATGCACCAGAGCAAATTTATGAAAAATGTGTAATATTACCAGAAATTATAAAAGGCTTCACAACACAAACCCGTCTGATTATTCCATCCAGATAGTTGTTATAAATGTTTTCTGAAAAAATATATATTATACACAGAAACAGACAAAAACCACCAAATCCTCGGTCTTGATATTACCACTCACAGCAGTGTCTCCAGTTTACAGTGTGGATCCTGCAGTGTATTAGAGAGAAGTTTCACTCCTGAGTCCTTCAGAAAATTGGTACTTAGGTCCAGCACTCTCAAACTTGAGAACGCTGACCTTACAGCTGAAGATAGAGCTGAACAGCTCACATCTGAGAGCTGGCAGCCATGCAACCTGGGAGACAGATCATAATAATCATAATAATGCATGAACACAGAGTTCCAGCTCCTCCAGTACAAACCTGAGACTCTCCAGTTTGTTTGCATGCAGACTCCAGCCCCAGAGAGAGGTGTTTGACTCCTGAATCCAGCAGGTTGTTGTTACTCATGTTCAGCTCCGTCAAGTGTGAGTCTGGTGACTGGAGAGCTGATGCAACAGTCTTACACGACACCTCAGTGAGGTCACAGTCAACCAGTCTGCAAACAGATCACAGAAGGGGGCATGATCTTTTTTAGATGAATGTGTGCTCAGCTCACTGCTCTTCACCCTTGACTGGCGATCATTTTTTCTCTGAATTGTTCCTTTTCCTAGTCGGAACGGTTGTATGAGATTTGGTCATCACCAATGTATCCCTAAGATGTTTTGAAATTGCCTTGCAAGTTACTTACCGAGCCTTTCTACAGTTCCTCACTGCTACAATCAGCCTCTCGCAACCTGCAGTCTCTGTGTTGTATTTCTTCAGGTTGAAGTCATCCAGGATATCCTCAGATACCATGATCATGTAGGCCAGTGCCGAGCAGTGGGTAGCAGACAGTTTTTTACCTGATCTCATAAACCCTTCAATATCCACAAGTAGTGAAGTGTCCTTCATTTCCAGCAGGCAGAGCAACAGATTTGTGGCCCTTTCAGTGGAGATATTTTCACTTATCTTCTCTTTGATGTACTGACTTGTTCTCTGGAGGCTCTCTGAGCTGCTCTCTGTTTGGGGCAGCAGGCCTTGTAGGAGGTTCTGGTTGGACGGCAGTGAGATTCCTAGAAGGAAACGGAGGAAAAGATCCAATTGTCCATTATCACTGTGTAAGGTTTTATCCACAGCAGCCTTGAGAAAGCCATCCCAAGAGCATCTCTCTTGTCTTCTGAGAAGAGACTGCAGAAAAGACAAAAGAGAAAAGTCTCTTCTGAGAAAAGACTCCAGTACCTCCATGTTGCTGCTCAGAAAGGAGTACAGCAGAAAGAAGGCAGCAAGAAATTCCTGCATGCTCAGATGCACAAAGCAGAAGATCTTCTTATTCTGAAACAGAGGTTCTTCTTTAAAGAGCTCAGTGCACATCCCAGAATACACTGTGGCATCGGTGACATCTATGTCACACTCGGTCAGGTCTTCTTCATAAAACAAGACATTTCCATTCTCCAGTTGGTTAAAAGCTAGTCTAGACAGTTTCAAAATAACATCTTTATTTGACTGCAGCAGTGTCTGTCTGTCTGTCACACTCTTCTCATCATACTTCTGGTTCTTCATGTTGGTCTGGATGATCAGGAGGTGGATGAACATCTCAGTAAGCGTTCTGGGGATTTCTTTACTGCCATCCTGGTGCAACATTTCCTGAAGTACAGTGGCAGAGATCCAGCAGAAGACAGGTATATGACACATAATGTAGAGACTCCTTGATGTCTTTATGTGGGAGATGATTTTTTCAGCTTGAGCCTGATCTCTGATCCTCTTCCTGAAGTACTCATCCTTCTGGGGGTCATTAAACCCTCGCAATTCTGTTACCTGACCGATGTGCACAGCCGGAATCTGATTGGCTGCTGCTGGTCTTGATGTAATCCATATGAGGGCAGAGGGGAGGAGATTCCCTTGCAGCAGATTTGTTAGGACCACACCCACAGATGATGTATGTGTGACATCACACAACTCCTGTTCTTGATTGTGAAAATGCAGCTGCATTCTACTTTCATCCAGACCATCAAAGATAAATAAAATCTTGCATCTCTCATATAGCAGTGTGGCATCCAGCTCTTTAAGCTCAGGGTAAAAATCCAGCAGGAGCTGATGAAGGCTGTATTCTTCGTCTTTAACCAAATTCATTTCACGGAAGGGAAACACAAATATGAAGTCTACATCTTGGTTTGTTGCTCCCTCTGCCCAGTCCAGAATGAACTTGTGCACCGACACAGTCTTTCCTATTCCAGCAATACCCTTGGTCATCACGGTCCTAATGTTTTTCTCTTCTCCATTAAAGGAAGAAAAGATGTCATTGCATTTGATGGGCGTTTCTTGTCTTCCTCTTTGTCTCCTGTGTGCTGCTTCAATTTGATGAACCTCGTGTTCTTCATTCACCCCTTCACTCTCTCCCTTTGTGATGTAGAGCTCTGTGTAGATGCTGTTCAGAAGAGTTTCACTCCCTGGTGTTACAACGTCTTCACATAAGTGCTCCACCCTCCTCTTCAAACTAGATTTGTGAGATACTAGGACTTGATACAGGGCATCTGCTATTGAAAAAGAATGTTCAACAAATAAATCAGTAAAAAAATTCTTTGAATAATTTGGAAACTTTTGTATTCACATCAGTGTTTAGGACACCAATAAGACTTCCACATGATTCTTAAGAACTGCGATTAGTAGGCAGATATAGGATAGGATTTTTTGACAATGGGTCAGTTTCAATTCATGAATTAAGCCCAGTCATTAGTCTAAAGGAAAACATTACAGTTTTCGATTCCTTTAGTCTAAGACTAGTCAACAATGGCTTTGAAGGACAAAAAATACAGGATCATTGTAAAGCCCCAACTTGAATCTAGCTAACATGTTAATCCACACATGGATGGTGTCTATGTGGTACATTACTCAATTTGATATATTCAAGAACAGCCGATGAAACAATTTGAAATCTGCTATTAAGGTACAATACTACATGTCTTAAAATGGCACTTGGCACAATCAGGTGGAAAACTAACAAAATACTTACTTGTATTTGTGCTCCTTCTGACACTACAGTTGTTGGTTATTAAGCCCTGGTGTACTGAGGTGTGTGTTTCAGTCTTTGACCCACTGCAGAGACACAGGAGGACAGAGGGGACATTCAACAGCTATTTAACTATCAAACTATAGAGGAGTCTGTTTTTCAGCAGGATGTGTCACATGAACCGGTTATGTGACATCAATTGGAATGCGGAAGCAGATGAAAACCAAAACATTAAATGACCTCTGCACTCTGCTCTGCACTCTTAAGGCTTTAAAAGGCAAAAACATGCATGAAGTTATTAACATTTATTAAAATGTGGTTTAGTAAACGAATCATAATTGATTGTGTATAAACATTGTTTAGATATCTACTTTACAAGAAGGAGTCTGGATGCTGAGTTTTCCCTGCATTTGTTTCATTAATTTCTCCACAAGGTCTGACTTAAGTCACCAAACTACATGATCTGTTTCTCACCTCTTGTCAAAGGGCACACACTCTCCACTGAAGTAAGGGGGTTGAGTCAAGGATTTCGCACTCTTCATTGAAATACAGCTGGACACAGGAGACGTCGCCCTAAAAATGACAGTTAAATGTCATGGTATCACTGGCGTCTCATGATCCCAGTGACAAATTTTTTCCTGCAGTTCCATGGCTTGTTTGGAGCCAGTGAATGATCATGCAATATCTTGCATGAACACGTTGCATTTTGACAGCCAGAAAAATGTATCAGATTATGTGCCATGGATTTATTTTTTATCACTGATATCTAGGGTCTGATGGTATGTTTGCTTTAAGTTGGTCATCATATCAAGATTTAAAGAGGTGTGGATGAGTCTAGCACTTCTTATTATTTGTGGGGTATGGGGAGTAAAATCATTTTACTCTGAACAATAATTATCTACAATAACAGGACTAGCACATGAGACTGCATCATTCTAAAAATGACACTTAAATGACACTTAAATGTCATTGTATTACTGTTTTCCTGTAAAACTCCAAACCATCTCCGAATAAACAGAATATTTCCTGGTACACCAGTTCAGCCAGTCTGCCACTTGTAAGATTAAATTTAGCTTTTGCCTTGTCTGACTCAACTGTGTGTATTATGTTCAAGTACGTCTCCTCTTGATTTTGGTTTTGATTCAGACCATATAGTCAGTATAATTCGTTTTTAGCAAATAACCTGGTTAATGGATGTAAAATAACCTATAGGGCTAAAACTCTAATTTGTCTCTCCTGCATCTATTTTACCTCTCATGTCGCAGTGTTTTAAAATGTGCTTCACAACACTCATTCACGTTCCCACCTCTGGTCATCAGGGAAGCCACTGAAGTTGCGAAGGTCAGACTCCACAGTGAGCAAACTGGATGCTGAGGTTTGCATGCATTTGTTTCATTAATTTCTCCACAAGGTCTGACTTAAGTCACCAAACTACATGATCTGTTTCTCACCTCTTGTCAAAGGGCACACACTCTCCACTGAAGTAAGGGGGTTGAGTCAAGGATTTCTCACTCCTCATTGAAATACAGCTGGGCACAGGAGACGTCGCCCTAAAAATGACAGTTAAATGTCATGGTATCACTGGCATCTCATGATCCCAGTGACACATTTTTTCCTGCCAAGGCAGTTCCATGGCTTGTTTGGAGCAAGTGAATGATCATGCAATATCTTGCATGAACACGCTGCATTTTGACAGCCAGCAAAATTGATCAGATTATGTGCCCATGATTTATTTTTTATCACTGATATCTAGGGTCTGATGGTATATTTGCTTGAAGTTGGTCATCATATCAAGATTTAAAGAGGTGTGGATGTGGATGAGTCCAGCACCTCTTATTATTTGTGGGGTATGGGGAGTAAAATCATTTTACTCTGAGTAATAATTATCTACAATAACAGGACTAGCACAGGAGACTGTATCATCACCCTAAAAATGACACTTAAATGTCATTGTTTTATTGTTTTCCTGTAAAACTACACACCATTTCTGCATAAACAGAATATTTGCTGGTACACCAGTTCAGCCAGTCTGCCACTTGTAAGATTAAATTTAGCTTTTACCTTGTCTGACTCAACTCTGTGTGTGTATTATGTTTGAGTATGTCACTACATGCATTGATTTTGGTTTTGATTCAGACCATACAGTCAGTATAATTCGTTTTTAGCAAATAACCTGGTTAATGGATGTAAAATAACCTATAGGGCTAAAACTCTGATTTGTCTCTCCTGCATCTATTTCACCTCTCATGTCGCAGTGTTTTAAAATGCACTTCACAACACTCATTCACGTTCCCACCTCTGGTCATCAGGGAAGCCACTGAAGTTGCGAAGGTCAGACTCCACAGTGGGCAAGCTGGCCACTGGAGACTCTGGTCTGCATGTGGGACCGGTGTCCCCCTTCTCACTGTCCCCAGAGACACTCATTTCAGGTGCATGCATGCCTCTGGACACATGGGGCAAACTGTCAATCGGATAATGCTGGTGAAGCCCTGATAAACATTCATGCTGAGATACTGGGCCACCAATGACCTGTGACCAGATTCTAAAACCTGGTACCAGTGTCACAAAGTTAAGAAGCTCATTGTGTTGCTGGAGCTCCAGCAAAGTGAAATATTTCTCATTAATGGTAAATATGGTCAGTTTTATTAATGATGGACAATTAGACACATAAATAAATTCAAACCTTCTTTTACTTACCGTTTTTTGGTGCTGGCTCGTGAGTTTATTAGTTTCCGCCTTTCATTTCCTTCAAAGTTTTGTGCATTTTGTTGTGTCCAAGATAAACATGAAGTCTTCAAAGGATGCCGACAAACAGCCAAAAATAGTTATTCCTGTTCTGACACTGACAGTACAACACATTCGTTCGTTCTGTTTAACAGATCATTAATATACACGACTATCGGTAAAATCACACCTCCAGCCACACTCACCTGACCCACTGGGTTGTTATTTCACGTGTTCTCCCATCGCAGTGTTTCCTGGTTTCATTGTTACGAGAAATGCGTTGGAATGTCATTATGTAAGAGGAAGAATACATGTACATTTTTGGTATTTATTCTATGCCCTTAGCCAGAGCGACTTAGAATCAGTAGTTACAGGGACAGTCCACCTGGAGACACTCAGACTCAGGGACACAGTGGTAGCGAGTGGGGATGGAATCTGTGACTTTCTGGTCTTCTGGATAATTGGCTACTAACTACCCTGTATAGTACAGAAATATAACTACATGTTTTTCTAATGTCATGATTGCATGTATGTCACTGCTGAGCATCTTTAAATGCCATAACGATGTTGAGTTTAATGAAGCTGTGCTGTGTCTGAATGGCCAATAAAAGTGTTTTGTAAAGTTATTATAATTTTCTCCTTTCCAGATGTGATTTTGGAATCAGATCACAATATTTCAGAATCGGTTGCAGTTAGTAAAAAAAACATCAGTATACAGTATATGACTGAAAAAAAAATATTACTTTTGCAACCCTTTCCCATAGGAAACCCTTTCATGTGTATTATCACAGTTTATTAGTCAAAGTCAAGTCAAAGTCAAAGTCAGCTTTATTGTCAACTCTGCCACATGTACAGGACATACAGAGAATTGAAATTGCGTTACTCTCAGACCCATGGTGCTTACAAGTAACATTAAATACAAACAGTAACATTAAATTCAAAGGTATAAATAAAAATTTAACACAATATACAAATAAAGGCACATGGTGGAGAGTGCAAACCATGTAAACAATGTGAACAGTACATAGTACAGTATATATAAAGTGTACAAATGTTGTGATATATAAATCAGACTACAATAAATCATTTCAAAACTCTTGCCATGTTTAATGTGATCTATAAAAAAAAGTACAATTATATTTCATCACAGAATACAGTCTCCATGACTAGGACTCTACAGGGAGTGCAGAATTATTAGGCAAGTTGTATTTTTGAGGAATAATTTTATTATTGAACAACCATGTTCTCAATGAACCCAAAAAACTAATTAATTTTTGGAAGTAGTTTTTAGTTTGAGCTGTTTTAGAGGGATATCTGTGTGTGCAGGTGACTATTACTGTGCATAATTATTAGGCAACTTAACAAAAAACAAATATATACCCATTTCAGTTATTTATTTTTACCAGTGAAACCAATATAACATCTCCACATTCACAAATATACATTTCTGACATTCAAAAACAAATCAGCGACCAATATAGCCACCTTTCTTTGCAAGTACACTCAAAAGCCTGCCATCCATGGATTCTGTCAGTGTTTTGATCTGTTCACCATCAACATTGCGTGCAGCAGCAACCACAGCCTCCCAGACACTGTTCAGAGAGGTGTACTGTTTTCCCTCCTTGTAAATCTCACATTTGATGATGGACCACAGGTTCTCAATGGGGTTCAGATCAGGTGAACAAGGAGGCCATGTCATTAGTTTTTCTTCTTTTATACCCTTTCTTGCCAGCCACGCTGTGGAGTACTTGGACGCGTGTGATGGAGCATTGTCCTGCATGAAAATCATGTTTTTCTTGAAGGATGCAGACTTCCTGTACCACTGCTTGAAGAAGGTGTCTTCCAGAAACTGGCAGTAGGACTGGGAGTTGAGCTTGACTCCATCCTCAACCCGAAAAGGCCCCACAAGCTCATCTTTGATGATACCAGCCCAAACCAGTACTCCACCTCCACCTTGCTGGCGTCTGAGTCGGACTGGAGCTCTCTGCCCTTCACCAATCCAGCCACGGCCCATCCATCTGGCCCATCAAGACTCACTCTCATTTTATCAGTCCATAAAACCTTAGAAAAATCAGTCTTGAGATATTTCTTGGCCCAGTCTTGAAGTTTCAGCTTGTGTGTCTTGTTCAGTGGTGGTCGTCTTTCAGCCTTTCTTACCTTGGCCATGTCTCTGAGTATTGCACACCTTGTGCTTTTGGGCACTCCAGTGATGTTGCAGCTCTGAAATATGGCCAAACTGGTGGCAAGTGGCATCTTGGCAGCTGCACGCTTGACTTTTCTCAGTTCATGGGCAGTTATTTTGCGCCTTGGTTTTTCCACACGCTTCTTGCGACCCTGTTGACTATTTTGAATGAAACACTTGATTGTTCGATGATCACGCTTCAGAAGCTTTGCAATTTTAAGAGTGCTGCATCCCTCTGCAAGATATCTCACTATTTTTGACTTTTCTGAGCCTGTCAAGTCCTTCTTTTGACCCATTTTGCCAAAGGAAAGGAAGTTGCCTAATAATTATGCACACCTGATATAGGGTGTTGATGTCATTAGACCACACCCCTTCTCATTACAGAGATGCACATCACCTAATATGCTTAATTGGTAGTAGGCTTTCGAGCCTATACAGCTTGGAGTAAGACAACATGCATGAAGAGGATGATGTGGACAAAATACTCATTTGCCTAATAATTCTGCACTCCCTGTATAATCATGTCACATTTTGAACTTTTAAATGTTTGCCCACTCTTCCTTGCAAAAGCGTTCCAAATCTCTCAGAATTTAAGGGGATACGTTGGTTGTGGTTATTTGTGTCTGTATGAGACCAGAGTCTAAAAGTTTTGGTGATAATGGGCTGTGGGTCCATCCAGCACATGGCAGCTGTACATTCAGCCGAAGATCTTCTGACAATTCAAACACATTTGCAGTGAATCAGTACAAACCAAAAGTAATGTGCGTTCATGCTTCTGGAGACTTTTACAAAGCCTTGGAGGCTCCATGGTTGACCAGGGAAATATATTGTGGGAACTAATAATTTTAGTCTCATTCAGAATTTAGCAAAAAACAGCAGCCACCACAGACCCCATTCCCCCTAGAGGAATAATGTAATGAATTTCCCAACAAGCTCACATAACCAACTTAGCTAGATGTTTACTGTATTTATAGCTCAGAAGTTGGCCGACCAGGTGGTTCATAACTGTGTGAAACTACTTTTTGCTTTTCCTTTTGGTTTGTGGCCCACACTTTAACAAAGGACCTCATCCCATGCAACGCAAAAATCATTAACTATATAACTGGACAATAGTCATATTATTTATTTATTCATATGTGGAATTAAATGACCTTTGCACAAAATGACTCTGCGCTTTTTAGGTCCTTACTGCTCTTTCTTTTATGGCTCTTTCTCTCTTTCTTTAAACATTGTAAAAACTGTAACTCATTTGCACACCTTCACCCTACCAGTTACACATATTTTATGTTAAAGACGTAAAAGTGTAATACTTGGTTATGTTTGCAATATTTGCATATTGGTTCATTGTTTACTTGCAACATTTGCAATACTGTGGTCTGTAGCAGTTGCAGAAAGCATTTCACTGCACATCATACTGTGTATGACTGTGTATGTGACAAATAAAATTTGAATTTGAATTTGGAGTGAATGACCAGTGAAGCCTTATTAATAAACATATTTCTTGATATAAACCCAGTTCAGCTTGGTTTGACTAATTGTGATGGTTAGTCAAAAAAACTTTTTTTCCATGTTGGCCAAAAAAAAGGAAAAACGCTGAATGTTTTGATGAGAGTTAATTATTATTCAGAGGTATTGTACCAAATTAAATAATTCAGGCTGTCCAATGGCGACATCTACCGTCCACATTATAGCATCGCTTATAATTTGCCTCCTAAAGATAAAAAAATAAGTCACTCAAAATTTGTCACTTTTTCTAGGCTTTTGATAAAAAGTACTTTTCTAAAGGACAAAAAGTAAATGCATGTAAGCAGATTATCTCATTGGTATAAAACCAAAGTCTCCATTAGAAACTTGATCAAAACACATTGATCAAGACCGTGTTTGTGTTATGTGATCCCCACTCAGTAAAGCGACAGAAACTGGATGGTGAACAAGTAAATATCTTAGCAAATTTTTATTTTTTTATTTTATTTTATCGATTCCTGCAGACATCTACTGCATTGGGACTGGCGGCATGGAACATATCTTCAGTATTTTTATTATTCACTTTTAATCTGCATTTTATCCACATATTGTATGCCACGCCAAGTGTGTGTGTGTGTGTGTGTGTGTGTGTGTGTGGGGGGGGGGGGTTAATAATACTTCCACTATACAGATAATAAATGAGGAACATCCACCTGCCCCTAGGCTACCACCTGGGTTAAGGAAGCCGCCCCGTAATCAGAAGGTTCGAATTCTGACCGGCCAAGGTGCCACTGAGGTGCTACTGAGCAAAGCACCTTCCCCACACACTGCTCCCTGGGGCCTGTCATGGCTGCCCACTGCTCACTCAGGGTGATGGGTTAAATGCAGAGGACAAATTTCACTGTGTGCACCGAGTGCTGTGCTGCTGTGTATCACATGTGACAATCAGTTCACTTTTTTGATGCCACCTGAGCCTCCATGTTCTTCGCTGTCTTCTCTTCTTTGTGGGGCTAGTCAGAGTCCTGCAGCCTGAAGCGCAGCTGGAACTAACTCCTCCTTTAGATGATTTTCCACGCAAGACCTGTTCAGATCCAGACACTCTAGGCTCCATTTGATGGGATTCCGGAGAAGCCTCTGGATGCCGCTGGGAACCATGGACTCAGTCAGCAGGTTCACCTTAAAAGCTCCCAAATGAACCGTTTCCCGGTTGGCTCCCTTGTGGAACTCCCCCCAATACGCTGACGAGGGACACCGTGCTTCAAGGATTAGTGGTGGATTCCAGAGAACTCGGGCTCTGTAGACACACACAAAAACACAACCAATACACCCACCCAGAGCCTCCTGAAAAAAAAAATACAAGTAAAAATTATAAGTACCCATTGTTAAGATGTTTGTGGGGCTAGCACTGAGGCTAACCTCTCAAACTGGATGAATAAAAATAAACTGCAAATGTGATCGGTCAGTCCTCTTCTATTCTTCTAATTCAGTCCTTAAAGTCGTAGAGTTGAATAAGGTGATGAGAAAAGTTGAAAAGGGCTTTTGGTGTCTTGAGAGCAAGCAACTGATCTAGGTTTGAATAAATACTGCTCAGCCAATCAGGACACAGCATGTTGTTTGTAATTGTAATTGACTGCCAGAGAATATAATTGTGGCTGGTCCATGGCTGGTGGTGTATTCTACAGAAAATAATGTACACACTCATCTGCCTTTCTTTTTTTTTTTTTTGCATCTGACCATCTCAAAATGAAAATGTCAAAAAATAAAATATGTTGTAAAGGGTTTTCTAATAATGAATTAAGCTTTTAAAAGGACTCACTTGGGTTAAGGAACACAGCATTCCATTGTATCTCAAAACTAATGAGTTTTTCTAAATTAAATGAATAAGAAGAATATCAAGTCAGAAGGCATACATTTATTATTTCACCATGATCACCCAGAAGAACTGAGCGGTGCGAATAACATTAGTGAACCTGCTCATTGTTTTCGTAACCATCAGGAACAGTATATCAGAGAGTTAGTTCTAAGACTCATATAAACACTTGGCAAAAGTGAATTTGTGATGGTAGTCTCCAGAAGAAACAGAAACAAAAGCAGTAGACCATGGAACAATCATACCTCCAACAAAAATAACTTAGGTGAATACAACAAAAGATACCAACCTTTGGATCTCTAAATTAACAAACATTTACAGTGTAGTGCATGTACATAAAGGGACAGTTTATATATTATTTAAATGCATTAAATCAAACAGTACATTGCTTGATCCACTTAGTAGACTTTTTCTTTTTCATACAACAGTTCTACTGAAAGCAAGACACGTCATAATTATATGACTGGACAAAAAGCTAAATTATACATAATGACACAATAAGATGAGCAGCCTCTTTCACTCGCTGAACTTCCTTTGGAATGCAGATTCTGTTATGCAGGATGGAAAGCAGATAAGCGAAAAGCTGGTTGGTAACCGATGAAGTCTCTTTCAGATTGTACCTTTTCTGTGAAAAAAGAAAATCATGTCAGTCATAATGTCATAGGAAAGCACCCAGCATAAAAACATACAAATCCTGATATGAGACCAGAAAGTAAAAAAGAGATTCTACTAAGTAATCGTTTACAATAAAAAAAAAAGTGACTAACCCTTTATGCCTCTGGCTGTGACTTCTGTCCCGCAGTGAGCACAGGCTTTGAAAATACCTCGGACGGACTGGACGGCCCACTCTCACAAGCCTGGGTTTTAGCTTTGGGTTTCTTAGCAACAGGAGGCGGAATTCTGGTTTGCTTGATCTGCTCGTTTGTTGACTTCGAAGCAAGAGTCTTTGTAAGGTCAGTCTGGACCTCTGCTGACGGGGTCTCTGTGAAGACCCTCTTGGTGTTCTTTGAGAAGATGAAGCTAGCTGTGCTGGTGGGAGAGTTGAGAGTAATGCCCCCTGGTGTTGGCGGGGGAGAGAGTAGGCTGAGACGCTTAGAAGAGCCGTCTTTGGCAGTCATCGCAGCAGTCCTTTGACGAATAGCTTCTTGAAGTTTCATTGATGGACCATTTGCCGATCCTGCTGAGGGCTTGGGCATAGGGGAGAGTAAAGGTAAATCAGGGATGTGAAGCGTGGTGGGCTCTGTCTGGACTATGGGAAGAGTAGGTTGAGATTTTATGGGGGGTGATTGAGACAATGAACATGACACTGGTGTTTCGGGTTGTGAGGTTTCTACAGCAGTTTCTGGTTCATGTGGCACCACAGTTGATTTAGACTGAGGTGCTACAGTAGCAACTTCTTGCTTTGATGTAACATTGGTTATTTCTGGATGAGAGTTTGCCACATCCACTTGTGTTTCCCATCTTCCCATAGTTGAGTCTGTTTTAGTTTCTTCCACAGCTCCTTGAGGCTGATTTGTAAGCACAGTAGTGTCTGTTTTAGGATGTGAAAGATCTGGTTGAGAATTTACCTTGATTACTTCTAAAGGACTTTCAACAGTTGTTTCCAGCAGCAGTTTACACATAGTTGTTTCTGATTGATGGTTGGAAACTGTGGCCTCTGTTTGAGGTGCAATCACGTTTGATGCTACAGCTATTCTTGCTTGAGGCAACACACTAGTTTCTGGCTGAGATTGTATCTTGGTTTGGTTTAGTTCTGATGTTACCACATTCGTCTCAGGCTGCAATGAAACCAGTGATATTGGTGCTTTAGTCTCCAAAGCAGATGGTTCTGGTTGTGACGTTAGGGTTGTTGCGGAGTCAATCTCTTGCGCTGCTGGTTCAGACTTCAGATTTATCTCAGGCTTGGCCATGGATTGGGAATTCGTTTCAGTTTCAAGGAGAGAGGCCACATCTGCAGGTGGATCTGTCATAATGAGAGACCTCCTGATTGGTTTCTGTGGTGGAACTTGACCTGCGGTCTTTTTGTCTATGTGCATGGTTTGGGTGGCCCCAACTTCAGTCTGGTTGACTGCAGATCTGATGGACCTTAATCTGACTGTTTGCAAAATGGATGTGGTGACTACAGGTGAATATGAGTCTTCAATGGCTGTGGGGACATCTGTCTTGTTTACCAAATGTTCTTTATTTTCTCTCAACGAGGCCTCTGTTTTAATATCTTTAGGCAAAACTGGTACAGGGGGGATATTTTCAGCTGTGAGTGGAGATGGAGGGGAGATTTTCTTCATATCAGTGAGTAAAGGAGGTGGTGGAGGTGAGGCTTTTGGTGGAACATCCTTTTTATTTTCTACCTGGTCTTGATTTGAGTTATCTAATGCTGCAACAGTCATGGCCTTAAAATCTGCGGGTAAAACGGGTGGAGGGGGAATGTTAGCAGGTACAGTAGGCAGAGTTGAAATGTATTGTATTGTAGATGGTGCTTCTTTTGGCAGAACATCATTTTTGCTTTCTAACTCTTCTTGATTTGAGTTAACTTTAGAGACTGCAGTGGACTTTGTCTTAAGGCTTGTAGGTAAAACAGGTGGATGGGGAATAAGCTGAGCCGAAGTTGGAACCTTGGTTGGATCAGGTAAAACTGTAGGTGGTGCTTCATCTAATGGAACATCCTTTTTGTGTTCCAACTGCATGTGGTTTGAGCTTATAGAAATTGTTGTAGACTTCGTCTTTAACTCTGCAGGTAAACAAGGTGGAGGGGGAATATTAGTTGGCACAGTGGTGTGAGCAGGAGGTGAGACCCTCTTTGGATCAGGTAGCATTGTAGGTGGTGGAGGTGGAGCTTCCTTTGGTGGAGGTGGTATTCCTGGTGGTAAAATTATTGGTGACATCGGTGGCGGAGGCGGCAAGTCCAGTTCATTTTCTCCTTGGAGCATTTTTGCTGAAGAAGTGGTGGGAAGGGGAGGAGGGGGAGGAGGTGGAGAAATGGGTGGCATGAAGGCAAATGATGAAGTGGTTTCACCTGCTGGTGGAATAGTCTGTTTAACAAAAGGCACAAAAGGTGGTTGAGGGGGTGGGAATGGAGGTGGAGGGGGTGGATTGGGGCAGAGATGCACTTGGCTAGAAATACCTTCAGACAAGTTGTGGACCGTGACAGGCAAAACCACCTCACAAATACTGTTCTGTATGCCTCCTGCTGACATGGCCGACACTGACTTTTCACCACTCTCACCAAGGCATAGCTTCTTTGGCGGGGGTGCAAACCTGATGTTCACTGGTCCAGGACCACAAAGTAGTAGAAAAGTGCGCATGTTATGAGCCCAGGCCTCTGGAGGGGGAGGTGGGGGTGCTGTGACGGTTGGCGGAGCTGGAATTTCAAACAGTGCCAGGACAGAGTCTGCATGATGGATCCCCTTCAGATTTAGACTCGGCTTCATCCCAGTCTTTTTTCCTGTGGCAGGCAGAACAGGTGTTCCATTTTGACTCCAGTAATCACTGGATGGTGTCAGTGTTCTATTGAATCCGTTTTCCATTTTGGGAAACTGAGGTGAAGAAGCGACAGGTCCAGAACAATCCCTGGTATCTTGCTGCTGAAGATCTGGAGGGCTAAAAGAGCTGACCATATCAGAGTAGGGTGAACTTAGTTCTTCAGGCTTCTTCATCTGATCTTTATGTGTCATGGAAAAGTCAGGAGCATCCTGGTCTTTGAAACGTCGGTTCATCTTGTCTTTGTTCAACGAGTAGGACCTGTTGGGAGGAGCTGGAGGCTTCTTTGCCTTCTTGACCACAGACAGACTTCTTGTAAAGGGTCCACTGCCCCCATCCACTTTTACCTCACCATTTAGCTTGGTGTTTCCTGTGGCATCACAAGAATCTCTCTCAAACTGCACTCTGCTAGGTGCACGTGAGGAACTACCGTTTGAAATAGTGGAAGAATCAGAAACCAAGGTCTCAGAGGAGTCAGAGCGACTTCCAATGGAACTGTCAGAACAGGGTTTATATCTGCGGGATGAAAAACGTGAAGAGACGCGGGAAACACGAGATGTACGAGAGGGTGCTGGACTGGCTGATGCCAGGCTGCTCTTACTGACTGTGCGTACGCTGCTGCGACTGAAGTTGCGGTTTATCTCCACTACATCCACAGATGGTGGCATCACAGCATTTGGGATGATCTTGTTCATGTAAGTGGCCTGAGGTGAGACGTACATCACAGGGCTGGGTGGGTTTTGGGGCTGGGTCTCTGCTGTTGTTACACTAGGGACTGCCGAAGACTTGGGTCTGATGCATGGTGAGCGCTGAACAGAATGATGAAAAATTCCCAAGTCATCTTTGTGCCTGGGTGGCTCTGCTGGGACATATGATGGTGGTGCATCGGTCTCTTGGGTTGGTTCCAGGAGAGGATGATCAACCGCAGTAACAAAGACTGGGACTAAATTCAAATCTGCACGATTTCCATTGGGTGTCTGGTCTTCAGACCATGGATACGATGTCCATGCTGCTCGATCCAGTCCTTATAAGAAAAAACAAAACATGAGATTTTTGAGTGCAATTAATTGGAATTGTATATAAATATATATACACATGTAATTATATACCCAGTTCTTTCTGGATGTGCCTTGGGATTCCCACTAGTGTGGAGCTCTGACGTTTCCTCTTGCCCCTTGATCTTTCCTTTTTCCCCTGGTTCAGTGGTGTGAATGTGGAACCTGATGAGATAACATACATTGCGTGTTAAGACTTAGATTATCTACAGTACACACTGGTCTTTAACATCTGAAAAATATTCAGAATTTGTCAATGGCAGGGTTTATTATTTAATTGACTAGATAAAATGTTTATGTTATTGATATTTTATTCACATTCTTGTACACATGTAGCATGTGTAGGTCCTTGTGTAGTCTTCTTTGTCTACCTTGACGAGAGAGTGCTGAGCGAGTAGACTGCGAGGAGACTGTTGACTGCATGGAGATGGTGGATATGGTATCAGCAGTAGCAGTGCTCTCTGCACCAAATGATCCCCTCCTCTCACTTCGGACACTTTCCACTGTCTGAGAGGTCACACTGGACTGCAGAGAGAGAGAGAGAGAGAGAGACGAGAGTGCAGAGAACAGTTAGAACATAGTAGAACAGTTTCAATCAGAGATGGTTTCTACATAAATTGTATGTACAAAAATGCAACAGTTACTTACAATGACACTTTGATCGTCCTGGAAATCCACACCCATCCGGTTTTCTTTGAGAAGAGAATTACTTGTGTTATGATGTGATGTGTTCATAAAATATTCTAATTTTAAAGTTGGGTGTAGTTATTAAACTAGTTATTAAACTAATGGTGTTTGCAGATTGGGTCCAAGTGAACCACATTAGAGATGACAGTGACAGATATCTTAAAGCTCTGGATAGGTGTCAAAATGGTGCCAAATGGTGTAAATGTAATACATAAATGAAAAAAGTTCTGTTTGAATATATCATGAACTTTACAGGAAATCAGAGCCCAGGTGTTTGAAAGAAAGAAATTTGAAAGTGAAGTGATTGACATTGTGATACACAGCACAGCGAAATGTGTCCTCTGCTTTTAACCATCACCCTTGGTGAGCAGTGGGCAGCCATGACAGGCACCCAGGGAGCAGTGTGTGGGGACCTCAGTGGCACCTTGGCAGATCGGGATTAGAACCAGAAACCTTCTGATTACGGGGCCAGTTCCTTAACTGCTAGGCCACCACTGCCCCCACACCACCACTGGCCCCGTATGCTTTAATTAAAAATACTGTCCACCAGTGAATATACTTATTATGAAGATAATATACCTTCCTGTAGGAGCAATTTGAGTCCCTCCTGGGCCTGAGAATGAAGTTCTTCTAGGTACTTCGTTCGGTTCCCCTCAACAAACACATTCTCAGGGAAAAGGTGAGGCCCCTGCGATCCAACATTCTCTTCCTTAGCAGCTACAAAACACAAAAGGTAAAACAGGTTAAATTCCAAAGACAGAATTACAGATCATTGTGATCATATGGCTTTTATATGATTAATTCTGAAACAAAATTGTGTCAGAATGTCTAAATCCAAATGGAAATAAAAAGGTCTGCAGAAATGTGTCCACTAGAGGGAGGAAGGGAGTTAAAAGCAAAGTGTTTTGCAAAACTGCTGCTGATTCACAACATTGCTTATATTCAACAAAACTGCAGATGTTCCAAGAGAGAACCCAATGGTTAAATTCACTATTTATTATGACAATTAAATAATTATATTTGTTCATCTTAATTATGTTCTCTTCCATGGACTTTTTTTTTTTTACTGGGTTAAATGTCTTGCACACAACGTGGAACCTTCAGACCTTGGAATGATCTGATCAATGACTGGTCAATCAATAGTTTTGTCATCGATCAATTAAGTGTTTTTAGATGTGCAAACAGAGTGCATCCCACACCCTTCGTAGGTTTTGATCTGCTGTGTTTGTCCATTGGTGCTTTGCATTACATTTACATAAACTCCATTACTACTGTGCCTTTAATCTCAAAACAGTGTCAGCTGCCCAAACTCCAGCAAAGTTATATAATAACTGATAAGACAAGAAGAATATTCAACGCACACACCCAAAAGAACACCTAGCACAGCGATGCAGGATTCCTTGGAATACTGAAAAATGGACAGTGTTACAGTGGTTAGCTTTACACAGTTATCATATATTCTTCCAACACCAAGGAGACACACAGGACACTTTTTAATGCAATAACTCACTTGATCTGTTTGTGCAGTGATCGAGCACCATGGCTCATTCTGCAAACATTTGCTTTAAGAGGTGTATCCATTTAATACCAGGCAGGTAAAGCATATCAGGCTGTGCTGAGCTTTGGAACCATACTGAACCATACTGAGAGAACCATTACAGCCTTTTTCCAGTGGACATTACCCAGAATTGTCCCTGTAACAAATGAAAGTTGATGGAACGTACAGACTTGGATTTGGGCTGCCCTCCGCTGACATATTTTGGTCCCAACTAACGGTGCATATAAATGAACTCCTCTCAGTCTGTCTGTAGTAACATTTCAGCTTTATATATAAAAACTTTTTATATAAACAAATAAGAAACAAAGCATATATTTACAAGGTGGCTCTCAATATGGCGTAAAGAGGATTAAAAAAAAAAAAGAAGGATACTGACAGCAAGCATAACACTGATTACTTCCACACATATCTGCATGATCTGTGGTTCCTGCTTTAACATCACACAGTCACACAGCAGAGATAATCGTAAAATTAAAGCATGGAACCTCCTCAACTGCAGAATTTAAGTGAACACACTCAAACACACACACACTTTGTCTGGACTTGCTTCTGTTTTGGTGAGATGGAGAGACGCTGCCTCAGCACTCTGGGTGAGGCGCTTCAGCTTCAACTCGTGTGAAAGTCGGACATGAAACCTGTTTCTGAGCGAAAGAGGTCTTTGTGCTGCAGATCAAACCTGACAGGTTTTGAACTGAAGCTTCATTTAAGGATTTCGTTAAGGAGTTTGTTTGAAGATTTCATTCAGTTCAGAAAAACAGGATGCGAAATTACAGACGCTTAAATTACTGTAGGACTAAGGGCCTGCAGATAAAATCCTAATGAAGTTCTAGGATGGGAATGTGAGCAATTCCGACCTGCTAGAACATGCTGGCCCAGGATATTAACCAA
Source organism: Denticeps clupeoides (assembly GCF_900700375.1). Classification (NCBI taxonomy): domain Eukaryota; kingdom Metazoa; phylum Chordata; class Actinopteri; order Clupeiformes; family Denticipitidae; genus Denticeps; species Denticeps clupeoides. The sequence goes on along the minus strand of NC_041707.1, from coordinate 15,199,528 downwards.
CTGGTTCTAAGAGAACTCTCTCTGTCTCTCTCTCTCTCTCTCTCTCACACACACACACACCCACACACACACACACAGAGAGAACATATTACATTATTAAATTCTCATTAGGCAATTGTTCGAACAAAATCCATGAAGGATCAATGGGATTTGTCAGGAAACATTGCTCAAGGAATTCCTAAATATGGGGAGCTGTTAAGACAATCTTAGCCACCAATGTGTAAGTATGCAGATGATAATGAATTACCAGCTGTTTTTGTAATAATTACAGTCAGGAAAGTCTGTGTTATAAATGTACATAAATTGTTATACATGTACATAAATTGAAATGCAGAAAAATAACCTTCAAAAGGCTACTGTATCGGTCTCTGAAGCAGATATGATTAAGAACACCAGCCAGCCCTGGTAGCCCTAATCATTGTTTGCTTAAGGGCTCTTCATTGGCCTCAGATATAGAGCTGAAAGAACATAGAGTTCAGAAATGGAAACACTGCCGTACATATTCTGTCATATTCTTGTTCATTCAGGAAAGGCAGATATGTCTTTTTAACAACCTCCTGTTAAAGGGGCTTACAGAAAGAGAGAAGGGTCTAGCCAGACCTAACCCTAGCTAGTACTTGTTAAAGCAATTTTGCTGTGAACATAACTGGAAAAATACATTTCTTGTGCACCTGCATTACAAACCATGTCAAAGCCAAAAATCTTATGGCATTCTACTATTGGAGTGGTGTCATTTTTTTCAGTAAGGTTATCTGCTCTTTTTCTGATAATACAGTAAAACCTTGGGTACACTGAGCAAGACATCACATGGGTACAAGAACCTAATTTCATGAAAATCTTTGTTTAATAACACGGAGGTCTACAGGTCACAGCCATCTGAAGTGTCTGAAAGTTGAGTCATGGCAACTGGACTTTCTTTCTTTAAATGTTGAGGCGTTTCAATGAAACAAGTTCACCTGGATGACTGAGAATCCTCACAGAGAGCCATCTGAAGTGCAATCTTATTCCCCTTAAATCCCGCACTGGACCTTAAATGGATGTGGTCTGACAGTTTTGGCCTGTAAATTTTCCTTCCAACCAAGTTTAAGTGCCTGAAATTGGGTTAATGGAGGTATCCCACCTTGATGCAACACTGCTAATTACAGAAGATTGCTGCAGATTAGCATGGACACTTGCAGAATATAATCAGAACATACTATAAAAGACTGTAAGAACACCAGTCAATAAACCACTACTCCAACCCCATCATTTACAGTCACATAAAACTCTCAGGACACTGGTAGTCCCAGCGAGTGCCCATTACAATTTTAAATCTAAATCTAGCCTTAAATTAAGATGAGGGAGCAAATGTCCCAATGCCTGTTCAATTTTTCTTATAGTTCTGTGTGAGAAAAGAAAAATAGAAACCGGTTATCCAACTTCCCTTAAGTCACCTGCAAGGCCTCAAGATCTTTAATATGTAATAACAGGGTACACACAGTGACACTTTGAAACCAGTCACAGCCTAAACAAGAGGGTATTAAACTTTTATTACAGCGCTGTTCACCAGTTCCAATGGCAACATAATGGTTTTCAAGAGGACGGGGGGGGGGTGGTTTAAATATATATTAATGCTCTCACTTCTCACCGTCCATACTTTTTCCTCCCGAGCTGGAAGCAAAGCAAAACTATAATAGTCACAAATGACAATCTACCATGACTATTCTTTTTTCTCTGTAAGCAGCAGCAGACAGTACTGACATCACCGGGGAGGAAGAGGGGTGGAAGCCAAACAGTAACGGGATACAAGTCTATTCTGTTTCAGTGTCAGCCCTTATTGTTGCTTCGAATGCTCTTCAAACACCCACCCATGCACACTTGCTCTCACAGCATGGAATCTCACTCAGGTTGGCAGTATGTCAGATCTGGAATGTCAGGAATTTTTCAGGGTGAGGCAGAGAAATGGAATGCAGGAGACCTTCCACAGGTGCCAGGTTGACCCTCTTTCTCTCACTTTTTTCCCAGTTTCCTTTGTGTAGCCACAGGAGCTGTGCAAGCACAGTCAGCAATGGTTTCATTAGCATCATGTATGTTTTCTTCCTTTGCCTGTGATTTTCCATTTACATGCTTTTCATTGCAGAAAGTCAAGAATTCTACTGCACCTTTACGCTAAAATAAACACATGTGGGTGTGTAAGTGAGTGCACTGACTTCTTTTGTCAGAGTCCAACAAAACACTCCATGAATCAACACACTGTCTCCATGTGGTAATACAGCAGAATGGAATACAGTTTACACAGCCGAGTAAGAATGCAAAAACAGGAGTGCCATCGTTGGTGGGCAATGTCAACTGGATTTCAATTATCTGGACATAAACCTGAATCCAATTGTGCTACTTAATGTCCCAGTTGTGTTTCTAAAATCCAATCCAGGTAGATCTACATGACTTACTGGCATTGGAGAACTGACAGTTCATTCATAATTATATGCACGTTGTCTTGGAAACTCAAATTGAATTAGGTGATTCGATTTTAAGGATGGATCATCAGTCAATCTCAATGTTAATTTAAACAAAGAGCTTAAGGCCAATCTAGTCATTACTCATCTCCAAAGCTACCATACTTGGTGAAGAAACTGTGAGGAATATATCTCATTTTGATGCCATTCTAGAAAAAAAAGAGGTATTGGAATGTCTCTGTGACACTCATCATTAATGGAGAGGAGCCAGGAGAAGAAATAGCTTTGCCCATCAGTTAACACTACAATAACCAAAGCTATTTGAAATGGTACCTACTGCCAAAAGGAATCCACAATAGGATCTACTGTTTGACTTGATTAAAACAACAATGGGACTTGGCTAATGCAAAACTGGGGAATGCTGTAACGGTTTGTCAGGAGCATTGGCAAGATGACCTACAAAAGGCAAGAAGGGGTCACCCTCCTACCTCAGATATCACATCACTCCTCGCTCTGCACCTCGATATGTCCAATCCCCCAGCACTGGTACCACCATCTCTGAAGGTACTAGGAAATCATCCATCTAGTGTCTCTTCTCTGTCTTGGCTCCTAGGTGGTGGAATTAACTTCCGCTAGATGTTCAAACAGCTGAACTAAGGATTTTCAGATGAAAGCTAAATCTTTTCATTTTAAAGAAATACTTGAATATATATATATATATTTATTTCCATATATAAAAAGGATGTCTATCCCAAAGGATAATGCTGTAAATGTATTTTAGACCTGCATGCCCCAAGTGAGAGTGTAGGCATGAAAGGGTTAGATCCAGTATTTAAGAAGTGCTTTAGAATACGTTCCCAAATATAGGGTAGTAGTAGCTTATTGGGCACACTCACCTATATACCAGAAGACCAATGTTCAAACACCACTTACTACCATTGTGTCCCTGAGCAAGACACTTAACCCTGAGTGTCTCCAGGAAGACTGTCCCTGTAACTACTGACTGTAAGTCACTCTAGATAAGGGAGTCTGATAAATGGCATGCATATATATATATTGTGCATTGTGATATACAATAAAATGATCACAAATAACCCATTGAGATGATTATTTGTAGACAATTTCACTACGACGATAACTGCATTACTGCATTGTCAACCATTTAGTGTATGTTACAGTATTCAGGAGGCTTTCTAGTACACAATATTTTGCCTATTACTGAGCACTTCATACCAATAATTATTCCTTCCTGTCCTTCTGCGGCCCAGGCAACACAAACTGTGCTGACCGTAATGCTAACTGAACATGCCACATTCGAAAAGTGACATTGGCACAGGCGCTACATTATGTTTTTTTCAGACTGGAAATTCCCTCTTGCCACCTCTCCACACACACACACACACACACACACACACACACACACACACACACACACTCCTTGTTATTTTGCCATGGTGACATGATGGATGTGTACAGCACACTAAGGAAAAAAATAGATCTGCATATGGTCACACAGCCTGGAAAAAGCTAACAAGTGTGAGAGCAGACATCCGCATAGGTGTAAATATACATATATTAAAAATTCTCATGCACCTGCAAGTTTTATTACTCCTTTTGTAAAAATGCATTCATTAAAAAAATGTAACATTATTCCTCTTCCTTTCATGCCAGTTCCCAGAATATCAGCTTTTTTGTGTACCTGTGGGCGTGTAAAGCGGACATGAGCCAGTCAGGGGAGCGTGAAGCCGCAGGACGCATGCTACCTCCAAAGCCGTGTGCCTGGGGCGTATTAGATGACCTTGGCTCTGAAAGCCACGGCCAGTCTCAGCCATTGTGGAAGGGTGAGACCGGTTACATTTACACTTTAGAGGGGGAAACTGGCAGAAATTCCTACGGGGATCTAAACGTCCTGTTTGTTTAAGCAGTGTAGAGTAAAGAGTGTAAATTTAGGTCATAGTACCCTGAGGCACAGAGGGAAACCCAGCGCCTAGGAGCTGTTTGTCTCCGAGCTACGTCTCCTCTACATCCCTAAATCCCTGAGCCACACCCCGTTTAAATATGGTCATGCAGGAACAGGATATACAGCATTAGTCGGAGAGGTGAAATGATTGGGGGCAACAGAAGAACAGCTCTGACTTGGCAGTGAACCTGGACAGAAGGGAGTGAAAGGCTGTTTTATAAAGTGCCGGTGCATCTCATTTACTTTCATCTCCTCTTAAAACGCTGTGAGCATAATAATTCCGCAATCATGCAAATGCAAAGAACAGCCCTACTCTGCATGGAAGTGAGGTTATAGAGTGGGATGGCAACTTTAAGAACAGTATCTTGCATTGTGGTACCTTTGCTGAGGCCGTGTTTAGGAAGAAGCAGAGGAGTGCCCGGTCCCAGCAGACATTCCTCGCTGCGGGTGATGGCATGCAGATCTTTGCCCTTCCTGCCCCGGCGGAGCCAGCCGAACGCCCGCCGGAAGGAAGCACCTCGTTTTTTCCTCCTGCGACCCCGCCCAACCTGCCGCTCCAGCGCCAGGACCTCCAGCACATCTTGTGGAATCAGCTCCCCCACTGACATACGCTCACGATCCCGTACAGACATCCTACCTCACTGCAAGGCCACTGTCTAAGAAAGAAGGGGAGGGCGGGAAGAGAGGGAAACATGTGAGTAACTTTCATTACAGAAAACATTTCCTTCCTACTGCAAAGTCAATGTTAATGTTCAAACCAACATGAGTCTAGTGAAGAAAGCAACAGAAGCAGACTCATGCACAACTCACCAAACTTGAAAAATACAGAGTAATACAACAGTCCCAAGAGCACACGATGAGATGAAACGTAACATTTTGTGCTACATTACACAACATTCCAGTGGTTTTCAGCTCATTCCCCTTACTTACATACGTGACCCTTCCTTAGGGGTTCAACTTGGCCCTTGCACTGCACTTTACGATTCAATTTCTTTATCTGAGCAACATAATGATAGAAAGGAAGTCTTCTATGCTTCTCAAGTTGCACATATTTCACAATACAGTGAAATTCTTATGGCAGGTGCAGGTGAGGTATTGAAAAAAGGTTTTTAAAAAAAAAAAAAAAAAAAAAAAAAAAAAAAAAAAAAAAGACATTGGGGATACGTTACAACATATAAAAATACTGTAAGGCAAGGACATAAGACTAAACAAAACAATAAAAGAATGTACCAAAACTTAATCACACTGGGTCAGCAATGGACATTGGGAGTTATTTGTAGTACTGCAATCTGTGCAAGTGTATCATGTACAATATATGAATACACAGAAATAACAAAGCAGATACTACAGGTGACGCTGCGGGTGTGCCGTGAAAGTGCAGTGATCGAGAGAACGGACAGAACCCCGTTCAGACCTGCACCTCGACTCTTCTGCTGCGCCACACCTTCATTCCTGAGAACGGAGTCACAGCAAGGAGCTGTTCACCTTTCCTCTGATGCGCGCGCGCACACACACACACACACACACACACACACACACACCTCTAGCGAAATCACAATGGAACAAAAACGGCCAGTAAACCAGACAAAAATCAGAAATACAATACATTTTAAAGCACATTAGACACCTCAAACTTTCAGAGACTTTCATAATCAACAAAATGTCACAGTGTACACACACCTAGCTACACTCTATTTCCTGTAAACATTCTGCTTCCTCCCTCTCTGTATGTGTTACGGGTAAATGATGAACTGTGAGCATGCCTGCACCTGAAGCAGGAAAGAGATGAAGAAACAAAAACAGAAGGACACCACTGAGGCAGTGTGTGTGTGTGTGTGTGTGTGTGTAAGACTGAAAGAGAGAGAACGACACAGACTCCCAGCCCTCAGGCAGTGGCTCAGGTTTATTTAAGAAGAGGGTGGAGATATCACAGGGCCAATGAGGATTAAAGGTTCTCAACTATCTAGAACACAGACACAGACACACACAGCATAACAATGCACATCGTTGCATTGAACAACACGTTCTGAAGGCCGAGTGTGAACAGCACAGTTTGTTTGATTAGGATGTCTGTACAGCTGAATGCGGACGTATGCGGTTTATGTAAATCTCTCTCACACACACACACACACACACACACACACACGTTCATCCCTTGTACAACAACTTTATTAAGTAGAACTTTAAAAATAAAATCTATTAGTCAATAAATTATCCATCATCTCAATTTATTCAATTCAATTCATACTCTCACTCACATGACTGGCTAAAGCCCACCAGCTGAAGGATGCTGTAAGGGTCACCTAATCCAGAATGCTGTCTAAGAATTAACCCACCACTGCAATCACCCAAACCCTCCTGTACTTCTCCCCCATAATGGGAACATTGCACAAAAGTGAGCATGGGACACTGACTCATGTTACCATGGAGACAAGGAATCTGAGGCAAACACGGCATTTTAAGACAACATAAGTTTATTTAAAAATCCCAGGTGAGTGGGTGAGTGAGTGAGTGACCACATCAACTGAACTGAACTTTGCTTGCAATCAGTAAGGAGTGAGTGACCACAGAGCATTCAAACCATGAACACCATTATATTTAGCTCCAGGAATACAACACAGCCCTGATATGACATTATATTATAAGGCTGTGCAAATATTTTGGGTGGTAGTGGGTAACACACTCGACTATGAACCAGAAGACCCAGGATCAAACCCCACTTATTACCATTGTGTCGCTGAGCAAGACACTTAACCCTGAGTGTCTCCAAGGTGTTGTGAGATGTTGTCTGTAAGGTGTTCAGATTTAAAATACATTAATTATACACTATATTAAATCCAAAATTTGTTTTAAAATTACATGCAATAAACAGTATTTCTTAACTAAATCATTTTGTCAGTCACAATGGCAATTTCCATTAATATGGGCACACACACAGCCCGCAATTATTTACTAAATGTAAAATTACCGTGTTGGTGTTCAGATAATTGCCACTTTCACAGCACCAATCTTTAAAAAACTGCAAACACACCATACCTTCCCTACACACACAGTACCTCAAGCTAAATACACACACACACACACACACACACACAATAAACACTGACATTTAATTCTGCTTTAAACAAATGACTGACTAGATGCTGAAAATAACTATTATTATCATCACTAGGGGAACATTAAATTTGAATCTTTTTCATGTTTAAAGAATAAATGAATAAATGTGTAATCACTCAATGCCTTTCAATATGATCTAATGATTATATACAATTATAGCACATTGATACTTTAAGATGCATAAGATGCTGTCCCATGATGTCTCTAAGCCAATCAGGTCCGTGTTAACTGATGAGTAATATGATTCAAGTGGTAATTTTACATATACACTGTTATTATCACTCAATCACCCATAAAAGGTTACCTGCCCTCAAATCCTCGGACCTGCTCACCACTTTTCAGAAAACAACCAAACATGGAGCTGTTCCCAACTTATCTGCCCCTTTTAATGTTTCAGGATAGCACATCTGTCAAACCGTGAAATCTTATCTAGAGTTGTTTCTTCTGTAAGACACCCGCATGTTTATATGCATATATTATATGCAGGCTGTACGAGCTCTCAACCACAACAACACTACATAGAAAAATTAATACACTCCAGCACTTTCAGTCACTTCTGGACTAAATCCCCCCAGAATCTTGCACAATTTTTTTTACTTTCACTTTACCCTACCTGTTACACATATTTTATGTTAAAAACATAACAGTGTAATATTTGGTTATGTTTGCAATATTTGCATATTGGTTCACTGTATACTTGCAATATTTGCAGTCGCTAAAGCATTTCACTGTATGTGACAAATAAATTTTGAATTTGTTACAGATTTCCTAGTCCAGACAACTGATGCTGGTAAGGAGCAGAAGCTCTAAGCAGGACACTCTAACAAAATAATAAGATAAATGCAAGTTGACAGTCTTAGCAGCGTTAAAGAGTCCTACATGTGGACATTCCTCAAAAATAAATGATATATCCTAATCCTCAAGCAAAGGACGCTCATGCTCAGCAGGGGTTGACGAATGACAAACAGCCACTATTTTAATAAATTAGAAAATGGGTCATTTCATCATTAGTTCATACAGCGCTCGTTAAAACAAACAAATAAATAAATAAATAGAATCACACTTTTGGACAACTAAACGCAAATATTCTCATATACAATACAACTTTCTGTACATTTTTCTGTACATATTTATACATTATTGGACCAGCCATTATGACATCAATGATAATGTAAAAGACACCCACAAATAGTGTTCCCTATTATGATTTTCATTTTGCTTTTGTCTGTCATATTGGTACCATAATACTGTATCTGAAGTCTCTAAAATTCAGCCTTGGGGCAGAATTTCAGCCACTTTGAACCAGTCCCACAATGAGATTTCCTCAGGATGCATCATTTCGGTGTCTGTAGCTTTAAATTATTATGAAGAGGAGAGAGGCGGGATGAGGAGGGAAGCAGCCTATAGAAGTTGATTGTGCCATTCATGGAAATGACGTCATCAACACCATTCACCAACTACAATGTTTGCCGCAAGCAGGAAATCATGTCTGCGCTTTTCCAGAAAAAAAATGTATTGACCCACTGGTTCTTAACAGTCTTTAAACGGAAAAAATAAAATAAAAATTCAAGCCATGATGGTTGGAAGAGTTTCTTTAGGGGAGGGGTGGGAAATTCTCTAAGCGGACAAAGCATGAGAAAGGGGAGGTAACCTTTCCGCTTTACACCTGTCGCCATTTCTAGCCACTGCAGGACCATAGACAGGCTGGGAGAACTCATATTAATATGTTAAATAATCTCACAAATTGAAATTTTCATGATAGGGGACCTTTAAGACTTCACAACTGTTAGCTCTCCCCATGTTGCAGTGGCTTTCCTCTGGGTTCTCCAGTTTCCTTCCGCTGTTCAAAAGCACGAATACTAGGTAGATTCTGAATTGACCGTGTCTGAATGAATATGTGTGTGTGGGGGGATGGCACCCCAGCCTGGGTGACACCTGTGTGTGTGTCCCTGGATGGGCTCTGGCAGTCACAACCCTGAGTAACAGGACAAAGTGGTTACAGACAGTGAACGGACAATTGCTTTGAACTTATTTCTAATGCTGTATTATATATTTGAAGAAACAGTTTATATTTGTTTGTAAAAATGCAAGGATGGACCCAAACCTCTGGCCTGTAGTGTTTACACATACAGAGTGTGGATCTCAGGCAACTATGCATAATGATTTCCTTTGTGATGACACAGCCACGTCCAAAATAGTGAAAGACCAAAAAAAAGCAGAAACTAAAGATAACAGATCACTACAGACATGTGAATACAGCCTCTCTAGGGTGTGTCTGTGGCTCAGGGCGTCCAGGAACAACGCAGTCAGAACAATGACCACATCATTTTCATAGAGGAAAAATGGGAAGTATAAGTCATCCACTCACTTCCCCTGGGAACACAATGTACCTGCACTTGATACGGACATTCCATTCAAGAACGGATTCAGACATTGGCTAAATTTTCCCACAATGTCTTTGTCTGAACATACTAGAGAAATCCTCCTTTTAATGACTTTGAATCACTGCAGAATACCTGGAGTAGAGGTTTTGCCATGAAGCATTCATTAGTCAGCTCTTCAACCCACTGATTATGCAGAATTTAGTAATGTGAGGGACAGATGGCCTGAACTTACATCCAGAAAACCTGGGAAGTCTGAAACTGCAGACCTCCAACTAAGAAAAGTCGAGGTCCTACTAATGAAGTTAAAAATTATCTATCCAAGCTGGCGGTGACCACAGAGGGGGACGGTGTGAATGGCAAAAATCAACTAATACAGTCTAAATGATATTTATCTGTTCTGGTTACTCAACTGGTTATTCAACGCAACTTGTTCTGCATAGAAATTGGCACGAGTCGCTATAAATCTCTCAGCATGAAGTTATTAAGAAGAAAATTAATGATGCGGACAAGAATATTAGGTTTGTTACACACAAACCAGTCAGCTTTCAGCATGTGGACACTGTACTTTTACTGTCATTTTAATAATATTCAGAGTAAATCTGCGTAAAGTGGGACAGGTCTGACGTCCCAATTTTCTGAAATGCTTACCTCTCTTAACCTCTCTCTCATGCCACACAAATGCTTTTTATCCCCTCATATTCAATACAGTGGTCTTTATTCACACGCTTAATTATTACAAGAGGTTATGGTTTAGGAGTGGAACAGATTTATACAGAGGTGGTAGTAGCCTAGGGGTAACACACTCGCCTATGAACCAGGTTCAAATCCCAAATCACTACCATTGTGTCCCTGAGCAAGACACTTAACCCTAAGTTGCTCCAGGGGGGGACTGTCCCTGTAACTACTGATTGTAAATCGCTCTGGATAAGGACATGTAGGTAAATGTATACATTCCCCTATACATTGGGGAAATTAGGGTCAATGAAGCCACCAAAAAACACACACACACAATATCTATTGTTCTGTGCAGTTCTATCAATGCATGCTTTATTGCACCAAATCAGACACACTGAAACATACGTACAGTCCAATGATATCAGCAAAAGGACATTCACACGCCTCTATTCAGCTTTACATCTCCCTCTCCATCTATTCTTACACTCTGATAACATTTCACACCCAGTGATAGCCAATGGATCATTAATCAACCTGATCAAATACGCTCAACACAATGGGTCTTTATAATTTACACCAGTCTGCAGCCAGCAACTCCTGCAGGCACCCGGAACAAGGCTCACGCTGAATCTAATATCGACATAGCCTTATAAACGAATGGCAGATTAATCAGGGTGTTCCACATGGTGCCTCAGGCAGGGCTGAATCCGCTGCGGTCCAGAGCCTAACATTATCCAGCCAACAGAAACCTGCAATCGTCTTCAGTATTCAGACAGAGGGTCATCTCATGAACCATAGGACCCAGGTTCAAATCCCACTTACTACCATTGTGTCCCGGAGCAAGACACTTAACCCTAAGTTGCTCCAGGGGGGGACTGTCCCTGTAACTACTGATTGTAAGTCGCTCTGGATAAGGCCGTCTGATAAATGCTGTAAATGTAAATATTCGGGGGAGTCAGGAGGCAAAGCAGATTCTCGAACGGACAAAACTCACACACAACTAGTCAGATTAGCCAGTCAGGTCTCACCATCCTCATTCCCATTCAGGGTGACAAAGGTGCACAGATGAAAGCCGCCATCTTCATCAACTAATGAACACCTTACGGCGCGGTCTTCGACTTGTCAGCTGTTATTGCTTCACAGACAGTATAATTATGGACATACTGCACTCCTCCACAAGACGAACGCTGAAATGATTCAGCAAATCCTGTAATGGTCCAGTCACTGGGCCTTTAGCGCACATTTCAACATCTTAAACCTCAAACCCTGACTACAGTCAAATACAGTTTTGGAGCTGCAATGGGCTCGTAGGCAATTTGTGTTTTACAGCTCGTGTATGTGAGTGCGTGTTCTTCACAGAAGGGTAGAATCTACATCCCATTGTCAGTGGGTGTGTGTCCAGTGTGGAGTGTGTGGGTGTGTGCGCCCTTGGTGCCAGTGTACAGGTTTGGTTTCGTAACATACCAAGAATCTCCACAAAGACAAGTCAGAGCATGGCAGTCAGACTGGTGCAGGGACACGCCCTTCACAAACAATACTCAGCCTCACACAGCCACTCGCACCATGCCTGCACCATTCTCTTCCCTCAACTGTTCTTTCAAAAACGTTCTGATCACATAATCACCCTGACACAACATCTTCTCACCTGATATGGTCGTTCAGTTCTCCATGTACTTTAAGAAGTATGCAGAGACTTAATTTGTAAGGACATGTCAAATGTGTCAGGAGATAAGACAAGACAGGAGTTATGGTTTTATATTAAAGATTGTGATAGTGTAAACTATTGATCAGTCTGCCTGCAAACTGGATGCTTAAGGACGGGAGCTGCAAAAACCTATGTGGATGTTTCACAGTCACAGAGCCTTTCACATACGGCTTCTGTATTCCAGAATGCGGCACTTTTCCCACCAACTGTAGATCATTAATAAAAAAATAATTCCCATCAAATAATTTATTTTTCTGTACATTATCCAGTAAGCAGGCATGTGCAGATTCTTCAGAGTTCCGGGAGCTTGTCAGAGGAATCAGGAAATAGATTTTTCAGACTGCACCATTCAAAACATCACAGAACATCAAATCGCTCCTTCATAGCCATCTGCTCATTAGCTGAAGCTGATAAAATTGGTGTGACCTCCTACATGCAGACTACTTGCTTTTTAGATACTGTAGATAGATGCTGTATAGATGATTAGATTTTTTTTATGGTGGCTTCCATGTAAGGTAATAGTACTATATATTCTACAATAGTATATATATATCTCATGTGTGTATTTTTTACCACCAGTTTGACCATGACCAATCAACACCCATGTCCTTCTGTCTCTTCATCCAGCAATTTTCAAAGGCAGCATAGTTTAACTTTTTTTTTTTTTTTTTTTTTTAAAACATGACATTTTTTGCAACTCTGATGTTTACTAAAGCATGATCAATTCCATCCCAACTCTCTGACGTTGGAGGTCAGAGTTCAGGGGAAAAGTACTGGGTACATCACCAGTAAGGAGTCAGGAAAAAAGGTCCAACAAGTTAATGTTCAACCTGCGCCCAGGTTGGACAAACAAAAAAAAAAAAAAAAAAAGGATATGGGGCAACTGCACTCTCCCTTCTTCTCCTAAACACTACCTGCTGGCCGCAAATTACAGAACAGAGTGCAGCTTTCTCATGAAACCCGGCGCTCTGGCTGTGGGCCATGCAGAGCTCATTACCTCGTCACCGCGCCAGCTTCACAAACAAGCAGTGTTGGGCGGGTCATCAACACCAATTAGGAGGTTCTTATTAGCATCGATCAGCAACAACAAATTAAACAATGAATCCACTTGAAATCTCCGGCCAAGTAAGGATGGGAGCGTGACCTGTCGGAAGCCTGGTTTTGGGAACTCCGGCCCGTGGAGAAGTGTGGGAATTTTCACCTGCATCTCCACATGCCATCACGCAGTGTCACCCCTCCCTTTACCCCCTGCAATTATGAAGGTCAAGAGCAACCTTCATGCCAAAGTTTCCTCAAATATTCCCACATGACTCAGGGATCATTATTTAAGCCAAAAAAAATGGACAAGTATGAAATATTACATTTTTGGGTCCGAATTTGTTTGATGTTGGGGGCTCTTTTAAATAAATAATATAAAAAAGAAGCAGGGAATCAAAACTGTAGGATAAATGTACCTTAAACACCTCGCTTGCGTGTTGCTCGGTCGTGTCGGCTGTCCTGCTTCTCATGGACGGTCCATCGGGAGTCACTTTTCCTGCTCGGGTGTCCCTTAAAATCCAGAGAGGCGCTCCAGGTAGAACATTTCCCCACCAGCTCCGCTATAATTCGTATTGCTCCTCTTTTTTTTAAATTACTAGTATTATTATTAATGTCGTGCAGGAAGCAGCATCGCGGTATTCCAGTGGCTGAAGGTGAAAGAGCCTGGAGTTGTGGAGAGGGAACTTCTTACCTCCGCGCAGGTGAGGGGGGGAGCTCCACGCTCCTTCCTTAAAGACATTCCGGCTTGAGCGAGGTTTTCAAGGTTTCCTTCCATTGGCTGCGGCAGCGACCGCCCTCGTCTGGCCCCAAAAGAGGGTACGCGACACCCCATTAGTGATAAGATTAGGGTGATGCGTGAACGTCAACAGGCGTTTCGCCAAAGCCACTTACTCGCTATTGTCTGTGGTGATTGCGCTGAAGATGGTTTGATCAACACTGATTATAGGCAGAAAACAGGCAAACAATGCTGTTGCTGCCACGGGACTTTCGAAATCCGCGAAACTATTAAGACGAAACTATTGATCCGACGGTGTCGGGTTTTTTTAACACACCGCGCTCTGGCGCCATCTGCTGGCCAGCCGGGAGAACTGCGTCGCTGTTTCTTCTGCGTCCACTATAGAACTGGGGAGTCTGGTCTACTTTCATTCACGCAAGGTTGGTTTGGTTGCAGTTTTCTACCCATCGTATATCGTTACAATTCAATTGAATTATTTCAATACGTACCATAAATGATTTCGGTGTTAGAATTAATACTCTGTTTTCAAGAGGGCTCTCTCTGGGCTCAACCTAAACAATTAATCATATTTGATCAGTGTATTTTTTATTTTTTTTTTGCTATCTTTGCTGTCAGTCCTGGGGGTTTGTATATCTGTGTAAAATCAGTTATATATTAATGTTTAATATGATATATGTAAACAGTGAAAGTGACTGTGGCCAGTTGCAAGTTAAGGATTAATTGTGTGTCTGGGCTCTAGAAGTAGGGCGTATCTATAACCTGCAGTGAGTGTGAGAAGTATATCCTCACATCACACTTCTAAATATGACACAGTCATGACCCAAAGAACACTCCCTCTCTTGTTGTGTTTGTATGTGAGAGATGTACAGAGATGTGAAATTGGAGGTGCATAATTGCAAAGGTTGACATAAAATCATAAAATGTGGAAATACACACTATAGTAAACGTAATATAATCTTGAAGGTGTAAAAGACTGACAGGCACTTAGACGTCACAACCCTGGTGGTGGGTTTTTCTTTCCATGTCATTTATTTATAAAGTTCTCTGTTTTTCTGGAGACAGGCAGCAAGCGAGCCTGTTACAGCAGCCAAGAGCCTGTAGATTCCAACACCATTATTAGAAGATCAGGAATTTGATTTAGTGTCCCAATCAACACTTGTAAAATCTGTTGGACTGACACTGGGTAAGTGTGTTTTGCGAGGCAGTGCTGGCCTTGCGGTTAAGGAAGCGGCCCCGTAATCAGAAAGTTGCCGGTTCCTGGAATCCCGTAGCCCACTGCTCACTAAGGGTGATTGGTTAAAAGCAGAAGACACATTTCGCTGTGTCACCGTGTGCTGTGCTGCAGTGTTTTACAATGACAATCACTTCACTTTCTGATATCGTTATGCATGTAATCAGGCATGCAATTTAGAGCTACCCAAACCATGTAGGTCTAAATGTACAATATGTGTTTTTGCCTTATATTAAATAATCAGAGCCTGTCACAACCATGTCCCTGCTAAGAGACATTCTGACAGACACCATGAAACATGCAAAATGTGAAAAAGCAACTTTGCTAATCAATAACATGAGTTATGTGCCCAACCCTGTTGTCGCTGCTCATTAATACTGGAGTATGTACTAATGATAAGGGTTAGTGGGTGTGGCTGGAGTCAGTTTTATGATGTGCAAGATAGGGTGCAAGTACTCCAAAAAGTGCTCCATTTGAAGGGACATGTCATGTGGATGAGTGTCATCTTAAGAGGAGCTACAGACAAGAGGCAGTGAAAGTTCGCCTATGAACCAGAAGACCCAGGTTCAAATCCCACTTACCATTGTGTCCCTGAGCAAGACACTTAACCCTGAGTGTCTCCAGGGGGACTGTCCCTGTAACTACTGATTTGTAAGTCGCTCTGGATAAGGGCGTCTGATAAATGCTGTAAATGTAAATGTAAAGTGTGTGAAGAGAATGCAACTATCCACCATGGGCAATTTGCTTGTGCATGTTCAACTCCCTGGTGCCACACCTCCTCTCCCAGACCACACATGTGTGTCTCTGCAGGGGGGACTGTCCCTGTAACTACTGATTGTAAGTCGCTCTGGATAAAAGCCATCATTTAAATGCAGTTTCCTTGATTTCAAGAAATACACAGAGACGAAGTGAAGTGAAACACAGCATAGCATGGTGCACACAACGAAATGTGTCCTTTTAACCCATCACCTTTGGTGAGCTGTGGGCAGCCATGACAGGCGCCTGGGGAGCAGTGTGTGGGGACGATTCTTTGCTCGGTAGCACCTTGGCGGTTCGGGATTCAAACCAACAACCTTCTGATTACGGGTCCGTTTCCTTGGACACACCTTCTCATTCAATGTGTTTTCTTTATTTTCATGACCATTTTCATTGGTAGATTCTCGATGAAGGCATCAAAACTATGAATGAACACGTGGAGTTATGTACTTAACAAAAAGTGGAGACCTGGCCTCTACAGTCACCGGACCTGAACCCAATCAAGATGGTTTGGGGTGAGCTGGACCGCAGAGTGAAGGCAAAGGGGCCAACAAGTGCTAAACACCTCTGGGAACTCCTTCAAGACTGTTGGGGAGCCATTTCAGGTGACGTACTCTTGAAGCTCATCGAGAGAATGCCAAGAGTGTGCAAAGCAGTAATCAGAGCAAAGGGCGGCTATTCTGAAGAAACTAGAATATAAAACATGTTTTCAGTTATTTCACCTTATTTTGTTAAATACATAACTCCATGTGTTCATTCATATTTTTGATGCCTTCAGTGAGAATCTACCAATGTAAATGGTCATGAAAATAAAGAAAACACATTGAATGAGAAGGTATGTCCAAACTTTTGGCCTGTACTGTACATTAACTTCTCCTGACAGAGGTAACATGAGTCTGGATAAGAGTTCAGATGGAGCAAATGAAGACAAAGAGACACAAAAATGAAGAATATGCAATGCAATACATTTTTAGGCATGAAGGATATTACTTATGTTTGTATTATTCTCTTATTAGACTGCCATTTGTCTCATTGCCCATAGAACTCATGCAAATGCTTGCTTTCTTCATGTTCATGCTGTCAATCTGTCAGTCATGAGCCTGCTGTTGAACTCAGATGTGCCACAGTGCATGATGTAAGGCCAGTACTGACCTATGAGCATGGTGATGGCTGCTTCCATTAGCAATGCATGTACTTTGAGATCCTATATGCAGTGCAGAGCAAACCCAGGCATAGAAGTAATCAGTTATTTCATGAGATTTATGTGAATGACCTGAATACACACAATTTTAGAACCAATTCTGAGTGTTGAATTCTTGCCCTTTACACTTGTTAATTTCTGATTCTGCACAGAACCATAATTAAAACTCCTGCCTCTAACCTTACGGCGAGAACTAATTTCATTAGCAAACAAGAACACATACCCATGGCAAAACATTTTATTGCTTATTCAGCCAATTTTCAGCTAAAAAATAGATAATACAAATTCTTCTTAAAAGTACTTGGTTGGGGCTGATGGGTTACCTTTTGAATTTAATTACGAAAACATAAAAACAGTACAACAAAAGCCACTGGACATAACAGTGAAAAGGAATTGGGTACATGATGTTTTAACAGATTTAATAAATACAGAAAGTTTAAAAATGCCAGTACTTACTTACACCAATCAGATACTTACAGACCAAATCTCACTATGTTCTAAGTTCCTGATTCAAAAATTCCCACTGGTTTAAGGCACCTATAAGTCCAGAGATTGGTCATAAAAAAAAAAAATCAATCTTGCATGTAAACCAGTACCCCTTTCCCCATGGTCCACTTTAAAAAGACCTGTCCATATGTGCTCCATATGTTGCCCTGATGTTGTGGTTATGAGGTGCTTAACAGTAAGCCTGTACTTATGCCCGCACCTCACCATCTCCGCCTCCCTCAGGATCCTCATCATTGTAGATGTTCTCTGCCTAAGGTTAAAAATAGACACAATCAGCTATGTTTTACATTAATGCTGTGTCAATGTATCACCGTTCTTGAATGCTTAAAATAGTGTGAGACAAAGCATGTTTTATCATTTGCAGAAGACTAAAATTTGTACCATTTACATGTATATAATAAAACCATTTTAAACATGTGAAAAATTCTAAATTATATCATTTTTCTATTACCACTTGTAAATCTCTTGGCATCTCGGCAATTTGACTGAAAGCACCGTACTTGAGAAACTCACCATCTGCCAAACCTGCATGATGTTATCCTCTGAGACAGAGCACACGACCCATGGCTCATTCGGGTTCCATGAGAAATCTGAGATCTTTGCAGTGTGGCCGCCATGGACAAACTGAGGACAACAAGAGAAAGCATCAATGGCCTGAACTACCAGGAAACGACTGTTCTCTCACACATCCAAATTCCAGTGAGGACAAGTTTCCTTAAGTAGACTTGAGGGATGTTTTTATTAGCCTACGTATTTTCATGCTCCACACAGCTCCAAAAAGTTTCTTTTCCATAAAAAGATAACATATAGCACTGACTCAGGAACTAAAAGGATAACAACTTCAAAATAATTCAGCCACTCAGTTACCAGCAGCTCCGGCGGCCCATCCTCAGCATCCTCGGGGGACTGCTCCTCCCCAATTTTACTGCAGGGGAGGACAAAAACATGACAATGCACACACACAAAACACACAATCATGACTACAATGCCCATACAGGATCCCATTTTCTCATGCATACCTGAGGTCCCACACATTGAGTCTGCGGTCAGTACCACTAGAGGCCAGGATGGTTTCATTATGAGGAGACCACTGAACCTGTGGAGTAGTGGTATTAATATCTTCAGAACATCACCACCAAAAATGACAATAACTGTATTGTATAACCCATTATAAAATATGCATATTGTAATATACAATGCTGACAATGTATTAATTTGTTACCTGGAAAATCTCATCTTTGTGAGATTCAAATGAGTGAAGCTTAAGTTTCAGGTTCCTGAGGTCCCAAAGAGCGACAGTCTAAAGGATAAATCAACAAAAACTTTATAAAGCCGCAATCACTTCTACATTATGCTAAAGTAGCAGACTTTGGTATAGCTCTGTATATATTTATATTTACACTGATTCCATGTGCATCCCCAATAGATGCTGGGATTTTTAATGTATGAATATGATGCCTTGAACTAAGCTTTGAAAAGTATAAATGCAGAATTACACCAGAAATACACATAATGGTTGTTGCAAGACTGTTAAAGAAACTTAAAGTTTGGACGAACAGACCTTGTCAGCTGAGCCTGTAGCCAGGATGAACTCGCTGTAGGGATTAAAGGACAAGCAGTTGACCTCTGCTGTGTGAGCATCAACAGCATGGCTGGGCTTTGAGGTGTTGTTCGACCGTGTGTCCCATCTGCCAGAAACACACAACTCAATTTTAAAACACATGGGGGCAAATTCTCCAATAACAGAATCATAGAAAATCTAGTCTATATAGTAGCAACTAGGAATGGGCATGTCCTCACATCATGAGCTTCTGGTCATCTGCAACAGAGCCAAACAGTGACTCGTGCAGCAGGTGCCAGGAAACGTCCTCTACCACAGCTGAGTGGCCTGTGAAGATGGTCTTAGCATCCACTATACGTCCCTCCTTTGAAACTGCGCTGATGTCCCACATGCATATGGTCTGAGGTAAGGAGAATTCAATTCACATTAAAAACTAAACTTCTTACACACATATTCAACAAACTACAAGTTATTTTGCATTCATGAGCTGGAGATGATTAAACAGAATACTGTTGCCATTATAACATAACTCACATGGTCATCTGAAGCACTGAGCAGGCAACCACTCAGGTTGGGGTTCCAGGAAAGACCATAACCCTCCTTCTGATGGCCCCTTAAACGTAGGTCAGGAAAGCACTCGCCAGATGGGTCTAAAACAGACATATGAATAAGGCAGAAATACATTAGTATGCAGGCTGTCATACATACTAATTTAGAGGAAAACCCATTCCAATGAATCATTACCTGGTTTAGATGGGTGTTTGGTGTAGTCGAACACCAGCACATCACTAGTAGGGGTCTTGGTAGCGATGATGCATGGATTCTGCGGCATGTAACGAGCCCGGTTCACCTCTCCTTCATGGTTTATCTTTATTTCAATCTCAATCTTACCACTGACTGAACCAAAGCCTCCAAACTCTACAAGCAGACAGGACAACAAATGGTTAAGACTTTTACAGAGAGAGAAAAGACATCAGAATGGTTTTAATAACTCCAAGAAGCTCTACCTCAAGTATAGAAAACTGACAACCCGGAATAACCTGTCTGTCCCACACAACACAATTGCTACACGATTAAACATGACATCCCTACAGAATAAACCGCCACAGAGTTACATGAATGAAAGGATGTCTGTGAATGTGATTAACTTACAGGTTCAAATCCCGAAGTGCCATGGTGCCACTGAGGTACACTCTAGCACAGTACCGTCCCCGGGTTTAATGGCTGTTCACTAAGAGTGATGGGTTAAATGAAGAAGACACAGAAGTGTCCTGTGCTGCTAGTCTTATTAACAATCTCTTCACTTTCTCTCTCTTTCTTTCTTTCTTTCTATGCAGGCCTAAGGTGCCCAAAAGTGCCTGTGATGGTCTGTCTGATATTCTCTAACTTAAAATATAAGACATATTTAAGCCAAATAGATTGTGAAGGAGGGTTGTGATTCTTCCAGCGAACTAAAAAATAATTGACTTAATTGTCTCCACATAGAACAGGACAGCATGAGGGGATGTAAAGGGTACTTTAACAATTTGCCAGGAGTCGCAGCCATGTTAGATCCCCAAAATTAATCCGGGCAACAGGTGTATTAGTTACATCTGACCTCAATCTCCAGTCTTACCTCCCCTCTCACTGTCATACTGCGACACATCAAACTGAGCATCATCGTTGGGCAGCTGCACGCTGGCTATCACCAAATGATTCTGCTCGTCCGATGTGTGTGTGCCGAGAACCAGCCTGTGAACGCTGAAGTCTTTGCCCTCTGGTCTGCAGGACACAAACACAAACCTCAGGATCTGCCAATCTCCCAGTACTAGCAGTCAGGTGACCTAAACCTGATAAGGATTTTGGGGATCATATACCTGCTGACGTCAGGCAGCCACTGTGTAGTAAGGCTGGGCCATTCCAGCGCATGGGTCATTACCAGATCATACAGGAAAGGAGTGTTCTTCTTCCAGATCTTATACTCTTCATTTATCACTCTCTCTTCCACAGCATCATCAAATGGACCTGAACAAAGAAAAATCAAATGATAATTGCAAATTGGGTTAAGTGTGACTGACCATAAATAGACTATGTGGTTAAATTAGAATTTTAAACCAAGTACATGCATTTACAAATAATTTATCATGACATGTTTGGTCTTGTCCAGTCATACACTTGTTTAACATACTGTACATACAATTAGCATACAGCAGAGATGGGTATAATGGTAAAAATGTCTGCCAAGCCTTGAGTGAATTCCAAAGCCTTGGAATGGCAATAATTGCTAGTTTGAAAACATTATAGAAGAACTTTCTTCCTTATGCTCTTTATGTGTGTCAAACTGAAGGTTTTTAACGTATCTACAGTAACCTGACATTACAACACAGGGGCTATGGCATCTTAGCTAATAACACAAATTAGCTTTAGCTAAAAGACAAACCCAGCCTCTGGGGTCGCATGTTATCGTGCGTTTCTTGGAACCAAAGCCGGGTAAAGGGGCAGCGTCGCAACGGGAAGGGCATTCGGTGTAAACATTTTGCCAAATCCGAGTGGTTGACCCGCCGTTGTGACCCGTGACGCGAGAAGCCGAGAGGGGACAACAACCGCTTTAGCTAAAACACGCCGAACGAATCT
Organism: Denticeps clupeoides; assembly: GCF_900700375.1. Taxonomy (NCBI): domain Eukaryota; kingdom Metazoa; phylum Chordata; class Actinopteri; order Clupeiformes; family Denticipitidae; genus Denticeps; species Denticeps clupeoides. The sequence goes on along the minus strand of NC_041707.1, from coordinate 15,177,609 downwards.
CGCGGTGACCGATATAAAATCTCTCCACGGTGCTTTCTATAAAACATAAAAGCTTTACCTTCTTTATCGGCCATTTTCGCTAGCCTTGCAATAACGCGTAACGCCGGCGTTTCAAAGACAAAAACAAAGCAAATCCAGTTCGCGCCAACTGCGGGACGTGACGTCACGTCTAGACCATGGCCTTAGCCAATGGGCGTATAGAAAACAGACAACCCGGAACAACCTGTGTTCACGGTGCTGCCACCTGCCGGTCCGAACGCTCAACTCACTGATCAGAATGTAAGAGGTATTTTTAGGGCGTTCACAATTAAAATAAATAAATAAATACCCGAATAAATAAATAACTATTAATTTTCTACATTTAATAGACAATACAGAAGAAACACACTATATGTATGAAAGGATGTCGGTGAATGTGTTTAACTTCATATTATTGGACTCATAATCGTAAGGTTGCCAGTTCAAATCCCGAACTGCCGAGGTGCCACTGAGGTACCCTTGAGCAAGTTACCGTCCCCGGGTGCCTTTCATCGCTGCTCAATAAGAGTGATAAGTTAAAGTGATACAGAAGTTACACACTTATTAACAATCACTTCACTTTCTCTCTCTTTCTTTCCTTGCAGGCCTAAAGTGCCCAATAGTGCCTGTGAGTGTCTGTCTGATATTCTCTAATTTAATAAAATATAAGGCATGTTTAAGCCAAATAGATTGTGAAGGAGGGTTGTGATTATTCCAGCAAAGTAAAAAATTTACTGAATTAATTGTCTCAATATAGAACAGAACATTTGGGCGCATGCGGCCATGTTAGATCCCCAAAATTAATCCTGGCAACAGGTGTGTTAGTTACATCTGACACGAGATCTAATCTGTTTCCATAGACTGAAATATTTCTAAATCTTATATATACACACAGTGGTCATTCTTGCCTACCTACTGTCTAAAACATATTTACTGTCTGAAGCACATTTCTGGCAATTGCAATGCTCAACGCGTACAGGGCAGGGACTTTTAATTTGAAGCGATATTGAAGCGTCGCTCCTTTCATCACTTCCTCAAACGAACTACTTACTGTCTAAAACATATTTACTGTCTAAAGCACATTTCTGGCAATTGCAATGCTCAACTTGTGTTTGATGTTAGAACGCGTACAGGGCATGGACTTTTAATTTGACGCGAAGATGAAGCGCCGCTCCTCCTCATCATTTCCTTAAACGCGCCGTTCGGCCGCTTCTGCTTCTAGTGTAAAGTTCTTTTTTCTCCGCTTTTCGACGATGAACGATCGTGAACTCGATCTCACCGAGGAACAGAAAAAGATCAAAAGCAAATACCCTGCCGTCAACAAGAAGTATGAATGTGAGTGGCGAGACGCGACGCTTTCTCCGGTTCTCACGTGTTTGTTGTGACAGTGTTGCCACGCCGCCGCGCCTTATAAATATAAATGGTGATTGAGGTGCATTTCTCTCCGTGCCGAATCTCCGAGGGTAAAAACAAAAGTGATAAGGGCAGTTTTACTCTGAAGAATAATTCTTCAACTGGCTGCATGGGCTATGAGCAAGCTGTTGGTTTGCGCTTTTGCTTTTATTAGCGCTTCCACAATTCCACGTATAGGTGCACCTTGAACTAGAACACGCCTTTGGTTAACCGAGGTGTGGCTTAGCACGGTTCAAGTTCAGCGTAATGGTTCATGCTCTAAACGTACACACCTTCTCATTCATTGTGTTTTCTTTGTTTTCATGACCATTTACATTGGTAGATTCTCACTGAAGGCATCAAAACTATGAATGAACACATGTGGAGTTATGTACTTAACAAAAAAAGGTGAAGTAACTGAAAATGTTTTATATTCTAGTTTCTTCAAAATATCCACCCTTTGCTCTGATTTCTGCTTTGCACACTCTTGGCATTATCTCGATGAGCTTCAAGAGGTCATCTCCGTAAATGGTTCTCCAACAGGCTTGAAGGAGTTCCCAGAGGTGTTTAGCACTTGTTGGCCCCTTTGCCTTCACTCTGCGGTCCAGCTCACCCCAAACCATCTCGATTGGGTTCAGGTCCGGTGACTCCACATGTCTTCATTCATAGTTTTGATGCCTTCAGTGAGAATCTACCAATATAAATGGTCATGGTCATTGAATGAGAAGATTTGGCCTGTACTGTATATGAGAGGTCTGAGGTAGAAGGGTGCTGACCCCTTCTTGCCTCTGTAGGCCAGAATCAGCATTTTGAATCTGAAGCCGGTGGAGGGAACGCAGCAGTGGAGGGGTGCGGGGGAATGTGAGATGGTTGAAAACGAGTCATGCTGCAGCGTTCAGCTGGAGAGGTCGAGTAGTTACAGAACTTCGTCGCAGTAGTCTAGTGTGGAGGTGGCCAGAGAGCAGGAGAGGTCACGTGCAGATGCAGATGGAGAGCTTGGGGACTTGTCTAGCGAGATTTTTTTGAGGTCAGCAGGGATTAACAGCAGTTCGGTTTTTGCCAGGGTGGAGTTTCAGATCAGATAAGACGTCATTAGCAGCTAACATCACTGGTTACTCGCCCTGGTAGGTCTAGGGTGTGTCTGCCAGCTATGTAACATCGATCTGGCAGATTATGGCGGTGTGCCACAGGGTGGGGTGCGTGATTGCATGCGATTGTGCGCAATGGCCTTAACACAAGAAGCCAAGCATGTAAACATGAAACTGGCACATAACTGGTATTTACCATGGTTCCATCACACATCCATAACTTATTTCTTGTTGTTAACTATTGTCCTTGCCCATTGTTTTATTCAGTGTATTATTACTACGTCCGTACAGCACTTTGGTGAACAGCTCTCTGTTTTTGAAACTGTGCTTCACAAACGTATTATTATTATTATTATTATTATTATTATTATATTTAGCATCCAATGCAAAACCCACTTCGACTTCCCACCACTCTGTATGCAACAGTTGAGTCAGCGGCCCTCCAGGTGCATAACGAATTCTGGTACATAAAATGTGCCGTTCTCGACTTTTACACCGCAAGTTTGATGAATCCCTCCACGTTTGGACTTGAGACCAACACCAAGAAATGCAGAATTATATGGCTGATGGTCTTTTAGCAAATTTGTGATATTTACTAAAATACCATAGCCTTTGTGTTAATGTCAAGTTAACCACCTTAAATCTTTCCAGTTTGACACATAAAGAGTATAAGGAAGAAGTTTCTTCTCTAACGTTGCAGAGAACTGTTCCGAACGCATTGGGACAGTAACTAGTCAGGTCAAGTAGGATTTATTGTCATTCCAACCATCTACCTAGTACACCGTGAAAAGAGACTCCGTTTGTTCGAGGCGATGGTGCAACAACAGAAAAAACCCCCACAAAAAGCAGTATTGTAAATTTCATTCTTAAAGCTAAAAGTAATGAAGTGAATGAAATAGAAATAACTTACAATAACCTATTTTATATTCAGATTTGGATCATACAGCAGATGTACAGTAAGTACATTCCTTGTTTTTTCTTAATGTTTTTAATTTGAGCAAGTCATACCATACTAAACGACGGAGATTATTTCAACATGTGCTGCCCGAATGCCCTGACTGGCAGCCACCGTTTCTTTGTGTTGAAAGGCTCCACGCCTGGGGCGACTCGCTGGAGGAGGCCTTTGAGCAGTGTGCCATGGCCATGTTTGGGTACATGACTGACATAGAGACTGTTGAGCCCATCGACTCTGTAGAGGTGGAGTCAGAAGGTGAGAAACATGACATCATCTGCTTCCAATTCTGAATGAGATTAACAAGTAGCAGAATTAGGAGATGCAGTAGTTAGGCGGCTATGAATGTCCTGTTTACAAACTATATAATACAATAGTGTTTTAGCTGTTAAAGTGACAAAAAAAGTGAATTTATGTATAAATATACATTCTTCACACACCACTTCCTGAAAGAACAGTAAAGAAGTTAATTAGCAGGGCTGTACAAGAACACTGTTGAATAGATTTACTTTTTATATTAATACTTGTACTTATATTAATATTTTGTCATAATCTTGCCCAATGAGGATTATACTAAAGCAATAGCTTGGATTTTAGATCCCTTTTGTAGTTTTATACTTGGTAAATTTCCTGTTGTAATGAAAGTAACACTTTTTGAGCAACTGTAAATTTGGACTGTTAATGATTCAGATTTATCTCAGGAGACTGTCATGTTTGTCATGTCCCAACCTCTAACATTGCCTTATTGTTGCATTTCCAGGAGACGACATGGAGTCACTTCTTTATCATTTCTTAGATGACTGGCTTTTTAAATTTAGTGCTGATATCTTTTTCATCCCACGGGTATGTTTCACCAATGTTACTACGTTATTACAGAGCAGAATAAGTCATTATTACCATTAACAGCCCTTTATACAAATATGAGGCAGCCCTTTGTTGACTTTGCCATGACTTACCATGGTGAAGTGCTAACACCGAGCTGAATCAGATAATATATATAATAACAATGTCATTCCTCTGATCTTTTTACTTGAAAAAAATGGCCCATTGTATGTGGTTCATTATTGTTCCTGCGCATCCGTCCGGGAAATGAACAACGAGAGCACGCTCTGTCAGCATTCCTCACACCCCTTCTATTTAATTTTTGAAAGGGCCACAGTGGTACTGCCATCTGTTTTATAAATGTTATAATTAAAAGTCAGAAGACTACTGATAAATCTCTCTTTACATCCAGGAAGTCAAGGTTTTGCACATCGACCGAATGCGCTTCAAAATCCGCTCTATTGGGTAAGAAAGTCCTTGCCAGTGCAAACACTTGCCTTTAAAATAATTATAATACAATTTCAACATTACCAGATATTTTTATTCAATAATTGTCAGCTGATACCAAATAATTAATTACTACACCAATAATGAAACCGAACCCGGACAATGTGACAAATGTGAAGTGACATCCTCTGGGTTTTTCCGTTTCTGTACAAAGGCATGCACACTAGGTGGATTTTCCACTCTAAAAAATTGATCATGGGTGTGAGTGAATGGTGCATCTATGCTATGTGGTGGGCTGGTGCCCTGCCCTGGGTAAGTTCCCACCCTGTACCCAGTGTCCTGGGATGGCGTCCGTCCTAATTGGTTAAGAGTAGTGAGTGATGTAAACAAAGGTTTTTCGATATCAATAGTGCTTCTGATCATGTTGTCTCAATACATATCCTGCTTGTTTGTCCTGATGGATGTGGTCGAGGCATGTGTAGTTGGTAACATGGCAACTGAAAGTGAAGTGACAGCACCCGGTGCACACAACGAAATGTGTCCTCTGCACATTTCCAAATTGTACATTGCCTATATTGAATAAAATTGTCAATACCGGTCCGCCAACGTGCCACTGAGGTCCCCACACCGTCCCCACGTACTGCTTCCTGGGCACCTGTCATGGCTGCCCACTGCTAACTAAAGGTGATGGTTAAAAGCAGAGGACAAATTTCGTTGTATCACCATGTGCTGTGCTGTGTATCACAATGACAATCACTTTCACTACCTACAACCTAATATAATTTGTACATTTAGAGAACAGAAATATGTGCGTTGGTAGTAACATCAAACTGATGATCAGTTGAGACTGGAGTACACATTGCAACACAGTTCTTTTAAGGCAGGATTTCACAGAATAGCACAATTAAGTTCTATTGGTGACATCAGCAGATCATTTTATTTTGTTGAATAAAGTACTGGACAATATAGGCTTTGTTAAATTCATGATTGATCGGTGAGAGCGAGGCTAAGGTGCCTTCCAGTCAAAAAAATGAAACAAATGAAAACATAAAGCCAGAAAATTAAGAATTTCTTGTAAGCACTAGTCTAGAACTTCTGAGAGCCCCGAAGGGGGCAGCTTTCCTTCCTCCCCATGAAAATAGGCAGTAAAGTGTCTTGCCCTCGAGGAAAAAGGCATAGCTGTACTGTTCAGCTCATTGACACGGAATTTAACACTAACAGATTTTAGACACTAGCAGACATGGCTGAAATAAATCCTGAATTTCTGAATGATCTTTTCTATCTTGACAGGTGGGGTGAGGAGTTCAGAATTTCCAAACATCCACAGGTGACTGATGGGGCTTCTGTTTTATGTTATTAAATTGAACTGTTACAGGTTTAGTAGTTATATCTAATATACTTAAGAGGAATACATAGACATTCTTATAAAGGTCACTTGATTTATTTATCCATAACTCTTGTTTCATTTTATTGATATATTAGAGATGAATTTGGTTTGCTGTGCTTTTGATTGGGAAGTTTTTGGGTTTATCTCTGACTGAATGAATGCCTTGTTCTGGCTCTAAACCACGGCTCTTCTCACTCCTCAGGGAACTGAGGTAAAAGCCATTACCTACTCAGCCATGCAGATATATGATGAAGGCAAGCCTGAAGTCTTTGTAATCATAGACATCTAAGGGGAGAAAACAACTTCTGATGCACCCTTCGGTCCATTTGTAGTAATTGCTGCCTGGTCCAACCTAAGTTGTTTTTGCTGTAAATGTGACTGTCATGGGATTTGCTACTAAAATGGCAGCATATTAATTAATTGTGGTGTAATTTATTTAGATTTTTTTTTTTAATCCCAAGAAAAGTCATTTTATGTTTCTTTACAGGAAATGCAGCTTCATTAAATTTGTTTGGATTAGTTAATGTTTCAATGATTAAATATGTTTTAAAAATAAATTAGCTGTCTTTAAAAGTATGTGGATTTCTCTGGATTGGTATGGGGGGTAGCAGTGGAATAGTGCTGCATACCGCGGATGTTTGCCTGCATTAGCTGAACCCAGCTTGTATGAAGGTATGCAGCTCATTTTGTGCATGGCTTTGGACATCACGGACACTCTGGTTATTTCAGCTTCCCCAGAACAATGCTGGAGGAAACAGCCAATCATGTTTCTCGATTGCAGACCAGAAATTTAAATCGCTTCTGGTACACAAGCCTCTATAAAACAATGTAGTGTAGTTACACTGGTCCTGCTGAGGTTTTTTTTTTTGTTCTGAAAGCAATAATAATTAAATTAATTATTTAAAAAAGTTTAGTTTAACATAGTTTAACTAGCTTAATCGTTCCATCTACACCAATTATTCTGTTATCCAGTCGTATTAATACAATTTACCCTCCCTTCTTACAGAAGACTCAGAAGTGTTGTTAATGCAGTCAGAACAACAATTCTATCCTTCACGGCATTTGGAGGGCTTCCACCTGAAAGACAAATTTGAATTTGAAATTACTGTTCTGCATTCTCTCTACAGCCCTGTTGTCAAGAAACATAAACAGGCAGTTCAAGACTTGTTTCACTCCAACGCACAACGCACTCCGTCCTTGTAATTATGATATTGTTACAGCTATTGAACCATATTTCAAACTGCGTTCATGATCTTTAGAGGAGATTCAACTGTAAAGATAAGAACCTTTACTTCTTTTTTTTTTTTTTTAAATGGAATGTTAAATCATCACAAATGACAACGGCTTTTTGTTACTCAGAGCCCAGATTGCTTCCAAATACCTGGAAGGTTGTCAGGAGTTGTTGTTGAAGCTAAATGCCGTTATTCATGAAAACAGCCCAACCGGGAACAGTGAGGCCTTTCTTTTGAGACCAGGATACATCAAAAAAATAAAAAAAAACTTAACAACATACCATTTCTGAAGCTGACCGACTTCTGCATTACTTGACTGGTGGGTTGGTTGGTTAGGGAGAAGGTGAGGCTGATGGAATTTGTTCTGCTTGTGACATAACGTGTCTTCACATGTATTAACTCCTCACTGTAAGATCCAGAAAAATTACACAACTCTAAAATACCTAAAACCAAAGTTTGACACCAGCAGCGTGTATTTTTCCTTCCTACCTTTTATTTATTTCTGTGTCATAAGTGAGCTTCTGTCCCTGTGGGCCCTGCCACAGCAGTTCAGGTTCTGGATACCCTTCCATCTCATACTCCACACTGACACTGGTGGCACTGACCTCAATGGTCAATCGGGGTTCGGAGTAGTAAGCTAAAGAAAGGATCCACATCACACACATGCTAACCCAGCGGTCTGCAACCTTTCATGCTGTGTATTAAAATGCTGTTGCTTGTGACATTTAGAAGTTGAGTTGAAGGTCTCTTAAATGAAATAAGAAGCCATAAATACATGGTGGTTTGGCAGGTATATACATAATAATCATCAAATTTCAAACTTCAATTGAAAAAAGGATAAAAATACACTTAAATTATTATTTATTTTTCAATGCCACAGAGAGCCGCACAAATGACTAACCTGAATGTACACAGTATAAGAAACATATAAGAGATAAAGCTCCATAGTTTGGGCCTGGGCAATAGTTAAATTTGAATTGTATTGTTAAAATATTTGTTTGTTATTCCTATTTATCATATTTCTATATTGTTTCTATTCCTTTTGTTACTAGCGATGTTCAATGAATGATCAACATTTAAAACGTGATATTTAAGGTATAAGTGTACTTTTGGAGTACATTCTCCATAATAGTAAAACATTATGGTCAAAAATTGTATGAATTTAGTGATAAATATTGGTGTAAGATTGGAAATTCCAGGTCCATGAAGACACCCCGATATCAAGAGGGTGTCAAAAGGCCAACAGATGGCCTGAGGTGCCATAATGACAAAGTCTTGTGGGGGGGTTAGATTACCTCTGTATTCATCCCCCCTCAGATACTGGGGTTCTCCCTCAACGTCTGCAGGGTCAGGCTCCCTTAGATAATTTCATCCTAGTTAGGGTCCACCTTTTTTGTCCTTGAGTCTAATCCTTAGAAAAGCATGTCTGGTATTCTCTCTTGCTAAACAACTGCTTATATAGTATATATTTGCCCTAGTTTGTTCATCCCTGATAACAGAATCATGATTCTCACAACTCACCTGCATATTGCACCTGAACCTCAGCTTTATCCATTCCTCTTGAGTCGCTGACGCTGCACAGGTATCTTCCTGCATCCTGCAGTCGAACATCCGTCAGCCTTAGGGAAGCGTTCCCAGAACTGATCTGGGAGTTGAAGAGTGTGGTCCGGTTCTGATAATCTTGGCTCTGATAATTCATCTGATCTTGTCCATAATAGAAACTGTGAACCACTTGGTTATTCTCTAGCCTCTGCCATGTGATAACAAGATTTCCTGGGAGGGCAGGTGGGCTGTTTGCTGGAGGAAATGTGCAGCCGATAACCAAGGGCCATCCTCTCACTGCCAACACAGTTCTTGCTGGGACTTGAACTCTGTAGCTGGGAGAGCTGGCAGCTGGGAGAGAAATGAGAAGAGAAATTCACCACGCTGATCAAAAAAAATGGATGATAGTTTGCACCTTAAATTTAGTCAAAACGGGACATTTGCACCATGTGTTTCACAATGACAATCACTTCACTTTCACTCACTCATAGCTGTGAATTGGAAGGGGACTCAGCTCAGTATCCACACAAAGAACAAGACGACTGGTATTCACACCAGCTGACACTGGATGTGACATTAATATTGATAGTACGCTTCTCAAACCTGATTCTGTTGTCAGGAATCTTGGGGTTCCGTTTGATTCGTCGCTTAACTTTGACTTATCAGACCACGAATCTCCAAGATTTAATTTAGTCATCTCTGCAACGTTTTCCACCTCTGTCTTTTTCTGCCATTTAATGATGCTAAAACTTTGCTTCATAGTTTCATGGAAAATCTATTCAGAACCTTTTGTATTTTGTGTGAATATATGTGGTTCAGATGTGGTTGAGGTGATGTGGATGTGGATCCTGGGGGCAACATATTGAGGAGCCTGGAACATATTAGACAGCCTGGGGGTAAAAACTGTTCCTTAAACTGCAGCATCTGAGCCAGATATGCCAGGTTAAGGTACAACCCTGACAATAAACTGGACTTTGACGTGTGTGTGTATGTGTATTTTTTACTGTTCTTTATCCTATATGCTAAGTGACCTTGGGTTTCGGCAAACTAGCTATATAATTTAAACATATTATTATTCTGGCCCATGTTAAAAATCTAGGGGTTATCCATGACTTATCCATGTTTGCCTTGATAAACAAATATCCTCAGTTGTTAAGAGCTGCTTACTCTCATTTGATGACCGTATGCTGTTTTTTTGTGTGACTGGAGTACTATAACTCTATCAATAAATGTCTACTCACTCAGCTGCAGCCAGTCCTAAATATTGCTGCCTGCTTCATTTCCAGTAAAAAGCAACTTGAGTCCATTAAGCCAGTATTGGCCTCACTCCACTCAAAAATGTAGTCTCCGTTTTTAAAACCTTAAATGGTGCTTCTCCATCTTACCTGGCTGAGCTGCTGGTCTCATACACACCTTGGACTGACCGCAACAGAACGTTGATTCTCTGATTAAAAAAAAATGTATTCCTATGTTGCACATACCGTGCTTGCAATTCCGTCAGCAATTTGGAGGGTTAACTTGTAGGTTTCATTATAGGGCAGCTCATTTTAAGAATTTTAAACACATGCACAACCAATAACCAACCTGCTTGAATATAGAGGTAAATATCCTTAAAAGTTCTCCCATTCAGTCCAGTGTTGCAGTTTATACCATGAATATTGTTGGGAAAACATTCTCTCAAAATTAGGAATCAGTTTAGATGCTTTGCCCATCTTGAATCTGGTCAAGCATTTCCTCCCTGGTCAAACTTTGGTATTCATACTTTTAAAGACTAGTAAATTATAGATAGTGTCTTTTTATCTTTACTCCAACAATAAATAAACAATATTCTCTTCCCAAGCATTCTTTTTCATATATCTGCAGGTGCGTTGTTTAGCCCAAAATACAAATTATATTCCCAGTTGCACGCAGTCCAAAGCGCCAGCACGTTTTATTAAACTTCTAAAATAAGACATAAACCTCTCAAAAACTTAAGCTGACTGTAAAAGGAAACTGTGTTAAAAAGTGACGTGCTATCTGGCTCCATACAAATGAACGTAAAAAAATCTTACCTTGGGACAGTAACACGCTGTTGATTAAAAGCAAAAATGACATTCCTGCAGCAAGAAGGGCCGGTCGCTTGCCGCGGTCAATCTAGCCGCGCTTCCCGTCATTACGGTGACTAGAGCGGCGCCTTAAAAAAAGCTGCGCTAGGAGGTTTACGGTATCCTTAGAACGCGCTAAGCTGCTTGAGCGTATTTCATTATCTTACCTGGAAAAAACAGACAATTCAGAACATTTTTAAACAAGTCTCCCACAACAGCCTTGCTTTTTTTTTTTTTTACTTTTCCATAAAAATAGAAAGAATAAAAAACTAAGGAGCTTTCAAGCTTTCAAGGTCTTCAGTGGACTAATGTCATTGTGTCATTTGTTCCAGAGACGTTTACTTCATCCAAACCTAGCAGAGGTGCCATAACGGTCTTATCAGGAGGTTTGGAGACTCACAATGGAGACGGAGAAAAGTAATGGCCTTTTCAATAATCCTCTTGATGAATTTTTTTTTTTATTATAACACAGATGAAGATGAATACAGCAATCCAATACAAGAAACAAACTTATTTTAAGTGTGTGTAACAAATAATGGAATTAAAAATATTGTAATACATGTAGATGTTACATCTATTTTACATTACTTTGCATTACTTTTGATATGCAAAAAAGTCACAAAGTTTTCTACAACTACACCTGTTGGACTTTCTTTTCTTGTGTGCCAAAAGGGTCAAGTGTGGGGGGTGTCAAAACCCATTGATATATACAGTATGCGATTTTGGGCTATATAAGAATTAAATGCTATTTAATGCAGATTGTCTGAAATGACAGTCATAGCGAGTGAATGAAGGCCTTCAAGCAGTTTAAAATAATTACCTAATACAACTTTCCTCTTCAACTGATCCATTGTCCCATTAGTTAACTTTAATTATAATTGCATATGAGCTGAACAGCAATAATCATTGATTGTAATTCAATTTCATGGTAAACATACTTTTTTGTACAATCACCGTAACCACAGCAAACACTCCATGATGTATCACAATGACACATTTTGCTTGCATAGGGCTCTAGCGGTGCAAACCAGTCAAAATATGCAGCCTTGAAACCACACAACTGGAAAACAAATGTCAATCATTCCAAAGTGCCACACTCAGTGTGAATAAGTGCACCATTGTGGTATAATAGCTTTCATGGCAGTGTTGTTTATTTTTCTACACAGACTGTGTCAAATTGGCCTTCTTGCAAAAAATGTCATACAGTCAGGAATCCTTTTATGCAAGATAGATTTATTCCATGACCATTTTTAGTGTATGGTTGGTAATGTTTTGAGACATAGTCCAAGTTGTACCTTTAAAAAGATCTGTTCATGTGTGGAGGCACTGTACAGTGCAGAGTAGTTTTTAGTCCAGAAATGAATGTGACGCTACTTGTCTATTTGAAGACCCTTGCTGTGTATGGTTGCTGTGGTGACTTGCTGGTAGGTTCCATCAGCAGCTCAATTCCAGGAACCAGGATCTAGAGTTGGATGGCTAGGATGTGGCAGATGCCTGTGTACATGTTGAGTGCAACATGGCCCTGGTGGTCAGTCAAGGACAGCACGGAGCATTAACATATTTGATTCTTGACATTTTACATGCATGGCCTTATCTCATATAAGGTAGAAATGCTGCATCAAAATTGACATTAAGAGAATAAAGTTGAAAGGGCTGATTTCAAACTACATTTATTCATAAGCGCCACAGTAAAAGTGTCCATAAGAGGTATGAACAAAGTATGAGAGATAGTGAGTGGACCTGTAGTGGTTTGGTTTGGCCATATGTCATTGTGAGGTTTGACAAAAACACTTTCTTTATTTGACTTAATTTCATTTGAAATGCTGTAGTCCCTCATTGCATTCAGCATTGTGCTTCACAGTTGTTTTTAAGGTAAGGTAACAAAATACAAGGCAGATCACAGAGCTGTTTTCCTCAAACTGTAAACCTCCTATAGCTTGTGCATGACATTTTTTTTTACGTGCAGTTAGTCACCATGTTCTCGGGAAGCGCATCACTCCCACACACACTTACAACAGCCTGGATGAGTAGTTTTTGGCTAGTCATATTTACAATCCTGGGTAAGGTGTGCCGGGTATGGGTGTGCAATTTTTGGTTCTTTGTTACATATTTCTTTTAAATCTATCCTGGATTGAAATGGAAGCCATTAATTGTCTGTGGTGCGCCTGGAATGTCACTGTCCGATGCTATATATATATATGTATGGGTGTGTATATATCTAAAAGAGTGACATTTAAGTGTTACCTTAAATCAAAGCCTCGTATCATAAACAAAGGTTGGAGAATGGTGTTTGATTAGATTCCAAAATGAACCTTTAGCCAGTTTAAACATTTGGATGTGTTCATTTACATTTTTCACAGCGTCCCACAGGAATTATATTCACTTCTCAGACAGGCTTCCAGTACTGCAAATTCCACCGGCTATGCACTAATCCACATGGGGCAGTGGTGCCCTAGCGGGTAAGGAAGCAGACTCTTAACTGAATTCCTGAACTGCCAAGGTGCCACTGAGGTGTCTCTGGGCAATATACCATTGGTCACACAATGCTCCCCGGACACCTTTCACAGCTGCGCACAAGGTGATGGGTTCAATTCAGAATGTGACAGAGTACACCGTTTGCTGTTCTTGGTGTCTAAAACAATCACATTTACTTCTCTTTCACTTAAGATTAATCAGTGTATCAGATCATTTCATTTAGGACCTGATTTCAATAATACATAATTCAATAAATTAAACCATGATTTAAATTAAATGACCATTTAGTCATGTTCACCGCCGCAAACATATTGCTAATCAGCTTAGTTCCATTTGAAGTAAATGAACAATATATTTCACAGTTATACTCAGCATAGGCTACCCTTTTGCATGTTCAAGCCATCAACTTTGGCAATCCTGGTCAATCAACATTTAAGATGGTTAAAAAAATTACACCAAACACGTTGATTGTTTTATTCAGAGTAGTTGAAAACGAAAGCAAAAATATTCCAACATGTGTGTGCACACACCTTCTGACTCAAATGGAAGAAAAAGAAGACATTTAGTTAATATATTTAAGTTTAATAGTTAAATTAAAACATTACTAGTAACAAAAAGTGCTCCAAATGTTCAGTCCTGAAGGTTCTGAGAGAACATTTTTTATTTAAGATCCATTTCTTGCTCCCAAAATGTAATATATTGCATACTAGTGATCACACAGATGTAGTTTAAAATATATTCTAGCAGTGCAGTGTTGTGATGCAACAAAACAAGTGCATAAGTCTTTGCAACACCAATAATTATAGGGTTTACACAGAGGGGTTTTTACGTCCTGGAGGAACGTCTGCCAAAAAGTCTGTACTCAAACCCTCAGGTGGTTCTTAATGGCTTGAAAATGAGTGTGATGGGTTGTGAAACTACGCAGATGTTCTTCCAGGAATGGGGTTATGAAAGATAATAGTTCTAATTAGTGATTAACAAGAAAATGTTTATTAGATCATTGTAAAGGGTCTACTAAATAATAAATGTGAAACATCCCCAAGAGATTTGCACGAATATTGGGTGTAGAATGGCTTTCTTGCTTACCTGAATCAGTCAGCAACTTCATCCTCCTGTTGCAAAATATTTCAATTCCAATATATCAAATCTGCCACAGAATTAACTTGGCACACCCATCTACTGGATTAATTCTTTCTATCACTATTATTATACACCTGATCTTAAGGATTTTCCCCATTTGCAATGCTGAGAGAAGAAATCCTCTTCTTCAAAAATACTCATTCAGGTCCAGGACCAAATGGCAGAAATTCTTCCCTTGCCATATAATAGAAGCACTGTTTGCAGCCCAACACACCAGAACCAAGCAGCAAGCTTCGGACAGAGGACTGGCTCGACCCAAATACCTACCTGTGCCCTGTGAGCCAGTGAACTACTAGTCCTTGCAAAAGCTGCATGGGTTCCTGTGGAAAGAGAATAACAAATGTCACTAAATTGTCCCCCAAAGCAGCACACACATTAATGAACACATTAAATCTAAACTTAATCATTTGTATTTTATAATATTTAATATTATAACTACTAAATAGTAATAGTTAAAATGTCACTTTTTGATTTTTTTTTTTTTTTTTTTGCAGGAGTTGCAAGTCAAACATTGTCACTATGCAGAGGTATTAGACATTAACATTTTTGGTTTTGTCAGCAACTTTTTTTTTTTTCAGCAACTTTGTTTTTAGATGGCGCAGAAACAGTGTTTCATGCAACGCTATTTTAATGTACCAAGTGTGTGTAAATGTGCATGTCTACTGAGAGGGTTGGGGTTTAGGTTACCTTCTTGCGTCGAGCTCTAGGCTTTTTGCCTTCTCTCCTTTGAACTGTATTTCTTTTATAAAGCAGCCATCGAGTCTTTGCATCATACTCAAGTTAGAGCCTGGCGGGTTTGGTTTACGCCAACGTGGTTGAGGTAAATGTCACAGGATGCAAATACATTTCTTAGGGGGTGAAACCATGCTAATAAACAAGATGGTTAAGTGTTTTGATAAGCTTTCTTTTTCAATCAGTAACATTTAGTAAACTGTTGAACAGGAAACCTGTTTGGATAAGATGCATTAGGGTGATTCTCATTAAAGTGGCAACAGATTGTGGTGCTGTTCCATGAAACATCAGCCCTGGCGCGCTATGGCCTCAGGTACGAGGCTGAAGGTGCATTCAGACCACCAGCAAAGCCCCACCATGACTGAACTACTGTGATTTTACTACAGTTTCTGTGTTAAGATTTTTTTAAGGCTATTAAATCATTACTTATTGTTCCTAAGCAACATAATTGAGGTAGTGGCTGGGAAAGGTGAAATTAAGTGCAACTGAGAATTCACTACAGTAATTCACTAAAGTGATATTGCACATGGTCACACATTCACAATATCCATGCCAAAGTGAAAATCACTGGTATAATTAGTGTAATGAAATCACATTTTTGGGAACAGCTAGCGGTTTTCTGAACACTGCATCCACTTGGATGAAAATCACCCATTACCAATTTGAGGAAAACTTGTTACAGTGGTTTTCATTAATAGATTTAATATTTTGACACTAAGATTAGCTGCCCAGCTATGCATAAACCCTTATTAATTTCCCCCCATATCAAAGATTTTGTTGTACTGTTCTTAAATTCTTAATATTCTAAAAATAATCTTATGACCATATAAAAATCTCCCTTGCAATAAAAGGTGATTTAATAAGGTTTTATGCACATAGCTTTAAAATACGTTATTTTTATGAACAACGCATAATCCATAAAACCTGACAGCAATGATGAAACTGCATTTTTTTTGCTCTTTGTATTTAAAGAATATTTTTTGGTGTTTGCTACCTTTAGCACAACCCAAAAAAAAATTGTACAAAAGTTTTGTTTGAAGAGAAGATGAACTACATTTTATTGACACACTGCAGCAAAACATTTGACATATTTAATCAACTATTTAGGCATGTGTGTACAAGTACTGTTCATGGTTAATAGAAGGTACAGTTTGAACAACAATGCACAGTTTACAGTCTATCTTTTAGCCGAAGCACTAAAGCTAGATACATGATATTCAGTCTGCTGCAGTTGATATTTAACAAAACACTGAGAGGGCCAAAAAATAAAAATCAGATCTCTCAGTAAACAAACAAAACTGGGAAAGAAGAAGAAAGAAAAAAAACTCAGTAAAGTGTTTTTTTTTTTTTTTGTCTTAAAGTGGTCTTAAACAAGAGTTTCTTTTTTGGCTGATTTGAAGATCTAATTTATGGTTCATTATTTCATTCTGCAATGTGTAATAACGTTTGTAGTTTTTTTACATTTTGATTTCCATTCGTCTCATCTTCATCCAAATTTAGAAAGTATTTAGTGGCTCAACATTTTTTGAAACGTAACTTTTGTTTGCAGTGCAAAAACTTTTTTTTTTTTTTCCAAAAATACCCAGGAATGCTGTCAACATGCCCAGTAGCAAATGGCAGGAATACAAAAAAAACAAAAAAAACTAAACAAAGTTAAGTGTAAGCATCATTCTGGATGCAAAGACTCCCCTTACTGTACAGATACGTTTCTAAAACAGACTAATTTCCAGGTACTGCTACATGTTTCCCATGGTATTAACTTGCCAATGTAAAACAAGCATCCAAAACATCTAAATGAGGCTGAGGAAAGTGTTAATGAATCTGGAGTTCATTAACCATCTCTGGGGAGGCCAAATCACCAAACAGCTTGTGAATTTGAGTACTGAATATTTCTGATTAGCCTCGATTGTTACAACAGGAACCAAAGTTCCACAACATTACAAAAAAAGCCAGGCAAAACTAAATTAAAAGCATGTCAATGTGCAGCTGATGCTTTCCTACAAATCCAAACATGAAGCATTAAAAAAAAAAAAAAAAAAAAAAAAAAAAAAAAGATCAATGTCAAAACCGAACACACACAAAAAACGAGAAAAATATCAAAAAATTACTTTTGCGTAGTTTAAAAGGAGTTACAATGTGTAGCTGGCCAGGTCAGTGCTCAGAATGGCCTAGTGTAAGGATGCTCCCGGTAGCTTCCTTTATTCACCCGAGTGCTGGAAGCCTTTCCGCCACCAGATGGCCACACCCCCTCCCAGTCATCCTCAGCTGTGGACACACACACACACACACACACACACACACACAAAAAGAGGATGCATTGGCCAAAAACGAATCATGCAGGCCCCTAGAACCTTCAATATAGCTGGTAGCTTCTCTGTGCCAGAATATATTACAATTATGTTTTCAAATACAAGAGTTAAGCTCTCATACACCTGTGTGGACACTTGAACTCTTTGATTTGAACTAACGCCAGAAACATGCCTGGTTCAGATGTCTGTGGTGTCAGGTGGGTGCGGTATGAACACAGACCGTTTTTTTTTTTGCTCATTGGGAGAAAATTTAAAGCTGCTTTCAGACAGAATGGGCTGCGGGACTCAACTCCAAAAATTTTATGCCACTTTTATATGATTAATTTAAACCCCCCTGAGCTAAATCTTAAAAAAAAAAAAAAAAAGATCTTCCAAGATCTTTATAACTTATTCCAAGAACTACACGTGAGTGCAGGTTATTAATAGGTGGTCAATTTGTTGAGGTCTGTAAGTAGTAGTAATCTGACTATTTTCATATATTAAAGAAATATGGAGTATAATCATTCATGGCTGTAAAGGAAGGTTCAAAGAATTCCCCGACAGGCTAAAATGACATACCCATCATAAAGAGCTGCATACTCTCGACTGTAACTACAGAGAGCCCAGGCATTTGTAGTTGGTTTTCTGGACTCATTTTGGTGGTTAACCAATGTCCAAATAAACATTTCACAATCAGAAAAGGGGTTTAAAGCATGCTGCCAGGGTCACTTACCATAAGACTCATATGTTTCCTGTGCTTCTCCATGGCCATAGTCATAATACTCTGTGTCTCTGTGAAAGACCAAAAAAAAAAAAAAAAACGTAATTCTTGACATGTCCTAATCAGTTAATAAAGCAGCACCTACTAGTTACATAAACTTACGCCTGAGGTGCCTGACTGTAGTGGCCATATTCATAACCCTCATATGCTGGCTCTGCATATGGCTCTTCATATGCCTGGAGGAGAAAGGTATGCAACACACCTCTTGTAATAATCGTTATACTGCCCACTCAGACTATTTCCCTAAAAAATATATACCACCAAGACCATTATTACAATAATAGTACATAAGAATCATGGTTTAAGGACTACTTTGCTGATTTTCAATCATACTGCACTCACATATTCATTGTAGGCTTCTGCTGCTGGTGGGTGCTGCTGGTGGGATAGTGCAGGTGATGGCACCATCCTTTGTGGGGCTGCTGTGGGCCTGGCACGTGTAACAGCACCACCTCTAGCAGGTGGGGTAGTAGGCAGGGGTCCTCCCCTCCCAGATGGAGCACCTCTCACCACAGCACCTCGTCCTAGACTGCCTCTCTGAGAACCACCACGAGGACCAGCTCCTCGAGGAGGCATTCCACGACCCCTGGAGAACATATGGGCCAGAAAGCAATGATTATTTTGAGCGGGGGTGCAGGGGGGGTGAAGCATATATGCAGACAATGCAGGAGAGAATCTGGTGTATGATAATTCTATGAAAAAACTTATTTCGTAGTAAGTGTACAATAGGTCCACCACTGCGCTCAGAAGGCGAACGTACTTCATGTCAGTGCGGAAGAAATCAAGTTGTGACAGAATAAATCACATCATAGCAAGTTTTAAATTATGTTAAGCTGCCAGGATTTCAGGTGATGTTTGTTATGGGTTAAATCTGATTAATAAGCTTTCTTTATCAACTTACTTCAGTGTGAGATTATAAATAGTGTAATTTGTATTACTACAGACATGCCTATGACTACCATTATTTTTATTGCATATTTTATGTCATTGTGTTTCACTTGTGTACAGCAGTCAGCCAGATGGAGATTTGGGGCGAGTCCATGTAAATTACGCTTGGTTTAAACCAGTGTATTTATCAAGATCCGCATTGATCGGCACAGGTACACCCGTTTCATGAATCGTGAAACTTGCCGCACCGATTTTTACACTCAAGTATATGCTTGTATTGATAAACAAGGTCCAATGTGCTGTACAAATAGTAAGAAATTACTAGTTAAACTCCTGACCTAGCCACAGGCATGGATAGTGGTGGTGCGCCACGGCCCCTAACTGGGGGACCTCCTCTGCCACGAACTGCTTGGTCTTGCGAGCCATTCAGATATCCCATATCTAGGTACTGCTCCTGGTGAATGTCCTCCACATTGTCCACCTATTTAGCAAACACACAGGGAAATGGGAAACAAGTAAATAATAAATAAAAATTCAGTCACAATCAGTGACATTCAGTTTCATCTCTCAGACATTCACGTTGGTGACTCACAGGCACTAGAAACTTCTTGACCTCCTCCATAGCATGGGCCATACGCAGATAGGCCTCCGGAACAGGGGCATAAACTTCAATGAACACATGCAGCTCCATCGAGAGGTGAGCATATTTGGCCTCACCCCCCTTCCTCAGCTCCTCCTCCTGAGGATGGAAAGGCCGGGAGAACATTAGCATAGAGCACCAGTACAGTTTTCACATTAGAAAAGAGGGTACATTCCTTTTACAGGTTAATTTCACTAGGAGAGCAAAGGTTCTTGAGCACCCTAATACCACAGTGCTTTAAAGCATTCGTGAATATATAGTTCTTTATGAAATATTAATATGCTCATTTTTTATGAAATTTAACCAACATTTTTTGAAGATGCTTTGATGCAACCTTCAACAAGAAGTCAATACAATAGATAGCCTGATCAATAACAAACACACCTTGTTCTTGTCCCTCATGGATCCTTTACCCAGAACGGAAATCTTGGCACCGGTGTCCTCCTGCAGCCGTTTGATTGTGTTCCCTTGTGGCCCCAGTATCTTCCCCACAAAGTTAAACTGAAAAAGTGACACTGCAAGAGTCAGCCACTGGGATACATCGCCACGGCTTCCAATCATGGAGGCCCACTCACCCGTGGGTATTGCTTCACTGGGATCAGCACTCTCTCTTTCAGTCTGACATTTTTGGTGGTGAATAGGTCCAAGTATACCTCCCCGTCTCTTTTTGGCTCTCCTTTCTGGATCCTCTCAATCTCTGCAGAAAGAGAGGAGAGCATTTTTAAACATTTCAGCAATATTGGATTTTTAGAAAATTTTAGTTCTCATTAAGGGGCAGTGATGGCCTAGTTGGTAAAGAAAAGGACCCGTAATTTTAATTCTATTTCCGAACCACCAAGGTGGCACTGAGGTGCCACTGAGCAAAGCACCGTCATGGCAATCACTAGTCAGGCGGTGGGTGTAGTTGGCATCATGGGCATTGCCCATCGCTGATTATAAAAATAAATAAATAAATAAATAAATCCTGAGTGAACTTTTTTTCCATGATCGGGAGGTGAGTGGCAATACACTTTTAACACACAACTTGTTGGCCCCTGGGTCAAGATATATATACACAGCCTGATATACAATAAGCCTGATCAATACCATTGTCAAGCAGGGTCCATGGGTATGCTGCCCTGAGAAATGTATTTATTTACAGTAGACCCTCCAATCATAGATCCTGGTGAATTTTGAGGAAATAAACGTACAACCTTCAGACAAGTACAGCTTTGGGGGGAAAAAAAGCCTGGCCTCCTCTGCGCACGCCAGAGGATAGCTTCAGTTTCACCTCACCAGCATCCATTTTCACATCTCTCTTCTAATTATTAATAATGCATCACCTGACAACGGTGGCCAAGATTTGCAAAACAAATTAACGTTTCATTTTTGGGGCAGTGGTGGCCTAGCAGCTAAAGAAGCGACCCCTGTAATCAGAAGGTTGCCAGTTCGAATCCCGATCCACCAAAGCACCGTCCCCACACACTGCTCTCTGGGCGCCTGTCTTGGCTGCCCACTGCTCACCAAGGGTGATGGTTAAAAGGAGAGAACGCATTTCATTGCATCACCATGTGCTGTGCTGCAGTGTTTCACATTCACCTCACTTTCACTTTTCACCTAGTGGTTGATTAAAGCCTGTAGCCAGAGCTAACAGTAAAGATTTCTCTCACTGTTCTGTAAATGATATTCTGGGCTGTTCAGTATAGGCAAAAGTTGCATACAAACTATAATATAGAGTCTATGATAATTTCCATAAGATTTTCTGATTAATGTGTGTACAAAAAAAAAATAAAAAAATATCCATGATCAAAATATGATCATTTTAAGCTACTGGTACAATTGAGGTTCTGGCAACACTGCTGACTTACATAACCCCACATGTGTTCATTCATAGGTTTGATGCCTTTAGTGAGAATCTACCAATGTAAATGGTGTTGAAAATAAAGAAAACACATTGAATGAGAATGTGTGTCCAAACTTTAGGTCTGTACTGTATATATATATATTCACATTCAGCAGGTAAACCAGACACCTGCAACTAAACTTTGTTCGCAAACCCAAATAGAAATGTCTTGTGCTTATGATCATTTAATGGGTGTCAGACAAATGAAAGGGATTCTGATAAAAATATCGTTGTGCCAAAAGTGAGTGTCGCACCTAAAAACAACTGATCCAGCAAAAGCTCTCTTACAACCGGAGTAACATTTTACCTCGTGTATCTCTACATTAACTCCGGTACAGGGCGAACAACCAAACACGCGTCTCTGAAAATCGGGCTTCAGATAACACTGAAAGCAAGTTGCACGTATTCCAATATATATTTATTTATACATATGCATACATATATGTCAAGCTGTATTCCATTTGAATAACCTTTTCGCTACGTTTTTTCACCACCCAGCCAAGTACGCGAACAACGGCACGAAACAAACAGCGCGCTAAGCTGACGTCACACGCTAAGCTAACCGCCGGCTAGCGAAGGGACGACGGAGCGTCCGTAACAAACAACAAGCACTTCCCGGACACTCGCCTGCGGTTAAAAGCTTCATTGCGTGGGTAAAAGACGCGTCCAGGCTGTCTTTCTCGGCCAGAAGCTCGGGGAGGTATTTGCTTTCGTTCTCCATTTTGGGCTTCTTCACTTTGCGATTGTCTTTGTTGTTGCCTTTGTTGTCCATGTTCTTCGAAATCAACGGCGCGCAGGCTGCCTGTGAGCTCGAATTTTTACTTTTAATCCTGACGATGCGGCAAAAAAAAGAATTAAAAAAACAATGGCGGGACGTGGGGTTAATTACACGCTTCGGAAGTCCACGCACCACGTTCAACACTCCGGACACAAAGGCTGTCGCGCAGCGTCTTCCTCGACGGGCCGTTCAGAAAAGTGTCCCTTTTCCCGACATGAACTGCCCCTACTGGCCCGGAGGAGGATGTGCGGAGAGTGCCACTCGTATCTCGTAATGTTCGTTTAGGAATTCTTGTTTTCGTCCATAACCTTAATTAACTGGGTGATTTTAATAACATGAAGCCTTTAGTATCATCATATGCGTGGCATTTAGAAAAATAATTTATTGTGATAGAATAATCTCATAAAAAAAACAACAATTCAGTATTTAAACACCATTAGGAAGATTTTAATTAATTCCATAGAAATAAGCCCTTATAATTCTCAAGATGCTGATACAAATAGAGACACTGGTACAATAATTATGTTGCACCAGGAGCAAACACAACTGAGCAAATAACTTGGAAACGTACACACTCTCAGCCTTTGTTTCAACGCCAACGTGAATTTTCTTGTCACCTCGGCCATATTAAAGTATACAAAGAGAAAAGCGAGGATTCTGATTCCTCAGTACACACGTACTGTGTGCAAATATAAACAACAGTGCAGCACAATGGCAGCATGAAATCCATGGTTAATCTAAGCAAGTGTGGTGTTTTTTAGTGTAAAATGCCATAAGCCAAGATGAAAGTCGGTGGAACGAAATTAGTACAATTGTTATTGTGTGATAACCAGTATCATTTTGTTCTTTCGCCAAAGAAAGCATGTCAACGGGGATGACAGCGATTAAGCAGCGTGTCTCTTTAGTTGAAAGGCCACGCCCTCTTTGCGTGCTTACGTCTCTGATTTCGTCCGTGCGTAGCGCCACAGCCTTTTTATCCCAAGCCTGACCACTGATTTGTGTTTTATATCAGTCGTTCTAACAGTATATTAATCGCCTTACAACCTGAGCCACTGATACAACTTTGGATAATAACTTGAATACATATAGCAAAACAAAAGTATGAAGCTAGTGTAAAATAACACATCTCCATTACTAAATTATTAAGTCTAACTGAAGTTCTTAAATCAGATATTGTAAACAAGCAAACTGATAAAACTAGTCAGTTTTAGAAAAAAAATCCGTAGAAAAAAAGCCAACCCGTTCTCCAGTGTATTCACGGAGACAATGCGCAATATTGTCTCCGTGAATACACTGGAGAACGGATTGGCGAGCTCTTATCGTCTTAGCCAATCCGATGCGCCGTCCAGACCGCGTGACCGTATCCGGAAGTGAATCGCGAGTCGCCGCTCTTACGCCGTCAAGATCTTCTTCGCCGTAACGTCTACTGCTACAACATCAACACAATGAACTCTGTGGTTCGACATCATGTAAACCACAGAACATGTAGCTGCGAGTGAAAGGCCCACAACGTTTCCGCGCCGACTGTAACTGTAGCTGCGACTGTATCTGGACGCACCTGAAATCCGCTCAGCGCTGGTAAGGCATGCTTGACACTGTCCCTGCAGCGTCTCAGATGGGTCATGAGGTGGAACTCTGTTAGGCCGCAGTCTTTTTTGTATTTGGAGAAGTGCATATACCCTTCTTGGCGGATAAAAAAAGAAACGATCCGAGCAGACGTCCCGTGTCATGCGTCGGATGCAATCGCGTTTTAGTCAGGCTTTAAACGAACGAACGTCTCCGCTCCGCCAGCTTCCGCAAATACTGCATTCGATGCCGTCCGTGCGTACACATTCTCTTCTTTTTTTCTTTTCTTTTGCGAATTGGAGATGCTGAATTGATGATTTAACTTATTGTGTGGGTGAAAACCGAGCGATTCCGTTCGGGCCTCTCAGCACCATATCAACTATGTGCAGTACGTATTCGTGTGCAGATTATCAGTATTGTGGTTCTGTTAAACTGAGACACAGTTTGCACACAACAAGAACATGCAAGTTCAATTGAACCCTCAAATCCTTTTCTTGGAAACAATGTTGCATGCTGCATCTTAGGAACCAATGATCCAAGCTGTAACATGAATTAATTAAATGAAAGTTTAAAAAAAATATATTTGAATGTAAAGACCACTATTCTGATGATGTCCCCATTGTGCAGGTTTTGACTGTCCTGGGGACGGCGAAAGAGCAAGTGGCCTTACCACGAAGAAAAAGTGAAAGCGTGCAGAAGGCAAGTGCACTTGTGGAATGGCAGGTGGTCGGCGAGGGTCGAACAGAACGACGTATTGCAGACCGCCCCTGAGCAGTGAACAAGGGTCCGTCAGCAATGGGAACCACTCCACCAGCTCGCCGGTAACAGGGGTACGATCTCGGACAAGGTAAGTGAAAGTGAAGTGATTGCCATTGTGATACACAGCAGAGCACACCCAACGAAATGTGTCCTCTGCTTCTAACCATCACCCTTGGTGAGCAGTGGCCAGCCAAGCCCAGGGAGGAGTTTGTGGGGATGGTGCGTTGCTCTGTGGCACCTTGTTGGCTCGCGATTCAAACCTGCAACCTTCTGATTACAGGGCCGCTTCCTTAACCACTAGGCCACCACTGCCCCAGGGCCGCAGAATGTGGAAAATGGGTGGACGTTCAGAGATTTCCGAGTGCAATGCTGCCTACAGACTTGTCAGAATATCAATGAGAAAAATAAGTCAAATGTCACATAAATATGAATTTGAGGTGTTGAAAAATCTGTGTATTCATATTTTCTTTTGTATGTGACATATTAGTCCAATAGTTATACCATATAAGAATATGAAGAGAGCTTTAGATTAGATGTTAAAACCAGATTTAGATGTGTCTGGTAGCTTTGTGAAACAGATCCTGAATGGTCATCACATTATCTCAGCTATACAATAGTTGCGTGTCATACAGCGAGACTAAAGACAAGCCACACTGCTCCATTTTGCCATAAGGCTTCAGGCTTTTGTCTCACTTAACAAGAGAATGAGTTAAGCAGTTTTTTTCTGCTTCTTCTTAATTGATTAAGTAAATATCTAGAAAATAAATATCTAAATATCTATTCATAGAAAGTGTGACTCCCAGCCCTGTTTTAAAATGTCCTAAATCGCTGGCTAAATAGTCAATAAGGCCTGTATTTGTGATATCTTGCTTCTTAATTGCTTCTTTATTGTAGGCTATATGCACAGATTATGATAACATTTTCTCCATATGGGAAAAGGAGCTATGGAAGTCTCTGTCTCTGTGTGTTCGTGCAGGAATGGCTCTGGAACTGGCATTTCTAGCCCTCCCCTGGCACCGCAGACAGTGGTGCCACTAAAGCACTGTAAAATTCCAGAGCTCTCCATGGACAAGAACATTCTTTTCGAGTTGCACCTCTTCTTCTGCCACCTTATCGCCCTGTTTGTCCACTACGTCAACATCTACAAAACTGTGTGGTGGTACCCCCCATCACACCCACCCTCACACACATCACTGGTGAGTGGCTGAGAAAGTGGGACAGTGTGGGGAAAAAGGAAAGTGAACGAGATATAAACTATATAAGCTTTTTGCCAGGATGTAAGCTTTTTGTCAGTAATGTTTTCACATGTTTGCGTGAAAAAACATCACAATGGCTTTTGCATTTGGATGCCATTGGTGTGTCGTGACCCTATGCCTCCTCTCTTCTCTAGAACTTTCACCTCATTGACTATAACATGCTGGTGTTCACAGTCATTGTCTTGGCACGCCGTCTCATAGCTGCAATCGTGAAAGAGGTAAAATTGATCTTTTCTGCTCTGTGCACTGCCAATAGGAAGTTGTGTGGATGAACCAAACATCTAACAAAATCAGTTCATCAGATAGGTCACTTTTTTTTATCAGTTATGTGAATATGCAGATTGCCATTATCTTTGTCATTATAGGTATGGGTCAGCTATTTTTAGGTTGTTCCTAGTAACTCCCCAGGACTCCAGTTAAACTGATCATTTACACCGGTTATAAAAGTAGTCGTCTCTCTGACTAGGCTGTCAAATATGTGGAATTGATGTGACCTAAGCAGAAAGCTGATCTGTTCCCTGACCTGCTCTAACTTGTCTCTTGCTTTCTCTCTCCATTCACTCCAGGCATCTCAGAGTGGAAAGCTCTCCTTTCCCCACTCTATCTTCCTGGTGATGGCTCGCTTCGCTGTGTTGACTTTGACAGGGTGGAGTCTGTGTCGGTCCCTCATTCACCTTTTCAGAACATATTCCCTGCTCAGCCTTCTGTTTCTCTGTTACCCGTAAGTGTTAAATCAGTGCAGAGATGAACACACTCACTTACCACTTTTTTTCTTTATTTTCATTAAAACATGAACGACCATAATGTGATGTTTGTGAAGATTCTCAGTCATCCAGGTGAGTCATGGCAAGTGGACTTTCTTTCTTTAAGCACAGAGATTGGCAAAGTTCTGTGGATGCAGAATGAAACGTCTCTACCTTAAAGAAATAAAGTTCAGTTGCCATGACTCAACTTTCAGACCATAATGTGAAGAATATATATATATATATTTTGCTTTATGATTGTAGTAAGTCTAAGAAGTCTGCACAAAATATGACTTCCTGCACCCATGAACACACATTTACATTTACAGTATTTATCAGACGCCCTTATCCAGAGTGACTTACAATCAGTAGTTACAGGGACAGTCAAGTGTCTTGCTCAGGGACACGATGGTAGTAAGTGGGATTTGAACCTGGGTCTTCTGTTTCAAAGGCGAGTGTGTCACCAACTAGACAACTACCACCCTACCACTACTACCAACACACGACTTGTCCCTCTGCAATTAATTAATTCAGTGTTTCAAACACCCTTCATCACATCACAGCACATCACTACCTGCTCTAGGCAGCTCTGTAACAGAAATGATACTGATTCTCCCATTTCCCTTTAGCTTTGGAATGTACATCCCTTTCTTCCGGCTCAGCTGTGATATCCGACGTGTGGGGTCCCTATCTCCCATTGCTAACATTGGTGCCAAGGAGGTGGGCAGTGTTGGGCGTGGACGGGACTACCTGTCTGTGCTTAAGGAGACATGGAAACAGCACACCAGCCAGCTTTACGGTGCTGTTACCATGCCAACACATGCCTGCTGTTTGTCCCCTGACCTGGTGCGTAAGGAAGTGGAGTACCTGAAGGTTGATTTCAACTGGAGAATGAAGGAGGTGCTGGTGAGCTCCATGCTCAGTGCCTACTATGTGGCCTTTGTTCCAGTCTGGTTTGTTAAGGTCAGTGCTCATTGTTTAATCAGGATTATGAACAATTACGCTGTATTTTTATATTTTACACACATTCCATCAAGGTATGAGTTTCGAAGTGTCTGTTGACAATAGCTTCAGGAAGTTTCGAGAAGCATCATGTGTTTAGTGCATTTTTTTTTTTCTTTTTCACATTTTGTGAAGTTTTGGGTTTCCGTCCACAGAGCACCCAGTATGTGGACAAGCGCTGGTCATGCGAGCTCTTCCTCCTAGTGTCCGTCAGCACCTCTGTCATCCTGATGCGGCACCTGCTGCCAGCTCGCTACTGTGACCTGCTGCACAAGGCTGCATCACACCTGGGCTGCTGGCACAAGGTGGACCCATCACTATGCAGCAATGTACTGCAGCACATGTAGGTTCCAATGTGTGTGTGTGTGTTGCTTCAGATTTATTAAATGTAAACAAGGTGATTTTGTTATAGGAACATAATCCCTTATACAAGCAACTTTCTTATTGCTCTCCTTTTCGTTAAAATGACACTGCTATACATTTTTTATCGAACTGCACATTACCTGTATTCATTTTAAATAAAGTAATTTTAGATACAGTTGAGATAGATATGTAGTTGTAAAATTCTCTAATGTCACTGGATGGTGTTCATGTGAGCATGCTGACACACTCTTTTTTTTGTGTGTCTTCTTTCTGACAGATGGACAGAAGACTGTACCTGGCCTCAGGGTGTTCTGGTCAAACACAATAAAAACGTGTACAAAGCCATGGGGTATTACAATGTTGCAGTGCCCTCTGATGTCTCGCATTACCGCTTCTATGTGAGTACATTTTAAACAGGAATTACACAGGAATTTAATTCATTTGCATTTCAAAAACCATTGGAACTCTGGATAAATTACATAAATGTTTTCCAACTGGTGAAAGTGAAAGTGAAGTGATTGTCATTATGATGCACAGCAAGCACAGCACACGGTGCACACAACGAAATGTCCTCTGTTTTTAACCATCACCCTTAATGAGCAGTAAGCAGCCATGACAGGCGCCTGGGGAGTAGTGTGTGGGGACGGTGCTTTGCTCAGTGGCACCTCTGTGGTGCCTTGGTGGTTCAGGATTCGAACTGGCAACGTTCTAATTTTGGGTTCGCTTCCTTACCTGCTAGGCCACCACTGCCCCAAAAATCAGGGGAGGGCGTGAGCACAGTCCCCCACTACCAGAAATGATGCATTTGAGATTCCCACTTTTGGGGAATTCGCAGGGGTCAGCACAGCCGGAGTGCAATGGCTGAGCCTCACCCAGGGTGAACCACCTTCTCGATCACGGTATCTCCCCTGCCAGGTGGAGAAATTGATTAGAATTTGTGAAATATTGTTTTTGTTTATAAGGTACAGGAGAATTAACATGAGCTATTATATTATTTTATGTTTCAAAAAATTAACCAAGTCAACAACATGATGAAATTAAACCAGTTTTTCAATTCAGTTAAATATTTTAAAAGTTACACATTAATTAAATCTATTCCATTCAATTCAATCTGTTCCATTTTATTTGTGTTCAGAACTGATGGTTCTCTTACGTAGTCATATTTGATACCAAATATAGTTTCCACATCAATACATTTAGATACAGAGCATGCCGTATACATGTACAATTTGCAAGCCCATTAGCCTAAAGCCTCAACAGCATGTGATTTAATATGACATTGTGCATGAATCTCATTAATCTTCTGTCTGCACTGCTGTCCTGAGGTGCCATAAAGCCATAAATTGTTAACTGTGTTGAAAAAACACAGGCTACCAAGAAACCATAAAATCCTTACTTGGCCAGAGAGATTTACAACACCGGGTTAAGTTCAGGGACACATAGTTTGATCCTGTGGCATTGTGGTGTTCTGGTTCTTTAGGGGCACTAGGTGGCCTAGTGGGTAATGAAACGGACCTGCAGTCAGAAGGTTGCCAGTTCGAAACCCAAACCACCAAGGTGCCACTGAGCAAAGTATCGTCCCCACACACTGCTCCCCAGGAGCCCACTGCTTACCGAGGGTGATGTGCTGTGCTGTGTTTCACAATGACAATCACTTCACTTTCACTTTTCATAATCAAGTGTGTTACCCACTATGCTACTACCACTCCACAGGTGTGATTCCATTATCTGTTGTTGTGCTAAAAAAATTCCCTTTCTCTTCTTTTTCCTTTTGCAGTTTTTCTTCAACAAACCACTCAGAATATTAAACATTCTCATCCTCTTGGAGGGAGCAATGATATTCTATCAGCTCTACTCACTGATCTGCTCAGAAAAGTGGCATCAGACCATTTCACTTGCGCTTATCCTCTTTAGCAACTACTTTGCCTTCTTTAGACTCCTGCGTGACAGAATTGTTCTAGGAAAAGCGTACTCATACACATCCAGCTCAGACCAGAAAATAAGTTAATGGCGTAAATTATTCACATAATTAGTCCATTAGAGGACTGCAAAAATCTTGCATGAGAGCTTTTTTTATTTTTTCTACAGTTGCATTTTGTCAAAATGTTTTGTTCTGATCTGTAAAATTAAAAATGAAACATATTTTTGTATTCATTAATGTGTGTGGTGGTTTCTTGAACATATTATTTGTGTGAAGTTTCTAAGTCCTTAGATTTTCTTAAAAACAGACATGCATGTATTGAGATCTATATTTTCTGACAAAACATCACTAAAATGTAATATTTTTTCATTGTAAACTGTTTCATTGCATCCAAAGGATATATATATATATATACACACACACACACACACACACACATACACACACACACACACACACACACACACACACACACACACACACACACACACACACACACACACACACACACACACACACACACACACACACACACACACATATATGTATGTGGTAGTAGCCTAGTGGGTAACACACTCGCCTATGAACCAGAAGACCCGGGTTCGAATCCCACTAACTACCATTGTGTCCCTGAGCAAGACACTTAACCCTAAAAAATTGCTCCAGGGATTCGACTGTCCCTGTAACAACTGATTGTAAGTCGCTCTGGATAAGGGCGTCTGATAAATGCTGTAAATGTAAAAAAAAAATGTAAATATGTAGATAAACCCACATGTTTAAAGTAAATATGCACGACACGTGCATATTTAGTTTAAACATGAACGATGAAATTCATCCTTGCCAGAGACACTGAAAAAGATGGAGATGGACAGTGAAGGAGGTCTTAGAGGCGTGACCACCCTTCAAAATGCTCCGTGTGTCCAATGAAAACTCTGGAGTTGCATTTCTGATTGGCCGGATTGAATTGGGGGCGTGTCCATCGGTGTCGCCTCCACAGCACCGTGGCGCTCACAGTTTATTTTGCAGCACGTTTTTAATTAAAACAGCGCACACGTCCCATTCTTCCTTTATTTTCTGGTTGGTGACTTGTATGGGTGGCGTATTAAACC
The DNA here is from genome assembly GCF_900700375.1 of Denticeps clupeoides. NCBI lineage: Eukaryota > Metazoa > Chordata > Actinopteri > Clupeiformes > Denticipitidae > Denticeps > Denticeps clupeoides. The sequence goes on along the minus strand of NC_041707.1, from coordinate 15,146,322 downwards.
TCTGTCGCTGCTACACACTTCGGGAACGGAAAGCCCACGAGATGTAGATAAACCCACAGGATCCTCTGCCTGCCTCTGATGTTTTAGTGCAAGCTGGTGTCAGTCCCGAACGTGGCTTGAATATGCCGCTGTCCGCCATGCCAGCTTTTGCTTTGCCTGCCGCAAATGTAGGGTTTCCCCAAACATGGCTGCACTAATAAAAAATAAAAAGGGATGGGCATCTACCCAGATAGACAGATCAGGGGGCAGCTCTGAATAAATAGGCGCCTGCGTGTTTAAATGCGGGCCGCCGCGACCGGTGGGGCTTCTCGTGGGCGGGGGGGGGGGGGTCAGGCGGAATAATCCTTTGTGGGACCGGAGAGCGGATGGAGGTTCGGACGGAGCCGCGCGGCTCGCTGGTCTGTTCGGAACGAAGTGCTGGTTCGACCGGGTCCGGTTGTTGCTGATTTATCCCGCACGGTAAGTCGGTCGCTGGCTGTGAGGTTGTAAGTGCGCCGGTGCGCGTTTGTTGTTGAGCCCTCATTGTCATTTCAATCATGTTATAATTTATATATGAGAACACACAGATACCTGCCTCTTCTTTTTAAATGAAGCATATTTTAATTTTTATTTTGGCTTTCCGCACTGCGCCCAGGTTTATAGAAATGTTACAGGTTCTGCGAGATATTAGGAAAACATGTCGCAAACGCTCGGAAAGGAAATTGTTCGGGTTTGTTAAGGATGAAAAGTAACGGTCCGGCTTTCAGAGCTTTTCAGGTGATTTCTCGTCGTGCTCTTCCACCCAATCCAATTGAACGTTCCAAATGTATCTAAAGACTGACAAAGACTCTAAAGACTGTCTTCATTTAAACAAAGGATAAAATTTACAGGATAAAAAAAATATAATTACTTAGCTGTCCCCAAACAATTAAATGACAAAACATGTTGTCGGTAAGGGCCATGTCTGACTAGTGTAAGGTCATTTTCAATGACCTAATGATTACCAGATAGTGTGTTTTTCAAAAGATCTAAAAGGCTTTTAATGGCCTCCTAGTGTGTCTGAGGGTATTGTGTTACCCCAGTAGTGAAATGTAATGCCGACCCATTATATTGATCTAAACTACTTTCTTGCAGATGGGTTGCCATCATGCAGTACAGGGTGTGTGTGTCTGTGTGGTGGCAAAATTACTCACACAGAACTATTAAAAATTGAATTATGGAAGGAATGCATTTGACTAGTACCAATCAAAATTCCAATCATCATCTATACATCATGTGGATAAATTTTGTATTATATTTATTAATGTTATCTGTTTTAAAGTCTTAAGGAATATGAAGAGATGACTTCTTATCCTGTATTTGCAGTTGCAGGAATCTTCAAGACACAGTGGCTTTTCATTTACTCACACAGACTGATGGAAGACAAACGGAAGAAGCGTAGCCCCAAAGTGTCCCTACCCCAACCACCTCCTCCTCCCATTAACCCCCGAAAGCTCTCAGTTCTCCCAGCCAGCAAGAGCGCAACATTCTCCCTCGGCCTTCCTCAGCCACCGTCCCCAAGAACCAGGGGCAAAGCCAAAAGGTCAGTTGGATCCATGGGCCAGCCAAAGGAGGTTCTTAGCGTACCAGTCCTTCCACCAAAAAGCGCCAGGTCAGTAGGTGAAAATGGGTACCCTGAAAAATGGATAATGTGGGCCTATCAGTGAATTTGTGTTTTATAGACCCCATAAGGAGAAACCAAGGGCCCCCCAGCCAGCTGGTCCCAGTAAGATTGTCCAGCAGTCACCACTGCAGCACTCCTTTCTCACAGATGTTTCAGATGTGAGGGAGATGGAGGGTGGTCTCCTGAACCTACTGAACGACTTCCACTCGGGGAAACTTCAGGCATTTGGTATGATGGTCATAATTACAGAAATAAATGCCGACATGCTTATAGAGCAGTACAGAACAGCAAGTGTTTATTATCATAGTTGTGTGTTTATGTGTGTGTGTGTGTGTAGGTAAGGTATGCTCCTTTGAACAGCTGGAACGCGTCCGGGAGATGCAGGAGAAACTGGCGCGACTTCACTTCAGTTTGCACACTCATGTGGAAGAGCTGGAGGAGCTGTCTGAGGACCAGAGGAAGTGTGCCTCTGACCGTAACCTCGAGCACCTTCTCTGCAATGTAAGCTGATCCTGTATCTCTGCACTTCCTCTCATTTGCTCTCACTGCTTAACTCATGAGAGATTATTCCAGGGGGCAGTGGTGGCTAAGAGGCTAAGGAATCGGACCTGTAATTGGAAAGTTGCCAGTTCGAATCCCACACTGCTTCCCGGACGCCTTTCATGGCTGCCCACTGCTCACCAAGGGTGATTGGTTAAATGCAGAGGACTCATTTTGTTGTGTCACCGTGTGCTGTGCTACCCAGTCACTGACCTCTTACTTTTGGTGTGCAGTCTTTTTCATATGCTTCACCAAGGACTGTTGCGGTACGCACACACCTACACACGTATAGCGGCTCTATAATTAAAACTGGATTAGGGTAACAAAAAAAACAGTTTCATGACCCAGAATTCAGCAGCACTAGTGGATTTCAACTTTCCCAAATTCTCCCACACCACCCCACTGCTTTGCTTACTCCACTGGCTCCCAGTAGCACTGCATTATGGGATTTGAAGCTTTTGTTATCAGTGCGTCATATCACCGGCCCATAATAATATATCTATAAAAAGTGATCCCACAGGATGTGGCCTTTGGGCCACAAGTTTGACACCCCTGTGCTAGGCCATCACCCTGTAATTGTGTGTACTGTGGTACAACAGTGTATCCATGGGGAATGTGCCCTTGAATTGCCCTTGGGATCAGTGGTTCCCATAGCAATAGGGAGACAGCACAAGTGCTGAACTCTGAAGGGTGTTAATCTCCTAGTGTTTCTGGTGAGAAAGGATGCACTGCAGACAGTTTGTCTGATAAATTATTAATCTGATCAGTCAGACTGATCAGTGAGATGTGTCAGGCCTTCAGGCGGACCCAGTTTTAGACTGCATCCAGTGGGGGATGGGGGAGTGCAGAATCTGCTGTTAGAAACAAATAGGTTATCTATATATATATTTAAAAAAGGCAAAAGGGACTTCAACTACTTTTTTTTTCTCTGTTACAGCTGGAAGAACTCAGCACCTCCATGTATCCTTATGTTAAGGTTTCCTGCCCCATTCTGCACAAACAGGCATGGACATTCAAGGTGACTATAAAAGACATTCAAGATATTTAGTTGTAGCAGTCACCCCACTCAAGCCCAAACTCACTATTACAGCGATCAGAGCATAGTTATATCCGTCCCTTTGTTTTACTCTATATTTGCCCCAATACAATATTGTAATTTATTCATATTTTACATTTAAGTATGTATTGCACAAGGAAAATCACAAGGAAACATAACACACAATTCTGTCCAGCCCCATTCAATCTCACATCTGCGGCAATGTTATCAGAGTCAATGTACTGCATGCATCATAATGAATATACATTAATTAAACAGTTAATTAAATAAGAATCTAAATGAATGAAATATTCCTATTAAATACTTTGTTCTATACAAAGTCGAATGTGCTGATGATAAAATCACACAAACATTATCAATGGAAATCAAATTTATTTGGAGTCACACTTAAAATTTAAGTGGAAAAAACACAGGCTGATCCATCTTTGATGTCCTTAAAACAAGTCAAAATGAGGCTCAGTAATGTGTGTGGAGGCCTGTATGACCTCCCAACATTTACAGCATTTATCAGACGGCCTTATCCAGAGCGACTTGCAAGCAGTAGTTACAGGGACAGTCCCCCTGGAGCAACTTAGGGTTAAGTGTCTTGCTCAGGGACACAATGGTAGTAAGTGGGATTTGAACCTGGGTCCCTACAATGCCTGGGAATGTTCCTGATGAGGTGGCAGATGATCTCCTGAGGGATGTCCTCCCAGACCTGTAATAAAGCATCCGCCAACTCATGGACCATCTATGGAGCAAAGAGGCGTTGTGGATGCAGTGAGACATGATGTACCAGATCTGCTCGATTGTAATCAGGTCTTGAGAACAGGCGGGCCAGTCCATGGCGTCAATGCCTTTGTCTTGCAGGAACTGCTGACACACTCCAGCCACATGAGGTCGCAGCCGCATTGTCTTGCATTAGGAGGAACCCAGGGCCAACCGCACCAGCATATGGTCTCACAAGGAGTCTGAGAATCTCATCTCTGAACCTAATGGCAGTCAGGCTACCTCTGGCGAGCACATGGAGGGCTGTGTGGCCCCTCCCAAAAGAAACGCAACCCCACACCATTACTGACCACTGCCAGGCTGTTTCAGGCCGCAGATCGTTCTCCACTGTCACATGTGCTCAGTGTGAACCTGCTCTGCCAAACATGCTGCATGGTGTTTGGCTATAAGGACAACCCCCACCTGTGGATGTCGGGCCCTCATACCACCCTCATGGAGTCTGTTTCTGACACATTTGCATGTTAACCTGTTGGATGTCATTTTGTAGGGCTCTGGGAGTGCTCCAAAGGGTGTTAGTAGCCTAGTGGGTAACACACCCGACTATGAACCAGAAGACCCAGGTTCAAATCCCACTTACTACCATTATGTCCCTGAGCAAGACACTTAACCATAAGTTGCTCCAGGGGGGGGACTGTCCCTGTAACTACTGATTCGCACTGAAGGGGCGTCTGATAAATCCTGTAAATGTAAATGCTCCTCCTTCGCAGAGGTGGAGGTAGGTCCTGCTGCTGAGTTGTTGCCCTCCTACAGCCTCCTACGTCTCCTGATGTACTGGCTTGTCTCCTGGTAGCACCTCCATGCTCTGGACATTACACTGACAGACACAGCAAATTGTCAATCGGTGTTACATTGTGTGGTTTAAGTGTTCACTTTATTTTTATGAGCAGTTTAAATAACACAATACATGCTACCACTGTATCAATACCAATACCAGTGCTTTTCTTTTATGTTTGGATCCTTTAACTCTGTTTGTCCAGACAAAAGCTACACCTGGCAGAAAACCAAGACCATCCCAAATCATCTTGACCTTGAAAGGAATATCAGATTGTCAGTCCTTCTTCTTTACTAAAAATTAAAAGGAGAAACTATGACTTTTATGAAGCACATGTAATGGGTACACAGCCATCAGGGAGTCAGGGTGTTCATATAGAGGGTGGGTATGATTGTAGGGTTCTGCAGGGTTTACTAGACATTGGTTTAGCTGTGGCATTGTTGACTTTGTTTTTGCTATAAAAATTGTGCAAAAAATCACAGAATCAGTACTGATCGCTTTATTGTGTGCATTGTTCCTCTCTGTCCGATCTTTGATGTCCTCTCCCAATTCTCAGTCAAAAACATAAGTGGTGTCAGTAAACAAATATGCAACCAGGTCTATTCGCATCTCTGAAGTGCTTTTCAAATTGCTCGTAAACGAAGAAGATTTGATGCTTAAATCTAACACTATGTGGAGTATGAATTTAACACCTGTCACCTTCTATATTGAGAGTGACAGGACAAGTGAGAATGAGAGGATTTGATTTGTCTTATAATTGATCAGGGAGAATTGAATGTCACAAAGTTATTAATGTGTGTAAATTGTATTTTATTCCCAACCTGTCAAGTGGAACCCTTCTGAGTTTTAATTTCTGGATGCTTCACATAAAGTATGGTTTAATTTAAAGGCTATAGGCCATCACTTGGACTGGACTGTTTGGATCTGAGTGACTAATTTCACACAATTTCAGACATGACAACTCAAAGCATGTCCTTGTAATACATAAATAAATATTAGAGGTGGGCATAGATTAATTTTCTTAATCTAGATTAATCTCACTGCAATCTTGGAATTAATCTAGAGTAAACAAAATTAATCTACATTAATCTTGATGAATCTAGATTAAAATGGCTAATTTGAAATCTGCCGAAGGCATTCAGAATATGTGTGCTACCCAAATAATGACTAAAAGTAAGTCTTTGAGAACGGGTTTCTCAAGCCAGGTGGCGCATTAGACCAGGGGCTCATCTCCTGTTTCCAAAATGCATCACAAACCGCTTGAGAAAGCTGTTCTAGTATGATAATTGGTGATGAAAATAAATTATGTTCAATAAGATGTACTTGTGTTTACCAACTGTTTATTCAGTTAAATAACTGCATCCATGTGGTAATTTCACAGTTCGTAGACTTGTTCTTGCCCCCTACAGTGCAATTCAGCTAAAATATCAAGGTGAAAGTCGTCATAGTGTAGTGGTTCTTCTTCTGCGTTGTGTAACTTTTTGATTTCGTTTCTTGAACCACAAATGATGAGCTGACACCCAAGAGATTTTCTGTGCAAAGTGTATTCTGTACAAAAAGCAAGGTCGCGTCAGAACATTGCGTCACACATCGCGTCTTTCTGCACCTCTCTCTCTCACAACTCACGCCATGTGTCCAAGAGAACTGAACATTAACATAAAGCATTCACAATTTACAATACTGCATTCCTGTACAAAAAGCAAGGTCGCGTCAGAACATTGCGTCTTTCTGCACCTCTCTCTACAATATACAGTATTAAAAGAACATAAAAACGGGTGCAAAATAACACAAATGCAAAATATTCCTAATATGTACAGAAATTAAAATGAGGCACACAAACCCCACGCACCTCTCACAGCTCACGCCATGTGAGAGGGGTCTCAAAAACAAAATAAAAGTCTTTAGGAAATAAGAAACTAAAAGACACAAGAAAGAAGAAATATACGTATAAATCTAGTGTAACCATTTAAGTCCGGCACAATAGCTTGCGTAGTCTAGACCCAGCTCCCAACCCAACTTTGTGAATAGAGTAACGGCGATATTTTTTTTATTGCCCGATAAGAGTCTTGCGTTAATGCAGCACGTTTTAATCGCCCGATAAGAGTCTCGCGTTAACGCAGCACATTAACGCCGATAACGGCCCACCACTAATTAATATGTAACAAAATTGAATATATAACACGCCTGGAGAGGCTGTTTACTTTGGTTACCAAGTTAAAAGTGTGAGGGTGGTCCCTTCCAGGTGGTGAAGGGGTGTGTTGTGTGATTTCTTTCCAAAGGGTTCCCACTCCAACGCCAATTGCTCCATGGGCGCCTGTCATGACTGCCCACTGCTCACTAAGGGTGATGGTTAAAAGCAGAGGACACGTTTAGTTTTGTCACCGTGTGCTGTGGTGCAGTGTTTCACAATGACAATAACTTCCCTTTCACATGGGTACGGGTTACCAACACCATGAATACAGGGCCTCCTTTGACCTCTGCTGCCAGCATATACAGTTTTAAGAATGACACAAATACTGGTTTTCACAAAGTTTGCTGCTTTATGGCAATGAGGTTCAAGTTTTGTAAATAAGGCCTCAGGGTGCCCAAGAAAGTCCAGCAAGCGTCAGGACTGTCTCCTAAAGATGATTCCGCTGTGGGATCGGGGTACCACCAGTGCAGAGCTTACTAAGGAATGGCAGCTGGCAGATGTGAGTGCATCAGTGAGGCGAAGTCTTTAGGAGGATGGCCTGGTGTCAAGAAGCAAAGCAGTTTTTTCTGTCCAAGAAAAACCTCAAGGATGTGCTGATATTTTCCAAAATGTACAGGGATTGGACTGCTGAGGACTGGGGTAAAGTTTTTTTCTCTGATGAAGCCCCTTTCCGATTGTTTGGGGAATCTGGAAACAGTATTGTCCGGAGAACAAAACGTGAGAGCTACCATCAGTTCTGTCTCAAGCCAACAGTAAAGCATCTTAAGACCATTCATGTGTGGGGCTCCTTCTCATCTAAGGGAGTGGGCTCACTCACAATTAATCCATCTGAGAAATTGTGGTCAATCCAAACAAAAACCCATATATTCCAACAAACTCCAAGCACAGATTATGAAAGAATGGGTTGCCATCAGTCAGAACTTGCCCCAGAAGTTGATGGACAGCATGCCAGGGTGAATTGCAGAGGTCTTGAAAAAAAAGGGCCGACGCTGGAAATATCGACTCTTTGCATAAACTTGATGTAATTGTCAAACTGTAATTTGAAACTTGCTTGTATGCTTGTAATTATACTTTAATACACCACAGAAACAACTGACAAAAAGATCTACATTGAAGCAGCAAACTTTGTAAAAATCAGTATTTGTGTCATTCTCAAAACTGTATAGGCCTTATATATGTGTCCAAATGAAGTCCCTTCTATATAAGACTACCTTAAAATTTTGGTTAAATGTGTTGCCACCTTAAGAAGTGTTGACAGTTCAGTTCGCAGGGACAAGTTCTGGCGCATGTTTGGAGTGTAGGACGGTGGAGTCCTTCTAGCGGTTTTGATATTATCGCCTTGTGATGTTACCTGTTTCAGTGAGTTGCTTCAAGTTGTGGGTACAGCTGGAGAGGATTTATCGTCTCAGGCGAGCGTTGCATGGAGTTAAGTCTGGTCACCATGCAACAGACCTACCAGGCTATGAGCTTGGCTGACCTGGGCAGCTCATCAATGAGGTCAGAATCACCTCGGATTATACTTTCCATATGTCCCACTGTGCAGCAGAAAAATTGCGGCTGAGGTCTAATTTTGGTGTTGCGAGTGTGATCAAGGTCAGAAAGTTGCCCCTCGCTTGTCCTGAAATCCTTTGAATGCAGAGATCATAAGCCTCTCAGTTTCTGGTCCCGGCTAATAAGCGGATGCCACCAATCAACTCCAACAAACCCACACACAGACATAATAACCCACAAAATAACTTGTTGTGTGTACATGTATCACTATTCATGTGGCCACACATTTTGGTGTCAGAAGTGGGATCTGTGGGTTGAAATTGGGAATAGGAACTGAATTTTTTTAGTGAGTGTCTAGAACCGGCCAGTCCGGGAGCCGGCTGTTGTGACTACCGCCGTGTGGTGTTCCTGGATGTTAGCAACCAGTTACTGGTGATTCAGGACCTGAGGGGTCTGCATAATCGCAGTGAATGGCCTGAGGAGAGGACTGCTGCGCATTGTATTGGCTGAGATTGTGGCAAAGAGGGGTCCTGCTTTTGGAGGTAACTGATTTTAATCTCACAATTCTTCCTTTATGTTTTCTCACAATTATGACTTTTTTCTCACAATTATGACTTTAATCTCACAAGTACGGGTGCCTGTAAACCAGGGACATCCATAAGATGGTGTAGTGTTCAGATGTGCAAGAGGAGAAGAAGGAAGCTCGAGGGGTTCTGGGAGATGCATTTGGATTAATGGAAAGAGTAAGTTGTGTATTAATTTGAAAGGCTACTGGCATCGGTTAGCTATTAGCAAAAGTGTAGCAGAATTTGTCACATTTTACTTCAGTTTGAACTGTAGTAAAGAGCACCTGTACTGTGTTATGGGCTCATGAGACAAGCGTTGTTTCAGAATGTGCACCACAGATCTTCGGTTCATTATTACATATTGTGAAGTCATATTAGCGAATGTTCTGCATGTAGCTGTGTTGTGGTCCGGAGGGCTAGGGTGAGAAAGGGGGAGAGACAGAGACAGAGAGATGTCGGCTGGACCAGGCCCACACCTATGTTACTGGCATTGTTTATGCAATTCGATCTTTAAGAAAACAATTGAGTTGTCTTTCCTCCTCTCTAAAGATTGACATGATGTCATCGCACTGATGGATGATGCAACTCTGGCAAATTACATCCCTTTCTATGGAGACAGAATTCCCCTTGTAAATTTCTGCAAAAGTAAAAATCCTGTCTCATAAAGAAAACAAGGACTTTTAGAAAGACTTTGTGAGAAAATGAAAGTCATACAGGAAATCTCCAAGGAGAATGTCTCATCTCTAACAACAAGAACGCGTCAGACAAAGAAGCAAAAACCATCACGAAATGTTGAGGTAGGATGGATTCTTAATGATGGAAAAGTAACCAAGCAGGTGAGAATAAAGCAGGGTGTTGGCAGTGGAATAATTCAAGTGGCCAATGAAGTTGAATTTAAAGAGATTCTTCTGGAAGGAAAGAAACTCTTCTTCCCTGATGGTGTATCTCCAAAAGGACTCCAAAAGGAATGTGATTTTATGTTTCGGGTTTGTGACTTCAAACAGAACCTTCTACATCCGACTACTACGTTCATCCCAAAGGAACGTAAAGGACTGTTGTGTTTTTGTGTTCACGGAAACATGGCTCAGCGACAGTGTCCCGGACCGCGCCATTCAGCTCGACCAGCTGACATGCTATCGTGCCGACAGGGTCGTTGTCACGGGGGGTAAGACCCGCGGTGGCGGACTTTGTGTTTATACCAGTGACGCTTGGTGCCGCGATGCTGTTGTAGTCTGTAAATACTGCTCACCAGTGCTGGAAGTTATGGTTATTAAGTGCCGACCGTTCTACCTACCGAGGGAATATACAGCTGTACTGCTGTGTGCGGTGTACATCCCTCCCACCTCCAACAACAACAGGAGCGAGGCACTACATGAACTATACCAGCACATCAGTGAGCAGCAAACAGCCCACCCTGATGCTTTTCTCATTGTGGCGGGGGATTTCAATCATGCAGACTTAAAGAGCGTGTTTCCAAAAATACAGCAACACATTGACTTTCCAACACGGGGAAATAACACACTGGACCTTGTTTACACCACCCAGAGAGGAGCCTACAAAGCTTTTCCCCTCCCCCACCTCGGCGCCTCTGATCACATCTCTGTCATGCTAATGCCCTCTTACAGACCGCTGGTAAAAGTCAACAAACCGGTTCGTAAGCAGATAAAAGTGTGGCCAGAAGGGTCTTCAGAGGTGTTACAGGACTGCTTTAACACCACAGACTGGAATATGTTCAAACAGGCTGCCACTTACAACAACACCATTGACCTCCAGGAGTACACAGAGACTGTTACAGCCTACATTAACAAATGCACTGAGGATGTAACAGTCACCAAAACCATCACTGTCCGTGCCAACCAAAAGCCATGGATGACAGGGGAGGTCTACAGACTGCTGAAAGCTCGGAACGCTGCCTTCAGAGTTGGAGACGAGGCGAGCCTGAAGACAGCCAGGACCAACCTTTCCCGTGGCATCAGAGAGGCAAAGAGACAGTACTCCAGAGAAATATCTAGTCGCTTCAAAGACAGCAGAGACACACGGAGCCTGTGGCGGGGCATACAAACCATCACGGATTACAAGCCCCCTCCACAGACCTGTGATAGCACCATCTCCCTGCTGAACGAGCTGAACACCTTTTTCGCTCGCTTTGAAGGGAAAAACAGCACCACAGCACAGAAGACCACACCCCCTCCTGGTGACCAGGTGTTGACTCTGTCCCCGGACAGTGTGAGGAGATCCCTCAGCGGGATCAACGCTCGCAAAGCTCCGGGCCCTGACAACATTCCTGGTCGTGTACTGAGGGACTGTGCAGTGGAACTCACTGATGTCTTCACAGACATCTTTAACATCTCACTCTCCCAGGCTGTCGTCCCCACCTGCTTCAAAGACACAACAATCATTCCGGTGCCAAAAAAGTCATCTCCTTCCTGCTTTAATGACTACCGTCCAATTGCACTTACCCCCATCCTCATGAAGTGCTTTGAACGGCTAGTCATGAAGCACATCAAGTCTGCCCTCCCCCCCTCACTGGACCCCTTCCAGTTTGCATATCGGCCCAACCGCTCAACCGATGATGCCATCTCAACTGCACTCCACTCAGCACTCACACATCTGGACAAAAAAGACTCATATGTTCGAATGCTGTTCATAGACTTCAGTTCAGCATTTAACACAATAATCCCACAACAGCTCACACAAAAACTGATCCAGCTGGGGCTCAACAACTCACTGTGTAACTGGCTGTTGGACTTCCTCACAGGAAGACCACAAGCAGTACGGGTTGGCAGTAGCACATCCAGCACCATCGTCCTTAACACGGGGGCTCCTCAGGGATGTGTGCTGAGCCCCCTTCTCTTCACTCTGCTGACCCACGACTGCACTCCGTCACACTGCTCCAACCTCTTCATCAAGTTTGCGGATGACACGACTGTGGTGGGACTCATCAATAACAGGGATGAGTCTAACTACAGAAGCGAGGTGAGCCGCCTGGCCAAGTGGTGTGGAGAAGACGAAAGAGATTGTTGTTGACTTCAGGAGAGGAAACACTCAGCATGCTCCTCTGACCATCAACGGTGCATCTGTGGAGAGAGTGAGCAGCACCAAGTTCCTGGGTGTGCACATTACCGAGGATCTCTCCTGGACAAAAAACACCACTGCATTGGCCAAGAAAGCACAGCAGCGTCTTTACTTCCTCCGCAAACTTAGAAGAGCAAGAGCACCAGCCCCCATCATGCACACATTCTACCGAGGAACCATCGAGAGCATCCTGTCTAGCTGCATCACTGTGTGGTTTGGAGCCTGCAGTGCGTCCTGCCAAAAAACTCTCCAACGCACAGTAAGAGCAGCTGAGAGAATCATCGGTGTCCCTCTCCCCTCCCTCCAAGACATCTACAGTACACGCCTCACCAAGAAAGCCCTCGGCATAGCAGCTGATCCCACCCACCCAATGCAAACCTTCTTCAGCCTGCTGCCATCAGGGAGGAGACTGCGGAGTCTCCAGGCCAGGACCAGCAGACTGAAGGACAGCTTCACCCATCAGGCGGTCAGGAAACTCAACTCCCTCCCGGCTCTGCCCCCACTCCCCTCACTCCCCTCTTCTGCTCCACAAACTTTCTGAACTCTAAATCACACAAACTGACCATGCACCAGTCACTCTGTGCAGCTCTGGTCTGCCATCTACCTCACTTTCACTTCGTCACTTTAAACTTAAAACTCTGTTGCACTATTGGTTTTTGCACTCTCCTGATGTTGCACTCTCCACCATGTGCCCTTATTTGTATATGGTGTTTTTAAAATTGTATATTGTGCCTTTCTTTTTAAATTGTATTTATACTCTGTATTCGTTACTGTTACTGTTTTTGTATTTAATGTTATTTTTATGGGTCAGAGAGTAACGTAATTTCAATTCTCTGCATGTCCTGTACATGTGGCAGAATTGACAATAAAGTTGACTTGACTTGACTTGACTTCTAACAGCTGACAACTGTCAGTCCATTTGAAGTATGTATGAGACAGAAAAGCTGACAATGTGTGCACTGTGTGCTGTGCTGATGTGTATCACATGTGACAATCACTTCACTTTCATATACAACACTGAAGAGGATGCAGAGGACACATTGATCTATAAGGGTTTTCTAATTCCCATCTCTCTACATCTAGAGGATGAAATGACAATCACCATACATCACACTGACACATTTCATGACATGTTTCCTGCTGCACAGATTATGAAAAATATCCCTGAATGTGAAGCGTATACTTCCAGACAACACAGAAGAAGCAGGTACTGGATCTGGGCTGCTGAGAGATTTTCTCAGTTGTTTCTGGCATGAATTCTATGAGCGATGCACCCTTGGTACAACACTTAAAGTGCCATTCATTCGCCATGGTTTTCCTGCTGGACTCACACTCTAACACAAATGCTATCTCTGTCTCTTTCATATTGTTCAATATTCATCTTTATAAAATAAAGGTTTTCTTGTCAAATTTATCTTGTGTTTTTAATTTATTTAGTGGGATAAAAAAACATAATAATTATAGCAACAATCACCATATATAACTACCGGCTAAGATATTTAACTTTAATCTTACACAAAAAAAACAATGCATCAAAATCATTGATGCTGCTAATCTTTGACATATATTAAGGCCATTATACATTACTGTTGAACGACAAACCCTGGTAAGGCTACACAACTGTTTTGATTATATTTGGCCATTATAAAATCCTGTGTTATAGTTCTTACATTTAACCAAAATGTTGTTTGGAGGCTGACTTGAACACAGGAATGCAAAGCTTTGCTAGCTTAGCCTAGATTAGCTAAGGTTAAGACTTATAAAATGGGATTTTATAATGGCCAAATATATTCAAAACAATTGTCCAGCCTTATCTATGAAATGTAATCCCCGGGATCTGGTTTGGAATGTACAGCAGTTTGTACAGCTCCAAGCAACACAAGAGTGAGGCGTTTTTAGGCACTTCTCTCAATAGACATGTATATGCTTCACTCCACAGCAGAGCCTATCGCAATATGGCGGCGACGTTGACATACGATGCAGCTCGTCATGCGGCGTCTACCCATATGTCTATGCGAGTCACGAATCTGAGGTCTCCATTGAACCGAATCGAAAATCATGTGACCAAACACATCACATTCGACTGAAGTGAGATTTCAGTCAGCTCGCAAACTTTGAGAGAATGAGTGATATGTTGCCGATTCAATCCATGTACTAATCATGTAAATCGCAGCTTTTCGCGTTCATGTAATCGCACAGACTGACATCGTGATTACGACTACCATTAATTGTTTAATTGATTAATTGTGCAGCACTACTCTATACTGCACTTTGGACTTTCCTACCACTGCACCCGTTGGTGTGTGCATGTATTCTCTCTTGGACAAATCATTGCACTGACACCTATTGCATGCTCACTTTTTCTTGGAATTTTTTATTGTGTGCAGACAGGGTCAAAGTGTGAAGGTGTCAACTGTAGAGCCTGTCAAAGCCCATTAAGACAAACTATATGTGATTTTGGGCTTTGTAAGAAATAAATGTTCTTGTTATTTACATTTAAATTTGGAGCATTTATCAGACGCCCTTATCCAGAGAGACTTACAATCAGTAGTTACAGGGACAGTCCCCCCTGGAGCAACTTAGGGTTAAGTGTCTTGCTCAGGGACACAATGGTAGTAAGTGGGATTTGAATGCAGGTCTTCTGGTTCAAAGGCAAGCATGTTACCCACTAGGCTACTACCACCCTTTGTTATCAAAGACAATGAAAAGGAAAACCAGGAAAACTGGTATTAGTGGAATAAACATTTACAAACATTGCAGACAGTTGGTGCCAGAGGTGGAAAGAGTACTGAAAAAAGGTAATTAAGTAAAAGTATCTTTACTTTACTAATTCTACTCAAGTAAAAGTAAAAATACCCATCTAAAAATCTACTTGAGTAAAAGTAAAAACAATAATTAATTTAAAATTTACAAACAGTGTTTTTTGTTCTTTCTATAGCAAACGTGAAAGGGAAGTGATTCTACACAGCACATCATAGCACATGGTGAACACAACAAAACGTGCCCTCTGCTTTTAACCCATCACCCTTAGTAAGCAGTGGGCAGACCATGACGGGTGCCTGGGGAGCGGTGTGTGGGGACAGTGCTTTCCTCAGTGGCACCTTGGCAGATCAGGATTTGAACCGGCAACCTTCGGATTACGGGGCTGCTTCATTAACTATATTGGCTGTTTTTACTGATAAATGAGCACACTGACTACTGATATAAGAAATTAATAAAGCACCCTGCTCCATATAACACTAAAAATAAAAAACTGAGAAAGCTATTCACAGCCTTTACCATGAAACTCAGAATTGAGCTCAGGTGCCTCCTGTGTCCCCTGATCTTAGTTGGAGTCCACCTGTGGAAAAAAACACTTTACATGATTTGGAAAGGCACATGCCAGACAATATAAGGTCCCACAGTTGCCAGTTCACGTCGGAGCACAAACCGATCATGAAGTCAAAGAAATTATCTGTAGACCTCCGAGACTGGGTTATCTTGAGGCACAAATCTGGAGAAGGTTACAGAAAAATTTCTGCTGATTTGAAGGTCCCAATGAGCACAGTGGCCCATATCATCCCTAACTGGAAGAAGTTCAAAACCACCAAGACTCTACCTAGAGCTGGCCAGCCACCTAAATTGGGCCTCAGTTAGAGAGGTGGGTCTAGTCGATAGTTGAATCTCAAATTGAGGAGGAGCAATGTGTTTTTTGTCCTGGCCGTGGACCTGTGGACCAGCTCTTTACCCTTGCTGGGGTAATGGAGGGGTCATAGGAGTTTGCCCAACCAATCCACATGTTTTGTGGATTTGGAGAAGGCTTATGACCGTGTCCCCAGGGGCATCCTATCGGGGGTGCTCCTGTAGTATGGGGTGGAGCGTGAGCTTGGTCCGCATAGACGGCAGTAAGTCGGACCTGTTCCCAGTAAGGGTTGGACTCTGCCAGGGCTGCCCTTTTTTCACCGGTTCTGTTAATAACCTATATGGATAGAATTTCTAGATGCAGCCGTGATGTGTAGGGTGGATGTTTTGATGCTGCTGCTGAAAGAGGTGCAGAATGTTGTGGATGTTTTGATGCTGATTAGGCTGGCAGAGGTGCAGAATGTGGTAGATGTTGTGATGATGTAGATGGCAGAGATGTAGAACACTGACCTTCCTCGTAATGCTGAACCAGCCCAGCTACACCCAAAACAAATTTACCACACTGCTTACAAGATTCCTCTGCATGAACGTTAGATAAATGTTCAGAGAACATCAACTTCCAAAGAGCAAAGGGCACAAGTTATCTTCTCTGCTTTAGCTGCTCTGAGTGGTGGAGTCTATTTGCATCCTCCCTGCACTGGAACTGCTTTCTGAGCTTTCTTGAACTGAATGCTGACTTCCTGACGAGCTTGCCTGCTAACCTTGCTGTGAAAATGAAAAGTGAGGTTTTATATGTCAAAATTAAATATAATCACCTTATGATAGCCACATATGCATTTGATTTTTTTTCCCCAAAGATGTCATATTCTCTGACTTGGTTGAGTCAATGGACAAGTATTGATTTTCTGTATCTCAGCCTTTCATTTCTTGCTCCCGGGCTTCATACCATCAGACAAATGTGCGTAAAAACGTGAACACTGACTGGCCGAAGTCAGGCCATAAGTGATTGGCTGTTAAGTCCCTACCGTTCAAACTTTTCGGATTTGTGTTAAAATCCCTTTCGGAAATGTTAGGAATCGTTAGCATTTGGTTAGGACTTCTTTGGACTTCTTAGGATTTGGGTTAGGACTTGTTAGGACTTGTTAGGTTGTGCATTGTTAGGAAACAGTTGGATTCATTTAGCTGAGAGATGGCAGATGACTCTAGCCACCTAGTCACAATTTAGAAAGGTTTGTTCAGCACCAACTGGTCCATTTTGTAGTGTTAAAAGCAGGATGGTTAGGTTAAGAAAAGAAGAAAAACAATATAAAAGAAAATAAAAGCATTGGACTCCACTCTTCGTAGGGACTTTACCGGGTATTGAAGAGAGCCAATGAGCAAAAAACTTTGTTTTAAGAAGTCCGAAGAAGTAGTGTAGCAGAACTAACCCAGTTCAGACACTGAGAAAAAGTTTGGAAATGAAAACAAGGATTGCTGCTCTTGCTGCAAGGTCTCAATGTTAAAGCCAAGCCCACTTAAAATCATTAGAGGAAAGCCGCTCTCAACTTGTTTTATTAGATTTTGATAATGACAGAATATTGCACCTGAAAGCCTTTTTCACAACCTAAGTCATCAGTTTTTCAAATAGTTTGAAAAGTAAATTAGAATTTGCTGTGCTTGTTGCAAGTTTTCAATGTTAAAGCCAAGCCCATTTAAATTCAACAGAAGAAAACCTGGTCTAAAATCATTGAATTGGAATTTGATGAGAACAGAATATTGAACCTGAAAGCATTTTTTACAAACAAAGTCATCAGTTCTCCAAATACAAAAGACACACATTTGCAGAATGGAATTTAAACCCACTCATCACAGTTTAGAAATATTGGTGCAAGGTCCAAAAACAAAGTGCACAGTCTATTATCTGCGTTCAATAGACACACGACGAGGATGGGATTCGAACCCACGCGTGCAGAGCACAATGGATTAGCAGTCCATCGCCTTAACCACTCGGCCACCTCGTCACGTTTAAGGAAAGTTTGTTCAGGATCAACTGGTTTAGCACACTCTGTAGTGTTGAAAATAAAACGGTCAAGTCTAACCTCAAGCACAGTAAAAGCACAACGGTGCCCTTTTCGTAAGGGGCTCGTCCGGGATTTGAACCCGGGACCTCTCGCACCCTAAGCGAGAATCATACCCCTAGACCAACGAGCCAAGAGTGTGCACAACTTTGTTTTAAGGCTAAATGACATAAAAAAGCACAGTGCCTAATAAGCAGAGCATTAGCAGACGACGTCTGTGCGTCCGAATAGGCCGTGTTGCAGAATTAACCCAGTTCAGACGGTAGAACAAAGTTTGGAAAGGAAAACAAGGATTGCTGCTCTTGCTGCAAGGTCTCAATGTTAAAGCCAAGCCCACTTAAACTCATTAGAGGAAAGCCGCTCTCAACTTGTTTTATTAGAGTTTGATAATGACAGAATATTGCACCTGAAAGCCTTTTTCACAACCTAAGTCATCAGCTTTTCAAATAGTTTGAAAAAGTAAATTAGAATTTGCTGCGCTTGTTGCAAGTTTTCAATATTAAAGCCAAGCCCATTTAAATTCAAAAGAAGAAAACCTGGTCTAAAATCATTGTATTGGAATTTGATGAGAACGGAATATTGAACCTGAAAGCATTTTTTACAAACAAAGTCATCAGTTCTCCAAATACAAAAGACACACATTTGCAAAATGGAATTCAAACCCACTCATCACAGTTTAGAAATATTGGTGCAAGGTCCAAAAACAAAGTACACAGTCTATTATCTGCGTTCAATAGACACACGACGAGGATGGGATTCGAACCCACGCGTGCAGAGCACAATGGATTAGCAGTCCATCGCCTTAACCACTCGGCCACCTCGTCACGTTTAAGGAAAGTTTGTTCAGGATCAACTGGTTTAGCACACTCTGTAGTGTTGAAAATAAAACGGTCAAGTCTAACCTCAAGCACAGTAAAAGCACAACGGTGCCCTTTTCGTAAGGGGCTCGTCCGGGATTTGAACCCGGGACCTCTCGCACCCTAAGCGAGAATCATACCCCTAGACCAACGAGCCAAGGTGTGCACAACTTTGTTTTAAGGCTAAATGACATAAAAAAGCACAGTGCCTAATAAGCAGAGCATTAGCAGACGACGTCTGTGCGTCCGAATAGGCCGTGTTGCAGAATTAACCCAGTTCAGACGGTAGAACAAAGTTTGGAAAGGAAAACAAGGATTGCTGCTCTTGCTGCAAGGTCTCAATGTTAAAGCCAAGCCCACTTAAACTCATTAGAGGAAAGCCGCTCTCAACTTGTTTTATTAGAGTTTGATAATGACAGAATATTGCACCTGAAAGCCTTTTTCACAACCTAAGTCATCAGCTTTTCAAATAGTTTGAAAAATAAATTAGAATTTGCTGCGCTTGTTGCAAGTTTTCAATGTTAAAGCCAAGCCCATTTAAATTCAAAAGAAGAAAACCTGGTCTAAAATCATTGTATTGGAATTTGATGAGAACGGAATATTGAACCTGAAAGCATTTTTTACAAACAAAGTCATCAGTTCTCCAAATACAAAAGACACACATTCGCAGAATGGAATTCAAACCCACTCATCACAGTTTAGAAATATTGGTGCAAGGTCCAAAAACAAAGTACACAGTCTATTATCTGCGTTCAATAGACACACGACGAGGATGGGATTCGAACCCACGCGTGCAGAGCACAATGGATTAGCAGTCCATCGCCTTAACCACTCGGCCACCTCGTCACGTTTAAGGAAAGTTTGTTCAGGATCAACTGGTTTAGCACACTCTGTAGTGTTGAAAATAAAACGGTCAAGTCTAACCTCAAGCACAGTAAAAGCACAACGGTGCCCTTTTCGTAAGGGGCTCGTCTGGGATTTGAACTCGGGACCTCTCGCACCCTAAGCGAGAATCATACCCCTAGACCAACGAGCCAAGACTGTGCACAACTTTGTTTTAAGGCTAAATGACATAAAAAAGCACAGTGCCTAATAAGCAGAGCATTAGCAGACGACGTCTGTGCGTCCGAATAGGCCGTGTTGCAGAATTAACCCAGTTCAGACGGTAGAACAAAGTTTGGAAAGGAAAACAAGGATTGCTGCTCTTGCTGCAAGGTCTCAATGTTAAAGCCAAGCCCACTTAAACTCATTAGAGGAAAGCCGCTCTCAACTTGTTTTATTAGAGTTTGATAATGACAGAATATTGCACCTGAAAGCCTTTTTCACAACCTAAGTCATCAGCTTTTCAAATAGTTTGAAAAATAAATTAGAATTTGCTGCGCTTGTTGCAAGTTTTCAATGTTAAAGCCAAGCCCATTTAAATTCAAAAGAAGAAAACCTGGTCTAAAATCATTGTATTGGAATTTGATGAGAACGGAATATTGAACCTGAAAGCATTTTTTACAAACAAAGTCATCAGTTCTCCAAATACAAAAGACACACATTTGCAAAATGGAATTCAAACCCACTCATCACAGTTTAGAAATATTGGTGCAAGGTCCAAAAACAAAGTACACAGTCTATTATCTGCGTTCAATAGACACACGACGAGGATGGGATTCGAACCCACGCGTGCAGAGCACAATGGATTAGCAGTCCATCGCCTTAACCACTCGGCCACCTCGTCACGTTTAAGGAAAGTTTGTTCAGGATCAACTGGTTTAGCACACTCTGTAGTGTTGAAAATAAAACGGTCAAGTCTAACCTCAAGCACAGTAAAAGCACAACGGTGCCCTTTTCGTAAGGGGCTCGTCCGGGATTTGAACCCGGGACCTCTCGCACCCTAAGCGAGAATCATAGCCCTAGACCAACGAGCCAAAATGTGCAAACCTTTGTTTTAAGGCTAAATGACATAAAAAAGCACAGTGCCTAATAAGCAGAGCATTAGCAGACGACGTCTGTGCGTCCGAATAGGCCGTGTTGCAGAATTAACCCAGTTCAGACGGTAGAACAAAGTTTGGAAAGGAAAACAAGGATTGCTGCTCTTGCTGCAAGGTCTCCATGTTAAAGCCAAGCCCCCTTAAACTCATTAGAGGAAAGCCGCTCTCAACTTGTTTTATTAGAGTTTGATAATGACAGAATATTGCACCTGAAAGCCTTTTTCACAACCTAAGTCATCAGCTTTTCAAATAGTTTGAAAAATAAATTAGAATTTGCTGCGCTTGTTGCAAGTTTTCAATGTTAAAGCCAAGCCCATTTAAATTCAAAAGAAGAAAACCTGGTCTAAAATCATTGTATTGGAATTTGATGAGAACGGAATATTGAACCTGAAAGCATTTTTTACAAACAAAGTCATCAGTTCTCCAAATACAAAAGACACACATTTGCAAAATGGAATTCAAACCCACTCATCACAGTTTAGAAATATTGGTGCAAGGTCCAAAAACAAAGTACACAGTCTATTATCTGCGTTCAATAGACACACGACGAGGATGGGATTCGAACCCACGCGTGCAGAGCACAATGGATTAGCAGTCCATCGCCTTAACCACTCGGCCACCTCGTCACGTTTAAGGAAAGTTTGTTCAGGATCAACTGGTTTAGCACACTCTGTAGTGTTGAAAATAAAACGGTCAAGTCTAACCTCAAGCACAGTAAAAGCACAACGGTGCCCTTTTCGTAAGGGGCTCGTCCGGGATTTGAACCCGGGACCTCTCGCACCCTAAGCGAGAATCATACCCCTAGACCAACGAGCCAAGGTGTGCACAACTTTGTTTTAAGGCTAAATGACATAAAAAAGCACAGTGCCTAATAAGCAGAGCATTAGCAGACGACGTCTGTGCGTCCGAATAGGCCGTGTTGCAGAATTAACCCAGTTCAGACGGTAGAACAAAGTTTGGAAAAGAAAACAAGGATTGCTGCTCTTGCTGCAAGGTCTCAATGTTAAAGCCAAGCCCACTTAAACTCATTAGAGGAAAGCCGCTCTCAACTTGTTTTATTAGAGTTTGATAATGACAGAATATTGCACCTGAAAGCCTTTTTCACAACCTAAGTCATCAGCTTTTCAAATAGTTTGAAAAATAAATTAGAATTTGCTGCGCTTGTTGCAAGTTTTCAATGTTAAAGCCAAGCCCATTTAAATTCAAAAGAAGAAAACCTGGTCTAAAATCATTGTATTGGAATTTGATGAGAACGGAATATTGAACCTGAAAGCATTTTTTACAAACAAAGTCATCAGTTCTCCAAATACAAAAGACACACATTCGCAGAATGGAATTCAAACCCACTCATCACAGTTTAGAAATATTGGTGCAAGGTCCAAAAACAAAGTGCACAGTCTATTATCTGCGTTCAATAGACACACGACGAGGATGGGATTCGAACCCACGCGTGCAGAGCACAATGGATTAGCAGTCCATCGCCTTAACCACTCGGCCACCTCGTCACATTTAAGAAGAGTTTGTTCAGGATCAACTGGTTTAGCACACTCTGTAGTGTTGAAAATAAAACGGTCAAGTCTAACCTCAAGCACAGTAAAAGCACAACGGTGCCCTTTTCGTAAGGGGCTCGTCCGGGATTTGAACCCGGGACCTCTCGCACCCTAAGCGAGAATCATACCCCTAGACCAACGAGCCAAGGTGTGCACAACTTTGTTTTAAGGCTAAATGACATAAAAAAGCACAGTGCCTAATAAGCAGAGCATTAGCAGACGACGTCTGTGCGTCCGAATAGGCCGTGTTGCAGAATTAACCCAGTTCAGACGGTAGAACAAAGTTTGGAAAGGAAAACAAGGATTGCTGCTCTTGCTGCAAGGTCTCAATGTTAAAGCCAAGCCCACTTAAACTCATTAGAGGAAAGCCGCTCTCAACTTGTTTTATTAGAGTTTAATAATGACAGAATATTGCACCTGAAAGCCTTTTTCACAACCTAAGTCATCAGCTTTTCAAATAGTTTGAAAAATAAATTAGAATTTGCTGCGCTTGTTGCAAGTTTTCAATGTTAAAGCCAAGCCCATTTAAATTCAAAAGAAGAAAACCTGGTCTAAAATCATTGTATTGGAATTTGATGAGAACGGAATATTGAACCTGAAAGCATTTTTTACAAACAAAGTCATCAGTTCTCCAAATACAAAAGACACACATTCGCAGAATGGAATTCAAACCCACTCATCACAGTTTAGAAATATTGGTGCAAGGTCCAAAAACAAAGTGCACAGTCTATTATCTGCGTTCAATAGACACACGACGAGGATGGGATTCGAACCCACGCGTGCAGAGCACAATGGATTAGCAGTCCATCGCCTTAACCACTCGGCCACCTCGTCACATTTAAGGAAAGTTTGTTCAGGATCAACTGGTTTAGCACACTCTGTAGTGTTGAAAATAAAACGGTCAAGTCTAACCTCAAGCACAGTAAAAGCACAACGGTGCCCTTTTCGTAAGGGGCTCGTCCGGGATTTGAACCCGGGACCTCTCGCACCCTAAGCGAGAATCAAACCCCTAGACCAACGAGCCAAGGTGTGCACAACTTTGTTTTAAGGCTAAATGACATAAAAAAGCACAGTGTCTAATAAGCAGAGCATTAGCAGACGACGTCTGTGCGTCCGAATAGGCCGTGTTGCAGAATTAACCCAGTTCAGACGGTAGAACAAAGTTTGGAAAGGAAAACAAGGATTGCTGCTCTTGCTGCAAGGTCTCAATGTTAAAGCCAAGCCCACTTAAACTCATTAGAGGAAAGCCGCTCTCAACTTGTTTTATTAGAGTTTGATAATGACAGAATATTGCACCTGAAAGCCTTTTTCACAACCTAAGTCATCAGCTTTTCAAATAGTTTGAAAAATAAATTAGAATTTGCTGCGCTTGTTGCAAGTTTTCAATGTTAAAGCCAAGCCCATTTAAATTCAAAAGAAGAAAACCTGGTCTAAAATCATTGTATTGGAATTTGATGAGAACGGAATATTGAACCTGAAAGCATTTTTTACAAACAAAGTCATCAGTTCTCCAAATACAAAAGACACACATTTGCAAAATGGAATTCAAACCCACTCATCACAGTTTATAAATATTGGTGCAAGGTCCAAAAACAAAATACACAGTCTATTATCTGCGTTCAATAGACACACGACGAGGATGGGATTCGAACCCACGCGTGCAGAGCACAATGGATTAGCAGTCCATCGCCTTAACCACTCGGCCACCTCGTCACGTTTAAGGAAAGTTTGTTCAGGATCAACTGGTTTAGCACACTCTGTAGTGTTGAAAATAAAACGGTCAAGTCTAACCTCAAGCACAGTAAAAGCACAACGGTGCCCTTTTCGTAAGGGGCTCGTCCGGGATTTGAACCCGGGACCTCTCGCACCCTAAGCGAGAATCAAACCCCTAGACCAACGAGCCAAGGTGTGCACAACTTTGTTTTAAGGCTAAATGACATAAAAAAGCACAGTGCCTAATAAGCAGAGCATTAGCAGACGACGTCTGTGCGTCCGAATAGGCCGTGTTGCAGAATTAACCCAGTTCAGACGGTAAAAAAAAGTTTGGAAAAGAAAACAAGGATTGCTGCTCTTGCTGCAAGGTCTCAATGTTAAAGCCAAGCCCACTTAAACTCATTAGAGGAAAGCCGCTCTCAACTTGTTTTATTAGAGTTTGATAATGACAGAATATTGCACCTGAAAGCCTTTTTCACAACCTAAGTCATCAGCTTTTAAAATAGTTTGAAAAATAAATTAGAATTTGCTGCGCTTGTTGCAAGTTTTCAATGTTAAAGCCAAGCCCATTTAAATTCAAAAGAAGAAAACCTGGTCTAAAATCATTGTATTGGAATTTGATGAGAACGGAATATTGAACCTGAAAGCATTTTTTACAAACAAAGTCATCAGTTCTCCAAATACAAAAGACACACATTTGCAAAATGGAATTCAAACCCACTCATCACAGTTTATAAATATTGGTGCAAGGTCCAAAAACAAAATACACAGTCTATTATCTGCGTTCAATAGACACACGACGAGGATGGGATTCGAACCCACGCGTGCAGAGCACAATGGATTAGCAGTCCATCGCCTTAACCACTCGGCCACCTCGTCACGTTTAAGGAAAGTTTGTTCAGGATCAACTGGTTTAGCACACTCTGTAGTGTTGAAAATAAAACGGTCAAGTCTAACCTCAAGCACAGTAAAAGCACAACGGTGCCCTTTTCGTAAGGGGCTCGTCCGGGATTTGAACCCGGGACCTCTCGCACCCTAAGCGAGAATCATACCCCTAGACCAACGAGCCAAGGTGTGCACAACTTTGTTTTAAGGCTAAATGACATAAAAAAGCACAGTGCCTAATAAGCAGAGCATTAGCAGACGACGTCTGTGCGTCCGAATAGGCCGTGTTGCAGAATTAACCCAGTTCAGACGGTAGAACAAAGTTTGGAAAGGAAAACAAGGATTGCTGCTCTTGCTGCAAGGTCTCAATGTTAAAGCCAAGCCCACTTAAACTCATTAGAGGAAAGCCGCTCTCAACTTGTTTTATTAGAGTTTGATAATGACAGAATATTGCACCTGAAAGCCTTTTTCACAACCTAAGTCATCAGCTTTTAAAATAGTTTGAAAAATAAATTAGAATTTGCTGCGCTTGTTGCAAGTTTTCAATGTTAAAGCCAAGCCCATTTAAATTCAAAAGAAGAAAACCTGGTCTAAAATCATTGTATTGGAATTTGATGAGAACGGAATATTGAACCTGAAAGCATTTTTTACAAACAAAGTCATCAGTTCTCCAAATACAAAAGACACACATTTGCAAAATGGAATTCAAACCCACTCATCACAGTTTAGAAATATTGGTGCAAGGTCCAAAAACAAAGTACACAGTCTATTATCTGCGTTCAATAGACACACGACGAGGATGGGATTCGAACCCACGCGTGCAGAGCACAATGGATTAGCAGTCCATCGCCTTAACCACTCGGCCACCTCGTCACGTTTAAGGAAAGTTTGTTCAGGATCAACTGGTTTAGCACACTCTGTAGTGTTGAAAATAAAACGGTCAAGTCTAACCTCAAGCACAGTAAAAGCACAACAGTGCCCTTTTCGTAAGGGGCTCGTCCGGGATTTGAACCCGGGACCTCTCGCACCCTAAGCGAGAATCATACCCCTAGACCAACGAGCCAAGATGTGCACACCTTTGTTTTAAGGCTAAATGACATAAAAAAGCACAGTGCCTAATAAGCAGAGCATTAGCAGACGACGTCTGTGCGTCCGAATAGGCCGTGTTGCAGAATTAACCCAGTTCAGACGGTAAAACAAAGTTTGGAAAAGAAAACAAGGATTGCTGCTCTTGCTGCAAGGTCTCAATGTTAAAGCCAAGCCCCCTTAAACTCATTAGAGGAAAGCCGCTCTCAACTTGTTTTATTAGAGTTTGATAATGACAGAATATTGCACCTGAAAGCCTTTTTCACAACCTAAGTCATCAGCTTTTCAAATAGTTTGAAAAAGTAAATTAGAATTTGCTGCGCTTGTTGCAAGTTTTCAATGTTAAAGCCAAGCCCATTTAAATTCAAAAGAAGAAAACCTGGTCTAAAATCATTGTATTGGAATTTGATGAGAACGGAATATTGAACCTGAAAGCATTTTTTACAAACAAAGTCATCAGTTCTCCAAATACAAAAGACACACATTTGCAAAATGGAATTCAAACCCACTCATCACAGTTTATAAATATTGGTGCAAGGTCCAAAAACAAAATACACAGTCTATTATCTGCGTTCAATAGACACACGACGAGGATGGGATTCGAACCCACGCGTGCAGAGCACAATGGATTAGCAGTCCATCGCCTTAACCACTCGGCCACCTCGTCACGTTTAAGGAAAGTTTGTTCAGGATCAACTGGTTTAGCACACTCTGTAGTGTTGAAAATAAAACGGTCAAGTCTAACCTCAAGCACAGTAAAAGCACAACGGTGCCCTTTTCGTAAGGGGCTCGTCCGGGATTTGAACCCGGGACCTCTCGCACCCTAAGCGAGAATCAAACCCCTAGACCAACGAGCCAAGGTGTGCACAACTTTGTTTTAAGGCTAAATGACATAAAAAAGCACAGTGCCAAATAAGCAGAGCATTAGCAGACGACGTCTGTGCGTCCGAATAGGCCGTGTTGCAGAATTAACCCAGTTCAGACGGTAGAACAAAGTTTGGAAAGGAAAACAAGGATTGCTGCTCTTGCTGCAAGGTCTCAATGTTAAAGCCAAGCCCACTTAAACTCATTAGAGGAAAGCCGCTCTCAACTTGTTTTATTAGAGTTTGATAATGACAGAATATTGCACCTGAAAGCCTTTTTCACAACCTAAGTCATCAGCTTTTCAAATAGTTTGAAAAGTAAATTAGAATTTGCTGCGCTTGTTGCAAGTTTTCAATGTTAAAGCCAAGCCTATTTAAATTCAAAAGAAGAAAACCTGGTCTAAAATCATTGTATTGGAATTTGATGAGAACGGAATATTGAACCTGAAAGCATTTTTTACAAACAAAGTCATCAGTTCTCCAAATACAAAAGACACACATTTGCAAAATGTTTGGAAAAGAAAACAAAGTTTGGAAAAGAAAACAAGGATTGCTGCTCTTGCTGCAAGGTCTCAATGTTAAAGCCAAGCCCCCTTAAACTCATTAGAGGAAAGCCGCTCTCAACTTGTTTTATTAGAGTTTGATAATGACAGAATATTGCACCTAAAAGCCTTTTTCACAACCTAAGTCATCAGCTTTTCAAATAGTTTAAAAAGTAAATTAGAATTTGCTGCGCTTGTTGCAAGTTTTCAATGTTAAAGCCAAGCCCATTTAAATTCAAAAGAAGAAAACCTGGTCTAAAATCATTGTATTGGAATTTGATGAGAACGGAATATTGAACCTGAAAGCATTTTTTACAAACAAAGTCATCAGTTCTCCAAATACAAAAGACACACATTTGCAAAATGGAATTCAAACCCACTCATCACAGTTTATAAATATTGGTGCAAGGTCCAAAAACAAAATACACAGTCTATTATCTGCGTTCAATAGACACACGACGAGGATGGGATTCGAACCCACGCGTGCAGAGCACAATGGATTAGCAGTCCATCGCCTTAACCACTCGGCCACCTCGTCACGTTTAAGGAAAGTTTGTTCAGGATCAACTGGTTTAGCACACTCTGTAGTGTTGAAAATAAAACGGTCAAGTCTAACCTCAAGCACAGTAAAAGCACAACGGTGCCCTTTTCGTAAGGGGCTCGTCCGGGATTTGAACCCGGGACCTCTCGCACCCTAAGCGAGAATCAAACCCCTAGACCAACGAGCCAAGGTGTGCACAACTTTGTTTTAAGGCTAAATGACATAAAAAAGCACAGTGCCTAATAAGCAGAGCATTAGCAGACGACGTCTGTGCGTCCGAATAGGCCGTGTTGCAGAATTAACCCAGTTCAGACGGTAAAACAAAGTTTGGAAAAGAAAACAAGGATTGCTGCTCTTGCTGCAAGGTCTCAATGTTAAAGCCAAGCCCCCTTAAACTCATTAGAGGAAAGCCGCTCTCAACTTGTTTTATTAGAGTTTGATAATGACAGAATATTGCACCTGAAAGCCTTTTTCACAACCTAAGTCATCAGCTTTTCAAATAGTTTAAAAAGTAAATTAGAATTTGCTGCGCTTGTTGCAAGTTTTCAATGTTAAAGCCAAGCCCATTTAAATTCAAAAGAAGAAAACCTGGTCTAAAATCATTGTATTGGAATTTGATGAGAACGGAATATTGAACCTGAAAGCATTTTTTACAAACAAAGTCATCAGTTCTCCAAATACAAAAGACACACATTTGCAAAATGGAATTCAAACCCACTCATCACAGTTTAGAAATATTGGTGCAAGGTCCAAAAACAAAGTACACAGTCTATTATCTGCGTTCAATAGACACACGACGAGGATGGGATTCGAACCCACGCGTGCAGAGCACAATGGATTAGCAGTCCATCGCCTTAACCACTCGGCCACCTCGTCACGTTTAAGGAAAGTTTGTTCAGGATCAACTGGTTTAGCACACTCTGTAGTGTTGAAAATAAAACGGTCAAGTCTAACCTCAAGCACAGTAAAAGCACAACGGTGCCCTTTTCGTAAGGGGCTCGTCCGGGATTTGAACCCGGGACCTCTCGCACCCTAAGCGAGAATCATACCCCTAGACCAACGAGCCAAGATGTGCACAACTTTGTTTTAAGGCTAAATGACATAAAAAAGCACAGTGCCTAATAAGCAGAGCATTAGCAGACGACGTCTGTGCGTCCGAATAGGCCGTGTTGCAGAATTAACCCAGTTCAGACGGTAGAACAAAGTTTGGAAAGGAAAACAAGGATTGCTGCTCTTGCTGCAAGGTCTCAATGTTAAAGCCAAGCCCACTTAAACTCATTAGAGGAAAGCCGCTCTCAACTTGTTTTATTAGAGTTTGATAATGACAGAATATTGCACCTGAAAGCCTTTTTCACAACCTAAGTCATCAGCTTTTCAAATAGTTTGAAAAAATAAATTAGAATTTGCTGCGCTTGTTGCAAGTTTTCAATGTTAAAGCCAAGCCCATTTAAATTCAAAAGAAGAAAACCTGGTCTAAAATCATTGTATTGGAATTTGATGAGAACGGAATATTGAACCTGAAAGCATTTTTTACAAACAAAGTCATCAGTTCTCCAAATACAAAAGACACACATTCGCAGAATGGAATTCAAACCCACTCATCACAGTTTAGAAATATTGGTGCAAGGTCCAAAAACAAAGTGCACAGTCTATTATCTGCGTTCAATAGACACACGACGAGGATGGGATTCGAACCCACGCGTGCAGAGCACAATGGATTAGCAGTCCATCGCCTTAACCACTCGGCCACCTCGTCACGTTTAAGGAAAGTTTGTTCAGGATCAACTGGTTTAGCACACTCTGTAGTGTTGAAAATAAAACGGTCAAGTCTAACCTCAAGCACAGTAAAAGCACAACGGTGCCCTTTTCGTAAGGGGCTCGTCCGGGATTTGAACCCGGGACCTCTCGCACCCTAAGCGAGAATCAAACCCCTAGACCAACGAGCCAAGGTGTGCACAACTTTGTTTTAAGGCTAAATGACATAAAAAAGCACAGTGCCTAATAAGCAGAGCATTAGCAGACGACGTCTGTGCGTCCGAATAGGCCGTGTTGCAGAATTAACCCAGTTCAGACGGTAGAACAAAGTTTGGAAAGGAAAACAAGGATTGCTGCTCTTGCTGCAAGGTCTCAATGTTAAAGCCAAGCCCACTTAAACTCATTAGAGGAAAGCCGCTCTCAACTTGTTTTATTAGAGTTTGATAATGACAGAATATTGCACCTGAAAGCCTTTTTCACAACCTAAGTCATCAGCTTTTCAAATAGTTTAAAAAAGTAAATTAGAATTTGCTGCGCTTCTTGCAAGTTTTCAATGTTAAAGCCAAGCCTATTTAAATTCAAAAGAAGAAAACCTGGTCTAAAATCATTGTATTGGAATTTGATGAGAACGGAATATTGAACCTGAAAGCATTTTTTACAAACAAAGTCATCAGTTCTCCAAATACAAAAGACACACATTTGCAAAATGGAATTCAAACCCACTCATCACAGTTTAGAAATATTGGTGCAAGGTCCAAAAACAAAGTACACAGTCTATTATCTGCGTTCAATAGACACACGACGAGGATGGGATTCGAACCCACGCGTGCAGAGCACAATGGATTAGCAGTCCATCGCCTTAACCACTCGGCCACCTCGTCACGTTTAAGGAAAGTTTGTTCAGGATCAACTGGTTTAGCACACTCTGTAGTGTTGAAAATAAAACGGTCAAGTCTAACCTCAAGCACAGTAAAAGCACAACGGTGCCCTTTTCGTAAGGGGCTCGTCCGGGATTTGAACCCGGGACCTCTCGCACCCTAAGCGAGAATCATACCCCTAGACCAACGAGCCAAGACTGTGCACAACTTTGTTTTAAGGCTAAATGACATAAAAAAGCACAGTGCCTAATAAGCAGAGCATTAGCAGACGACGTCTGTGCGTCCGAATAGGCCGTGTTGCAGAATTAACCCAGTTCAGACGGTAGAACAAAGTTTGGAAAAGAAAACAAGGATTGCTGCTCTTGCTGCAAGGTCTCAATGTTAAAGCCAAGCCCACTTAAACTCATTAGAGGAAAGCCGCTCTCAACTTGTTTTATTAGAGTTTGATAATGACAGAATATTGCACCTGAAAGCCTTTTTCACAACCTAAGTCATCAGCTTTTCAAATAGTTTGAAAAATAAATTAGAATTTGCTGCGCTTGTTGCAAGTTTTCAATGTTAAAGCCAAGCCCATTTAAATTGAAAAGAAGAAAACCTGGTCTAAAATCATTGTATTGGAATTTGATGAGAACGGAATATTGAACCTGAAAGCATTTTTTACAAACAAAGTCATCAGTTCTCCAAATACAAAAGACACACATTTGCAAAATGGAATTCAAACCCACTCATCACAGTTTAGAAATATTGGTGCAAGGTCCAAAAACAAAGTACACAGTCTATTATCTGCGTTCAATAGACACACGACGAGGATGGGATTCGAACCCACGCGTGCAGAGCACAATGGATTAGCAGTCCATCGCCTTAACCACTCGGCCACCTCGTCACATTTAAGGAAAGTTTGTTCAGGATCAACTGGTTTAGCACACTCTGTAGTGTTGAAAATAAAACGGTCAAGTCTAACCTCAAGCACAGTAAAAGCACAACGGTGCCCTTTTCGTAAGGGGCTCGTCCGGGATTTGAACCCGGGACCTCTCGCACCCTAAGCGAGAATCAAACCCCTAGACCAACGAGCCAAGGTGTGCACAACTTTGTTTTAAGGCTAAATGACATAAAAAAGCACAGTGCCTAATAAGCAGAGCATTAGCAGACGACGTCTGTGCGTCCGAATAGGCCGTGTTGCAGAATTAACCCAGTTCAGACGGTAGAACAAAGTTTGGAAAGGAAAACAAGGATTGCTGCTCTTGCTGCAAGGTCTCAATGTTAAAGCCAAGCCCACTTAAACTCATTAGAGGAAAGCCGCTCTCAACTTGTTTTATTAGAGTTTGAATAATGACAGAATATTGCACCTGAAAGCCTTTTTCACAACCTAAGTCATCAGCTTTTCAAATAGTTTGAAAAATAAATTAGAATTTGCTGCGCTTGTTGCAAGTTTTCAATGTTAAAGCCAAGCCTATTTAAATTCAAAAGAAGAAAACCTGGTCTAAAATCATTGTATTGGAATTTGATGAGAACGGAATATTGAACCTGAAAGCATTTTTTACAAACAAAGTCATCAGTTCTCCAAATACAAAAGACACACATTTGCAAAATGGAATTCAAACCCACTCATCACAGTTTAGAAATATTGGTGCAAGGTCCAAAAACAAAGTACACAGTCTATTATCTGCGTTCAATAGACACACGACGAGGATGGGATTCGAACCCACGCGTGCAGAGCACAATGGATTAGCAGTCCATCGCCTTAACCACTCGGCCACCTCGTCACATTTAAGGAAAGTTTGTTCAGGATCAACTGGTTTAGCACACTCTGTAGTGTTGAAAATAAAACGGTCAAGTCTAACCTCAAGCACAGTAAAAGCACAACGGTGCCCTTTTCGTAAGGGGCTCGTCCGGGATTTGAACCCGGGACCTCTCGCACCCTAAGCGAGAATCATACCCCTAGACCAACGAGCCAAGACGTGCACAACTTTGTTTTAAGGCTAAATGACATAAAAAAGCACAGTGCCTAATAAGCAGAGCATTAGCAGACGACGTCTGTGCGTCCGAATAGGCCGTGTTGCAGAATTAACCCAGTTCAGACGGTAGAACAAAGTTTGGAAAGGAAAACAAGGATTGCTGCTCTTGCTGCAAGGTCTCAATGTTAAAGCCAAGCCCCCTTAAACTCATTAGAGGAAAGCCGCTCTCAACTTGTTTTATTAGAGTTTGATAATGACAGAATATTGCACCTGAAAGCCTTTTTCACAACCTAAGTCATCAGCTTTTCAAATAGTTTGAAAAGTAAATTAGAATTTGCTGCGCTTGTTGCAAGTTTTCAATGTTAAAGCCAAGCCCATTTAAATTCAAAAGAAGAAAACCTGGTCTAAAATCATTGTATTGGAATTTGATGAGAACGGAATATTGAACCTGAAAGCATTTTTTACAAACAAAGTCATCAGTTCTCCAAATACAAAAGACACACATTTGCAAAATGGAATTCAAACCCACTCATCACAGTTTAGAAATATTGGTGCAAGGTCCAAAAACAAAGTACACAGTCTATTATCTGCGTTCAATAGACACACGACGAGGATGGGATTCGAACCCACGCGTGCAGAGCACAATGGATTAGCAGTCCATCGCCTTAACCACTCGGCCACCTCGTCACGTTTAAGGAAAGTTTGTTCAGGATCAACTGGTTTAGCACACTCTGTAGTGTTGAAAATAAAACGGTCAAGTCTAACCTCAAGCACAGTAAAAGCACAACGGTGCCCTTTTCGTAAGGGGCTCGTCCGGGATTTGAACCCGGGACCTCTCGCACCCTAAGCGAGAATCATACCCCTAGACCAACGAGCCAAGACTGTGCACAACTTTGTTTTAAGGCTAAATGACATAAAAAAGCACAGTGCCTAATAAGCAGAGCATTAGCAGACGACGTCTGTGCGTCCGAATAGGCCGTGTTGCAGAATTAACCCAGTTCAGACGGTAGAACAAAGTTTGGAAAGGAAAACAAGGATTGCTGCTCTTGCTGCAAGGTCTCAATGTTAAAGCCAAGCCCACTTAAACTCATTAGAGGAAAGCCGCTCTCAACTTGTTTTATTAGAGTTTGAATAATGACAGAATATTGCACCTGAAAGCCTTTTTCACAACCTAAGTCATCAGCTTTTAAAATAGTTTGAAAAATAAATTAGAATTTGCTGCGCTTGTTGCAAGTTTTCAATGTTAAAGCCAAGCCCATTTAAATTCAAAAGAAGAAAACCTGGTCTAAAATCATTGTATTGGAATTTGATGAGAACGGAATATTGAACCTGAAAGCATTTTTTACAAACAAAGTCATCAGTTCTCCAAATACAAAAGACACACATTCGCAGAATGGAATTCAAACCCACTCATCACAGTTTAGAAATATTGGTGCAAGGTCCAAAAACAAAGTACACAGTCTATTATCTGCGTTCAATAGACACACGACGAGGATGGGATTCGAACCCACGCGTGCAGAGCACAATGGATTAGCAGTCCATCGCCTTAACCACTCGGCCACCTCGTCACGTTTAAGGAAAGTTTGTTCAGGATCAACTGGTTTAGCACACTCTGTAGTGTTGAAAATAAAACGGTCAAGTCTAACCTCAAGCACAGTAAAAGCACAACGGTGCCCTTTTCGTAAGGGGCTCGTCCGGGATTTGAACCCGGGACCTCTCGCACCCTAAGCGAGAATCATACCCCTAGACCAACGAGCCAAGGTGTGCACAACTTTGTTTTAAGGCTAAATGACATAAAAAAGCACAGTGTCTAATAAGCAGAGCATTAGCAGACGACGTCTGTGCGTCCGAATAGGCCGTGTTGCAGAATTAACCCAGTTCAGACGGTAGAACAAAGTTTGGAAAGGAAAACAAGGATTGCTGCTCTTGCTGCAAGGTCTCAATGTTAAAGCCAAGCCCACTTAAACTCATTAGAGGAAAGCCGCTCTCAACTTGTTTTATTAGAGTTTGATAATGACAGAATATTGCACCTGAAAGCCTTTTTCACAACCTAAGTCATCAGCTTTTCAAATAGTTTGAAAAATAAATTAGAATTTGCTGCGCTTGTTGCAAGTTTTCAATGTTAAAGCCAAGCCCATTTAAATTCAAAAGAAGAAAACCTGGTCTAAAATCATTGTATTGGAATTTGATGAGAACGGAATATTGAACCTGAAAGCATTTTTTACAAACAAAGTCATCAGTTCTCCAAATACAAAAGACACACATTTGCAAAATGGAATTCAAACCCACTCATCACAGTTTAGAAATATTGGTGCAAGGTCCAAAAACAAAGTACACAGTCTATTATCTGCGTTCAATAGACACACGACGAGGATGGGATTCGAACCCACGCGTGCAGAGCACAATGGATTAGCAGTCCATCGCCTTAACCACTCGGCCACCTCGTCACGTTTAAGGAAAGTTTGTTCAGGATCAACTGGTTTAGCACACTCTGTAGTGTTGAAAATAAAACGGTCAAGTCTAACCTCAAGCACAGTAAAAGCACAACGGTGCCCTTTTCGTAAGGGGCTCGTCCGGGATTTGAACCCGGGACCTCTCGCACCCTAAGCGAGAATCATACCCCTAGACCAACGAGCCAAGACGTGCACAACTTTGTTTTAAGGCTAAATGACATAAAAAAGCACAGTGCCTAATAAGCAGAGCATTAGCAGACGACGTCTGTGCGTCCGAATAGGCCGTGTTGCAGAATTAACCCAGTTCAGACGGTAGAACAAAGTTTGGAAAGGAAAACAAGGATTGCTGCTCTTGCTGCAAGGTCTCAATGTTAAAGCCAAGCCCACTTAAACTCATTAGAGGAAAGCCGCTCTCAACTTGTTTTATTAGAGTTTAATAATGACAGAATATTGCACCTGAAAGCCTTTTTCACAACCTAAGTCATCAGCTTTTAAAATAGTTTGAAAAATAAATTAGAATTTGCTGCGCTTGTTGCAAGTTTTCAATGTTAAAGCCAAGCCCATTTAAATTCAAAAGAAGAAAACCTGGTCTAAAATCATTGTATTGGAATTTGATGAGAACGGAATATTGAACCTGAAAGCATTTTTTACAAACAAAGTCATCAGTTCTCCAAATACAAAAGACACACATTTGCAAAATGGAATTCAAACCCACTCATCACAGTTTAGAAATATTGGTGCAAGGTCCAAAAACAAAGTACACAGTCTATTATCTGCGTTCAATAGACACACGACGAGGATGGGATTCGAACCCACGCGTGCAGAGCACAATGGATTAGCAGTCCATCGCCTTAACCACTCGGCCACCTCGTCACGTTTAAGGAAAGTTTGTTCAGGATCAACTGGTTTAGCACACTCTGTAGTGTTGAAAATAAAACGGTCAAGTCTAACCTCAAGCACAGTAAAAGCACAACGGTGCCCTTTTCGTAAGGGGCTCGTCCGGGATTTGAACCCGGGACCTCTCGCACCCTAAGCGAGAATCATACCCCTAGACCAACGAGCCAAGACGTGCACAACTTTGTTTTAAGGCTAAATGACATAAAAAAGCACAGTGCCTAATAAGCAGAGCATTAGCAGACGACGTCTGTGCGTCCGAATAGGCCGTGTTGCAGAATTAACCCAGTTCAGACGGTAGAACAAAGTTTGGAAAGGAAAACAAGGATTGCTGCTCTTGCTGCAAGGTCTCAATGTTAAAGCCAAGCCCACTTAAACTCATTAGAGGAAAGCCGCTCTCAACTTGTTTTATTAGAGTTTGAAAATGACAGAATATTGCACCTGAAAGCCTTTTTCACAACCTAAGTCATCAGCTTTTAAAATAGTTTGAAAAATAAATTAGAATTTGCTGCGCTTGTTGCAAGTTTTCAATGTTAAAGCCAAGCCCATTTAAATTGAAAAGAAGAAAACCTGGTCTAAAATCATTGTATTGGAATTTGATGAGAACGGAATATTGAACCTGAAAGCATTTTTTACAAACAAAGTCATCAGTTCTCCAAATACAAAAGACACACATTCGCAGAATGGAATTCAAACCCACTCATCACAGTTTAGAAATATTGGTGCAAGGTCCAAAAACAAAGTGCACAGTCTATTATCTGCGTTCAATAGACACACGACGAGGATGGGATTCGAACCCACGCGTGCAGAGCACAATGGATTAGCAGTCCATCGCCTTAACCACTCGGCCACCTCGTCACGTTTAAGGAAAGTTTGTTCAGGATCAACTGGTTTAGCACACTCTGTAGTGTTGAAAATAAAACGGTCAAGTCTAACCTCAAGCACAGTAAAAGCACAACGGTGCCCTTTTCGTAAGGGGCTCGTCCGGGATTTGAACCCGGGACCTCTCGCACCCTAAGCGAGAATCAAACCCCTAGACCAACGAGCCAAGGTGTGCACAACTTTGTTTTAAGGCTAAATGACATAAAAAAGCACAGTGCCTAATAAGCAGAGCATTAGCAGACGACGTCTGTGCGTCCGAATAGGCCGTGTTGCAGAATTAACCCAGTTCAGACGGTAGAACAAAGTTTGGAAAGGAAAACAAGGATTGCTGCTCTTGCTGCAAGGTCTCAATGTTAAAGCCAAGCCCACTTAAACTCATTAGAGGAAAGCCGCTCTCAACTTGTTTTATTAGAGTTTGAATAATGACAGAATATTGCACCCGAAAGCCTTTTTCACAACCTAAGTCATCAGCTTTTCAAATAGTTTGAAAAATAAATTAGAATTTGCTGCGCTTGTTGCAAGTTTTCAATGTTAAAGCCAAGCCCTTTTAAATTCAAAAGAAGAAAACCTGGTCTAAAATCATTGTATTGGAATTTGATGAGAACGGAATATTGAACCTGAAAGCATTTTTTACAAACAAAGTCATCAGTTCTCCAAATACAAAAGACACACATTCGCAGAATGGAATTCAAACCCACTCATCACAGTTTAGAAATATTGGTGCAAGGTCCAAAAACAAAGTGCACAGTCTATTATCTGCGTTCAATAGACACACGACGAGGATGGGATTCGAACCCACGCGTGCAGAGCACAATGGATTAGCAGTCCATCGCCTTAACCACTCGGCCACCTCGTCACGTTTAAGGAAAGTTTGTTCAGGATCAACTGGTTTAGCACACTCTGTAGTGTTGAAAATAAAACGGTCAAGTCTAACCTCAAGCACAGTAAAAGCACAACGGTGCCCTTTTCGTAAGGGGCTCGTCCGGGATTTGAACCCGGGACCTCTCGCACCCTAAGCGAGAATCATACCCCTAGACCAACGAGCCAAGACGTGCACAACTTTGTTTTAAGGCTAAATGACATAAAAAAGCACAGTGCCTAATAAGCAGAGCATTAGCAGACGACGTCTGTGCGTCCGAATAGGCCGTGTTGCAGAATTAACCCAGTTCAGACGGTAGAACAAAGTTTGGAAAGGAAAACAAGGATTGCTGCTCTTGCTGCAAGGTCTCAATGTTAAAGCCAAGCCCACTTAAACTCATTAGAGGAAAGCCGCTCTCAACTTGTTTTATTAGAGTTTGAAAATGACAGAATATTGCACCTGAAAGCCTTTTTCACAACCTAAGTCATCAGCTTTTCAAATAGTTTGAAAAATAAATTAGAATTTGCTGCGCTTGTTGCAAGTTTTCAATGTTAAAGCCAAGCCCATTTAAATTCAAAAGAAGAAAACCTGGTCTAAAATCATTGTATTGGAATTTGATGAGAACGGAATATTGAACCTGAAAGCATTTTTTACAAACAAAGTCATCAGTTCTCCAAATACAAAAGACACACATTTGCAAAATGGAATTCAAACCCACTCATCACAGTTTAGAAATATTGGTGCAAGGTCCAAAAACAAAGTACACAGTCTATTATCTGCGTTCAATAGACACACGACGAGGATGGGATTCGAACCCACGCGTGCAGAGCACAATGGATTAGCAGTCCATCGCCTTAACCACTCGGCCACCTCGTCACGTTTAAGGAAAGTTTGTTCAGGATCAACTGGTTTAGCACACTCTGTAGTGTTGAAAATAAAACGGTCAAGTCTAACCTCAAGCACAGTAAA
Organism: Denticeps clupeoides; assembly: GCF_900700375.1. Lineage (NCBI taxonomy): Eukaryota > Metazoa > Chordata > Actinopteri > Clupeiformes > Denticipitidae > Denticeps > Denticeps clupeoides. Next base: position 15,107,881 of record NC_041707.1, on the reverse strand, counting down.
AGCACAACGGTGCCCTTTTCATTAGGGGCTCGTCCGGGATTTGAACTCGGGACCTCTCGCACCCTAAGCGAGAATCATACCCCTAGACCAACGAGCCAAGACGTGCACAACTTTGTTTTAAGGCTAAATGACATAAAAAAGCACAGTGCCTAATAAGCAGAGCATTAGCAGACGACGTCTGTGCGTCCGAATAGGCCGTGTTGCAGAATTAACCCAGTTCAGACGGTAGAACAAAGTTTGGAAAAGAAAACAAGGATTGCTGCTCTTGCTGCAAGGTCTCAATGTTAAAGCCAAGCCCACTTAAACTCATTAGAGGAAAGCCGCTCTCAACTTGTTTTATTAGAGTTTGATAATGACAGAATATTGCACCTGAAAGCCTTTTTCACAACCTAAGTCATCAGCTTTTCAAATAGTTTGAAAAATAAATTAGAATTTGCTGCGCTTGTTGCAAGTTTTCAATGTTAAAGCCAAGCCCATTTAAATTCAAAAGAAGAAAACCTGGTCTAAAATCATTGTATTGGAATTTGATGAGAACGGAATATTGAACCTGAAAGCATTTTTTACAAACAAAGTCATCAGTTCTCCAAATACAAAAGACACACATTTGCAAAATGGAATTCAAACCCACTCATCACAGTTTAGAAATATTGGTGCAAGGTCCAAAAACAAAGTACACAGTCTATTATCTGCGTTCAATAGACACACGACGAGGATGGGATTCGAACCCACGCGTGCAGAGCACAATGGATTAGCAGTCCATCGCCTTAACCACTCGGCCACCTCGTCACGTTTAAGGAAAGTTTGTTCAGGATCAACTGGTTTAGCACACTCTGTAGTGTTGAAAATAAAACGGTCAAGTCTAACCTCAAGCACAGTAAAAGCACAACGGTGCCCTTTTCGTAAGGGGCTCGTCCGGGATTTGAACCCGGGACCTCTCGCACCCTAAGCGAGAATCATACCCCTAGACCAACGAGCCAAGACGTGCACAAATTTGTTTTAAGGCTAAATGACATAAAAAAGCACAGTGCCTAATAAGCAGAGCATTAGCAGACGACGTCTGTGCGTCCGAATAGGCCGTGTTGCAGAATTAACCCAGTTCAGACGGTAAAACAAAGTTTGGAAAAGAAAACAAGGATTGCTGCTCTTGCTGCAAGGTCTCAATGTTAAAGCCAAGCCCCCTTAAACTCATTAGAGGAAAGCCGCTCTCAACTTGTTTTATTAGAGTTTGATAATGACAGAATATTGCACCTGAAAGCCTTTTTCACAACCTAAGTCATCAGCTTTTCAAATAGTTTGAAAAGTAAATTAGAATTTGCTGCGCTTGTTGCAAGTTTTCAATGTTAAAGCCAAGCCCATTTAAATTCAAAAGAAGAAAACCTGGTCTAAAATCATTGTATTGGAATTTGATGAGAACGGAATATTGAACCTGAAAGCATTTTTTACAAACAAAGTCATCAGTTCTCCAAATACAAAAGACACACATTTGCAAAATGGAATTCAAACCCACTCATCACAGTTTAGAAATATTGGTGCAAGGTCCAAAAACAAAGTACACAGTCTATTATCTGCGTTCAATAGACACACGACGAGGATGGGATTCGAACCCACGCGTGCAGAGCACAATGGATTAGCAGTCCATCGCCTTAACCACTCGGCCACCTCGTCACGTTTAAGGAAAGTTTGTTCAGGATCAACTGGTTTAGCACACTCTGTAGTGTTGAAAATAAAACGGTCAAGTCTAACCTCAAGCACAGTAAAAGCACAACGGTGCCCTTTTCGTAAGGGGCTCGTCCGGGATTTGAACCCGGGACCTCTCGCACCCTAAGCGAGAATCATACCCCTAGACCAACGAGCCAAGGTGTGCACAACTTTGTTTTAAGGCTAAATGACATAAAAAAGCACAGTGCCTAATAAGCAGAGCATTAGCAGACGACGTCTGTGCGTCCGAATAGGCCGTGTTGCAGAATTAACCCAGTTCAGACGGTAGAACAAAGTTTGGAAAGGAAAACAAGGATTGCTGCTCTTGCTGCAAGGTCTCAATGTTAAAGCCAAGCCCACTTAAACTCATTAGAGGAAAGCCGCTCTCAACTTGTTTTATTAGAGTTTGAAAAATGACAGAATATTGCACCCGAAAGCCTTTTTCACAACCTAAGTCATCAGCTTTTCAAATAGTTTGAAAAATAAATTAGAATTTGCTGCGCTTGTTGCAAGTTTTCAATGTTAAAGCCAAGCCCATTTAAATTCAAAAGAAGAAAACCTGGTCTAAAATCATTGTATTGGAATTTGATGAGAACGGAATATTGAACCTGAAAGCATTTTTTACAAACAAAGTCATCAGTTCTCCAAATACAAAAGACACACATTCGCAGAATGGAATTCAAACCCACTCATCACAGTTTAGAAATATTGGTGCAAGGTCCAAAAACAAAGTACACAGTCTATTATCTGCGTTCAATAGACACACGACGAGGATGGGATTCGAACCCACGCGTGCAGAGCACAATGGATTAGCAGTCCATCGCCTTAACCACTCGGCCACCTCGTCACATTTAAGGAAAGTTTGTTCAGGATCAACTGGTTTAGCACACTCTGTAGTGTTGAAAATAAAACGGTCAAGTCTAACCTCAAGCACAGTAAAAGCACAACGGTGCCCTTTTCGTAAGGGGCTCGTCCGGGATTTGAACCCGGGACCTCTCGCACCCTAAGCGAGAATCATACCCCTAGACCAACGAGCCAAGGTGTGCACAACTTTGTTTTAAGGCTAAATGACATAAAAAAGCACAGTGCCTAATAAGCAGAGCATTAGCAGACGACGTCTGTGCGTCCGAATAGGCCGTGTTGCAGAATTAACCCAGTTCAGACGGTAGAACAAAGTTTGGAAAGGAAAACAAGGATTGCTGCTCTTGCTGCAAGGTCTCAATGTTAAAGCCAAGCCCACTTAAACTCATTAGAGGAAAGCCGCTCTCAACTTGTTTTATTAGAGTTTGATAATGACAGAATATTGCACCTGAAAGCCTTTTTCACAACCTAAGTCATCAGCTTTTAAAATAGTTTGAAAAATAAATTAGAATTTGCTGCGCTTGTTGCAAGTTTTCAATGTTAAAGCCAAGCCCATTTAAATTCAAAAGAAGAAAGCCTGGTCTAAAATCATTGTATTGGAATTTGATGAGAACGGAAAATTGAACCTGAAAGCATTTTTTACAAACAAAGTCATCAGCTTTTTAAATAGTCCCTGTTGAAGAAGTTGGTAAAAATTACTAACATTGCACAGAGAGAAATACCATGCAAGTACAACAAAACATACCGCTATAGACAGAACAAGCCAATCCTCCATAACTATGGACAGTGTTCTTATGCCTAGAAAAAGAAAAACAGAAAAGCAAAAATGAACTGGACTGATCACATCACTTCCTGTAACCAAACATCCATACACTTAGTTAGTCATATTTCAGCTTCATTAGAATTAAATGAATAATTTTTTACCATGACCAGCTTCATTCTTACCAGTAGCTACTGAAGCACTTTATTATGTTGGGATGGTCGATGGAGTTCAGCAGACTGACCTCCTCCCTCATAAAGGCCAGGATAGTCTTCGCTGTAATGAGGAAAACAGCAATTAGCCCCAAACCCACAAGAATAAGCACCTTTAGCAGCGTTAGAACCACTTTTGTCAAAGAAGCTTTGGGTTAAAATGAACTACACAGCAACACTTTCTGGTACCTTGCATTCATGTGTAATAACACAGAGGTGACTGATGTGATGTTCAGTTCTTTAACAGCCTCCCAGTTTCCCTCCCACACAAACACGTCCTCTCTTTCTCACCTGAATCCGCCCCGATGGTCTTGAGCGTGACGCGATCTCCTGTCCTTCGCTGAACAGCCTGTTAAACAGATCAGCTCAGTTTCACATCTTGCTAACACTCTAAAATGATTTACTTTAACACAATAATTTTACCATATACACTCTCCCTTGACCGCCACAACCAAGTTCAATCAAGAGAAAGTAGTCCTTCGGGAGTTCCTGGTCTGCAGCTGCTCCACACCAGTACAGCTCCTGCAAAGAGAAGCACATTTGATTAGAAACGTTGTGCAACAGTGTAATATAATGTAACATAAGTTCTCGCTGTGACAGAAACTTGAGATTATTGATGAGATTATTGAGGTGATCAATGTGTGCATTAATCCTGGTCCTTTCAGTCTAAAAAACTGAAAGGACAAAAAATGTAAATAATGAATGTAAATTAAAAATAAATTAATGTATGACTCTGGGAAAAAAAAGTCTCTCTCTCTCAAGATGGCTGCCTTCGTTTCCACAGCGACAGTAGACAAAAGGCTGATGACTCATCACGTGACTCAGTACAGGGCGTGGCTTTTACTAATTGAAGACCCTATAATAGGACTTTTACTTGTCTCATATCTCCTCCATTGTAGCCACTTTTCACCAGAGAAACAAGCCCAAAATAAGCGACCTGGTCACAAAAAAGGGATGGTAGTAGCCTAGTGGGTAACACACTTGCCTATGAACCAGAAGACTACAGAGTCACAGGTTCAAATCCCACTTACTACCATTGTGTCCCTGAGCAAGACACTTAACCCTAAGTTGCTCCAGGGGGACTGTCCCTGTAACTACTGATTGTAAGTTGCTCTGGATAAGAGCGTCTGATAAATGCCATAAAAATGTAAAAAAGCCCAAAACACTCAGCCTCATCTGTTTTTTCAGGTGAGAAAAAAAACTTGTAATGTGCATAAAAGCTGCAAAATGTGGCTAGCCAGCAAAATATGAGCAATTTAAACAAATACTTTGTATTTTTGTGTCAAAAGAAGTAATTGAGCATTGGGAAAGACCGACTTCAGGGGCAGCCTTTCCTGTAGCACTGTCCGTGTAGTCGCTTTCCTAACTTTGACAAAAATGCGAACGCCGAATTTTACAGAAATTTTACATCTGTGATGAACAGGACAAGCGAGACATAAGTAACAGTGAACCGCGGGTGGGATAGGCCCTCTTCCCGACGGCCCAGGGCTGTAATCATCAATAGAGTAATATTATGAACTTTTATAGAAAAAATACGTTTTCCATGTGCTTACCTCTGACAAAATACTGAAGTCAGATATGTTAGGACCTCTTTGTAAGTTAGGTTAATTTTGCAACCTATACACTTTTCAAGGAAACTTTTTTAGGTACCAATGTTACCGAAATGTATCAACTTTCACTGCGCTGTACATCGCGCACCAGACTACTTCACATCAGAAAACGTGCAAGAGAACATGCATAAATCGCTGAGTGTAACCCAGTGCTTATACTGTTTTGTTCATATATGTGTGCAATTTAATATATTTAAAATATGCATAATCGGAAAACAAGGGAAGAAGCGTTTGAAATATTTTAACAAGAGGAACCATATATTCAGGTTACCAATAAATGTGAGATAAAAAAATGTGAAATCACTCAGGTACATAATTTCATGCTGCTGATGTAGTAATATTTCCCAAATTCTCCCACACCACCCCTCTGCTACGTTCCCTCAACTGGCTCCCAGTAGCTGCACGCATCAGGTCCAAATACTGATGCTGGCCTACAAAGCCAAACATGGAGTAGCACCATCCTACCTCACAGCCCTTATTACACCTCGCACTGCACCTCGTATTCTCAGAACCTCCAGTACTGCTCGCCTGGTCCCTCCATCTCCGAAGGTACGAGGAAGACATTCATTTAGACTCTTCTCCGTCTTGGCCCCTCGGTTGTGGAATGAACTTCCCCTCGAGGTCAGAACAGCTCAGTCACTGAGTATTTTCAAATGGCAGCTCAAGACCTTCCTCTTTAGAGAATATTTAGATTAACTTGTGTACAGAATCTACAACAGAGTGAATGAAAAGATTGTATTCATGGTTGAGGGTCCTAATGAACCAGAATTGATCACTTCATCGATGGTAACTTGAAAGCATGTTGTAAGTCGCTCTGGATAAGGGCGTCTGCCAAATGCCTTAAATGTAAATGTAATATTAATACCGATGTCCAGAGATCCAGTATACCAGTTTTAACAGGGGGAACTATATATTCTGGTTACCAGGAAATATTGTTGTCATTATTTAGGCTAAGAAGAATGACAGAGGTTTGATGTAGTATTGGTGGAGGGGCGGTTATATCCTGGTACCAGGCAAAACTGTTCCCCCTAATTTTTAAGTAGGGTGACCAGACATCAGATAAGATAAGATTATCCTTTATTACTCCCACAAGTTGGAAATTTACATTGTCATGCAGAAAATGATAGCAGAAAAACATAAATAACATAAAGAATATGCTAACTGTGTAATCTAAGAAGTTCACTATACAATAAACAGTGGATGAGAGTATTGTATATACATACAATATATTGGTGTGTGTGTGTGTGTGTGTGTGTTCTATTCTCCATCCACTAAACTAGCTATGTGACATGTCTGGAAATCACTCGGGTACATAATTACACGTGGATACAGGAAACATTCACTCATAATATACTTTTACAACTAGACTACCTGCGACTTCATTTCAAATAGTATCTGTAAAAAAACAAAGACGTTTCTAATAAAGACATTAAAAAGGCAGAGAAAACGTCTAAATAAAGAGAAACCGCGTAACGTTGCAGTAGCGTGTGACGTCATGATTTGAGATCAGCGCGCGCCATGGAGGAACACGGGGGGCGGCTGAATTTCCCGTAACACCTGATTTGAAATCAGCGCGCGCCAGTGGGAACACGGGGGGAACAGCCACGTACAGCTGCCACGTTTCTGAGTTCCTCGCGAAAAGCCACGAAGACGCGTAGGCGCTTTACAACTTCCGTATTTCGAAACCAGGAACTCCCCACTCTGCTGCGTGACCGCGTACCCCGTGACTTCGAGTGGCGGTCTGGTAAACAAACTATGCCCGTGGGACTTATTACGAGCAGGTAGGAAGTTGGAGAATTATGCGCACACGGCAGCCCATTTCGCCGGTAATCTTAATAAAGTGCCGACACGCGGTAGCCGGACGTTTCCAAATGGAACGAACAATTTAAATCTGAACGGGCGCTTTTTATTCGCCCCATCTTCCCCATTCCTCACGAGCAGTTTATCGATTCGTAACGACCGTGGCTTTGCAGATGCGTGCATTGATGCGTGTGATTCACGAATCCCAGGTCTCTACAGAATGAGTCCACTGGCATTGATCTGCAGGTGCCTCAGCACCAGGAGATCCACGGGGCCATGATGACTGGACACGTGGAGTATCTGATCATTGTGGTCACGCGAATCGCGTCCTTCAAGTCTGCCAAGCACAAGCCTGGAGATGTTGTACAGTTTGTGGTAGGGAGCAAATTACAATTGCGTTCCCTCAACCCTGGCCCTGGAGCAACGTCTGCTAGTAAGTTTTCCCACTTGGCTTCGCAGCCTGCCACACTCATTGTGAGGTAATTAAGTAATGCCTGAGTCCGATTAAGGTGGGGCGAAGACTTGTTGTTCCTCCATGGCCAGGGCAGGGAAAACTGAATTTCTACTCAGATTTACTGCTGTGCAGTTTTATGTACCACCACAAGGTGTCAGTATATAACTGTGGTTTGTTTCACTTGCTTGTTCAGCTACGCTGTGTTGCTAGATATTTGCTAAATGAGCCTTATAATGCGTGATTATCCAGTACAGGCCAAAAGTCTGGACACACCTTCTTATTCGATGTGTTTTCTTTATTTTCATGACCATTTACATTGGTAGATTCTCACTGAAGGCGTCAAAACTATGAATGAACACATGTGGAGTTATGTACTTAACAAAAAAGGTGAACTAACTGAAAACATGTTTTATATTCTAGCTTGATGAGCTTCAAGAGGTCGTCACCTGAAATGGTTTTCCAACAGTCTTGAAGGAGTTCCCAGAGGTGTTTAGCACTTGTTGGCCCCATTGCCTTCACTCTGCTGTCCAGCTCGCCCCAAACCATCTCAATTGGGTTCAGGTCCGGTAACTGTGGAGGCCAGGTCTCCACTTTTTGTTAAGTACTTAACTCCACATTCATAGTTTTGATGCCTTCAGTGAGAATCTTCGAACGTAAATGTTCATGAAAATAAAGAAAACACATTTAATCAGAAGGTGCATCCAAACCTTTGGCCTGTACCGTATGTGATCTTAATAAGTGGCCCTGAGCAGGCTGCAATTCGATGCTTCTCTGTCTGTATATGCAAAATGCAATGCGTTTGGTTAACCAGTAAAATGTGCCTGTTTACCCAGTAGTGTTTGCACTGGTTCGTTCTGCAGGTCTCAAAGAAATTCAGTGAAATTGATGGGTTTTATCAAAAACTCATTGCACAGTACCCGAGCGTCTGCTTGCCACCTATGCCCCGCAAGGCCCTGTTTGTGGGGGAGACGGACATTCTTGAGCGCAGAGCTGCTTTCGACAAACTCGTCAAGTTCATCGCCAAACATTCCACGCTGGCTACCTCTCCTGAGCTGCTGGAGTTTTTGGGTAACAATGCACACATCAGCTGGAGTAACCACGTGTAACGTTATGATTCTGCACACAAATAATTTACTATTAAATCTGTCACAATGACAGGTGCGGATAACACACTTCCTGACCTCAAACCGAGGAACGTTTTTGACTGTGAGAAGTGGGATGACGACGAGGAGGAGGGGTCTGATTTCTTCAGCAAAGATGAAGATGCTGCTGTAGGGACTAGGCAGTCAAAGGCAGTTCAGCCAATAAAGTTGTCAGACCAACCTGATGATGAATTTCTAGACCCCTTGGGGGGTGAAAGGTAAGCGTATTGGCATAAATAATGTAGCCAAAGAGTATGACAGGGATAATACAATCGATTTATTGAATATTGGGGGAAAGTGTTGCAGCGCTGACAAGACGATTGCAGAACATTTGGACCCAATTCAATTCCACCCGATGCTCCTATTAGAAGCATCATTCATGCACGCTTGTGGTATTTAGTGTCTTCCTGAGGGACATTTTCAGTTTGTGGAACGCTTGGTCCCTGCCACCCGATTGGCAGATTAACGTGAAAGTGAAGTGATGGGGCAGTGGTGGCCTAGCGGTTAAGGAAGCAGCCCCGTAATCAGAAGGTTGCCGGTTCGAATCCCGATCCGCCAAAATGCCACTGAGGTGCTACTGAGCAAAGCACCGTCCCCACACACTGCTACCCGGGCGCCTGTCATGGCTGCCCACTGCTCACTCAGGGTGATGGGTTAAATGCAGAGGACAAATTTCACTGTGTGCATCGTGTGCTGTGCTGTGTATCACATGTGACAATCACTTCACTTTGATACACAGCACAGCACACGGTGCACACAACGTCCTCTGCTTTTAACCCATCACCCTTGGTGAGCAGTGGGCAGCCATGACAGGAACAAGTGACTGGCTACTGCCTGGTGTTAACTGCTTTTGTACATGACCTTGGTCTCGTCTGCTTGGAGACAATATCTGCTATTGGCTGGGTAAGCTTACAAATATTTTGTTAAGAAACAAAGAGGATTTTCAGCTTTAAACACATGAACATACAAAATACACCATTTCCATCTCTGTCGCATGGCCAGAATTTTTTTCGTCTGTTTTAGGTGAATTATACTAGCGGCACAATGGAAACATTAGACTGACATCTGCACTCAATTAAAAAACCCTTTTTGTGGGCAGTGTACTGCTTCAGAGATAATGTTTGATATATTGGGGTAATGGATGGCACATTTTCCCTTTCCCCAGACAGTTTGTGCTGGCTGTGATTGTTAGAAGAGGAACTACCGTTCAGAATGTCAAGGCTAATATATTGCAAACATTAGGCTAATGCGACAAAAAGGAATTTTTTTTAGACCAAAGTAGCAAAGAGTTCAGTGCAGCACGTTGACAGTGTAGTGGTATAGTTCTGAATATGTGTGGTGGAAGCACATTGAGTACATTGAGTATGCTGTGTTTATAGTTTTATATTTCATTCGGGGCAATGCTTTATCATTTGACAATAGGACAAGTTCACAGGAATAAAGAGGAGGCAGGCATGCTAGTTATCTGTAGCTGGAGCAGATGTACCGATAAACTAGTGAATGTGCTGTATTCGCACATACCCCCCCTCCCCTCCCGAATTGGATACTGAACCAGATTTAAATTCTAAATTTTAAGAGATTCTTTCGTTGTCTTTCTTAGAATAATAAAGTTGTTAAGGGGGATTATAAATGACATCGTATTTCTTTTCATGAGAACATACTTTAAAAGGTCACTCTGCAATTAAATTTTCCGCAAACTTGTGCAGTTCTGGAACAGGCATGTCTGTTTAATTTTACTCTGCCAACAGCTGCCAGGGAAGAATTCCACTTCAATTGGTGATGCACGCTCTAAAATTATATTCCACAAAGCTTGGCACTTAATAAAAAGCCCCCAAAAAAGTGATGCTTTGCACTCTGATTTAACCAAAGTGACCCGTTTCTGTGTTTAGTACGTTGCTTCTGCTTCTTATGAAAAAAAACATTCAGAATGCAGTTTGGACCTTTATTTGGTAAAACGCTTCATATACCAATAGATATATTCTCAGATTTGAAAACTGTTCAGTGGCAGTCTATTCTGACGAAGTTTCACTGGTTATTATTGAAGATAGTCTGGCTTTATAATTAGCTTGTTATAATGTTTAATCAAGCTATACACAATCAGCCTTTTACTGATTAAAATGTCCTGTACACCAATACATGTATTCTCGTTTTTGTCATTCTGTTCCTCGCGGTTCTGGAGAATAAAAGGCTAACACCACAATGTGTGTCTTACTGCTGCCATTAGAGCTAAAAAGCTGAAGAAGGCTAATCCTGAGCCAGCACCGAAACCTGAACCAAAGCCAAGCAAGCCGATGCTCTCTCTTTTTGAAGATGAGGAGGGGACCCCAGAAGAGGAGCTCTTTACGCCAGTCAAAAAGCATGGTCTGTACACAGTGCTTAACATTAACTAAAGGTTAACAGTTTCTTTAACACCAAGAAATCACTCGTGTGTATGCTGGGTGATATTAAGGGGCCCGAATTGTTGGCAGGACAGGTATATTGTTTGAAGTAGTGCAAATCTAAAATTTGATTTGTGAAGGTTTATCACAATCCTCTTGTTAATTTAAGGTTCTACACCCTTCTGCATGTCTTGTTGAGTGGTCATTTGGGTTTTCGTGGCCTTGAGCTACACTGATTCTTGTCATTTCTGCTAATATCCAGGAATAGTGAGATGTTTTTAAATTAATTTAGGGATGATCCTTTGAGAGTTTTTTTTTATGAATTAATATAATTTGTTTATTTAATATCTGTATTCTACATTTATCTGTTGAGATTAAACAAAGCATCTATCAATCTCATGGTAACAGGTGATTTGAAGCTGTTTGAGGATCCCGATCTGGGCGGAGCCGTGACAGCATGCGACTCATTGCTGATTCCAGAAGCCTGCAGATCCAATGTGTTTTCTGTTGACTGTGGCCTGGAGGAGAACGTAGACGAGCTTTTCAGGTACTGGTTTATGACTAACTGATAGCTTCCAGCATTGCCTACGGAAGCGAAGACTTGTTTGTTATCCCAAGTCCCCATATGTTCCAAGTATTGAAGAAAACATTTAAAATGAGGCTGAAATAATACAGATATGATAGTCTGTGCAGCCACAATATAAGATATTGGTGCGCTCAGTGTGAATGTGTTTGCTTGTGTGGGTGTGTGTTTGGGGTGGAGCTTCTCCTGCCTTAGGCTTCAGGCATGTATCTCCTGACTGCTGTTATGTAATTCTAGGGTGCAGATAACGCACCCGCTGAAGGTTATGGATATATTTAGTGAAATGTATTTTATTCTTTTTGTAGAATGGGAGAGCCTTTTAAAGGGTTCAAATAGACGAAGTGTTCTTGTTGCCATCTGAAACAAGGCCTTTGGGGTTCTACCACACAATGTTCCCTTTTACTATTATATTAGACTTTTTTTCTATTGTCAGCTGAAGAAAAGAGGGATTGGATGTTTTTGTATTAGCACTGCAGCATTTATTATATATGTTTGAGAAACAATTAATTTTTTTCTATTTAAACATTTCATGTGGTGGCCTAGCGTTTAAGGAAGTGGTCCCTTAATCCCAGGTCCCTTAAGTGGTCTTAGTGGTCCCCTAATACTGCACTGCTCAAAAAAGTAAAGGGTACACAAAAATAAGACATCCTAGATCTGAATTAATGAAATATTCTTATTAATTATTTTGTTCTTTACATAGCTTAATGTGCTGACAACAATCACATACATTTTTGATGGAAATCAAATGTATCAATCCATTGAGGTCTGGATTTAGAGTCACACTCAAAATTAAAGTGGAAAAACACACTTTAGGCTGATCCAACTTTGATTAAAATGAGGCTCAGTTGTGTATGTGGCCTCCACGTGCCTGTATGACCTCCCTACAACACCTGGCATGATCCTGATGAGGTGGCGGATGGTCTACTGAGATATCTCCTCCCAGACCTGGACTAAAGCATCCGTCAACTCCTGGACAGTCTGTGGTGCATTGGGGTGTTGGTGGACGGAGTGAAACATGATGTCCCAGATGTGCTGGATTCAGGTCTTGAGAACAGGCGGGCCAGTCCATAGCATCGATGCCTTTGTCTTGTAGGAACTGCTGCCACACCAGGGGTCTGAGGATCTCATCTTGGTACCTAATGGCAGTCAGGCTACCTCTGGCAAGCACATGGAGGGCTGTGCAGCCCCCAAAAGAAATGCCACTCCACACCATTACTCACCCACTGTGATAACCAGTCGTGCTTGAGGATGTTGCAGGCAGCAGAACGTTTTCCACGGTGTCTCAGAACTCGTCTGTCACATGTGCTCAGTGTGAATCTGTGAAAAGCACAGGATGCCAGTGGCGAATTTGCCGATTTGCAAATGCCAAACCTCCTGCACATTCAGATCTGCACAGTGTTGGGCTGTAAGCACAACGAAAGGAGTCCTCTGCTTTTAACAATCACCCTTGGTGAGCAGTGGGCAGCCATGACAGGCACCCGGGGAGCAGTATGTGGGGATGGTGCTTTGCTCAGTGGCACCTTGGCGGATCAGTATTTGAACCAGCAACCTTCTGATTTAAGGGGCCGCTTTTTTAACCACTAGGCCACCACTGCCAAGTACTGGCAGTGTTCCTCCTTTCACAAAGATGGAGGTAGCGGCCCTGCTGCTGGGTTGTTGCCCTCCTACGGCCTCCACATCTCCTGATGTACTGGCCTGTCTCCTGGTAGCACCTCCATGCTCTGGACACTACACTGTCTGACACAGCAAACCTTCTTGCCACAGCTCACGTTAATGTGTCATCCTGGATGTGCTGAGATAATTGAGATAAACTATGTAAAGAATAAAATGATTTATTTTTTTGTTACCTTTATTTTTTGACCACCACTAATAACTATATAGAAGCAAAAATCATTGATAGTATTGATAGTACATGACTGACTACCCTTTCATTTCACCAGATTGGAAGAGGATTTGGGCAAACTTCTTTCTGTCAGTAAAGCCAAACCCAAGGTTGCACTCAAGCCCAAACCTGGAATACCCCCAAAACCTTTATCTTTGTCCCAGAGTGGCAGGGGTGCTGTGGTCACTGTCCCAGACAGCAAAGTCCAGGCTATGGATCAGATGGATATCCTCAGGTACATCCAACAGAACGAGGCTGCAGCTAGTGATGACCTGGACCTGTTTTAGCTTGAAGACCTGCTTGTGAACAGTGCCTCCAACCAGTTACTCATCTTATGTCTATATATGCCAACTGGCTTAATGAAAGATGTTCATTTGTTAAGATATTAGATCATTTGTTAAGATATTATTAAGATATCCTTGACTGAATCATCTGTTTATAATTTCATTGCGCTTATCTAGGAAAAACACTGGTTGCTGTTGGACGGATAGTTTCATTCTCATCTTATATATAACAGAAGGAACAAATGGGCTCATAGCTGAAAATAAACTTTAAAATTTTATATAAAGGAGCTAGAATTGTGTATGGAAAAAAACAGTATTTTTCCCTGTGTTTTTGTTCTTCTTTGTTAAGAAGTGTCTTGTGCTAGTTATATCATCAAAAATGTGAAATTCTGAAAAGATTCTCGGTGCCACAGAGCCATTCATTTTGTTCTGGTTTCAGATCTTGTTGAAAGTCATGAGCTGTTTTATTAATGATTAATTATGGAGCCAATGACAGACACAATCATTGTTCACAACATGGAAACATTATTGTCCGGTGTTCGTTTAAAAAAAATGTTATGGACAATTCTGAATACTAACACTAGGGGGAAATATGTGGCCTGAAGTAAAAAAAATAGTCTTACGGAGGCAATAGAAAAATCACAGAGGGAATGTGTTCACTGGAAAGTTCTACAATTAATGTAGTACTGTTTAAGAGCACCATCTGGGTTTATAACATAGTCAGACAGTTTGAAATACATCAGAATCAGTTCTAATAGATTTGCATTCCGTTCAAACTACATCCCATAAGCATTTTAATCTTGTATTGTAAACGTTTTTGGCAGTGAGAAAGCCAATGTTAAGTTAAATATCGCTTCATGGTACTGACTCATATGGCACACTAATGACCGGTCTTAGTTTTAAACAGTGATGAGCGTCCCACAGCTTTGCACAGATGCCCCAGTGATTGTGGCAGATGATGCAATGTTCTGTGATGCTCAGGCGTGTTTTGTGTCATAGGCTACATGTCAGTCATATTATATTTCCTTTATTTTCTTTCTGTGAAGCCGCTGCCACATGCTGGTGGGATTTTCTGTCTGTGACTGTTGCTGGGTTAGTGATGTGTCTGCTTTTGAAGTTTTGCAGGACCGTGAAACCCAACAGTTGCACGGAGGAGCTGCATGAAGAATTTATGGAATATGCTTAGTATGCAGCACTGAAACAAACACATTGCAATGCACTATGAAAATTCTGTACAAACGGATGACTTTATTTAACTTTTAACTCTACTTCGCATATGATTGTAAAAGACATTCATACATTAAGAAATAAATCAACCAATTAAATTATTTATTTTGTATAACGTGCAATATGTCTTGAGTCAAGTCAAGCTATGAGTATTTATTTATTCTAGTATTTACGACAATCGGATACATTCCAAAGGCTTTCGTTTCACACATCACACCAAGACAACAACCACATGTTAGAACTGGAGAAGTGACCCCAACCTCCTCCTGATTGCTGATGAGAGAGTGTATGTTCTCCCTGTGATTTATTGTTGCTGTGTGAACACATGGTTGATTTTTACTTCTCTGTGTTCCCATGTGGTCCTTCTGCCTAGAATTTGTATCATATTTTGTATAATAATAATAGGCATTATTGTTATTATTACCAACAAATACATAAGGCCAAAGCACCTAGTGCTATGCATTCCGACAGTATAATAGTCCTTAATGGACTTTATTCATCAGATTTTATTGATGGATCTTTTAATTGACAGGCGATCACTACACATAATACTACATGTGTACCCCAATCATTGTAAGTACTTAATTTATGATTCATGCTGCAGCATTCCATAGTAGTCTCCTATATCTAACCACATCTGTGCAGGAAATGCGGTCACATTTGGGGAGCTTTTCCTTTGCTATGAAGTTTTAATTATAAAAGAATATTGTTATGCTTTTTGCAATGAACAAAGAAATTAATAAACTTTCTTTTACATAATTGTACTTTAAAACAACATATGGTTCATTATTGAGGAAATCTGGTCTATTTTCATGGTCAAAACATGAAATAAACAAGTTTGCTTTTCTGTTTTTTCTGTTTGGAGACCAAGGCAACCTAATCAAATAAGGGTACATTTAATGTCATTACAGTAATATGAAATGGACCAAAACAGAACAGTCCTGGTACATCAAGATTAATCGTTCTTTCTATCAATTTGTTATACCTAACTAGGGAAACAATCCAACTGGTTTAAGAAGGACCTGTAGATTATTGATGCGATATGTTGTATTATAAATATAAAATGGTGTTTGGAAAGATATCTGAAAAGATTGTCAGCGTGAAGCACAGCACATGGTGCACACAACGAAATGTGTCCTCTGCTTTTAACCATCTCCCTTAGTGAGCAGTGGGCAGCCATGACAGGCGCCTGGGGAGCAGTGTGTGGGGACTGCATCTTGGCGGTTCGGGATTTGAATTACGGGTCCGCTTCCTTACCCACTGGGCCACCACTGCCTCAAAATACAAACACACGCCCAACATGGATAAGAAGCGCTGATCAGTGTACCAGAAAGGCTTTTCTCCTTGGCTGTGGAGGCCTGTCATTTGTTTACAGCCCGAGTTGGACGTCTCCTCGATCTTTGACTCACCGCTCCTCTGCAGTGAGTGTGACTAAGTATCTGGCAGGATACTTTAGTCACAAGGCCGGGAAGCGCCTCAGTCCCGAACAGAGACAAAACATGTCTGTGACGCTTCACAGCTGACAGCAGAGCCCTGCCCAGGGCTCTATGGATTTAGAATCTATCGTCCGTGATCATCTGCCATTATTTTTGTAGAAACAAGTAGCAGCAGTTGAAAAAAAGAAGCGTTAATCTTCTCCTAGACAATCTGACAATATCCTGTCCTCGGCCTTCCAGACATAATTAGTTAATTCACTATAGACTCACCAAAGACACACTGTTCCATACTCATGTGACTGATAATACCAGACACCCACCCTGCACTGAGCTAAGCCATTCCCACGATTTCGTCCTGGAAGCCCTGTGTTCGCTTTGCTCAGCTGCTACTTGGAAATTCCACTGCTTGGCTGCAGCTACTACAGGAAGAAGCAGAGAGAGGGGTATTTGCAAGAGTTGAGTTGTGATGAATTCTGTATCAGTGTGGCTTTTGTCAGACAGAAAGCCATGCTGTTCCTGGCTCTGGCAACATGCCTGAGCTTTCCCTGGACATCCGGGAGAGTAACATTTTCTCAGGCAACATGGAATACATGGTTTGCCTATAATGTTTGCCCTGCTCTGCTTTTGAACACACACATGCAAATTTTAAAGCCAAGGTCCTAAAAAGCTTTCACACAGTTGCATATTTACATTATATTAATAATCAAAATCTAAAATATACACTGCTTGTCCAAAAAGAAGTCAGCACCTGGATTTAACAAAGGAACAAAGGAAATATGTAATTGGATTACATTAACAAAGGAAATATGTAATTGGATTACATTTTGGACAATTCCTGCATGGGTCATGAGCCTGAGAAAATCTCTAAAATTTACAGTAACTGGACGGAAAAAATATTGTTACATTGCAGAAGCACAATGAATGCAGCTTTTTTCTTTTTAGAGACTAGCAGTGAAAACCTTAAAATATGTTTATCTGCCCCTTTTAGGTCCACTCATCCATGCATCATATATTTCTTTCAGTTCTAAATCTACAGTGGCTCTAGTCCAGCCCAGCTTATTTCTGCAATTTGCTTGTTTTCCTGTGTGTCCAGTTCTTCTTTTCTCATCACGTTGGTCCAGTAGCACCTGCAGCTGTGCTCTCGGCCTTGTTGGTCAGTTGGTTGGAATCCTGGCCCAATTTACTGCTCCACAAATGTAGCTTCTTCCTTTGTTCCTCTTGTCACTCTTTATTATGTGCTTCTCTTCCCCGCTGGCTTTTTCCTGTGCTTTTCTTTTGGCCCCTACGTCTCCTGCTCAGCTGCCCTGGTTCCCATTTCCATTTTTCCCCTTACTGTATGCCACAGTTTACCCAGAACTTCCTCACAAGATTGGTCTTGGATAAAGCAATTCATGGGTTACAAGAGGACAACAATTTCTAATCTAAAAGTTAATAAATAACTGGCAATCATTGAACACAGAATACGACAGAGGTGAGTGTCAGTCACAGGACATGATGTCACAGTATGCTTTGGTTTATCATTGTATTTCATTATTCTATTCCTGCAGGCCCCTGTGTAGCTTGTATTATTCTAGCCTGACGCATGCTTCATTTGGTTGTTAATATCACCTGATTCAAATGAAGCGAAAACACTCTAGGCAGCTCGAGCAAGACTGAGAATCTCTGTTATAACACTCATCCTGTCAGATGCTAAAATTCACACATCAGATAACTGGTACTTCACCTCTCCAGCAACACTGCTTCTATTCAGTCTGTTAACAAAGAGTGTTCACAACGTTGTTGCGATCCTGTTTTCCTGTCATTGCTGAAATTGGATTACTTCCCATAACCAGTTCAGCACAACCACCACCATCCACTCCGTCTTAACGTGGGTTCACAAAGAACGTTCCTGCTGCTGCTTTTGCATGCACACTCATTTCAACCCAGGCAGTTTGGAAGTGACTGAGTTTTTTTTTTTTTTTGCATGGAGGCTCTCAAACACACCTCTTAACCATTAAACCAATAAAAAAACACTATGTAAGTCTATTAAGTTCACCTTTCTCCTTCTGGCAGTCCTTGCCACCTCCAAATGGGCTATCGGCTCACACTAAGCATCCCATATATCATTTGGGGCCACCCACGCATTAAATAAGATTTGACTGAACCTCAAATTTAAAAAACACAAGCAACATTATGTCATTATTTTCAATTAGCCAGTATGGCAAGCATTCACTGTTGTGAACTGTAGTGAAAACAAGTCTTTAGCACTTGCCAGGACCAAGTGACCCCTGGTGTAATTGTTTTGTTCTTGCATTATTGCATCATAATAGCCTCCTTGTTGCATGGATTCATCTTAACTGGCTGATTAACTGTTTTGGTTTTTGGTCTCATTTCCTGGATGCATTTGTCCATCCAGCTGTTGGTGGCCATTACTTAGTGACAGGAAAAGGCTCCAACAGACCTGGAACCAGCTGTCTCCATCGAGTCTCTGGAATCTTCTGTCCAGTGAGTTTCCCTTTTTTCTTTTTTTTTTGACCTGATTAGTTTAGACAGGCAATGGAATTCATTTTAAACTAAATATTGTGATTGTTATTGAATATGGTTTAGGAATATGAGAAGATTTTTTTTTTAGTGTTGAAATATAGACATATATATAGTTTTAAGTTTTGATTAACAATTATGCTTTTCTATTCCTTACAATATTATTCATCATTATTCTTGGTGTTAGCAAACAATTTCTGGAAAAGGTTCCTCAGGATATATAATTTTGCCCGTTTTTGTGACTGATCAAATTATTTCTAAATCATAGAACACAAAAAGGTAAGTGTTGTGACAGAAGTTAATAACAGTAATACACATATATGACAACAAAAAAATCTCTTGAATGTAAACCACGTCAGAGAAGTTATAAATTATTGGAGACAAGACACCATGTATCTGTCTGCCTAGTTTTAAAGCAATAAAGCAAAGACATGCTAGATTTTCTAAAAAGCAACAAAGGGTTGATGATTAAAATTGTGTTGCTGATGCACTGTGACCTTGTGACCACTATGACGCAAACGTGTTGATAATGTGCAAAATGTTGGAAAACCCTGAACATGCAAAATGCTCAGGGACATTACCGGTCTGCATAAACACAGTCCAAAACACACTTCCTGTGTGCATTCCTCTGTCTGACACTAATCTCTCTGCTGAACCGGAGCAGACACCGGGAACAAGGAACAGGCCTTATTCGGAGGAGAAAGCGGGAGAGATTCTGTTCCCTTGGCAACAGCACTGGCTCACTGCCCAGACTGAGCTCAGCAGTGGAGGCTCTGCCATTCTCTTGGGTGGCGACCCTGAAGGGCAATGTCCCCATGGGGGACACAAGTAGCCTCAGAACGATTTCCGGCTGATTCCCAAAGTGGAAAAGTCATTACATCTTTAGGTTTGGGGGTGGATGCAAATAATATTTGTTTGTAAAACTTCTACATTAACAATTAAGTGCCTATTTTTATTCCTTGATGCTAGATATACTGATTATTAAGCAATGTCAAATAAATATTATTTAACATGCCATTCTCTGAAGTTCTTAGTTTGCTTTTTAGCTGAATGTTTGCTGCGTGTGGTAGTCTACATAAGTCACCCACCCCCCACAAAAGGAATGTCCAAACAAGCCTCCATGCTGTGCAAAGATCATTTTTAGTCCTGACAGTCCAGAAAATTCCTGGAGGAACAGTTGACTACCAGTCTGTGTAACTATTGTGTGACTTTTCTTATGGAGGTGTACTTCAAAGCAGAGACGGTCCAGAAACAGGATACCCTAAAAAACAGGAAGATGGAAAAAATGCATGCCATTTGCTCATCCTGTTTTTGACCCAGAGATATTTGGACATTGGTCGTCTTAAGGCTCATGTTTCCATGTATGTCTCCAATTTCCTCACACACACAGGATATAGCCTGGCAGGGAATTTCCAACATATGGAAAGAACATAGATGAGGCCAAGCAGGATTTGTAGCGAAATGAAGGATGTACCAAAGCTTCTGAATATTGATATGAGATGTATATTCTATATTCAGAATACTGGACCATCTACATTGATTAGCCTTAACATAATCACAGGCCAAGTGAAAAACACTGGTTATCTTGCACAACAGATCCTGGCAGTAGATCGGATGTATTACGCAACAATGAAATATTTTGACAGCTAGGTCTTGAAAGCAGAAAAAAAAATTAACCAGAGTAATTTGAACAGCCTAGACATGGGCCATATTGTGATGTCCAGACAACTGTGTCATTGACATCTCATCTACGTATTTCTACGTCTGACATCTATGTGTCTCTGGTCTGCAATGGTCATGACCAAAGGGGGTCCAAAGAAGGAGAGCCCGTAGGATGCTTTGAGACACGTAGCACACAGTGACACAACAAAACGTGTCCTCTGCTTTTAACCATCACCCTTGGTGAGCAGTGGGCAGCCATGAAAGGCGCCCGGGAGCAGTGTGTGGGGACGGTACTATGCTCAATGGCACCTTGGCGGTTCAGGATTTGAACCGACAACCAAGAATTACAGAGTGAGACATTGCACATATGTTGCACATAATAAATTTTCCCTTTTTTTTTTTATTATGTTCACTTAACTTTTTTTCCTCAATGGTATACATACAGAGAAAATTTGTTTTTCTTATTACCAGAACATACCTGTTTCTGTGTACCAGAATGTACCTGTCTGCCCAAAACAGAAGTGTTCCATTTATTAATATTTTATTTGTCTTCTTTCAATGTTGTTTTTAATAAAAATAACAAAAATGATAAAAAAAATGGTGGAAAGTTTTTCAATTTCCAGCGAGTGAAAGGGTTCAGCTTTTTCCATAAATTTCATTGCACTGGCACTGCTGACATTACTAGTTTTTGCAGACATCAGCTTAACTGGTGCCTAATGCAGGCAATCAAATATCCTGGCATTCCACCCCAACCCATTTATGGCTGAAGGTCTCTTTCAGTCACAGCAGAGGGAGAACAAAAGCAGCTCTCAATCATTATATCTGCTCTTGCTGTGCCCGCTTGCAGTTCACTGCTGTGTCATGGGGATAGTTGTGGGTCCTCCATTCTGCCAGCTATGAGGAAAACACATAAATAATACATCAGCACTTTACCTTTGACCCTACTGATGGCATTTTATCCCAAGTAATAAAAAAAATCAGGAAATGAAAGAGATGTGGGAGATGAGGAAATGACTGATGACAAATGGAAAGCTAAAACTAAATGGATTTAATTGGTTTTACTGTCCAATGTTAACAATTAGACCCTCCCAAATTCTAACAACAGTTCTTGGGTGAAGGAAGTAGACCCCTTGGATTCTATAGTGTCCCTTAAAAAAAGCAATTAGTTGTAATTACTAGTTACTTCTTTCAAAAATAAACTGAGTTAGTAAATGAGTTATAGCATTCTAAAAGTAACTATTTACCAGAGTACCTAACTTAAAAATGTTCTAATGTCAAAAATGTGGATGCATGGCCCTGTCTCCTCCTCCAGTTTTGATGACGCATGAGACAATGAGAGGAGCTTCATCAGATTTGAATTACTTGTTACCAAAGTGAAAGTGAAGTGATTGTCATTGTGAAACACTGCAGCACACGGTGACACAACGAAATGTATCCTCTGCTTTTAACCATCCCCCTTGGTAAGCAGTGGGCAGCCATGACAGGCACCCGGGGAGAAGTGTGTGAAGACGGTGCTTTGCTCAGTGGCACCTCAGTGGAGCAGGATTTGAACCAGCAACCTTCAGATTATGGGCATAATTTACAGTATGCCCTGGTTCCAGGGCATAATGTAGATTTAACATATACATTCTTACCTTTAATTTCAACAAGTGATAACGTCTGTTTCCACAATAAAACATGCTACTTTTAACATGGCATTGCTGTGTCTCTCCTGCATGTGCATGTTTGAGGAAACGCCCGCCCACCTCTGGTTTGTTTTAATTTTAGCCAATCACCACCACTTCTCGTCCCTCACCAAAGAAAAGAAAAAAGCTTTGCTGCTCCTGTGGCTGATTGGATGAAAACAGGTTATTTACAGTAACGCGTCACATATTATTGTCAGTATTGGAAATTGCTATATAACAATGCCAAAAGTACTTGGTTAGGTTAGGACTGAAAAGGTTAACTGGAAAAAAAACATTATTCCTATTACAGCCTTTGACTGATCTGCAAGTGTAGAAAACTGAATGTACAATGAGTTCACCAATAGAACCTGGCAAATACCACTCAACCATGCTTTCATCATGCTTGCAATCAGATGTTTTCAGTTCAGATGCTGTAACAGGATATGATTTACCATGAAGTCACAGTCTTTTAAACCTTTCTTAATCCGAGGGCTTCAGCAGAACATCAGAGTGCCATTCTGTTCCATCCCTTATGTTTCTAGTCTATCCCAAATCTAAAGGGGATATTGTCATCCTAAAACTACAAAGCTGGGAACTGGCTGACCCGAGCTGTTTTACAAGGCTCTGCAGCTGTCATCGGCACAAATGCGGAGCACTTCCGCCAAAGCCTGGCTTTGAAATTTGCTTTCCGGAAGACTGTGTCTTTAGCATGGCAGGAAACAAAAGAGACGATCTAAATAGGCATCACTGTTCTTTTTTAAATATTATAATGGAGAGTCATAGAGAGGCCATTGAAAAGACTGAAATGCCATATACATTAAGAGAGAGATGCTTCTGTTCAGTTCTATTAACATATTAAGGGTAGATTCATGCTAGATTCTTCATATGCAGAAAAGCACAACTAACACATTAATTGAATATTTATTCTGCCAGTTGGTCGCTTGTGCTCACTGTGTGTCCAGTGGCATGCAATGCTCACGTCAGCAAAACTCCAAGTACAGATTGAGTACAGATTGATTACTGTTGAGGTCATTCTTAAAAACCAGGAGAGTATGCTCCTGTCTGTGATGAACAGTATATGACAATAAACTGGGCACTAAATCTAAACCACCTATGATGCTCCTTTTATGAACAAAATATTAATAAGAATACTTACGGTATGTCCTGTATGTGAATGACAGTGGCATATTAGCATACCCAACCAGTCAGACACAAAATACTCCACCCAATACATCAGTGTCTGTGAGACAGAAATGCTGGGTGAATGAGGTCTGTCTCTCATACTTGAACGTGTGCAAGGACAGCGCCACTACGTCTCTCCACAGGCATCCTGGTGTCATCAGCACTTGTGTGTCACACTGAGGGCCGTGCCTTGCTCGTGTGTCCCAGCCCTGGCTTAGTTGGATCCAGAGACCCACAAGAGGTGTCTGCTGGACTGACTCATGGCCAGAAAAACAATGACTGGTTTTACAGCAGGTTGCAAATGTGAAAGATGACACGATGCCCGGCACGTTAAAGTACCAGCACAGTAAGTAAGCAGAAAATGCATTTGCTATGTTATGGGGTGATATCAATCATTTCTAAATATTGTATACAATGTCTGAACTGTTAGGAGTCCATCTGCTGAGTCAGCTACATGCAGGAAGCCAGTGTGGGGTTGAAAACATACTGATAAGGTCCCTGATGGACCATGTTTAAAGAGTGCAATAAATATTTCAACGAATCTATGATTTGGTACTTGGCTGTACCCTGCTATCCACTCATCGCCACTTCCCACTTCTCCATCTCTCACCCACACTCACACATATGAATGTTTTTCTTACTGTATTTGTTCAAGCACCTGTAGCATTTGGAGGCTTTCCTACAAGGCCTGAGCAGTGTCAGCACTCCCTGGCCTGCTTGGTTGTGTGCCAGTCACTGGTCATGATATTACTGGCATGGTATGCGGTACACTGTGTTCCTGAGCCCCTAGGGAGTTATTATTGGACTGTTTTATGGCAGGAGCCAGCACACCGGTGCATGTAGGCTAGACAATGGCACACTCCATGGGCCATTCCTGCCTAGAGAATGGACGGATGTGTGGAATAGAGTCTACAGACAAGGGCTGGGGGCTTTTTTTGGTTTTAGGAAACTACACATCATAATGGCAAAATACTTAAATAACCAATGTGGCCAAAGATTCATTTCCAAAGTAGAGGGTATATAGCTTTGATACATTTATTCTCTTATGTAACCTCTAGGAGTCCTTGTTAGTACCAATCCCCATCAGTTTAGAGTGACCAAAAGGAGAAAAAAATTAACTTCAGGGGGTGGGGTGAAACACCACCGTTATTTAGTTATTATAGTCATTCTCTTCATTTGTGCCTTTTTTTACTGTTCTGTCCTATATGACAGCATTTCATTTTAAGGCAGTCATGGGGGTCCAATTCTAAGTGTTAATGGGCATTGGGTGTATTTTTCAGGTAGCACCGGAGGCAGGATGTAATTTACATAAATTACATTGTATTGACCAACATAACATCAGTAGCATCATGTTACATTTGTGTATAGAAATATCATTTCAAAATATTCCTCAACAGATTAATTACAAGACAGAGTAACACAAGACAGACTTATGTAACAGCTTGCCGCTGGCTGGTGCTCAAAAGACCAAGTCGACCGTGAAAACATGCAGGAAAGAGTTCACTGGCAATTTGTCAAGTAATTAGCATGTTTGTCATGATACACTGACTGCAGGCACAGTGACAGGTCATCTGGCCAGAGTTCAAACTTCCGTCATTGTACAGCAGACGCTGCACGGAGCTGAATTACGTGGCCCTCATTCAAACGCAACCACAAACACTAACCACAGACTAGGTGAATTAAAACTGACAGCAGTATTTGCCTTTAGGTGTGTGATTTGATGAACACGCTAATATATCTACATTGTCCAATGTTATGAATAGAAGTCTGCACAACTTATATGTAGTTTGAATTGTAAAGCAAATACTTTCCTGCTTTATCATATTCTGTTAAAAGTGCATTGCTTCAGTTTTAGCTCAATCGTATCAGAGGTCATGAACTGTGTGAAAAACATTTTCTTTGAAATATGACTTTTATCATCTAAAGTACAACACTGGACAACTATACCTGTCCTTTTAAATAAATTCATTTGGAATGTTTGAGAGAAAAAGTGATCTGCCAGTAAAATTCATTATGCTGGCCAATGTAGAACTAGTTTTTGTAGAAATTCTCTTGTTTTCTTCATTGAAGCATTTTGTTGTAGAGAATTTATTTATTTTATTTATTTATTTTTGTGTTATCTTGACATAAGTCTAGTGTCCATACCTTTAGTTATCTGTAATGCATTGCTCTTTGTAAGTACTTTAGGGTAACAGTTTTTCTGTTCTAATACAGAATTGCTTCTACAGATAGCTCTTGGACCATGTCAACGTTCTCACAATCAAAACCTCCCTGTCTGTATTAGATCACATGCAACTGACAGATAACTATGCATACAGATGGTGAGAGCATGCACGCACGCACACGCACGCACACACACACACACACAAACATACACAGACGCACACATGCTGCCTTGTTTTCCATCTGAATGGCACCTATTTCCTACTCAGGGGGGATAGGCTTAGTTCACCCCCACCCCCTCTTCAAAGCACACATACAGAGGCACATGCAAGCCACCCTCTGTTGCTGGGGCACATTGAAAACCCTGGGGTGTGTTACTGGCACAGCTAATTAATAGCAGACGTATTTGGGTCAGTGCTGTCAGAACGATCAGAATACTTCTGATGCTCTGAGGTGAAAATGATTTTCTCTCCGGCCTGAGTAGCTGGCACTCAGGTGCTAACAGCCCTTTCTAGTATTTGCAATGTTTCAGAATTTTCCCTGAAACAGAAAAATGCCGTAAAAAAAATTGTGCTGTCTCTGTTGACACCGGTCCAGGACATAAGATCAGTACAAATTGTGTGAAATACAAAACAAGAAACGTTTTGGGAATGCGTTGCATACGAGACAGACCTGAGCAAATCTCTGAATGGATGCAGAGAAAAATGTGCCGTGAACCATGGGAGAAGCTCATCCATGACTAATAGGCAAATGTAGGGCAGGCAAACCTACACCAGCTGAGTAGAACAATCCCACTGAGCTGAGGGAACGTCTTGCTGACATTTCTGTGTATTTCTCTGTAAGTATATGTTCACTGGGAAGAGAACATGTATGCAATGCAACAAATAATTGTTATAACGCAATATAATATGATTTAATAGGCATTTGACACATTAACCTCCTTGTAAATAGCAAAGGTTTTATCTTAGCACTGCTTTGCTATGCCCTTCAGCCCATTGACTGAATATAGACTGCTTTCAACTTCTAAATAACTATACCCGAAAGCATCTATTATAACTGAACATGAGAAATTTTTATTTAAACATGGTGGTGTAGTCCATGTCGTTGGTGAATGATGAATTAGCCGAAATCTTCAGTGCCACTCAGTCACACTCATATAATGGCAGGAAGTTACAGCCACTGGTAGCGTGAAGAGATGGTTTTAGGTCTTCTGACTAATGGCGCACATATACTGACGATATATATGTGTAGACCATATAGCTGATAATTTTCAGTTATCAACCATTCAGGGATGGTTATGTCCAAATATGTCTCTTGGCAAACACCCCCAGGAGTTTTGAAATGTTTAATGCATCACAGTGTAAAGGTCACTTCCACAAATGTTCAATGTTTTCCAGAGGAAAGGTAGCCCCCTCCTGCTAAGCATGGTGGGTGAGGGAAAAGAATGAACATGAAGGTTACAGTGGATCACTGCTAGTTCTTCATTGTGTCTTTTTCCTCACATGCTATTAAGTCCACGGCCAGGTGGTTCCTTCTCCACAGCACTGACACACAAGTGTCTGAAGTATGCCTGGGCAGCCATTCTTTGTCTCCTTCCAAATAAGGCAGTGGATAAGGCAGTGGGGGAGGGGACTGAAAACAGACCACCAGCTACGTAAGTATTTGTCCTGGTCTTCCATTGTTACTCAGTTACATAAATTTAAATAGGGTCTGAGGACTGTACTGTATTCTGGGAGATGGATCCGTGGAATGTTAAGATCAATGTAGGCCAGTGCTATAAAGCTGTCCTCCTCACAAGAGAGGGAAAAGAAAGGCAGGACTCCTTCATTACTTTAATTGGCCCCCTTTAAACCCCGTTTTTCCTCTCATTGTACGCTCGTAAGTTTTCCTTGACATTTTCAGTATCAGAGACAGAGAGAAAATGCTAGTGCCTCACTGTGCAGGCTCACCGAGATGAGGCAATGTTGAGGCAAAAGTACACACTGTTCTTTTCGCTCAGGAAGAGTCCAGCCAGAGCCAGGATGCTGTTCATTTTTCACCTCTGTGAGGTACTGCTCAGCTTGTGCAAGGATCTTATTTTAATAATCAATCTGATAATAATTACTATTCTGTTTGGCACAAATAAAGCTCAGGTTCACACAGGTACTTTGGAAAACATGCATTTGTTCATGACGCTTTTTAAAGACTGTGAGAGTGCATAGTCCTTTACTGAATGCAGACTCTTTACATTCTCGGAAAACAAACAGAAACCATGCCCCCACCGCCCCCCTTGTGAGTCATTCATTAGCTGAGTGACCTCAGCGTGAAAACGTGGCCTCCGCTCAGCAAAGCAGAGACTGCTTAGACCAGGGCTGAGACCACAGCCCTGGCCTGGGTGAGACTGAACGGAGGGGTTGGGAAGAGGGCAGAGGAAAGATCAGGCCATTAATCACCTTCTAAGCAAGGGTCGTGGTGTGCCTTGCCTGTTTCTGCTCCAGCAGTAGGAGGGATGTTTGAGTACAGGTACAGAAGCAGATCTACTCGCGTGTGCAAATACACTTGCAAAAGTCAAATTTGAGTCTAAACTAATCCAAGATCCAAACGTACCAATTCACTCTGGATTCACATGGACATGAGCGCATGCTGTCACAATTTTCCATGATTTGGCATTTATCAGACGCCCTTATCCAGAGCGATTTACAATCAGTAGTTACAGGGACAGTCCCCCTCGAGCAACTTAGGGTTAAGTGTCTTGCTCAGGGACACAATGGCAGTAAGCGAGATTTGAATCTGGGTCTTCTGGTTCATAGGCGAGTGTGTTACCCACAAGGTACTACCACCCTTGATCATTTTTACCTTTCTGAGCATTTCAGATCCCTTTCTTTGGAGCTGGAAAATAACAGTAAACAACAAAGGTTCACACAAGGTAGCCACATGTACCACTGTTACAAGTTCTAAAGAGTCACATGAAAGCTCTCTGGAGGTTCCTCTCTTTAAAACTTAAACAACCTTGTTGATATTGAACATGGCCCAGCGCCTTGTTAAGACCAAATCTTTTTAATTGACACGAACGTTGAGGATGTAGCAGTGAAGAGCAATTTCCTATCATTCATTGGGCTATTGATTATGTGCCTTGACCTCCATCATGTCTTGGAGAGTGAATGTTTTGATACTCAAACCGGTGTCCTACCCTTTTAAGTTTACATTTATGGCATTTTTTAGACGTCCTTATTCAGATTGCCTTACAATCAGTAGTTACAGGGACGGTTCCTCTGCAGCAACTCAGGGTAAAGTGTCTTAAAGTGGGGTTTGAAACTGTGACTTGTGGTTGTGGTAGAACAAATTCATATTTGAGTGCTGATTCTATTCATAGATTTTATTCTATTCATAGATATTACTCTCTTACCATTAATTTAAGTAATTCATTAGACACCAGAAAGCTGCTGAGTGGGAAGACATGCCTATAAGTACTTTGGCTCTATACAAAACCCACCACCTGCAGATAACCACTAGCATAACAAAAGGCCCTTCGCACCCTTTGCACTCCTGCTATCCAAAAGGTGCTACAGGATTGTTTATTCTTGTACGTCTAGACAGCTGCTTTCCCAGGGCCATCATCCTCACCATGCATCGCTGTGTGAACTGCGGTTCTGTCATTAACATCAAAGTTACCTTCTGTCATCACTGAGCCCACCCATTAGCATGAGTCCTGGCCTATTTGATCATATGTGGACATCTCTCAAGTACACCAATTCAGACTTGCCATTAGAATGCATCTCCAGTGAGCACTTGGTGATCAGTTCTTACCCTCCCCCTCATACATCATTTTCATCTGCCAAATTTGTTTCTAACAGATGGAAGGCAGCAAAGCTCTACCCATGTTTAGTCTGCCAGAAATTAGAATCAGAATCAGAAAATTGTATTAATCCCGGAGGAAAAAATAAAGAATTTAGCCTTTTGTTGTCACTACAATTTAATTGGATGCAATGTGGGGTGACTTGAGTTCTTACTTACACAAAGGAGGCTAGTCATTATTTTTGACTGGATCACTGTGCACTTGAGATTGGACACTAATGCCAGGACTGAAAAGCGTTATCACAGGTTATTTATGTGGAATAATGTGAAAGGAAAATGTTCTGTTCTGTAGAGAAGGGGTTGTGACATCTGCCTGGGTGAGGTAGATATGGATTAGTGGGCCTGCTAAGCAATAGTGTGTCAGTTTTAACCAAACTGGCTCTCTGTGGAATATAACATCAAACTGATGGTTCATCAACAATGACATCATGGCCACATTGTCACATTTTGTCCCTCACAGTTTGACTGTCTGCATGAGGCCACCTAGCTGTGATTATGAAATGTCAAGGGACAACTCACCAGCCTGATACATTGTGTGGTACAAGTATGTTGTGCGAAATTTGATCTCATATCCCTGTATGTCTCTTGAAGCACAGTATTTGCACAGATTTATTTTAGCCACTTCTGGTGTTCTTCCAGCTTTTTGTGATTTAGGGTGGAAAGAGACTAAAGGAAGCTTTTCTTTGTTGCTAGACTTCCATCCCAGGGGGCGGCAGCCAGTATCCTGTCTTTGTTCAGGCTGAGATATGTTTTTTAACATGGTGGGGTTTATTTGGCTACTAAAGTGGATGATGAAACTGCTCAGTAAACAAACTGACCTGTCTGACCTGTATGAGTAACTCATGGTCATGCAGAGTTCTAGCTGTGCATTGCTTTGGGGAATTCCTGTTTTTGGGGGGCATCTGTATGCATTGCAGAATTAGCATACATTCATTTATTCTAATGATGTCTCAGGTGTTGGGCTCCATGAGCCTTTATGCTCCTTATCCCAGATTCCTTGTTGATAACTGAGGACACCGTACACCAAAATGTGGTCTTGAGATGATGATGGTACATATTTTTTTTGCTTTTAGTATAATTTGAATGTGAATTTTTAAGACTCAAGTCAACATACATTTGTTCTTGGAGGTTAATTTTCTTTTATGTGTCCTCAGTCAGAAGCTCAACTGCATGAATTAACATAGCACTGTAGCTCCAGAGGTAACGGGTCATTAGTGCTTATAACATACCGCCACGAACGGAATGTACTCAATGTCTGGAGGAGTTCTTGCCTCTTTAATGCTGCCTGCTTGCTTGGACGCTTATGTAATCTGCGTCTTATGTTGTTGAATCACTCAGTCGAAGCCAAATGGAACATATATGGCATATGAATCAATGGAAGACCTGGAATTTTGATTGACAGTATGTTGCAATAATAATATTCCCCCTTAGTACTTTGTTTAGTCACAGTTGTCACACCAAAATTTGAACACCAATATTTTGGTCACATCTGAATTCATTACATTTGGTGTGCTGGTGGCTTTTAAGAAAAATCAGTTTAGTTTACCTTAAACAGACAGTTGCTACAATTCAGTTGCCTTTGAGATGGCACTTGTTCTAAACCATGTTCTATCTATACTGATTGCACGGATAGCAAAATTCATTGATGATAAAATATTCTATTACGTTATTAACTCATTCAACAGAGCAGCCATCTTTGATGTGAGGCTAGGGTTGATGAGACTCTTCCTGATTTGGAAATCTGACTTATGGGGCAATTACGTTTTCAATTTCTAATTTGGAAGCTAAAATGTTAGGTATGGCTGATGATCAAAAGGTGATTCTGCTTAAAAAATCTGTTTATCCACAATTTCTTTTGAATTCTCACACAAACAGCAAAATTTCCTGTTTTTATTCTCATATTTTACATTGTTATAGATATCTAATTGTATCATTTTTCTTGACAGCTTTTGAGGTCTGCTGTAAATGTACAGTATAGGCGACATACTTCCTAAAATATAGGTCAGCAGCACAGATGGACACAACAGGGATTCAGCATGGCACAGTACCCTACATCATTGTGCCACATCTATCTGTTAATACGAATCTACACAGTGCTCTGTTCTAGTAAAATGAAAATCCTTTACCCCATCATCTCACACGCCACATTTGGATGTCCTCAATTATCATCCGGGAATCTGGGATAAGGAGCTAATGCTCCTAATGACCTATGAAGCGTGTGTATTCTGTTGCTGGATTGTACTGAATTAGCACAAAGAAAACGGGCTATGATTTTTAGGGGTGATTCTAATGTCTGACTGTAGGGAAAGCCCTCAGTACTAAACCACATAGTCACTAAAGCATGAAAACCCATCACCATTTTCCCTTCCTCCACAGAGACCCAGCAGGCCAGCCATTCTTTCATCCCCCGCAGGTCATCCCTTCTGCCATCACAGATTCCTTTTCTCTCTTCCATGCTTTTCTTCTCCTTTATCCCTGGCCTATTTTCCTTCTTCTCAATGTATGGCCGGTGAGGGAAACAGAAGTGTGCTGGCTAGAAGCAGTGGGGTAAGAATAGTCCATCTGCCCCATCTGTACAGGTGAAAGGCCCCCACAAGCACATGGAAGATCCGGAAGGATGCCGCATGCTTTTTGGGGACTGGATGAATGGAACGCATGGATGGTGAGATACATAATAGATCAGTCAACTGGCACTCAGCAACACTAAGTAGGTCAACTATTATTATTTCATTTTTCTCCCTCAACCAATGACAGCTTGCCCAGCAACAAGACATTTACTATGTTTCTCCAGATACAGTTAATGTAAGAGCCATTCTCAGCCATCCACAAATCACCTTTAGCTTTTGCTGTTTAGAAAGAAATAAAGGTTTACAGTCACAAATCTGATTTGGAATAATGGTGCTACAATGTTAACTGCAGGGTATAGGAAGAACAATGATTTAATCTCCAAGAACGAAGTGATTATTTAAATGCTGAGCACAGGCATTAGAAGACTCGATACCTTTTGCTGAGATTGCAGGAATATGGAAGTTAATTTCACTTTGTCTGACATTTATTTCAAGATGAAAGCATTTTTTATGGGGGACACTAATCTTGTGTTTGGGAACTGTTAGTCGTAACACGACTATACTCTGCACTTCAAACAATTCAAAATTCAGATTTTTTAATTAAATGCTATGTTCCATTAGTTTGTCCATATTTACTTATACAAACACTTTTTCAAACAGATTTTTCAAAAGTGGACCATTTTTTTTGTTCCGTTTTGTGAAATGCATTTAAGGAGTCTGGAGTAATCCTACATTTATAAGTCTACTTGTTTCTAAAAGCTCCCCAGCATTTAAACCTTAAGTGCTATATTTGCTAGTTGTGACTGTTATGGTAATAATATTCAGTGTGTGTGCGAGAGATCGCCCAGATGTTTGACCTCAGGCAGATTTCACACAGTGGACTGATTTGCAAGCAGAGTCGCACCAGAGACGTCGTGACATCGCCGAGCTGACATCACAGAATCTGAATTTGCTAATGAGGCCCTGTTAATCTGCCCAGCATGGTGCACGGCCCTCGGATGTAGTGTCTTTCTGACCTCAGATCAGTAGGACTAATTTTTGGACCGTGGCAAGTGAGCTCAACTATCTAAAGTTAAATCCTGGTTTGATATTGGTATGTTTTTAGTCGTTCAAGTAAAGATGTTGTTGTCAGTGAACCTGAATCAGCATCTCTTCCACCAGCAGCATCATGGGAACTTCTCTTAAACGAATATAGTTTTGAGAACAATGGCCATGCAAGGCTGCAGCCCCCTAGCACAATCGGCAAGCGATATGGTGCAAAAAAAAAAATGTTACGTGTGCAGGTCAAGAAAGGATACAGTCGGCAAAGTGGTTGGACAGAAGAATTTTTCTCCACAGTCAACGCGTACGAGTATTTGTAGCGGTTGGATCTGAAAACGATTCTCGGATTAATGGGATAACACACAACCGTGGTCGTTCAAGGTCCACATTATTCACGCGACATTTAATTCAGTGGGAGCGGTCATTTTATACGGCGCTGAAACAGAAAGCGCCCCCCACCCGGCGTTAGGACCCGGCAGACCGCTGCCTTCATCCGAAGACCCCACCCAGGCGAACAAAGCCTGAACCGATAGACGGGTTTTAATGAATAAGTACTGAATGATGAATGCGCTTAATAGAAAAGCTTACTCGATTGGTTTTATTTATTTGAAAAAAAAAAAAAAAAAAAGCAAATGTTAATACAGTCCATACAGTCACCGGGCTTGTGTAAACTTGCACGTCAAACCTGTAACAGACCAGTCAGTTTTCAGATGAATAAAACCTCGGCAGCACAGACTTTAAGACGCATAAAAATAACTCTCAAATAATACACAGCAACTTCAACTCCCTCTTAAACAGCGAAGGTAATCAAATGACACACACAGACAAGCTTTTGGGAGACATTCCGCCGATTTAAGCGCAACCACACATATCTTACAGTGCAATCGTGGCGTTGGTTTTAAAAATATTTATCATATCCATATATTTTTAATTAAATAAGGAAACCGCAGTCCTTAAGGCCGAGCAAAGGGAAACCACGCAGCGATATAATTGAAACGCGAGTGTTGCCAGGTCCACCCCATAAAAATCGCTTTCTTTCTTCGTTAATTGTCCCATTTCTGTTGCCCGATTAACTTTAAAAAGTAGTTTTATTTTTTGGGGTCTATGGTCAAACTCACCATAAACTCATATGCATATACAGGTACGTGTGTGTAGAAGGAGGGTGGGGTGTCGTTTCACAGATCTGGCAACTTAAAGCGACCCTCGAGAAAGAAAGGACGCGTGTAAGCATCTGACAGCTTCCGGGTCACCGACGAATGGCCGAAACAGAAGTCGGCGACCACCTTACAGAAGCCCGCGCCCTCGTCACGCGTGGCGGGGATTCTTTCACAGAGTAAATGTTCGTCGTCGGTCACAATAAATAGCGGACACGTCGAAACGTGACCCGCCGCACGCAACGAACTTCACATGCGGGGGTTGCAAACGACACGGACTGTAGCGAAATAAATACGGACACGTCATTGGAATGCGCGTAGCATTCTCTCTCGTCCACAGATCCCACTTAAAAATGGTGAAAAAGCAGGATCTGAAATGTCGGGGTTGGTTGTGGGTGGGGTGGGGGGGGCTGCGACTGCCCCCCCCCCCCCCTCCCCCTTCTCTCTCTCTCTCTCTCCAGCAGTCCGAGAGCATGCACGGCGTTTCTCGTCCAACAAAAGAACAGTCCTGCCTTCACTTCGGCTGCTGTCAACCGAGGTCACTTGTTCTTTGTTCGAGGTCACCAGGACCCCACTGTCTCCACTCTGCAGCTTGAATGTATTTTGTGGCGGCGGCGGTGGGGATCGGTGTCCACCCCCACACAGTGGTCACTCGGTCACCCCTTTTTTAGGGGGTGCGCGTCCTCTCCCCTCCCAAAACCCCAACAATTCACAAAGGAGACGGCCTCTCGCCGAGCCGTGGACATTTTCTTGGCACGTCGCGTCCGGAGGAGAAGGGGGTCTCGCCCTCAGCGTTTTTTTAAGGGGGGGAAAAGCTCACAGCAGTTTGCAGCAGTTCACGCAGCCACCGGCCGGCCTGGACCTCTTCTGCAGCGCGGCGCGGGTGGCCGTCTCGAACACCTCCCGCACCCCGTCTTTGGTCCTGGCGGAGCACTCCAGGTAGTCGTACGCGCCTATGCGCACGGCCATGGCCCGCCCGTCCTCGGTCTTCACCGGCTCCTGCTTCATCCGGGCCAGCTCGTTGCGCACGTTCTCGTCGTTGCGCAAGTCCTTTTTGTTGGCGACCAGGATGATGGGCACGTTCGGGCAGAAGTGCTTGACCTCGGGCACCCACTTCTCGGGGATGTTCTCCAGCGAGTCCGGGCTGTCCACGGAGAAGCACATGAGGATCACGTCGGTGTCCGGGTAGGACAGGGGCCGCAGGCGGTCGTAGTCTTCCTGCCCTGCCGTGTCCCACAGGGCCAGCTCCACTTGCTTGCTGTCCACCTCGATGTCCGCCACGTAGTTCTCGAAGACCGTGGGCACGTAAACCTCGGGGAACTCGTCCTTGCTGAACACGATGAGCAGACAGGTCTTCCCGCACGCCCCGTCTCCGACCACCACCAGTTTTTTCCGAATAGCGGCCATTTATAATGAAAAGAGGGCTCCAAAGTAGTCGTGAAAACTTGTTCTGCGTGAACAGGTTACAAAGACGCTGCGTGGGAGAACACGCCTCGCATCGAAATCTCGGCGAAATGTGAGCGCAGCTCCTTTTAAAGCGCATCGCTGCGTTCTTAATATAGCCACCCAATGGGATGCGGTGTGGTGAGGTCACATCTGTGCAGCGCTCTTCTGATTGGCCGGAGAATTCCCCCTCCCACTTGGAATAGGAGAGGCTAGGCTGGGCCACGAGGACTCGCACAATCCGCCCCGGGAAAGGGACGGACACTTGGAATCATGGGACTTGTAGGGTTTAGAGGGGTGTCAAAACATATTATTTAAATGGTCATCTTATTATTGTTAAACACTTAAATGTATCCTTATAATGCATATCATTCCTCTAGTACAAACAGTTTTTATCATTACCATTATTACAAAGTCCTTTGTAGTACTGTCTAGAGCTTGCCGATCTTGTGTCTCGGTTTTCACAGTGATTTGTGTAGAACTTTTATAAACTCTGTGCATAACATGCTGATTCAACATCAGAAATTACCCTTTTTTACCAATCAAATGCACATTCAATATAACATATGTTGCCTTTGCATTTAATTGGAGCAATGTAAATTTGAGGGATTTTGTTTTGGATCAGATATGGAAAGCCAAATATTGCATTGCTGTGCACAGAGAAATGCACACATTTGGGAGGGGAGTCAAAGGGAGTTATGTTTGGAACAGAGCATGTTGAGTTAGGGAGCCTGCTGTTCCATAGCAATAGTCAGATGCAGCTGCAGGCCTTTCCTGAAGCAATATTTCTCCCTTGACATATGCCCCCAATGCTTTGTTTTGCTGTGGGTTATCTGGGAAAAAACTTGATGTGGTTTTAGTCTCTACATGGGGTTCTCCCCAATGTTAATGAGCTTTGCATACTAAAGATACAGCATCTACAATACATGATGTGAAGTCATGTTGATTCCACACCCTTTGCCTATTCAGACGGACTTGTGAAGTAATTGTTCAATGAACCTACTTACAATCTGCTTTTAGTGTGCAGTCAATTACTAGAGTCATATTGTCAAAATTATAAAAGTAAAGAAGTTTATTGTAGCACAATACACAAACTCAACAGTGACATTACCTCACAGAGTTCTCTATGCTCTAGGTTATATGATTTAAGTCTGAAAAAAATTAATTTACTTAAATTTGCCCTGTTCAGTGAAATGTGTTTTACAAATGCGTCTGGATTTAGGTTAAAACAACCAAATGTAACATTTAGCTCTGGAAATGAACCAGTGAACTTGTCCTTTTCTGCTTTAATTCAAACACAATGTAACACAAAAAACATAAAGTTACAATGGAATCACACAGACAATGCAGGTTTGTCAAGAAATCCATCATGTGAGAGATTAACATTAATTTTGTGCACAAGGAAATTGTTATTTTCACTGCAGATTTAATTCTAATCTGTTTTTGCGCTGCCAGTAACTTCATGTATTTAGACAAGACAATTGTTCTGGAGCCTATAACTTTTGTTGTGTTCCCCCTACTGGTCAATATATTCCATATCTCATAAAATTATAGAAGGTAAACAGAAAAACATTTCTGAAAGATCAGGCAGATCTCAGCAAATAACAACCATTTATGTCAATGTTTTTCAGTACTTTTTTTCAATTCACTCATTTCATATTTTGTTCAATTTACTCATTTCCCATTAGTACAAAATAATCAAATACATAAAAAACCTATTGGTTATACCTCATGTGGATAGCATTTTTTTAGTTTAATGTGTAATTAAAAAAAATGATAGTGCCACCACAATATATGTCACAAACTGTCGTGTGAACATTCAGTTTCATTTTATCATAGATTTTTTTCTGCTGGAGCCACCTCAAGGAAAAGCTGGAGGAAGACAGTCAGTTTATTCAGAATGCCAGGGAAGATTTTGAAGTGGATGAAGGGCACATAAATGATGATGCCACTGAAGATGAAGAGGGTCACGTACAGGTACTCAATCTGGGGGTCATCGATGATGGGGGCTAAAACAAGAAACACAGCAACCAGCAGAACCACAATGGGAAGGATAATGGGAACCTGAAAGAGGAGCACATGCATGTAATTAATTAATTTGGTTATTATCAAAATATCTAATGAGGAAGAAACCACATTTTGGTACTTATTAATTTAAGAAAACACAATTTGATACAGAATACGTGGCCTGCATGACAGTGCTGCTACCTAGTGGTTGAACAGAAATCATTTCTTCATGCAAACTTTAATCTGTATTTTTCATGAGCGTGTCACAATTTGCACAATACTTACAAATATGATATATATTTTTAATCAGATAGATAAGACGCAAGTGAGCTCTAAGCTGCAAAGAAGTGGACCAAACTTTGCAAGTGCTACTTACTTTGTATGGCCGGGGGAGATCAGGTTTCTTTATCTTGAGATACAGCAGTCCAGATAAGGTGATGCCATAAAAGAACCAGGCTGTGAAGCTACATATAAATATATAATTATTGTATTGACTTGTGGTAACAAGGTCAAGGTAATTCAGCTAATAAATACAGTGTTTTGCTCTATTAGTCATAAAAATTAGTAGCATCTACATGCACATTTGTTACATACAAATTCTGTTCGTGTATGCTGCATGTAGGACTGATACCTGAAGTAGTTAATGATGCTCTGAAAGTCACCAGGAATCAAAACGATAAGGGAGACTGCTGTGGTAAATATAAGGGCTGGGGAAGGAGTGAGGCGATGCACATGGGCCATAGACAGTATATCTGGCTGGAATAAAAGGGAGATAATAACAGACAAAAGAGTGAAAGTTGTTTTAACTAAAATGCTGATTGAGTTGTGTCATTTTTTGAAGATGATTTTTTTACCATGTGTCCCTCTCTGGCTGCCACAAAGCACACCCTCCCCCCACTGAAGAATGAGCCATTCAATGAGCCAAAGGCTGACAGTGCAGCTGCCACTGACATCAGCCACCCCCATCTGCCAAGCACTTTATTCCTGTAAACATATTGCATGTAATTTGTGGTACCCCACCAGTTCAAGGGTATACCTTTCTTCTGTAATCTGTTAAACACGATTAATTATGTATTTAGCACATTTTGTTACATAATTTAGTTCTTCAGTGACATACAGTACTGTGCCAGATTTAGTTAGGTGTGGAAAAATGCTATAAAATAAGAATGCTTTGAAAAATGAAAGCGTTAATTGTTTGACCTCCTCAATTAACGAAATGCATTGAATGAACAGAAGAGAAATCTAAATCAAATGAAGAGTTTGTGCGGCCACCCTTTGCCTTCAAAACAGCATTAATAATTCTAGGTACGCTTGCACACAGTTTTTGAAGGAGCACTGCTTGTAGGTTGAAACATCTTGGAGAACTAACTAGAGATCTTCCTGATGGTATTGCACAATGTATAAGTATTAACCCGTATTTCTTAGAATTAAGGACACCATTAATCGTGATCAAATCTCCAATTCCATTTGTAGAAATGCAGTCCCAAACCTCCACTATGCTTAACTGTTGCCTGCAGACCCTCATTATTGTGCCACTCTTCAGGCCTTAGGCAGTCAAACTGATAGCTAGAGCAAACTATTTAAAAATTTGAATCCTCAGTCCAGTGCACATGCTGCCACTTTTTGCACCCCAATTCAGCGCCAATGATCAGGCAACATGTGCAGCGTACAAGCTATATGATTTAGATTGGGCTTACTAGACATGAAGTGAGTCAGGCTTGAGACCCAATAACTGAAGGAGGATGCCAGGTTGGCGCTGATTAAATAGGACATGAATCACCTGTCACAGTTTTCCCATTCCCATCACATGATGCTGACAAGGAGCATCATGTGACACTGCTAGACATCTTCTGATTTGAAGGGAAATTACTGCTGTCTGTATTCCTGGCTGAGTACTGCTCGTCAACATTGCCCATTTCTTTGTGCTTCCTCAAAAGAGTTTATACAGCACATCTTGAAACCCTGCTTTGTCCAAAAAAGACCTTACCTTCACAGCTAAATGACTATTTTTCAATTTAAATGTTTTTAGCACCTTTTTGGTATACCTGATTGATCATACACCTTAATATAGCATTTTTCACACCTTCCTGAATCTCCCCTGGGCAGGCAAAGTACTTTATATGTAAACAAAATGAAAATATACATTTAAA
Organism: Denticeps clupeoides; assembly: GCF_900700375.1. Lineage (NCBI taxonomy): Eukaryota > Metazoa > Chordata > Actinopteri > Clupeiformes > Denticipitidae > Denticeps > Denticeps clupeoides. The sequence goes on along the minus strand of NC_041707.1, from coordinate 15,068,167 downwards.
CCAGACAGTACTTTACCCCCATGTAACAGCAACTGCAGTGGACGACATAATCTCACGTGGGGTCAATACAGCCAGGTAGCTCACATTGACCAGGAGGTAGAGGGCCGTTACCATAGGCATGGCAATCATTACTGCTCTGGGCAGATTCACCTGTTAGCAAAAATGGGACTGTAATGAAAACAGTGAAATCATTGCATCTGTGCATGCCTTTTTTGCACATTGAGTTGTTGCATTGAGTTTAGCGAAACATCATGTACATATTATTATTTTGGAAAAATCTAATTTTGGAGCTTATTTATGAATATTGGACCAACGTGCCTTATATGTGGGGTAGGAATGTATGGAACCTTAATGTTCACTGTAAGGCAGTGGTTCCCAAATCCAGTCCTTAGTGTTCAGTTGGGTGGTAGTGGGTAACACACTCACCTATGAACCAGAAGACCCTGGTTCAAATCCCACTTATTACCATTGTGTCCCTGAGCAAGACATTTAACCCTGAGTGTCTCCAGGAGGACTGTATGTAAGTCACTCTGGATAAGGGCGTCTGATTAATGCTGTAAATGTAATGTTCCAGTTCCAGGACTTGGTAGAACACAATGACCTTTGCTGTGAACGACCTTTAGCATTTAAATGTGGCTGAAGTAACGTCAAATGTTGTATCAACGTCAAAAAAATTAAACAAAGTCTTTATAAAGAACTTTATGTTAAATAGTCTCCAATTAAACATGTTTTCTTTAAATTGTCATGATTCTTTAGTTTTGTATTTTTACTGCCTATTCAACAATCAATCCGAATGGCTTTTTATCTTTATAGTCATCGGCAACTCCAGAAAGTTATGCATATATGCTGGAAGAGCAGTTTGTATGATAATTATTTCTAGGCAGTTTTCATGGGGCACTGGTTGGCCTAGCGGGTAAGGAAGCGGACCCGTAATAAAGAAGGTTGCCAAACCGCCAAGGTAACACTGAGGTGCCACTGAGCAAAGCACCGTCCCCACACACTGCTCCCCATTCATGGCTGCACACTGCTCACTTAGGCAATGGGTTAGATGCAGAGCTTTGTATGCTGCAGTGTTTCTCAATCACTTCACTTACTCAAAGAGCTGAACAAATCTGGTGCATTTGATGAAGATTTTTGAGTAAATGTGAGCCAGTGGTATGCAGTTATGGTCAACTTTTACATTGCCAATAAAACAGGTTGGATTGCGAATAAAATTTAATCGCAAATGGATTAGTAACTTTTACTCGCATGTTCTTTTTGTGCATATTATGCAAAAGATTGTCCCTGGACGTGATATTTCAGGAAAACTGATCATCTTGGAACACATTTCACAGGACAGGGGGTCCCAGAAGCAACAACAGAAAATAGGCTGATCTTACCTCAGGTTTTTTTAATTCTTCTGTTATATTATTCAAGTTGTTCCAGCCAGCAAATGACCAGAGGCCCTGGTATAAAGCCATTCCTATAGGGCTCACTGCCAACTGCGTGTTCTGAAAGGCAGTCTCTGTATTCTGCAGGGATCCGAAGTTCCCCTGAGCCAGGGTCACCACCCCTCCAATGGCTATGATCAGTAGACCAACCACCTTGGCTACCATGAACACCACTTGAATAGCCATAGTGAAGCGCACATTCAAAATGTTGGCAATGGATACCACCAGGATGCTGGTCACAGCTAAACTCTTCACCACCAGCTCAGGAGGCGTACATCCTGGGTAAAATGGTGCCACAGCGTATTCTGAGAAACTGAGTGCTATTGCTGTGACGCCCATTGGACTCAGCACTAGCACAAACGTGAAAGCCACAAAAAATGCAGGAATTGCTCCATAAATTCTAAGGATGTAGATAAAGTCACCTCCCGACTCCTTGATAATGGTGCCCAACTCGGCGTAAGACAGAGCTGCAAGGGTAGACACTGTTCCACACACTGTCCAGATCACCAGGCTTGCACCAGGGCTTCCAACGTTAGCCAGAACATACTGGGGTGACATGAAAATCCCAGATCCTATGACGATTCCCCCAATCAGTGAAATGGCACTAACCAAACCCACTTCCCGTTTCAGGTTTAGTTTTTCAGTTTCTGAGCCTTTCATGCTGGCGACTAATGAGAGATTGTGCGCTTCTGAGAGGTATTCTGCTAATACTCCAAGACCCACAGGTGTAGAAATATGAGGTGCAAAGTCCCTGGTAAATATTAACTTACTGATATGATGATGTCCAGTCTTACAAATATGTATTTAATTATTGTTTACGAGTAAATGTACATTTCAGGCAAAGCACTTGTATTGATTAATATAGGCATGACAATATTCTTTTGTAATTTTGCTCATTATGTCATCTAGTTAATTAGAGACTGATGCCTTTTTAATTTGCGCATTAATGCTGACATGATTTGCATTTATTGTTTTCATTAAATTGCCTGTAGATTATTTAAAAAAAGCCAGAGATAATTATGAGATGAGGAAATTTTGATCAGTTCTTCACATTTTCATTTTGGTTTAGTTTAAACAACAGAAGGTAAAGTAGGTATATAAGCATCATATTATCTTGGATAGTCACTGATGTCTAAAGTTGAACTGTGTCGGCCACTCCAGAAAGTTATGCATATATGCTGGAAGAGCAGTTTGTATGATAATTATTTCTAGGCAGTTCTCATGGGGCACTGGTTGGCCTAGCGGGTAAGGAAGTGGACCCGAAATCAGAAGGTTGCTGAACCGCCAAGGTAATACTGAGGTGCCACTGAGCAAAGCACCGTCCCCACACACTGCTCACTTAGGCAATGGGTTAAATGCAGAGCTTTGTATGCTGCAGTGTTTCTCAATCACTTCACTCACTCAAAACAGCTGAACAAATCTGGTGCATTTGATGAAGTTTTTTGAGTAAATGTGAGCCAGTGGTATGCAGTAATGGTCAACTTTTACATTTCCAATAAAACAGGTTGGATTGTGAATAAAATTTAATCGCAAACGGATTAGTATCCTATTCTCACATGTTCTTATTGTGCATATTATGCAAAAGATCATGTCTGGGCATGTGATATTTCAGGTAAATTGATCATCTTAAAACACATTTCACAGGACAGGGGGTCCCAGAAGCAACAACAGAAAATAGGCTGATCTTACCTCAGGTTTTTTTAACTCTTCTGTTACATTATTCAAGTTGTACCAGCCAGCAAATGACCAGAGGCCCTGGTATAAAGCCATTCCTATAGGGCTCACTGCCAACTGAGTGTTCTGAAAGGCAGTCTCTGTATTCTGCAGGGATCCGAAGTTCCCCTGAGCCAGGGTCACCACCCCTCCAATGGCTATGATCAGTAGACCAACCACCTTGGCCACCATGAAGACCACTTGAATAGCCATAGTGAAGCGCACATTCAAAATGTTGGAAATGGATACCACCAGGATGCCGGTCACAGCTAAACTCTTCACCACCAGCTCAGGAGGCGTACATCCTGGGTAAAATGGTGCCACAGCGTATTCCGAGAAGCTGAGTGCTATTGCTGTGATGCCCATTGGCCTCACCACCAGCACAAACGTGAAAGCCACAAAAAATGCAGGAATTGCTCCATAAATTCTAAGAACGTAGATAAAGTCACCTCCCGACTCCTTGATGATGGTGCCCAACTCGGCGTAAGACAGAGCTGCAAGGGTAGACACTATTCCACACACTGCCCAGATCACCAGGCTTGCACCAGGGCTTCCAACGTTAGCCAGAACATACTGGGGTGACATGAAAATCCCAGATCCTATGATGATTCCCCCAATCAGTGAAACGGCACTAACTAAACCCACTTCCCGTTTCAGGTTTAGTTTTTCAGTTTCTGAGCCTTTCATGCTGGCGACTAATGTGAGATTGTGCGCTTCTGAGAGGTATTCTGCTAATACTCCAAGACCCACAGGTGTAGAAATATGAGGTGCAAAGTCCCTGGTAAATATTAACTTACTGATATGATGGTGTCAAGTCAAATCTGTTTTTAATGATTGTTTTCAAGTAAATGTACATGTACAAAATTCTTTTGAAATTCTGCTCATTATTTCATATACTTAATTAGAGACTGATGCCTTTTTAATCATGCTGACATGATTTGCATTTATTGTTTTCATTATATTGCCTGTATCTTATCAAAAAAATAAGAAATAATCATGAGATGAGGAAATACTAATCAGTTCTTCACATTTCTATTTTGAATTGGTTTAAACAACAGAAGGTAAAGTAGGTATATAAGCATATTATTATCTAGGATAGTCACTGATGTCTAAATTTGAACCGTGTCTGTGCAATATGAAGTCTTTCAAGACTTGACTCAGGATGCACGCTCTACATTAAAAAACAAGTAGTAGCTGGATTTTGTAGCAACTTAAGCTTGTTAACAGTTCAACTACTTCTGGGTAAACTGGGTTGGCACCCTTTTTTGCAGATGTGACTTGTTTTTGTGATTGTACGTTGCACTGTATAATGGGGTCGACTCTATGCTGGGGCAAGAGGGGTAAGTGCCTCTTTAAATCAAACTTTCAGACGTTCAGAAAGAGAATTAAAGATTACACACAAACTGAATATGGACAATATTTACTACAGTAACTGAAAATCTACTGGAAAAGGCACAAATTAGATGACAGGTTTTTGTGCAGATTCTCTCTCACTTTCCTCCCAGATAAACATTCAATCGCTGTTAGAATGCAAATGTGTGAAGTTTCACAGGTGGGAAGACAAGTGTGATTTTAGATTAATGTGATAATTCCTCGAGTCTGGCCGTATCGCAGCTTGGTTGTGAAGTGAAAGTGAAGTGATTGTCATTGTGAAACACTGCAGCACAGCACCGGCGCACACAACAAAATGTGTCCTCTACTTTTAACCATCACCCTTGGTGAGCAGTGGGCAGCCATGACAGGCGCTCAGGGAACAGTGTGTGGGGACGGTGTTTTGCTCAGTGGCACCTTGGTGACTCGTGATTCAAACTGGCAACCTTCTGATTATGGGGGCTGCTTCCTTAACATTTACATTTACATTTACAGCATTTATCAGACGCCCTTGTCCAGAGCGACTTACAATCAGTATTACAGGGACAGTCTCCCTGGAGCAATTTAGGGTTAAGTGTCTTGCTCAGGGACACAATGGTAGTAAGTGGGATTCGAACCCGGGTCGGTTCATAGGCGAGTGTGTTAACCACTAGGCCACCACTGCCCCTGGAAAATTTGAAACTTTCACAACACTCCCCTCACCAGGAATTGAACCGGGGTTGCAGCGGTGGAAGCGTCGAAACAAACCACTACACCACTAGGGATGCTCAATGCTATTCATTTAGAAATAAATGCTATTTCATTTACATTTAAGGCATTTGGCAGACGCCCTTATCCAGAGCAACTTACAATGTGCTTTCAAGTTACCATCGATGAAGGGATCAGTTCCGGTTCATTAGGACCCCCAACTATGAATACAATCTTTTTATTCACTCTGTTGTAGATTCTGTATATAAGTTAGACAATAAGAAAGTTACAAGTTAATCTAAATATTCTTTAAAGAAGTTAATTCCACCACCGAGGGGCCAAGACGGAGAAGAGTCTAGATGAATGTCTTCCTTTTACCTTCAGAGATGGAGGGACCAGGCGAGCAGTACTGGAGGCTCGGAGTAAACGAGGTGCAGTGCGAGGTGTAATAAGGGCTGTGAGGTAGGATGGTGCTACTCCATGTTTGGCTTTGTAGGCCAGCATCAGTATTTTGAACCTGATGCGTGCAGCTACTGGGAGCCAGTGGATGGAACGTAGCAGAGGGGTGGTGTGGGAGAATTTCGGAAGGTCGAAGATTAGTCGTGCTGCTGCATTTTGTATGACTTGTAGAGGTCGGATGGTACATAGAGGTAGACCATCTAGAAGGGAGTTACAGTAATCCAGTCGTGAGATTACTAAGGACTGAACCAGTAGTTGGGTGGCCTGGGTTGACAGATAAGGGCGGATTCGTCTGATATTGTAGAGAAGGAATGTACATGAGCAGGAAAGACTGCTGATGTGAGTCGAGAAAGAGAGTTGGTTATCTATTGTTACTCCAAGGTTGTGGGCTGTTGTAGAAGGAGAGAGGTGTGAGTTGTCCAGGTAAATAGCAAGATCCTGATGTGGTGAAAAATCTGCTGGAATGAATATTAGTTCAGTTTTGGTGGGATTGAATTTGAGGTGATGGGCTGCCATCCAAGACGAGATGTCGGTTAGACATGCAGAGATTTTGGAAGCAGCATGTAGATCAGAGGGAGGAAAAGAGAAGATGAGTTGTGTGTCGTCGGCACAGCAGTGGTAGGATAATCAATTTTATAAATTGTAATTTTATACATTTTATAATTTTATACATTATACAATTATAAATCGTAAATTTATACAAATTTATACTTTAATTATGGAACACCAGAGATAAATTTGGGGTTTAGCATCGTGTAATATTTTGCGTTTTTTTTTTTTAATTGAAAGAACAGAACAGAAAGAACTATCGTCTGTAGTTATCATTGTTATCTGCAGCACACTGGTTAGACAATGCCTTATCACTCTAGAGTTGTAGTATAAGTGTGTTTGTCACCTGATATGGCCCTTCACATCTGATTAGATAAAGTTCATCAAATATGTAATGTGTAACAAACTGTAAACTTTGCATGCAATTGTTCCAGTCTAGTATATTCATGTTGAGCAAAGAAACTCCACAGCGCCTCTACAGTTTCCTGATTGTAAAGCTGTGGCCGGGTATGGAACTGCAGGAATCACTTCCTAGTATGAAGCCATTGAAGATGAAATGTCTCTTCCACTCATATGGAATTTTTTTTCTTGGGGTAAGAATACAAAACATAAGGCATGTTAAACTTTTCACCAGAACACTGCGTTTTGTCATGTCACACAGTACACAATATCTAACTTGTATTTGATTAAACTTGATTCTGAATCGTTTTTTTTTTCTACACCACAAATGCTTGATTAAATAGGGTGAAGAGATGTCATAAACAGTTTGTGGTTATAATATTTGTTACAAGCTTGAATAACAATACACAATACATATTTTCAAAACAATGTCAAATATATTTACATATAGATGTACAGTTCAAGCATATTTCTGGCGAACATTAAATCTACATCTTGAAAGACAACTTCTGAAAATGAGATCTTCTTACCTCTGGTTTTTTTACTTCCTCTGTCACATAATTCAAGGTGGCCCAGCCAGAATAGGACCAAAAGCCCTGGTATAAAGCCATTCCAATGGGTTTCACTGCCAGCTGTGTATTCTCAAAGGAAGTTTCTATGTTCTCCAGATGTCCAAAGTTCCCTTGTGCCAAGCCCACTAGCCCACCAATTGCTATAATAAGCAGACCCACTAGCTTGGCCACTGTGAACAACACCTGAATTCTCATTGTTAAACGCACATTCAGAGTGTTAGCTGTAGCCAAGGTCAGAATGCTGGCCACAGCCAAGGTCTTCACCCCCAGCTTAGGTGGTGGGCATCCTTCGTAAAATGGAGCCATGGCATATTCTGAGAAGCTGAGTGCCTTGGCAACGATGCTCATGGGTCTTGTCACAAACAGAAATGAGAAAGCCACAAAGTAAGCAGGAAACGATCCAAAGATGCGAAAAATATATATGTATTCACCTCCAGATTCTTTGATGATAGTGCCAAGCTCGGCAAAAGCCAGTGCCCCCAGCATGGACACTATACCACATACTGACCAAATCACAAGACTGGCACCCGGACTCCCAGAATAAGCCAGCACATACTGTGGGGACATAAAAATCCCAGAACCTATAATTACTCCTCCAGTCAAACAGACTGCATTGACTAAACCCAGTTCCTTTTTCAGCTTGAGCTTTTTTGTGCCAATGCCTTGCATGTTGAGCCTTGCATCTAATACCTCAGCAGTCATTTCTTCTACTAATTTATAAAGACATGGTTTATGAAAACTGGAGTTTAGGGGCAAAGTCTTCAGTAAATATTAACTTTTTATGATGCTTACTGATTGCCAAAATGTCTTTTCAGCAGAGCTTATTTGACAACCCTGTTTGTGTTTTACAAATCCAGTGGTCTTAAAAAGTGACCTATTTGTAAAGCTTTTGGCCATGATTTTTCAGCATTCAACAGTATCGATTTTCATTCGATTATTTATCAGTTTTTGTCTTTTTCTCATTAATGTAGATACTTTAGTTTACATTTACAGTCACAGGGTGATGTTCAGTCATGGAGTAAGGTATAGATTGCATTATTTAAGCATTTCCAATATAATGAGAATAATATTTTAATGACCCCATTCCTTTGTATTTTCAGAATTTAAGGTGACAGCTATATTTTAAGTCGAATGCAAACACTACTGTTGAATACGGTATACGGCAGAATGCGGCACAAAACAAAGGTTCACAATGAATATCAAAGGTCAATCACAGATGTTAACAAATTATTAGGATTAATTGTGTATAATCACAAGCTGTATTTTAGGACTTGAATTACTAAAAATGTTCCTAGGGCACTTGCTGTGCAAAATATCCCAACCACTACCCGGTGTCAAAATGTAATTATTGCTCTGAGTACATTATCAGTACAAGCTACCTGAAATCATGCTTTGGGCTTGTATTGAAGCCAGTGGCACAGAGATTATCTTAGTCAAATGCAATACAAGCTTATTATTATTAACAGGAAACACAGCACAAACCTTTCTAAGCACAATGGTTAATAATGGTTAACAATGAAGTTAAAAGATCAATCATCAGTGTTAAGAATGAAATATCCAGATTAATTCCTACATTTCACGAACAGCAGCTAGGCGTGAAAGTGGATTGATCGCCATTGTGAAACACAGCACACAGTGACACAAAAAAACATTTCCTCTGCTTTTAACCATCACCCTGGGTGAGCAGTGGGCAGCCATGAAAGGTGCCCGGGGAGCAGTGTGTGCGGAAGGTGCTTTGCTCAGTTCTGGATTTGAAACGACAACCCTCTGATTACGCGTCCATTTCCTTACCTGCTAGGCTACCACTGCCCCAAATTATTTGAGTGACAAGAAAAGAAAGTAGCATCAGAATGTGCGGAGACTTGTAGTCTTGTGTCAGTGCAATGCAAATTCAATCAACCGATTAAAAGATAAATAAAATATTCCCAACCTCTGGATGACTCAGCTCTTCTGTTACGCAATTTAAATGGTTCCAGCCACTGAAAGACCATAGGCACTGGAAGAAGGATATTCCAATAGAGTTTATATGTAAATTTGTTCCCTCAAAGGAGTGCTGTAGGTTAAATGTACATGTTTGAACTAAAAAAGGCAAACCTCCAACAGCGATTACAAGCAGGAAAAAAATGTTTGCTGCTAAAATCAACACATTGAGTTTGATAGCAAAGCGGGTGCTCAAGCAGTTCATAGTAGCCACAGTTAATATCGCAGCAGCTGCTAAACATTTCACAGCCACTTCAGGTGCAGGGTCGTCCTCGTATAATGGTGCCACAATGTTGATGGCAAAGCTTAGTGCTATCCCAGACAGGGTGGTAGAGGTCTGAACCAAAACATTTGAGTAAATGAACAGAAAAGCTGCAGGCTGGCCTGTCGTGCGCAGAATGTAGATATAATCTCCTCCAGACTCACAGATGACAGTGCCCATTTCTGCATAGCAAAGAGACGCTATAGTGATCAAAAGACCAGAGCAAGCCCAGATCACCAGGCTTGCCCCTGGACTGCCAATATTTTCCATCACTGAATGAGGCGACATAAAAATCCCAGAGCCAATCATACTGCTGGCGATGATGGAGGTCCCACTGATGAGCCCAATTTCACATTTCAGCTTCAGCTTCTCCATCTTTCCAGACATGACTAAACCAGTGTAAAGAGCTGTCTTGCCATCAGTTTGTAACTGAAGAGAAGCTAGAGGTTTGTTTTATTTTATGGTGAAGTCACACCTGAGGTGGACTGGCACCCCTGTACTGCGCCCGGCTGCTCCAGAAGCCACTACCGTGAATAGGATTAAGCAGTTATGGAAAATGAGTGAGTGTCAGAGTGAATCACACCCACTACAGTTAATTCAGTTACCAATTTCAATAAATTTTGATACATTTTTCATTCAATGAATGAGCATTTGGCTATTCAACCACCCATCCACATAAATTAAAAAAATGATTCATCAGACAAGACAACCTTTCATTGTTCCATGGTCCAGTTCTTATAGTAATATGATGGCTGTAGACATTTTTGGATGAGGACACGGGTCATAATGAGCACAAAGTCTGGGTTCTGGCTAAACAGTCCCATACTGAACAAACTCATGTACTGTGTGTTCTAACACCTATCCTAAAAGATATTAACTTTTTTTCAAATGTTAGCTTTAGAAGGCATTCGTTCGAAGTTGTCAACACAGACCAGGCTTCAAAAAAGTTCAATCAAGTTTTTATTCATCCATAATTTCCAATAACCCGGGTACCTCCAGAACACCTTTTTCTACCATTACTCATCTCATCTAGCCACAACCGCTGCAATGAATTCAGCTCCTTTTAAAATAAGATCTGAACAATCTGATCATCTCTTACTACTCCTCCTATATCTACACTCTACTACATTCACCACTGGTTCCAATGTTCTGTTAGAGGTCTGTGTGAAGGAGGTTCAGGCCATTGTTAGGACCATGAAACCCTCTATGTGTGTGTGCTCTTGACCCTTTCCAAACAACCTTGGTCAAGGTAAATTGATTTACCTCGAAATTATTACCCAATCATTCTAGTCTCAAACTCTTTATTAAAAAAACAAATCTGGACCCCCAAACTACAGGACTATTTCTAACATTGCCTTCCTTGCAAAAGTTTTCAGTTGATCTTCAAGGACACCTGCATGACAATAACATTTTGGACAAATTTTAATCTGGTTTCGATTCTGCACACAGCATGGAAACAGCCTTGATCCGGGTCACAAATGACATGTTGACTACTGCTGATCATGGTTTCATCCTTTTTGATCTGGCAGCAGCGTTTGATACATCTCACCCCTTAAAAAAAATTGCAGGTTTTAATGGCACCAGTGGTTTCAATCATACCTCACAGATCTGATTTAGTCTCCATTGGACATTCTAAATCACTGAGTCATCCTGTCACCCGTGGTGTCCCTCAGGGATCAGTTTTGGGCCCCCTTCTTTTTAATCTATACATGGAACCACTTGGACACATCATCAGCATCTACGGGATATCGTTCCAATGCTACACGGATGATACTCAACTTTATATGAAGCTAGATGATAGTCTGTCTGGCGCAACATTCACTCCATCGGCTTTAGGTATCTGCCGGGATCACCTACAAGTTCTCCATTCTTACATACCAATGTCTGCATGGTAATGCTCCACCATATTTAAAAGAAATATTGATCCTCCAATGTCACTAACACTCTCCATTCTACCAACACCCACCTTCTCAACCCTCCTTAATAGGGCCTTTTCCAGTGCAGCCCTGTTATTTACAAAAAATAATTTATCTCAAAAATTGCTCAAATTCTTACACTTACATTTTTTTGTGCTTCAAAAGTAGCAACAAGGACAAAAAACTTGCTATATAATATATCCCAGTGGTTGCCTAGCTGGGGCAATGGTGGCTTAGTGGGTAAGGAATAATCACGAACCGCCAAGGTGCCACTGGGCAAAGGAGCCTCCTGCTCATTTCATGGCTGCCCTTTCATGGGTGCCCACTGTATACCAAAGGTGATGGGTAAAATGCAGAAGACAAGATCGATGAACATCTCAGCTCATCTGCCTTGGCCCATTAACCCCTGCAATACCCTGCACCACTACAGTTTATATAAGGACTTGGTTTTGTTCTCGTATGTGCTGGTTATTGTACTTGCTATATGTATACATGCTGATTCATGTGCCATATCCAGTGAATCTCTGATTCCTGTTATTTGTTCATCCCCTTGATCCCCTTGTTTTGTTTTAGATGTTAATAAATTCTCTTTTGGTTGAAAACTTGTGCTTGGGAACTCCAACCCCTGTCTTGTGACAGCTACAGTAGGCTAATAATTTAAAACATATATCAACAGGAACAACACTGGAAGTCTGTAGAACGATCTTAGAAGAGCAGTGTGTGCAAGATGACTCAATAAATTTGCAGTTTACTTGAAACTTCTCCAAGAAAGATTTAGAAAACCTTTATCTGACTGATAATAAAAATGTACACAGTTTTACAAATAATCCAGCTTCTGGGCTTGCAGGTGACAGTGTATTTCTTGGTGTCGGTCCCAAGCATGGGTAAACGGGAAAAGTGGTGTCAGGAAGGGCATGTAGCATAAAACGTGTCTAGCATGTCATTTGTGCAGACAACCAGAGTGGTTGATCTGCTGTGGTGAAGGGGGAACAAGAAAGATATTTAAAAATGTAATATTTTAACAGTGTGGACACATAACTTAAAAAAAATATTAGTTATAGTTACTTCTTTCAAAAAGTAACTGATTTAGTAACTGAGTTACAGCATTATAAAAGTAACTAATTACCAGGGAAAGTAACTTAAAACGTTGGTTGGCATGTCTCCGTCGCCTCCTTTTTTTAAGCAAGACTCAAGTTAGCTGGGTTTGTGCTGCTATAAACTCCATGGCCACTAATTTTGATGAAGCATGTGATGATGAGAGGAGCTTCATCAGATTTGAATTGCTCGTTAGCAACGTGGATAAAGACAGTTCCAGGGCATAATGTAAATGGTGATAATGGTGTTTGTATCTCCTCTGTAAAACATGCTAATTTTGAACATGCCATAGCTGGGCCTTTCCTGCATGTGTGTGTTTGTGTAAAGACTCGCCCACCTCTGCCTCTGGTTGGTTTACTGTGAAGTTTAACTCAATCTTAGCTAATCATCATCACTTATGCGGTTGTCTTGCCCCTCCCCTCACTTCACATCAAAGAAAAGAAAAAAGAAAACATTTTATTTTAGTCAAACCCATTTCATAATTAAGACAAGGTTATCTTATTATCACTCAGCGCTGGCCCTAACAAATTTGGAGGCCTAGGCAAGATTTTGCACCACAGTAAATTCCACTACTAGTGTAGTTATACTCACCAGAAACTGAATAGCGTTGTATTGGAAATTGTTTTATTTAAATAAACAAATTGCAAGTGTAAAATACTTGAAATACAAAAAATGTTAACTTGACGTTAACACTTAAAAAAATGACCATCCCCACGAGTAGCAGGTACAGGTTAATTAGACAGGGGGCTCTCATTTTTTGAACAACAAAACAACAGAAGGTAAAGTAGGTATATAAGCATCATATTATCTTGGATAGTCACTGATGTCTAAAGTTGAACTGTGTCGGCCACTCCAGAAAGTTATGCATATATGCTGGAAGAGCAGTTTGTATGATGATTATTTCTAGGCAGTTCTCATGGGGCACTATTTGGCCTAGCGGGTAAGAAAGTGGACCCGTAATCAGAAGGTTGCCGAACCGCCAAGGTAATACTGAGGTGCCACTGAGAAAAGCACCGTCCCCACACACTGCTCACTTAGGCAATGGGTTAAATGCAGAGCTTTGTATGCTGCAGTGTTTCTCAATCACTTCACTCACTGAAACAGCTGAACAAATCTGGTGCATTTGATGAAGTTTTTTGAGTAAATGTGAGCCAGTGGTATGCAGTTATGGTCAACTTTTACATTGCCAATAAAACAGGTTGGATTGTGAATAAAATTTAATCGCAAACGGATTAGTATCCTATACTCGCATGTTCTTTTTGTGCATATTATGCAAAAGATCATGTCTGGGCATGTGATATTTCAGGTAAATTGATCATCTTAAAACACATTTCACAGGACAGGGGGTCCCAGAAGCAACAACAGAAAATAGGCTGATCTTACCTCAGGATTTTTTAACTCTTCTGTTACATTATTCAAGTTGTACCAGCCAGCAAATGACCAGAGGCCCTGGTATAAAGCCATTACTATAGGGCTCACTGCCAACTGAGTGTTCTGAAAGGCAGTCTCTGTATTCTGCAGGGATCCGAAGTTCCCCTGAGCCAGGGTCACCACCCCTCCAATGGCTATGATCAGTAGACCAACCACCTTGGCCACCATGAAGACCACTTGAATTGCCATAGTGAAGCACACATTCAAAATGTTGAAAATGGATACCACCAGGATGCCGATCACAGCTAAACCCTTCACCACCAGCTCAGGAGGCGTACATCCTGGGTAAAATGGTGCCACAGCGTATTCTGAGAAACAGAGTGCTGTTGCTGTGTTGCTCATTGGCCTCACCACCAGCACAAACGTGAAAGCCACAAAAAATGCAGGAATTGCTCCATAAATTCTAAGGACGTAGATAAAGTCACCTCCCGACTCCTGGATGATGGTGCCCAACTCGACGTAAGACAGAGCTGCAAGGGTAGACACTATTCCACACACTGCCCAGATCACCAGGCTTGCACCAGGGCTTCCAACGTTAGCCAGAACATACTGGGGTGACATGAAAATCCCAGATCCTATGATGATTCCCCCAATCAGTGAAACGGCACTAACCAAACCCACTTCCCGTTTCAGGTTTAGTTTTTCAGTTTCTGAGCCTTTCATGCTGGCGACTAATGTGAGATTGTGCGCTTCTGAGAGGTATTCTGCTAATACTCCAAGACCCACAGGTGTAGAAATATGAGGTGCAAAGTCCCTGGTAAATATTAACTTACTTATATGATGGTGTCAAGTCAAATCTGTTTTGTAATTATTGTTTTCAAAATTCTTTTGAAATTCTGCTCATTATTTCATATAGTTAATTAGAGACTGATGCCTTTTTAATTTGCGCATTAATGCTGACATGATTTGCATTTATTTGTTTTCATTATATTGCCTGTAGCTTATCAAAAAAAAGGCAGAAATAATCATGAGATGAGGAAATACTAATCAGTTCTTCACATTTCTATTTTGATTTGGTTTAAACAACAGAAGGTACAGTAGGTATATAAGCATATTATTATCTTGGATAGTCACTGAGGTCTAAATTTGAACCATGTCTGTGCAATATGAAGTCTTTCAAGACTTGACTCAGGATGCACGCTCTACATTAAAAACAAGTAGTAGTTGGATTTTTGTTTGCTGGAGCTCTTCGCAACTTAAGATTGTTAACAGTTCAACTACTTCTGGGTAAACTGGGTTGGCGCCATTTTTTTTCTGATGTGACTTGTTTTTGTGATTTGTACGTTCCAAAAAAAAACTATTTACTATTCATCTCCACTACAAGTGCTACACTGTATAATGGGGCCTCTATGCTGGGACAAGAGGGGTCAGTGTCCAAAGTTCCCTTGTGCCAAGCCCACCAGCCAACCAATTGCTATAAAAAGCAGACCCACTTTTTTAACTAAAAAAGGCAAACCTTCAACAGCGATTACATGCAAGAATTTTTTTTGCTGCTAAAATCAACACATTGAGTTTGATAGCAAAGCGGGTGCTCAAGCAGTTCATAGTAGCCACAGTTAATATCGCAGCGGCTGCTTAACATTTCACAGCCACTTCAGGTGCAGGGTCGTCCTCGTATAATGGTGCCACAATGTTGATGGCAAAGCTTAGTGCTATCCCAGACAGGGTGGTAGAGGTCTCAACCAAAACATTTGAGTAAATGAACAGAAAAGCTGCAGGCTGGCCTCACAGATGACGTTGCCCATTTCTGCGTAGAAAAGAGATGCTATAGTGATCAAAAGACCAGAGCAAGCCCAGATCACCAGGTTTGCCCCTGGACTGCCAATATTTTCCATCACTGAATGAGGCGACATAAAAATCCCAGAGCCAATCATACTGCTGGCGATGATGGAGGTCCCACTGATGAGCCCCATTTCACATTTCAGCTTCAGCTTCTCCATCTTTCCAGACATGACTAAACCAGTGTAAAGAGCTGTCTTGCCATCAGTTTGTAACTGAAGAGAAGCTAGAGGTTTGTTTTATTATATGGTGAAGTCACACCTGAGGTGGACTGGCGCCCCTGTCCTGCGCCCGGCTGCTCCAGAAGCCAATACCGTGAATAGGATTAAGCAGTTATGGAAAATGAGTGAGTGTCAGAGTGAATCACACCCACTACAGTTAATTCAGTTACCAATTTCAATAAATTTTGATACATTTTTCATTCAATGAATGAGCATTTGGCTATTCAACCACCCATCCACATAAATAAAAAAATGATTCATCAGACAAGACAACCTTTCATTGTTCCATGGTCCAGTTCTTATAGTAACATGATTGCTGTAGACATTTTTGGATGAGGACACGGGTCATAATGAGCACAAAGTCTGGGTTCTGGCTAAACAGTCCCATACTGAACAAACTGTCATGCAGAGTGTGTTACCCGCTTGGCTACTACCACCCACATCACCCCCATGCTCCGCTCACAACACTGGCTTCTGGTATCGGCTAGGATCACCTACAAGATCTCCATTCTTACATTGCAATGTCTGCATGAGAATGCTCCACCATACTTAAAAGAGCTATTGACCCCCCAATGACCCTCACACACTCTTCATTCTACCAACACTCATCTTCTCCACCCTCCTAAATAGGGCCTTTTCCAGTGCAGCCCTGTTATTTTACAAAAAAGAATTTAGCTCAAGAATTGCTCAAATACATAAACAAGAACAATGATATATCACAGTGGTGGCCTAGCTGGGGCAGTGGTGGGTAAGGAATAATCTGAAGGAATCATGAACCGCCAAGGTGCCACTGGGCAAAGGAGCCTCCTGCTCCTTTCATGGCTGCCCTTTCATGGGTGCCCACTGTATACCAAAGGTGATGGGTAAAATGCAGAGGACAAGATCGATGAACATCTCAGCTTATCTGCCTTGGCCCATTAACCCCTGCAATACCCTGCACCACTACAGTTTATATAAGGACTTGGTTTTGTTCTCGTATGTGCTGGTTATTGTACTTGCTATATGTATACATGCTGATTCATGTGCCATATCCAGTGAATCTCTGATTCCTGTTATTTGTTCATCCCCTTGATCCCCTTGTTTTGGTTTAGTTGTTAATAAATTCTCTTTTGGTTGAAAACTTGTGCTTGGGAACTCCATCCCCTGTCTTGTGACAGCTACAGTAGGCTAATAATTTAAAACATATATCAACAGGAACAACACTGGAAGTCTGTAGAACGATCTTAGAAGAGCAGTGTGTGCAAGATGACTCAATAAATTTGCAGTTTACTTGAAACTTCTCCAAGAAAGATTTAGAAAACCTCTATCTGACTGATAATAAAAATGTACACAGTTTTACAAATAATCCAGCTTCTGGGCATGCAGGTGACAGTGTGTTTCTTGGTGTCGGTCCCAAGCATGGGTAAACGGGAAAAGTGGTGTCAGGAAGGGCATGTAGCATAAAACGTGTCTAGCATGTCATTTGTGCAGACAACCAGAGTGGTTGATCCGCAGTGGTGAAGGGGGAACAAGAAAGACATTTAAAAATGTAATATTTTAACAGTGTGGACACATAACTTAAAAAAAATATTTGTTATAGTTAATTCTTTCAAAAAGTAACTGAGTTAGTAACTGAGTTACAGCATTATAAAAGTAACTAATTACCAGGGAAAGTAACTTAAAACGTTGGTTGGCATGTCTCCATCGCCTCCTTTTTTTAAGCAAGGCTCAAGTTAGCTGTGTTTGTGCTGCTATAAACTCCATGGTCACTAGTTTTGATGAAGCATGTGATGATGAGAGGAGCTTCATCAGATTTGAATTGCTCGTCAGCAACGTGGATAAAGACAGTTCCAGGGCATAATGTAAATGGTGATAATGGTGTTTTTGAACATGCCATAGCTGGGCCTTTCCTGCATGTGTGTGTTTGTGTAAAGACTCGCCCACCTCTGCCTCTGGTTGGTTTACCGTGAAGTTTAACTCAATCTTAGCTAATCATCATCACTTATGCGGTTGTCTTGCCCCTCCCCTCACTTCTCATCAAAGAAAAGAAAAAAGAAAACATTGTCTTTAAGTCAAACCCATTTCATAATTAAAACAAGGCAAGATTTTGCACCACAGTAAATTCCACTACTAGTGTAGTTATACTCACCAGAAACTGACTAGCGTTGTATTGGAAATTGTTTTATTTAAATAAACAAATTGCAAGTGTAAAATACTTGAAATACAAAAAATATGAACTTGACCTTAACACATAAAAAAATGACCATCCCCACGAGCAGCAGGGCTTAGACAGAGGGCTCTCATTTTTTGAAGACAGGTAAGAGTGACATTCCACTAAACCCCACCACTATCACTGTCTCAGGATTGAGGGTGTTTCATTAGTAATTTCATTATTAGAGTTGTTGTTATTAATTGCTCAGACTTGTGAAAAAAAAGATTTGATACATCACACAGACAAATTCATAAAATGATTTAGACTTTTTGGAGAGAGAAATGATTATAATGTGAGAATATGTCAGTTACCCTGTGGTAATGTGTTAAACATGTGTTGTCAGTGAACAGGCTCATTCAGTATTTAAAAACTCCTGCTAATTATCTGGGCAACATTCTCTAACTGTAGTCAAGTTTGTATTAAACAAGTTGTGAATTTGTTTTAACATTAGAACAGAATATAACTGAAGTGATAATTGGAGCTCCTATGGATTGGGTCACTGACATTTTCAGATGATTTTTGTTTGTAGCAGAATAATGCAAAGAATTCCAGGATGCGTTTTCAATTGATGAAGAAGAAGAAGTGAAGTGATTGTCACTTGTGATACACAGCAGCACAGCACACGGTGCACACAGTGAAATTTGTGTTTTTAACCTATCACCTTGAGTGAGCAGTGGGCAGCCATGACAGGCGCCCGGCGAGCAGTGTGGGGACGGTGCTCAGTGGCACCTCAGTGGCACCTTGGCGGATCGGGATTCGAACCGGCAACCTTCTGATTACGGGGCCACTTCCTTAATCGCTAGGCCACCACTGCCCCAATTGTGGTTGTGCTACATTTTACCCACATACAGTACTGCTACTTTTTGATTGATTATGGTGTAGAACCTTTTTTTTTTATTGGTTGGTAGGAGACAGGCTTTAGGTCTCCATCCAGCAGTGCTTGTTTCCTAGTGAGACGCGGCTGTGCCTCCGGATGGGAGATACAGGACACAGAACCGGGGTATAATAATGAAATGAAACAAGAGGAAATAATGTCTCGTTCCGCCAAATCACCTCCTCCTTTATCACTCTTCTTTTAATCACTCCATCCTCCCATTCACTCCATGTATTTTAGAGAGTAACAGTTGTCACATTTTTTGCCTTCTAACCACCACATATTTCAACTATTCAACAAATATAACTAATTCAACCTCCTTCCGCTCATCCCCCTATGCTCCACTTCTTGTTTTCATCCCTCCATCTGTCCATTTTTAGCCTTTCAACCATCACGTTTCAAATATTCAACCAATGTAACTAATTCAACCAAATTTAGCCTCCTTCAACTCACCCTCCTATCCTCCACTCTTCCATTGCATCCCTCCACCCTCTCATTTATTTTTTTTTCAGAGCAACAATGGTCACACTTTCAACCAACGATCAGCCATTGGGGGGGCTGTGGAGGAAGGGACAGTGCCAGCGTCAGGGGGAGGACAGGGACTACTGCATCAGGGACACATGGAAGACTGCGCTAATACACATGGACCAAGGAAGGGAAGGGGGTTATGCCATTGGTTTGATGTGACGTACCATCATGAATGGAGCGACAAAGTGGGGTCCCATCAACACCTGATCCTCCCCTTGCCAATGTCCTTGGAAAACAACCAAGTGGGCCGGTGACCGGTGATCAGAGTTCTGGGAGGAGAAAATGTTCTAATTGCGGGCCAGTTCTGTGTGGAGGACATGGCATACGCATGTCTCAGGCATTGACAAACAGCAATATCTGAGGTATTTCTGGACTTCCTGGTTAAATTGACCAGTCTAGCTGTTGGCCTGTGGGTGTTGACTGTGACCCCTAGCTGATGCCAGAACTGTATCCAGAACAGTCACCAGAACTGGGTGATTAATTGGGGCCCACGATCTGAGAGGAGGCCTACCGGGGGTCCATGGGTGCAGACAACCTTCCTCAGCGTGATTCCCGCTTACTGGTTGGCCATGGGAACCGTTGTGAATCTGGTTAGCTTGGAGAAAAGAACCATCATGGTCAAAATCACAGTTTTACCTTCCCATGGAGGTAGACTGGTGATGAAGTTTAGCAAGACATGGGACTAGTACCAAAAAGGGAGGTACAAGGGAAGAGCAGTCCTTTGAGGCCATTGGGTCTTGGCCTTATGAGCTGCGCAGAATGGCACAGTTGTCTACAAATTGGTGGACAACGGCGGTAAGAGGGGCCACCAGAAGATCCAGAGAATGACTTCCTGGGTACAAGTGCAGCCGGGGTGACCAACAGGGAGGTGACAGACTGTAGTGAGACTGTGGGAGCTCTCCGATAGCAGGGAATAAGAAGGCGCAAGGATAAAGTTTCTGGTCCGTCAGGCATCGCTTTGACAGATCCACCTCCACCCCCAAGTTGGAAGTGTCCAGCACCACAATAAATGGTATCTGGAGGTTTGGCTGCATCATGATGGGTATGGTTGTGAATCACCCCTTGAGGCATGTGAAGGCCTGGTAGGTTTTTTTCTTCTGAAGGAACATAAGCAGGGCAGCGTGCTGGCTGTAATTGTGGATAAACTGCCTGTTGAAATTGGTAAACCTCAGGAAATGCAGAAACAATGGGGATCCAACTTTTGTTGGATACATGGCAATGTTTCCTGGACTGAGGAGGAAGCCCAGGAAGGAGGTGTGGGGGTATGAAATGAGAAGTTCTCCAGCTTTACATACAGGGAATCTCCAGTAGACATTGGATGATCTGGAGGACATGCTGCATATGAATGGAGAGATCCAGAGAGAAGATTAAGATATCATTGAGGTAGACAAACAAAATCCAGTTAAGGTATTCATGAAGGACGTTGTTCACCGAGACTCCGAAGGCTGCAGGGCTGTTAGAATGGCCAAATGGCATTATCAGATACACATAATGGGTGTAATGAGTGGTGGATGAGGTCATGGACAGCCGAAAAATACCATTGGCCAGAGAAGTGTGGATGCAGTCAACCATGGTTGCGTGTTTGATGGGGGACATAGAGTAAAGCCTGCTCCTTGATCATTGCATGGCCAAGGAGGAGGACAAGTCCTGGGCTAGGTCTTGATATTCGCTGGGAATCTGGTGCAGGGCAGGGTCAGAGTCTGTTGGGGCCATGGCCGAGACCACCAACTACCTGGCCATCCAGGGATGAGACAGACTGTCTGCCCGGGGAGGGGCAGTGATGATGGTTGTGATACTCTGGGCGAGGGTCCCATTCGTGTAATTGAGGACAGGCTGATGCACTCAAAGCCAAGGGTAGCCAATGTGGTCCTGGGGGGCATGAATGAGAAAAAATGATGACTTTATCATCATGTAGGTTGAGAGTTCTGAGGGCCCGTGTGGTTCCTGAGCCAAGGGGATAAACATCCAGGGCATCTATCTAATACAATGAATGTATTTCCCTGTATGGCCAATGTGGGGAAGTTGGGTGGGGCACTCTATACAGTAATGGCCACCCTTGCAGATATCCTGTGGTGTGGGCAGTGGGAGCAAGCACTGTGCACTGTGATGAAGCTATGCTGGGAAGGTGGTGTGCACAGCGCCGCTCCATGGGAGAATAAATAGTGATAGAACAGGCAAAGTTCGTACTAGGGTAATCAGTCCATATAAGGGCTCGTGCAGAGAAGAGGGGTCAAAACAGGCAAGGGTAGTTGTCCTTAAGTCCATCACTATGCCACAACTCCATTACCATGTAATTCGTTCATCCGAATGAGCACGCTGGAGCCTTGGTCAGGGGGCTTGAACAGGGTCGGGAAGTGGGAAATCGAAACAGACACAAGGGTAATCCACATGTTGAGGTCCGGGGGCAAACAGGGTCAAAACCAGGGTAACAGTTAAAAAAACATGATTAGCACATCACAACATGAAGAATATGAATGAGTGGCATCTCTGTGCGACACTACTGCTTCTAGTCATCCCTTTTTGTAGGTGGTCCTGCGTGCCCCCTGTTGACACAGCAAACATGTGACACTTTTCCAAACTCCCCAAAACTCTCCAAAACAACTCCCCAGCTGATTCAAAATACAATTGCCAGTGTTCTCACTAGCATAGATGTTGTGGCACTATTACTGATCTTTACGGTGTGAATTTAGGTCTTCATTTTCATATTTAATTTGTTTTTATCTATTGTAGCAATTAAACTAGTGGAGTGTTTAATACTTTCAAATATGTATTTTAATTTGCCTTTCCTCATTTGAAAAGCAGTATGTATTCCCTTATGGCATTCAGAACCTCATTATAAGTAAATAAACATTCATGTCATCACCAAGAGCAAAATGTAAAGTGTAGCAATAAAGCATGTGAACTCATAAACACCTGTACATAGCAAATTCTGTTTCATAATTTAGACCTGTCCATTAAAAAATTTGTTTCAAGTCACCACAAAGTGTCATACACACAGGAAGTGACAACAAACGATGTGGCAGCTATAGTGACTTCTGTGCATCAATGAAATTCAGCACTTTGTAGCAACAACAGGCTAAATAACCAGTTTCAGTGGGTTAAACCGTAAACATATCGGTATTAATTACTCCCTGAGAGACTTCAAAGAATCTGTCTAAATTGCTATAGAAAAGGGCATCTTTTCTATACAATACATGAAGCAATGGGAGATGTGTGAACTTAACTTAGCCACAATCAAAATAGTTAAACACAGGATGAGGAAGCTCTAGGTCATGCAATGTGTTATTGCACAAACCAACTGCTACATACATACCAAACAGAATTTTTTTTTTTACATAACAAAATTTGTAAAATATTTACAAAATTTTCACAGTCAACTCAAACAATTAAGCAATTGCCAGAAATATGAGGATAATAATGTTCAGTACCTCTGGATGCTTCAGTTCTTCTGTAACATAGTTCAGATTGTTCCATCCATCATATGACCAAAGACACTGGTAGAAGGCCACCCCTAAGGTACTTATACCAGCCGATGTTCCTGCAAAGGAATTCTGAAGACTGACTGTGCTTCCTTTGTTTAAGTAAACCATGCCTCCAATTGAAATCACAACCAAGGAGAAGATTTTTGCCACCAAGAACAAGACATTGACTTTCATGGCAAAACGAACATTCAGGCAGTTCACTATAGCAACAAGGAGGATGACAATGGCTGCTATACATTTCACAACCAAATCAGGTGCGTGGCAGTTTTGGTAGAATGGTGCAGCAGCGTTAGCAGCAAAGCTCAGCGCAACCCCTGTCATGCTGGCCGGTCTCACCACCACCACAGATGTGAAAATAAACAGAAAAGCCGCGGGCTGGCCTGCCGTGCGCAGGATGTAGACGTATTCTCCTCCAGAGTCGCGGATGACAGTGCCCAGTTCCGCATAGCAGAGGGATGCTAACGTGGTCAAGAGACCACAGCAAGCCCAGATCACCAGGCTGGCCCCGGGACTGCCAATATTTTCCATCACTGACTGAGGCGACATAAAAATCCCGGAGCCAATCATTGTGCTGGCAATGAGGGAGACCCCGCTGATCAGCCCCACATCAGCTCTCAGCTTCAGTTTCTCCGTCTTTCCAGACATGACTAAAGCTGCAGCACAGGCTAACAACTGTTACTTCAGCCACTAACTACCTGGAGAGACGCTGTAATTTACAACAGGACAAAAATCACTCCCACTAGTGAGTTAATAATTACAGGTTGAAACGCTGTGACGCGATCCTTAAAAATATAGCTGCGGCAGAGTGAAAACTCAGCGTTGCAGGGCATTCATGGAGCCCTCCCTACCCCCAAACTCTCCATCTGCCTCAAACAATTCTCTGACCTTTCCCCCAGTATTCCGATCTTTTATCCTGTGTGCTGCTTGGCGGTGCTTATACGAACCAAACTGAAAGTTTATTTCAGTTTATTTGTTCAAAAGGCCTTTATCTTTATTGCCACCTTTCCAAGAGCCACAGTCACTAAACAAGACTATTATTGTGCATTATTCAGATTAACAGGATATATTCAATAAACACCCTACCCCCACCTTGTGTTCTCTTCTGTACTGGGATAATTCCCCTGTCTACCTGTCTGTCTGTCTGTCTACTTATCTATCAGAATCAACAAATCAATGGCTGTTGCAGTGGAGTTTTTGACACATTTCTTGTCCACCAGATGTCACTCAAGTACCCTCTTCATGTGCTTTTCACTGTGGAACATTGTCATCAACTGATGGTGAATTTGAGCAAACTGTAATGAAAAGTGGAAATGCTACATTCAAATGTAAGCCTGGATATATACCAGTTCAGAGGCATTCTGGATCTTTTCTTATACGAACGTATGTGAAGCTGCACCGTGGTTTTTCTACGTATATTTGTGAACCTTTAAGGTTAACAGATTGATTTTAATTGTCCTGATTTAAATATTCTACTAAATCTTAGTATTAAATACAAAATCACATTGTGAGTCTTTCTTGATATTTTCATCGTACTGTTTTCATTTAGTATAAACATGGTGTATCCTTCCTAACAGTATTTTATATTGGTTTGCTTCTGTACTGTACATGGACGAATGATGTCACTGCAGGCAGAGCACTTCTTCAGTGGTTTGTGTGGCAGAAAATTACAGCTTTTGGTACAGTCACATCTATTTATGTATATTCACTGTGTTTAGCATTCACCTTCTGGGATCAGCTCCAGTGGAGGGGGTTATTACTAGATTTAGGTGGAACACTGTTTCTGCTTAGCCTTTCAGGAAAAGGGGCTTCACAAACAGCTACCATTTCTGTATGGCTGCAATGGCAATTGTTGCGTTTTCCCTTTTTCCTCATTTAAAAAGATACGTACCTTTGCTGGCCTGCACCGCTTGGCTGATGTGTGCTTGGCAATACTTAAGCTATGAACCATGCTTATTGTGCTTCCTGGCTAAAGAACCATGTCTTGTTTTTCCCAAACTATGTGGTCACAGAAAAGAAAAGACTGATGGATCTGATGACAGATTTTGCAATAAGTGCAAAGAATCTGCAAACACTGAATGTGGGTGCAAGAACATGCCGGAGTGATTTATTAACCAACTGTTAACATAAAACATGTGAAATAATAAGAAAGCTATTCTATATTTTACTTGTGAGATGGAGAGCAGTGTCTAGTGCCATGCCACCTTGAAATCAGGCCAGGGAATGAGTTGGTCTACAGGAGTGGTTCCAAGCACAGACGAAAAATAACCTTGTTGCAACACAGATGTGCACAATGGCAAAAGGTGCCAACTGCACACCACAATGTTTCACCCCTACACAGCAGAAACGATTTTATCAGCCATCGCAAGTTTGAACAGACAGAACAAGGAGACAGAAAGATACAGAGGGAGATAATTGGGAAACCAAACAGTCACCATGGCTCTGGGTTGATACAGTCCACACTGCACACATTGCATGCCATAAATGGAGCATATGCATTCCTGGAAATGCAAAGTACTAGTGCAGGCCAAAATAAATCCCCTTGCTCATGCAGAGGTGGCAGAAACATTCATTTAAGATGTAATTATTCTGCTCAGAAGGCCAGAAGATGTCTGAATTTTTTTTTTTTATGCAGTCCACATATTTTAAGTGACGTCATGGTGATGCTCCTTCAGATAAAAAAATGGGGAAGAAGGAGCTTTAGTTTTTACTCCAATTCCTTCCCTCTCAGCAAATCTCAAAACTGATTTTCCTTTTCTATCTTAGCCAAACATTTTGTGTGTGGCAGCAAAGAAGACCAAACATCTGATAAACAGGCGGCTGGTCCCAATTACACTGGAGAAAAGCCCGCGTGGGATCGCTCATTAAGAGTGAAAACCCTAAAGCCACATGGCAGGAACCAACAAGAGAGTTTCTACCCACATTTTCTTAGTCATCATGACACATGTACAGTACAGGCCAAAAGTTTGGACACACCTTCTCATTCAATGTTTTTCTTTATTTTCCTGACCATTTACATTGGTAGATTCTCACTGAAGGCATCAAAACTATGAATGAACACATGTGGAGTTATGTACTTAACAAAAAGTAGAGACCTGGCCTCCACAGTCACTGGACCTGAACCCAATTGAGGTGGTTTGGGGTGAGCTGGACCGCAGAATGAAGGCAAAGGGGCCAACAAGTGCTAAACACCTCTGGGAACTCCTTCAAGACTGTTGGAAAACCATTTCAGGTGACGACCTCTTGAAGCTCATCGAGAGAATGCCAAGAGTGTTCAAAGCAGTAATCAGAGCAAAGGGTGGCTATTTGAAGAAACTAGAATATAAAACATGTTTTCAGTTATTTTTTTGTGAAGTACATAACTCCACATGTGTTCGTTCATAGTTTTGATGCCTTCAGTGAGAATCTACCAATGTAAATGGTCATGAAAATAAAGAAAACACATTGAATTAGAAGGTGTGTCCAAACTTTTGGCCTGCACTGTATGCACCCATATTTTGCAAGTGTTCTTCTTAGAAAAAAAAAAGAATATTTCAACCCAACTGGAAATATATTACATAATTCTGATGCTTATGATTTGTTAAGTTTTTTTTTTATCTGTATGGAAAAAAGATGAATATGTTTTACAGGTCTCATAATGTCATAGAGCGTTTCTATCGCACTGCTCACGTCTTGTCTTATCACAGCCACCCGACCTGCCACATATGCCTTCAAGTAACCCCTCCCAAGGCAGACTGGGATGCCAGGAGCACTGATGTGTAATCATGGTTGCCACAGAAAGGAAAGCCACCAGTTCTGTCTGGGAAGTGCCACTGCCAAGACTCCAGAATCATTATTCCTGCTGAAAGAAAAGTCTACTTAGAAATATATATCTAATTCATCATGTGATTATTTTGTCACATGTAATACAACATTTTAAATTTGAATTTAATGATACCAAAGGTGACAAATGTTCCATATTTGAATCTCCTTAAGTGCTATACCGCATGTAAACCGTACTTCTCCTGGAAAGGCCTTTGCACTCTCAGCTTTCACATTTACTGTGTTTAACTGTGCATGTTGCCACACCTAACCTTAAGTAATCGTTTGTGAATTATATGACGCGTATTTCTAGCAGGGTTCGTCATGTTTGGATTTAGAAAGTGTGCACGGCGTCTTTAACTCCAGGCCGGAGAAACACCGGCATTTTGATCCGTCCTGGCGGACGTGGCCATATTTGGTGTGGGGCGGGGCCTCCCGGCTCACCTTGGGATAAAGGGCGGAGCCCGGAGGGAATAAGAGTTTTGTCCGCGCCGCGTCGGGTTCGCTTCATAAAACAACAACAACAACAACAACAACAAAAGAGCAGAAGAATTGTACGCAGCAGCGTTGCGCGTTCGATCCCGATCGCACCTTTCACGGCGCTGCCTTGAGCGGAGACGAGTCCACGCGTGGGTTTATTGCGGCGAACATGAGGATTCCGTCCGTGAACGCGGTGGTCTGCATCTGCCTGTGGATACATTGTGCCCTGTCGGTGAGTCCACGTATTAAAACCGAGCCGCTTTTACATCTTTACACGTTCTTTTCTTTTTTTTTTAATACTGTCATACAGTAATGCCCGGGTGATTTCGGGAATACACCCTCCGCGCCTCAAACTTGGTTGTTGGGGGTTATTATTCATTTATCTTTGATTTTTGTGAGATATTACGGATCGTTTCCTCGGTTGTCACACGGCCGAATGCCAACGTGCCAGTCCATGCCCGGATCGCTTCCTTCTGGACGTGTCCAGAGGTCTCTCGCGTCTTGGAGACTTGGCTCTCGCCTCCTCTCCTCTCCGTGGCAGTGTAGCCTGATCTGCAACGGGCCTGAAAACCACCGCCTGGCTTCCCAGTGCGTTGATCTGGCTCTCTGCATGACTGGGATGCTGATGTGTGATCTCACATTCCACACTGCAACACCTGGCCGTGGCACAGACACGGTCACCTTTCTCTCCTTTTCCACTGCGGGGTGTTCAGAATGGATGGCACATGACCTCACACTCCAGAGTGTTTTAAATGGAAAGTCTTAAGTGGCTGAAGGGCATGCCGGCATCATTATACTCTTACAATGAGCTGCCTCTCCCACAGACTGCAATTTGCTTGAAGCCTGCAGATTATAAGGATTGTGTGGCTCTGCCATGGTACTGGATCTAAATCATTTAAGTGTAAAAATACTTCCTCTTAAAAGTACAGTTAGCTAACGGGACGTTTCTCATATTGCAGTTCTGCTTTGTTTTCAGGATATTCACACTCCGTCATCTTTGCATTAAGTGCACGATGTCCGTGTAGGCTGCTGTTCTCGGAAACGGCATTTGATATGCTTATCCGGGAGGAAAAAACAGGAACTGGCTTCCATCTCCTGTTTTACAAACCATTTCCTGTGACCTGGACTCTGCTTGCTTCCGTACTGCAAACATGAACGAATTCATTTCCTGACACTGATTGCAATATTCAGAATATCTAGATTTTTTTTTTTTTTTTTTACAGCCATCTTGCCTGCTTAGGGACTTTTTCAGATGTGCAGAGATTATCAGAAGGTTCGACCTGTTCTTTCTGTCCTGCTAAAACATTCCTAATCGCTCGCTACTCTTTGGAAGGACTGAATTGCTGTACCATGTAAGATTTTTCACTAAATCTTCAGTCGTACAGATTTGACAGCCTGTATGTAATACGATATCTGCAGTTATTTACCAGACTGTAATTAGATTGCCGTATGGGACGGTGGTCATCTTGGGTTTGTCTGCATATGGCTTGTTCATGAAATGTTTGCCTACGTGTGTCAGGGAGTTCAGTCATAATAACTACAGGCTAAGTGCCGTCTGCAAGCTTCTTCGCGTCCCCGTGTCATCATCGTTGACTCACTGGTGCGGAGCAGCTTGTAAATTGTGGTGATGGAAAAGCCCCTCTGTACAGCTGGCGGAAGGGACAAGCTCAGATGAATGAAACCCAAGTCAACAATCATGTCTGTTTGCCTGACCATTTGGAAAAATAATGAAAAAATAATGTAGGACTAAATCATTGGTGACTTCTTTAGCGCATCAGAAAATACTGACACTCATGAATACATATCCATACGGTACTTTTTGCTCTTGGGGTTGGGGGGTGTATGTTTTCAACTATTTTGCCATACAAGTGGAATATATTGCAATTACTCTTCACACAGAAATATGTTGTCTGGTCAAAATGATACATGCAGCTTTATGTGACCTTGCCAAGCCATTTCCCCATTCTTATTTGTTTGGCATACAAGAATTGGTTGGTTCCGTTTTTTTTCTATTCTACTACTTTTGATTCTGTTTAGGTTTGCATTTGGCCTATCAGCATTACCAATATAATTAAATTACTGATTCCTTAGGCTTATTTTACCACGGGTAGTTATACATTAATTTATAGATTAGTATTCAACTTTGTTAATTTAATCCCCTGGTCTTCCAGTGCTCAAACTTTATGGAGGAAGCATTAAAATTCCACTGGAGTAACGCTGCTGACATGTTTGGGCCCGTTGTCACATGATCACACACATTTATTCAATGCATTGTTGCATCACGTTATTGTTGAACGTCTGGGCTGTTTTTAAGTGGATCTTTTGTTAAAATATATCTTGAAGTAATCACATACCATACCACCGCCTGTTCGGTTTAATGAAAACATTCAGACTTCAAACCCATAATGCCTGAATTTTTTTATTCTTTCCTATTTAACTTAAATGGGGGGTGTGGGGGGTATTGCAGATACAGGTGTGATTGCTCTTAAAGTACAGTTTAGTGGTACTCTGAATGGCTTTTGGAGGGTTACTCTCCAATTTACAACACAATCTGTCTGAATCCATTCATATGCAGAGCCTGATCCCAGATCTCCTCCAAGAGTGCTCGTTAGCAACACACTTAAGGTTGTCCTCCACTTATCGCCCCTTCAGCACGTTCATGATGTTGACCGGCTCCCAGACCATGCAGAGCTGAAAGGCGTCTCCGTCTGCTTGTGGGGGAGGATGCAAGGGGCGGGGCTGTGGTGGGACTGTACTGTAAACACAGGGTCCAAGGATTTGGTTCAGGAAGGGGGCAGTTATGAGGATCGGAAGTCAGACATGAGCGATGGCATCTAGCTTTTCACGAGGTACACGTTGGGCTGTAAGTTGGTTTTATTGTCTAATTACAGGATTTGGCACATTTCTGGACCGTTTTTTGTTGCTACTTTTTAAAATGATTTCTCTCGCCTCCTCTCCATGGCTGTGTAGCCTGATCTGCAGTGGGCCTAAAAACCACCAGACGCTGGTTCCCACACATATGCCTCACTTAACTGGTTAACCTGTCCAGGTGATGACAGCCGTTGTCAGCAAGTCCAATATCGCTCCAGTCCGGCCCATGGATAATACTACATTCCAGAGGTGCCAGTGTGGGGGTCACTCAGTGCCCCCTTTGAAAGGATAGGAATGGCCTGTCATCCTGGCTAAGTGTGCAGGGGAGAGCTGGAACCCAATATGGCTGACACCTGGAATAAACACTGGACTGTGAATTTCCGCTAGGTCGTCACTGCCATTTCAGTCCCACGTGGAGCTACTACATTCTATAGACGCCACATACCATAATTTACGGCAAATGTCCACTTGGATTGCTTTCGATTCGTTTTACGTGTACAGTGTTTTTTTTTAAGCTCCTACTGCCTTTTATTTTCATGAGGAATCTTAGAAGGGTGCAGATTGGATCAGCCCAGAAAGGTTCCACTCTTGTTTTTTTATGCAGTGCCCGCTCTGTTGTCTCTAATGAACAAAGAGAATGAGGCTCAGGACGAATGGAAGGCTAGACGTCTGAAGGGGGAGGAAACAGGAACAGGGTGTTCACACATGCACTGTAGGGGCCATTGTAAGGCATGACCCTGGGGAAAGACTTTTTGTTTATAGAATAGCTGTCATGACTGCAGCGTAGGGATTAAGGTGAAGCTTGGCGCACCATGCAAAGCACGTGAAATCTTCCTCTTGTACATATGAAAGAAGAGTTCCATATGCACTGGGAGACTCCCACTGGATGGCAGTCCAAACAAACTGGGCTCAGGCTATAAAGTGATTTGCGGTTGTTTCACCAATTGCTGTAATTCGGTCAAATTGCATCAAGGACAAAACATTGCACGTCTTTTACATTCTACCTTGTTCATACTATAGCCTTCTTTCTACTGGCAAATTGATATATATATAGTACACTGAAAGTATATATTAACATATGCATGTTAATTTAATTAATTTTGTCTTATGTATGACTTTTTGAAACCATGTTGCCTTTAGTATAAGCAACATGAAGGAATTTAAATTCCCCACCCCTTTCCCAGTCAGAAGAGCCCCAAGGACATCCACTCAAGGAGTGTAGGTGTGATATCTCACAGACATGCGAGACTTGACTTCGGTATAGTCTGGGGGTGGAGTGAAGCTGAGCATTCGGTTTCTTGAATAGATCTTTTATTTGACATGGATTAGTACATCTAAAAAGCTGCTGAGGCCTGGATAGACCAAGTACAAAAATCTGTGAAGTGCTGTTCCATGAAACTACAGAGGTGTGTACCAGTGGTGGATCATCACCTTTTACGTCTGTGGGATTTCAGCCAAGCAGCATTTCTCCTTTGGAGGGATACCAACATTTTTTGAAAGGCGCTCTTGTTTTTTTTTTTTTTTTTTTTTATATAGAACTTTTCCCACATCCCACAGTAATGCCACTGATTAGATCTCTAAATTTGATGACCCAACACCATCTGAATGAAAGATTTCTTCAATATGTGCAGGATCACAACAAGAGGGGTGTTTTTGTTCCCC
Organism: Denticeps clupeoides; assembly: GCF_900700375.1. Taxonomy (NCBI): domain Eukaryota; kingdom Metazoa; phylum Chordata; class Actinopteri; order Clupeiformes; family Denticipitidae; genus Denticeps; species Denticeps clupeoides. The sequence continues at coordinate 15,036,417 of NC_041707.1, read as the reverse complement.
TAATGAAAGGTGTCTCTCTCTCTTCCTTGGGCCCATGAACACTTTTTTTTTTTTTTTTTTTTTTTTTTTTTCTTTTTCTCTTCTATATTCTATTCCCAGCCGTAATTGGACACTGCTTCAACTGTTCTCAATTGAGATTGGCTGTCGAGCTGAAACGTTGTGAAAAGTGATATCCTGCTGTGATAATGGGGCCGGTGGCAGTTACCAAGACTGCCAAGGAGGCTCCTCTAGGGTTTCAGTCGTTGAAGCTCAAGAACAAGTTTAAAAAAAAAAAAAAAAAAAAAAAAAAAAAAAAAACTACTGGAGTCACCAAATGTCGCAGAGTCTCCAACCTATAACCCTTGTGCACATATATTATGCAGAAAAAGAAATTGAGTCCAGTTCAGTTGCTTATTGCTATGACAACCTGTACAATGGGAGTCGTTTACTTATCAGGTGTTTTGCATAAGCCTTATTTGTAAGGGATTTTTGGCTTCAATTGGAATGCAAGTGTGGTTCGGCTTGGCACAAAGCATGGAAGCAAGCAGTGTTGACTCAGGTTTATCAGCTTGCAGCAGGAATGGTCTGATTTTTCTAATCGGAGGAATGTGAGTCACAGCCTCACCCTAGAACCGCACCTGTCGGAGACAATCACATGAACAACTTTTACTGACACGCTGGCGGAGAACAATGCGATCACCTGAGAGAACTCTAGCATTGGGATCAGCGTGTCACAATTAAATGATTAAGTCTTTTTTAGTGATATTTCGGACCATAGCACTTGTAATATGCACATTGTGCTTTAATAGTATCCGTAATTAATTACACTATTTGTCAAAAAATGTATCAGCTGTATGCTCATTTTAGTACATTGCTTTTTTTTTTTTCTCACAATCTGATATCATTCTAAATCATTGTGTGAATCAATTGTTGCTTTTACTGATTGTCCTTTCAGCTTTTTACTGACCAGATGTATGTTTAATAATCATTAATGCTGGTCTCTGTACTTTTTTGAGTTTAGCATTTTTATAATTAATATGCATTTTTGCATAGTAATTATTCTGCTGTAAAATAAACAAATGACCCCACATTTTGTGTCAATTATATCTCTTTCTGTAATATTGCAGCTTCCTGAGAGTTTACTAGAGGATCAGGACTCATCTGGAGATCTGGAGGTGTCTGGTTCTGGGATAGGTGAAGAAGGTAATCATGCTCTTACTTGATTCTTGGTTCTTCTTATTCTTACTTATACAAAAACCTTTGCAAGGTTCTCACAGCAATGCTCATCGATTGTGCATCTATCACAGGGCCTTTTTCTGAAACGACTGTCATCCCCTCCAGTGTCACAGAAACAACCGGGGTTTCAGTCACTGATGCTCCTGTCAGGATTCCAGAACAAACCACAACTCTGCTCTCGCTGATTCTGTCCAATCAGTCCACACCTACAACAGCAGAGCCCATCGTCACAACAGTACTTCCTCAGTCAACATCATCAATAACCAGCGCTCAACCTTCACAGACTACAGGGATTGGTGAAGCCCACCAGGATGATACTACTACGACCAGCCAGACCACCAATGAGGCCACAGAGTCTGTTGGAATCAATACAGATGATGACTTTGTTATTCCAGAGGACTCCACAAATTTGTTTGAAGAGATGTTGCAGACCACAACTCCAACCCTTATGAATGGGGAGGATGACGACCTAGAAAAATACTTGGGATGGACCACTGAGCTTTCCACTGAAGCAACCACTACAACAGCTTCCTCAGAGCCATCTGCTGAGGAAGAGGAAGCATCAGGGGTCACCACTGTCTTGCCCACTGAAGAGTTTGTTACAGAGGCAGTTGAATTTTTGGATAATGAAATCATTCCAGTAATTCAGGGCAAGGCCAAGTCCAACTTTAACGAAATGCCTGTAAGCACTGAACCTTTTATTTTCTATGTGTTTAATCTATGTGCCTATAGATTATAATTTGTTTTACCACTTCTCTGTTCATGCTGTATGTTCATTAGGACCTCAGTGAGAATGAAATTTTGGACGGTGCTTCCCTGCCAAACTCGGCCGAGAACAAGAATCTGCTGGAGAAGAAGGAGGTTTTGGCAGGCAAGTTCTTGCTGCAGTCTGTAACTATAGGGCCGCTGTCGGTTTGGTGTCATAACTATGCATCGTATGCATGACTTGGCTCATTCCAAACAATACTGTGGTACTGGTGTAATTAAATGCATGCTTTCCTTCCATGCAGGTGTCATTGCTGGAGGTGTTGTTGGCTTGGCATTTGCTGTGATGCTGGTGGCACTTATGGTTTATCGGATGAAAAAGAAAGATGAGGGGAGCTACGCCCTGGATGAGCAGAAGCAGCCCAATGGAGGCTACCAAAAACCACAGAGACAGGAGGAGTTCCTTGCGTAACATATCCCTCAATATTCAAGATAAAAATCAACCATGCTTTGTTGCCACACTTTTTTTATTTTTTTATTTTTTTTTTTTTTTTTATTTTCACATTTTTCGTTTTCTCTCTTTCCCCTCCATGCTTACATTGAGAGGTGTTGGTTGGATGACCATTCTTTTTTTTTTTTTTTTTTTTTTTCTTTCCAATTGTTGACTATCATGAATTGGATCAGTCCCAAAGGGATGAAAAGGTCAAGATATCTTCTGTCGACTGACTGACTGGCCTTTTGCATTGTGTCATTGGAATGGTTCAGTGAATGTTGACTGCTGTAAAATATGTTGCTCTTGAAGCTGCTCTGAGGATTTCTACTTAAAAGGAGCGACGTTTTAAGCTTTGTAAAGGTGACCTGGCATCACGACTTAAAAGAACTTAAGGCACGGGAAGGATGCTGAACACATTGTCACAGTTAAGAAATGGAGAGGATGTCTGTGGTTGTTGTAAATAAAACAGAGCACTGTTGGAGGTGTCTAAATGATGATGGGTTTGGAAAGGGATTTTTTGCAACTTGTTTCTCAAATTTATTCAGGCTTATTGAGGTCCCTTCCACAGTGGAGAGAGATGACAGAAGGAGCTTTTATGTAATACTAGATGCATATACATTAAAGTGCCTTGATTTTTATTTTTTTTTGCCTTGGTGTAATTTTCCCACGTATTTTTCTGCAACGTTTGTGTTTCAGATTCTGTTGCTCAAACTGCTTTGAGAATAAGATCGCTCTCTGTAATCCATGTGCGAGCGAAATTCAGTCCATCCATACAGCCTCATCTCGCCAAAACAGATTTTTTTTTTAGTGCTTACATCAGCAGGGTAAAGGATAGTATTTTACAGATTGCATTGTCATTGAACAATTCATGTTCTTGGATATTTGGTACTTTAGTATAATCCAGTATTTGGACCAATCCAACATCCTGAAATCATTACTGACTTGTCTTTATTGTCACAAGAACATCTGCCAATGTAAAGCAATTCTTTGTCTTTTATTTTTTTGCTTACTTTTTACCATTTCCATCCATGTTATTGTCCAAGACAAGGAGGTGTTTTTATGATATTGGGTTGTGAGATTTTTGTTCAGTGACATTATTTCATAACAATTTACAACTTTGGTTATTCAGATGACTGGTCCTGCTGTGTAGAACATAGAACTGTGGGCAGAGAAGGTACAGGAGAAAATGGGTATGAACTGCATTTCCGAGCAGCAGTGCGGTTCTTGTATTGTATTTGTGCCTTTTTTGGATTTTTTTTTTTTTTTTTTGCTCTGTTGTGCTGCTGTACAAAAGAGTATCTCACTATTTGTATTTTTTTTTTTTTTTGTACAAATCTATTTATTACCTGTGGTTTTTCTACATTCAATAAAACAATTTCCACCACTTTTGACTATTTGACATATTTTACATTACAGTAAAAGTTTTTACATTACAGAAATCTAAAGTCAGAACTAAAAACTGGACGAAGGGCCAGGTCTGACATTCATCTTCGTTTACCGCTACATTTTACCTGTGAGAAAGGAGAACACTGATGTCAGACCATCATTTATTTTGCATAAATGTAGTCTTAAATACAAAGTGATTTTTCAAGCATTCATTGCCCAATCTCACCTTATTTAATTAAGGTGTGGTCAGTTCATGGGTAACGTACAAATAATAAGAAACCTTAATAGTAATAATAAAAAAGATTTTAAACATTTTTTAAACATAAATTTTAATAAGTGCTAATAATTTCAGAAATTCAACTCTAACTGAACTCTCTTGGCAACTGCATTTTGAAACTGGTGTGGACTCAGACAATGTGGACTTTAATGCAGCAAATTTCTACGCACATCATGATGTGAAGGCTGTTGCTCCTACATGAGTCATAATGGCTGCACGGGCCAGGTTTGATGATTAATGCTGTCCTTTGGCGGCTTGTTACGTGTTCTAGCCCACTTGTAATAGCTACCTGTGAGTGAGATAGACAAACTCACATGGTCTGATTTATTTGCCCTCAAAGCACATGTACATTAGCATGCATGCGCTTTATTTTTTTCTTTAGGTTTTTTTGGGTTAATAACCTCTGCCAAGAGCCCAAGTCATCTAAAAACCTTTTTTTATCTCTGCTTTCTGGTTTTATGGGAATGGTCTAATGTTCTAATCTACATTACAAAATTATATTTGTAATTTATTCTAAATTGTATTACTCATTCCATGACCTAATAAATGTAGAATACTGGTGAAACTATTATTCTAAACTTTTCACTAAAGTGCGATTCACCTTGCCACTTTCTGTATTGCATGACTTTCCTAGGAAGTTCAATTGTGGGAATAAAAAGGACTGAGAGCTGCTGTCAGAATGAACAAAACCCGCAACATGTTCAAACCGGCCCGGCAGCTGAAGAGACACTTTCTTCCTTATTGGACTGTATCCAGTTTAGGGCTGACTAATTCAAGCCCAATTGAGAGGCAGCCATCGCACCACAGAGGATGAGAAGAAGAAGAGAGAGACAGCCTGTCGGAGACCCCACACAATGCTGCAGCCCTTCGAACACTTGGAGGAAGGAGCCGAGTGACAGCATCAAGACACGGAAGTGTTTATTATTCAAAGCTGTAGGACGCTTTCAAGCTCTCCCCTTGACAGTCGTCATAACCATCTATCAGATGACAGCTGGGCTGCAGTGTGCACAAACACACAGCGAACTTCCATTATCTAGCGAGGGTGAACATTCCCCTCCTCTCACTGACATTCGTGATAGAACCCATATGGCCGAGGAATGGCACAGAAGATAAGAGAGGCAGTAGACAAACCTCTTCGTTCCTCACCCAGCCTGTGGGTATCTTTCAACAGATCTGCACTGCTCTGCTTTAGTATCAGGGTACAACGTCAAGCCTCTGAAGTCAAAAAGTTAGTAAATTGATATATTGGTTTATGGTATACAAATCAATATACAGTAAAGATGATCCTCATCCCATGATTTTGTATTGATGGCAACATAGAGAAAGTTGAATTTCGTTCTATATAATTTGGAACCAAGAAGAATAAGTGGCAGAGATGTCTGCTAGGCTAAAAACATTTAAAACGTGAGTTACAAAACCACCCAGATCAAAGATGAAGCAGCTCTCCTACTAACAGCAGAGGCCATGATGATGGTGCAGCAACACAGGAAGAGGAAGAAGCAGTTCAGATGAGTATTCAGATCAACTCGATGACATTAAAATGGAGATTACAAAAACAAATACTAGATTGGAAGAGTCGGAAGGTAGGATTGTTAAACCAGAGGAGAGGATTTAGAAAACAAAGGACATTTTAAGTAAAATGTTAAAGCTCTAATCTCAGATGAAAGCAAAAAATAACTGACTTAGAAGGTTGCTCCAGATGGGATAATGAAAGAAAATATGGAATCCTGGAGGGGTTGGAGAAGGACTAGTGGAAAAAGCAAATTTCATCACTCCTGATACAGAGCCTCTACGCTTCGAGAAAGTCTATCGTGTGCTGGTTTCGCAATCGTGAGCGGATGCACACCCGAGAGCTATCCTGGAAAAATTTAAACTTTAACACCAAAGACAAGATACTTTGCACATCTTGGAAACAGAAAGTTAACCTGAGAACAATTACACCACACAGGTTTTTGCAAAAATGGAAGAATCCACTTCAATAGATTCTGAGGAGTCGAGACATTCAGTTCCAGATGCTTTATCCAGCCTGGCTAAAGTGTGCCGAAGGGAATAAGATATACGAGACTGTGGAGGATATGACACAAGATATAGCTTGGAGGGGACTACCTGTTAAATGATGAAAAGATGCCTGGCCCATTTTAGATTCATGGAGAAGCTGCAGGGCTTAGGAGGGAGCCACATTGTGCAAGCCCGAAAAAAAACCTAAAAAAAAAAAAAAAAAAAAAGATGACCAAAGTGGAAAAGAAAATGTGAATAACCTAGCAGACATATTAAAACCCAAATTAAACAGAACTAAACATTTTGTTTTTTTTATATTTTTAAACAGAGTCAAAATTTGATTACTTCTGGCTTAGTTGGGGGAACCAGTCAAGGTTGCATCGCTTTCCCTCTTCTCTTTGTGTCACATAAACTTCACAGCACACACGGCGAACAGAAACGAACAGGGCAGCTTTATACATTTGACACAGGTGAAAATGATTAGGGAACATTACACAGGACAACATTGAAACTCACGTCCGGATCCCGGAGTAACTCCTTTTGAACTGGATCATGAGAGCACCCCCCCTCTTAGGGCATGACCCCTGGGGGGCCAGACAAAGCAGTCCATAAACGAGGGAGGGAAGTCCATACACAGAGACTTTATGATTCAAGTGAACAATGAGAGAAATCGAGCGGAATCGATTCGAGATGAAAAGAGGAGAGAAAAGATGAGATGAACATTGGAGGGGAATGATAAATGAAGAATGACTGGTCCAGGTGTACTAGCCCCTCATTTCAAGGCACAATATACAGTCCCTGACAAAAGGCTTGTCGCTTGTGCAAAAAACTGACCTCAAGTGCCGCTGAAATATATTTCTAATCAAGATTGTTTACAAGAAATGGCTCATTTTATTCCCAACAGCGTTTGTAATAATGTTTCAGTGCAAAGCAAAACTGTCAAAATATTCACCTGTCTAATATTCAAAGCTTGGTAAAGCCCATTGAGTCAATTTTTGCAAAGACATAAGTGTTGTCGCCGTGTCATATGAGCTTCACCTGTGACTAATAATGGATAAATTAGGTGTCCGGTGCATATAAAAAGAACCCCAGTACACAAGACCTTCACATCAACTGCCACTAGACCTCTGAAAACATGTCTAAGATTCACCCTGAGACTAAACTGTTGATTATCAAGAGGCTGAAGACCAGATCCACTGCTGATGTGGCAGAGACCTTCAGTGTGTATCAGTGTCAAGTACAGAGGATAAAAAAAGATTTGAAGAGACTGGACAAGTTTTTGACAAGCCCGGGTCAGGCAGACCCCACAAGACAACTGCTCGAGAGGACCGTTTGTTGGCTTGAAAATCCAAGGCCAGCCAATTTTCCACTGCAGCAGAGCTCCACGAGACCTGGTCACCTGTGTCAACCAGAACAGTCTCAAAATGGCGTCGATTCAGTGCCCAGAAGCCAGCACTAAACAAAAGACAATAGAAAAACCATGTGGAATTTGCTAAGGCCCACAGCTTACTAAAAGGATAGATGCTGGAAAAGTGGCAGAACCATCTCCACAAGGTTCCTCAAGGCGGGGAAAGATCACAATGCTCCAGGATTGGCCAGCCCAGTCACCAGACATGAACATCATTGTGTGGGGTAGGTTGAAAGAGGAAGCATGGAAGACGAAACCAAAGAATATTGATGAACTCTAGGAGGCATGCAAGACTGCTTTATTTGCTATTCCTGATGACTTCGTCAATAAATTGTATGAATCCTTGCCAAACCGCATGGATGCAGTCCTTCAAGCTCATGGAAGTCATACAAGCTATTAAATTTGGATCGCACAGCACCACTGCTTAATTTGCTGACATATTTTTGTATTTGCAGTAAATTTGTTCAATTTCTGTATAGGCGACAACTTTTTTCTTGCCAAAATGTGACCTTTCTATCTTGATTAAATGTTAAATCTTTTTTCAGTAAAACTAATTCATTTCAATGCATTAAACATCATTGGGTAGGGTTTTAGCTTTTCATATGAGATATTTCTAACACCAATTGCTTATTTAAAAGTCATGTTAATAGCAGGTGTTTCTACAAAATAGATAAGCGACAAGACTTTTGTCAGGGACTGTAATTTAAAATGGGATGCTGAGTCCATATGACACTTAGGAGTTAATTTGTTCTTAAAATCAACTTAGATAAGCAAAGTATACAAAACAACATATCTCTAGACTATATACAATGGAAGAATGAAAAAGATTATGTAAACTACAATGGACCACAACATGTTCAATCACATCCTGTGAATTGGGTTGGAAAAAATTTAGTCTCATATTTTGAGATTGCCTGGTTTTAACTCCATTTTAGCGGGAGAATCATAAAAACTTGGAAGATATTTATGAGACCAGTTTTCCACTCAGATGTGACTCGCTATACTTGGGAAACATATCGTTTGAAAAGAAATGAAACCTATGTTGTGATCAAACAGGAAAAGAAAAAAGAGGAAGAAAGAACCTAAAATAAAATAGGAAATGAAACTTCATGGTTACTAATAGGCCTAAGTGACTGCTGTTCTATACTGTTCTATACTGCTTTTTCACACCAAGATTACAAACAATTGTCTGCTGAGTGACTTGATTTCCTCTTGTGATTTCCTTACAGAAAATATTTCCCGTAAATCAACTTGCGTTGCTCAGCAGGCAACTAAAGGTCAGCTTGTTCAGAAATGTGACAGACCATTTAACATTTATCAAGAACTCCGCATTCAGCTAAAACATGAATTGTTTAGCTCCCTCAGACTTCCTCAGAAAGGGGTTGCTCAGCAGTGGACTTCCAGCTTGCACACGTGTCACTTGAATAGGTTCAAGAGGACCAGCTCAGCAGGAACCACCTTCTAATGAGGAGCTGCACTATCCTGGTTGTCACATTAAACCGTAAAGCACATTTCTAGACCTTCTTAATGACTTCCTCTGTTCCCGAGTCATGAGGTGGTAAAGAGGCTTTCCCATTGCCTCAAGATCTCAGCTGATTTTTACTGTTAAAATTCTTTTGTGGATGGTTTGGGTGTTGATTGCAAATCAAATAAAATCAGATAAAATCCACTTGGCCTTAATCTAGTCTGGATATATAGGCTTTAGGAACCACAAGGAGGTGATATATAATCTTTGGCTACCTGTTTGGCTACTTTGACCTGACTTCGTTCGAGCAGTTCATTGTGTAGGTCCTTCCCTTTGCAAATCTTAATTCGAATGCAATTCTGCACGATGTTTTCTCAAGAAAACAACATAATATGGTTGTGATTTTTCTTGAGATTTTTTGGATTATCTCAAAATCACAACTGACAATTAACAGACGCTGTATCTCACACTCTCACTTTCAAGAACCACTGATTCTTAATCAGGGTCACCCTGGGACATTAAAAATTTACACATGTAGTTTAACCTTACTGAGGGACTGTCAGAATCAGAAAGCCTGGAATGACTCTCAGTGATAAGCAGTCTTCATTTTAGTTGAGAAGGGCTCAGGAAGTGCTTCTGCAGTGGTGTGTCCTGCAATGTCACTGACATTGGGTATGCATGAAATCACAATGCCAAAGGTCTTTGATAACTTTTATGGTTTTGTTATTATATTGCGATAATGATAATGATAATGCGATAATTAATAAATCACAATAGCAACATAACAAGACAGAAATTTTTTTTTAAATTCAGGTCTCCTTTAATGATTGCCATGCAGACTTGTCAAATGAGGCAATAAAAATACTCAATAGACTATTCAAAGTGTCTCCCAGATGCCAAATTGCTGATCCAGAATTCTGTCACACAAATTTAGCCCCAACTCTGGAAATGTTTCACAAAATCATGTCAAAATGTGGCTGAATTCCTGCTGAAGTACAACACTAAGCAGAGTGGCCACATTTTACAGCAATGGAATGGCTGTTTGTGATTCTCTTTCACTTTTTTGTTCAGCTGAGCTCCACAGAAACCATGTTGAACAGTGGGGCCTATTGTTTTCTTTGAGCATTATAAATTCTTTATTGAGTTTATTGAGTTAACCTGGAACATGTTCAGTCAGCACAGGTTCCAGGCATTGCTGTCACATGCTGGAAGCAGAACTATTACGCTCTTGTCCTGGAGCGATATCAAGCCAATAAAATCTGAGTTCCTAACATATTTTTATAATTGTCCACAGAGGTGTTGTGTAATTGTGGATTTTTGCATTCTTAATCTCATTTTTCTTCATCAAGAGACCGGGTATCTTCAGAAGTTTTGCTGAAATTCATCTATGGGAGCATGGCTTGAATTCGCTTGTTTCATAAGAGCATAGAGTATCAACCCAGATCATTACTTTTGTTGTGCTGGTGTGAGTTATCGCCTTTAATGAATCATTTTCACCCTGATGCCTTGCCGGATAGCTACACCCCAAGCCGCAGGGCACCAGCGTCACTGAGTAGTTGAAATTATGTAATTTATGTGAAGCAAGTTCAGTCAGCAGATCTTAACCCAATCGAAAAACCAATGGGAGGTTTTTACACATTAAATTTGTACAACACCTTAATAAAATAATGCTGTATTTCAGTCTTTTATTTTGTCTCCTATCTCTGTATTGGTGTCAGTGTATGATTAGCCATGTCAATAAGAAATGTGAATAAAGCACTAGTGATTTTGTTTGCTGTAACTGGGCCCTTTTAATCCATTGATTTGAAACTGCTTGATTTGACAGTTTATCCACATACAGTCTTTATATCACTGTGCTTTGTTTGCTTTACGTCACAGCCCACAATGCAAGCTTTCAGTTTGTAAAGTACATTTGTACCTGCCAGCACAATGCCAACAATTTCTCTCAAAGTACTGTATCTTTTCTATGTGTTATAAATATTGACATTTCCATTCATTAAGAAAGTAGGATCTTCAAGCATCCAGAAACATAAGTGGCCAATGCCATGCTTGTAATCATGTCAAATTCCTCTTTCTCAAAACGTGGGAGAAAAACGTGGATGGGCTTGCCTGGACCACACCTTTAGGCAGTAGATACAGGAAGCAGAGTGCCACAGGCAATCTAAAACGTCAGTTAACCCACAAGGTTTCAGTGCTGAATTCACTTGAGCTTCTCCCTTGAAGAACTCCAGGATAAACCAAGTCACTGGCAGAAAAGTTGCTCTGAAATGACATCACTCTTCAGAGGGAAAATGTAAGCATCAGTTCAGATCCTCTGGGGTGTTTGTGTGTCATAAAGGTCCATTCTGATGAAATTCCTCAGAGCCACATCCCACTGAATCATGATAACTCAGCACCATGACCTCTGGAGGGGTTTTGTATATACCTAAGCAGTTTGGCTCAACACTTTGTACCATTACAGTATTGTCTGGCACAACATACTGCCTACTTACGCTCCTTAACGCAAAATGTGTTCCAAGACTTCAATTACTTATGATTCAATTACAGATAATTCACCTTGGACAGCATTGGAGGTCTGCTGGAAAGTAAAATACAAACTGTGTATATCACTATGGCCTTGAACATGATACCAATGATATTGTCCATTTTTGTATAAATGTATTGGTGTGTTACTGCCTTAATGATGAGAAACTTCTGAAATGGTCGAGTGGAACTTTTGGGTTGCCTTTGTCTTAAATGTCTGAAAAGCACTTTTTTTTATTGAAACTGGGAGTACATGTGGGACGTGGGTGTTTGTCCAGCCCATTTTTGTGCCTGGTTGCCTTGTGGGTCTGTTGTGTTTCTCAGAAGGAAGGAGTTCTCATAAACAGTACAAAATATCGTCCTGTTTATGTTTGCACACACACAGCTTTCTTCCATTCCAAATGTTAGTTTACTACTCCCCTTTTCTCTTTCAAGATGAAATCTGAAAAAGCTCAGTGTTAAAAAATAAAGCACATTATTCTAATTTTTAGGTCTTTACAAGTATTGCTCATTGTCTAAAAGTTGTATTTCTACTTTGCGGCCTATATCTCTGAAATGATGATATAAGCCTGGTAGGAATGTTATTTATAGATATATTATATATTATTGATAGCATTCTGACCAGCTGCATCACTGACTGGTTTAGGAACTGCACCATATCGGAACGCAAGACCGTACAGCGGATAGTGAGGACAGCTGAGAAGATCAAAAAGAACAAAAAGAAGTGACTTTGAAAAAGCTCATTGATCAAACATACTTCGCTTTGTCCTACTACAAAAATAGTTGCATTGGATTCTTCAAATTTGTCTCCCATCTTAGTCTCTCTAACTGGCCCAGAGTAGGTGTGTCCAAACGTTTGTTAGTGTATATTTTTAGTCCAATCCTTCCTAGACCAAGTGCTTAGAAGGCTGTGGTCTCCAGCTATTGTTAACTGAGACTGTCAAGCCCAGAGGTCAACAATGCTGGCCCTGGAGGGCACTCATTCACCACATTTTTGTGGTTTAACACACCTCTCTCCCTGCTACCACCCAGTTCTTGAGCTTATTCAGGTCTGGTGGAACTAATATTGGTGCCATCCAGGAGGCTGGCGAATTGTCTACTACCGATGCAAAAAACGTATTGCTATAAGTTTCTTAGATCTGCACAATTTGTTCAACTAGTGGAGAAGAACTCAGCCTTGACTGTAGCTGAATACTGAAACTGACTAAATTGTAAACGCGTTATCACTATTTGAGTTGCACTGTTAAGATAAAAATTAAATAAATAAATAATTATAACATTTGATATTTGAATATGGGTGTTTCATGGATGGAACACCATTTGCACCCTCTGTGTATGATATCAAATTCCCTTTTTACCCTTTCCCACCCAGCAGTTAAGATGCAGTAAGGGTCATGACGGGGTGGTTTTTTTGTTTTTTGTTGTCTGATTATAAATTTGTCAATGCACTCTTCTTGTTGGATAGTATATGGGATTATATATTTGGGCTTTCTATTTGCTGCTTTGTGTCTTCATTTTAAACTTTTAGTGGGCAGAACACTACTTGGCCTTTATATTGGTCCCTGGTGAAAAGGCAAACTGTACCTCCCAGGCAACCACAGGAGATACATACCACGCATTTTTCTGTCAGACTTCTCTCCATGGCCTCTCCCATGCACAACAGGGACATAACAAAGCAGAGGACAAAACCCATGCTGGCTCACTGTTGTTCACAGTGCAGATGGGATTGGAAGGGCAGTATAAAAAAAAAGTTAAAAAAGGAACTGGAATAACCCCAAAAATCCTCATGGTGTGCAGTGAGGGCATGCTCTGAAGTTTTGTTGGAGAATCTTAATATCAGTTTTAATGTTATTTTGGATATGCATGTGGACATTAATTAACATGTTTATATTGACCAATATCAAAAGTATCATAATGCAATGTAATCATCAAGAAATTAAAATGAGAATTTCAAATGATATATTACATAGAGGGCACCTTGGTGAGGAATGTATTTTTGTGTGTAAATATATACACCAGTCTACGTACAATATATGAAGCATTTTACAACAACTGCATAGATTATTCTCTTGACTAACAATCTATTGAAATGCGGTCCAGTGGGCTGGAGAGGTAGCGCTGCTTAGAGACCATTCCTAAATGAAGGCATGTGGCTGTGCAGTGCCCAAGGCCTGTGATTACAGAGTTTGTAGGCAAGCAGAACTGAATATGCGCATGTTTTCATTTCAGCGGTAACCCAATAAGCAAAAAACCACTCTGTTCTGCACTGGAAGAAATTCCTCCAGATGTTTTGCCGCTGAATGAGTGTGCATTCAGCACAGATATAAATATAGGCAATAAAGTGACCTATAAACAAAAACATATATTCTCAAATATCTTGACTTCCTGCAAGAAGAAGATCTTTTGTGAACATGCCTTGAACGGAAGCAGCCTCCATAACAGGCTCACACCTCTTACACTCATGCTCTCCTTCCTGTTCCAGTGTAGCGTTGGCATGTGAATCAGACATGACGGACGTGTCGGGACATCAGCAAAGTCTGGCGCACCACCTGCACACAGCAAACACCTTTGTTTAGCCATAACCTGTGTTTAATAGCCACGTCTGCAATGGTGTACATGAATATATATATATATATATATATATATATATATATATACACACACACACACACACACACACACACACACACACAAGTGTTTTATTTGCTGCTGAAATAAATTATGGACTGAGATCATAAGCTGGAAAAATACAGGCCATTCATATTCACACTGGTTCTAATTTCCAGTCCTTGGTAATATTTTCTTATATGATTTTTTTTTTTTTTATGAAATCAACTACTCCACAGGGCAGGCTCCATCTAAAGAAAAAGGGCCTCTGAAGCCCTGATTATAATGGTCTTTAAATGGGGTCTGGATTTATTTGCCACTTTACAGAATGGAAGCCAGGCATCAGCAGTCCTTTCCAGGATTTTAAGCGACATGAAAAACTGCACCTTATGTCTGCACTTAAGCATAGAGAATTTAACAGGGTATCACGTTCCGAAAAAAAAAAAGGCCAGAGAGGCAATAATCACGTTGACCCGTTTCCCCCTTTTGTGTAGTTTTACAAGAATCTACCACAGCTTCCACTTTAAACCTGATAGACGTCATAAACAAGCAGGGTTTTAAGAGACTGGACTGCAATCTCAAGTGACTAGTCTTCTAATGATGGCTCTCCATCCGGATTACGTCTTTCTCCCTCACTCGCTTGCTCCCTCCTGTGCTCCCTGTCTTCCTTTCTCTTCTGTTCTCTTAATGTGGGTTTTCTTGTGAGGCTTGTTACTGATTTACAATCGACTTCTCTTGATAGATAAACTGCTTTTCTTAACACAAAATTAATGCAGCGCTACTTTAATGCCTCCGCACATGAAAGCAGGTTGCTCTGGGCTCCAGATGGCCCTGACTGCTCAAAACAAGAATTATCAAAGCCGACCCCTGGAGAAAATTTATTGTTGAGGATGAGATCTGCTACATGCTCTCCTGAATTTCTCTGGGGTTTGGCAGTTCTTTTACTCCATGTACCATATGGCTGATCATGATTCCTCTTCTGAACTTATAGGGAGCAACGTCTGTGGGCCAGGTCAACATGGGAACTGAGGCTATGTTTTGGTGCATTTGTTGCATGTGTGTGCAGTGTGTGCCTCACTCTGATGGTGTCAGCAAAATTGTGATTTTCTTTTCCTCGTATTCATGACGGAATCAGATTTTTCATATAAAAATGTGTGTGGAGTTGGCCTGAGATCTGGTGAATCAAAGAACATTAATGGGGGTATTATGTTCTCGGATGATATTTCCAAAGGGATAAAATATCAGGGAATAAAATTGATCGCTCAACATCAATTAAATCTTTTTTTAAAGTCAACATTTATTAAAATGGTCAAAAACATTGTCAACTAAATGTCCTTTCATATATTCAGGAATTTCTGAAGTTTTGCTAAAACAGTTCCATTTATGGCATTTGGCAGACTTCTTTATCCAGAGCGACTGCAACGTTACCATCAATGAAGTCATCAGTTCTGGTTCACTAGGACCCCCAACTATGAATACAAATTATTTTATTCGCTTGGCTGTAGTTTTTCTTTTCATAAGTCATACTAGTTTTCAAGTTACATGTTAGTCAAAGTATTAAAAGTTACAAGGTAGTTACAGGCATTCTCTGGAAGGTCTTAAGTTGGTGTTTGAAAATACTCAGTGACTGTGCTGTTCTAACCTCAAGTGGAAGTAAATTCAACCACATGGTGAAGTGAAAGTGAAGCACACTTGACACAACAAAATGTGTCCTCCGCTTTTAACCCGTGGTTACGGGGCCGATTCCTAGGCCACCACTGTCCCTATAGGGGCCAAGACACAGAAGAGTCTAGAAGAGTGTCTTTCTCGTACCTTCAGCAGTGGAGGAATAATAAGGGCTGTGAGGTAGGATGGTGCTACCCCATGTCTGGCTTTGTAGGCCAGCATCAGTATTTTGAATCTGGGCAGCTACCTAGACAACTCGCAGCTCTCTCCTTCTGCAACAGCCCGCAACCTTGGGGTAACAATAGACAACCAACTCTCTTTCTCAACTCACATCAGCAATCTTTCCCGCTCATGTAGATTCCTTCTCTACAATATCAGACGAATCCGCCCTTATCTGTCAACCCAGGCCACCCAACTACTGGTTCAGTCCTTAGTAATCTCACGACTGGACTACTGTAACCATCCGACCTCTACAACTAATACAAAATGCAGCAGCACGACTAATCTTCAACCGTCCCAAATTCTCCCACACCACCCCTCTGCTACGCTCCCTCCACTGGCTCCCAGTAGCTGCACGCATCAGGTTCAAAATACTGATGCTGGTCTACAAAGCCAAACATGGAGTAGCACCATCCTACCTCACAGCCCTTATTACACCTCGCACTGCACCTCGTTTACTCCGAGCCTCCAGTACTGCTCGCCTGGTCCCTCCATCTCTGAAGGTAAAAGGAAAACATTCATCTAGACTCTTCTCCGTCTTGGCCCCTCGGTGGTGGAATGAACTTCCCCTCGAGGTCAGAACAGCTCAGTCACTGAGCACCTTCAAACGACAGCTCAAGACCTTCCTCTTTAAAGAATATTTAGATTAAATTGTAATTTTCTTGTTGTCGAACTTTGTGTTCAGAATCTACAACAGAGTGAATAAAATAGATGTATTCATAGTTGGGGTCCTAGTGAACCGGAATTGATCTCTTCATCGATGGTAACTTGAAAGCACGTTGTAAGTCGCTCTGGATAAGGGCGTCTGCCAAATGCCGTAAATGTAAATGTAAATGTACTGGGAGCCAGTGGAGGGAACGTAGCAGAGGGGTGGTGTGAGAGAAATTGGGAAGGTTGAAAACCAGTCATGCTGCTGCATTCTGTATTAGTTGTAAAGACCAGATGGCATTCAGAGGTAGACCTGCTAGAAGGAGTTACAGTAACCCAATAGTAAAATTACTAGGGAATGAACAGGTATCTGGGTGGCTTGTGTTGACAGATAAGGGTGGATACACCTGATATTGTAAAGAAAGAATCCCGAAAAGATTGGTGATGTGAGTTGAGAAGGCAAATTGGTTGTCTATAGTTACTACAAGGTTGCGTGCAGTTGCAGAAAGAGAGATCTGTGATTTGTTTAGGTAGATACCAAGATCTTGATGTGGTGAAGAATCTGCTGTAATGAATATTAGTTCAGTTTTAGTGGGATCAGTGGTGGAGGAAGTACTGAAGCTTAGTACTTAAGTAAAAGTACAAGTAACCTACAAAATATGTACTCAAGTAAAAGTAGAAGTGCTACATTAACAATCTTACTTAAGTAAAAGTACTAAGTACTTACTTTTAAATTTACTTTAAAGTATTTTTTTAAGTAAAAGTACTCACACAATGGTTTGTCTCAACATCTGGGGTGTGCCATTTTGTAAAAGCATAGTACATATACTGACTTATGCCTGTAGCTCATAATAAATACAAGCAATTATACAGTATTTGTGTATTGGAAAGTTTGGTGTGCTTATTGTGCGTGCACTCTGCAATACTGTGTGTACCTTATAATTATGTGGATGACAAGTTATCTACTAGGTATTCATTTTTTGAGCTGTGTACTTGGTTCAAAATGTAAAAAAATTAACTACGAATGTGAACTAGTTCTTTTTCAGTGTGAACTGGCACAACACT
Source organism: Denticeps clupeoides (assembly GCF_900700375.1). Taxonomy (NCBI): domain Eukaryota; kingdom Metazoa; phylum Chordata; class Actinopteri; order Clupeiformes; family Denticipitidae; genus Denticeps; species Denticeps clupeoides. Next base: position 15,018,743 of record NC_041707.1, on the reverse strand, counting down.
GAGCTGGACATTATGCTAGCAAAGACATTAAGCTATCTTCTCTGAGCTAATAAACCAGTTTTATCCTACCACCGTGTTAAAAAAATAATGAAGCTACATTGGTGTGATTTTTATACTATTTCTGTATGTCAGCATACATTTCGCTAGATAATAGTATCATAACATGTCATAACATACCCAGAAGCATAGCATACCATAGCATAGCTTACTTCTATATGTTTTTTAAAATTTTAAAGGGAGTTTTTAAATGCCAACAATTCTTTATGTTGAGGCAGGCATGGGATGCAAAGAAATCGCAAGGACTCATTCTTTGCTCCTTTGTACTCAAAAATATTTCCGTCATAATCTGGACTGGCAGGGGTGACTCCGGATCCGGAGTTCGGATGTTCGTCTGGAGTAATGTTCCCTGATTGTGTTCACCTGTTGTCTAATTATATAATTGTATAAAGCTATTGTCAGGATTGCCTGCAGCTGGGCTCCACACCTGACTCCAATCCTGACGCCCCATAAATGCCGGAAGTTTCCTCCCCTTCTAGGTCTCCGGCATTTTCGTGAACTTCATTTGGCAACCGTGTGTATGTTTGTGATTTGAGTTCTGGCAATCGCCACATGCCTACGGGTTAGTTTCAGTTCTTTATTTACGTTAAACTGTTTTCGGCCACCGCGCCATTGTTTCTTTGAGTTTATTGTTTGTTTATGAATAAAACCCCTTTCCAACATGTCAGACCTCTGCGCTTCCTTCCCCCGTAAGTCCGTAGTCGTGACAGCTATCCTGTTTGTGTCTGTTCGCCATCAGGTCACTGTGTGTTAATGTTCCCTTGTCGTGTGCAGTTTGTATTAAACCCCTGTCGTGTGAAGTCGTGCATAGGCGTCCTCCTTCATCGCCATGTCCAGCCCCCACGTGACAATTTCTTAAATCCGGCCAAGGATTTCTTTGTGATTCAGAGCTGCAGGGCTCGTGTTCACGCTCAGTTGATGCAGGCTCTGGGTCCATGTTGAATGTCTCGTCTTCTTGAAATCAAGCCGGTCTACCAGCTCGTGCTGCGAACTGACGCGGCCAAGGATTTCTTTGTGATTCAGAGCTGCAGGGCTCGTGTTCACGCTCAGTTGATGCAGGCTCTGGGTCCATGTTGAATGTCTCGTCTTCTTGAAATCAAGCCGGTCTACCAGCTCGTGCTGCGAACTGATTGGTAGGAAATGGCAAACAACGGCAGAATGCAATAGGCTAACTATTTTTAATGCAAGATTTTGAGGAAATTGTGTTCATAAAATGTAACGAGTAACTGCATAAATTGTAGAAATGTAGTGGAGTAGAAAGTACAGATAATTGCCGCAAAATGTAATGGAGTAAAATAAAAAGTATGCATTATTATTTTTACTTAAGTACAGATATGTAAAAATGTACTTAAGTACAGTAACGAAGTACAAATACTTTGTTACAATCCACCAGTGGGTGGGATTGAGTTTTAGGTGTGAGGTTGCCATCCAGTTAAGACATGCAGAGATTTTGGAAACGCCATTTACATCTGAGGGAAGAAAAGAGAATAGAGAGTTGTGTTGCCTGCATAGCAGTGGTAGGATAACCCATGTGAGGAAATGACCTCACCAAGTTATCTTGGTGAGAGAGAAAAGGAGAGGATTGAGTATTGAGCCCTGAGAGACACCAGTGCAGAGTGTGTGAAGTAGATGTGGATCCTTTACAAGTCACTTGGTAAGACTGCTCATCAAGTTAGGAAGCAATCCTTTGCCATGCTGAGCCCCGAATTCTGAGTCTCTTCAGGATAGATAGGAGGGTCTTGTGGTTAACTATATCAAATGCTGCAAAGAGGTTAAGGAGAATAAGAACAGAGAAGAGGTTTGCTGATCTGGCTGCATGCAGAAACAGCCATTAGGGCCGTCTCAGTAGAATGACCTGCTCTAAAGCAAGACTGGATGGATCTAGGAGGTTGTTTAGAGACAGATGAAATGATCAAGAACTTTAGAAAGACAATTGATTGACGTCTGCAAGATCAGCAGTGGGTTTCACTAGGATTGGAAGAACCCTGGCTGTTTTAAAGACAAAATTCAACAACAACAACATTTATTTCTTATATAGCCCAAAATCACATACAGTATGTCTCAATGGGTTTTGACAAGCCCTACAGTTGACAACCCCCACACTTGACCCTTCTGCACACAAGGAAAAACTCCAAGGAGTGATAAGAGTGGGAAGGAGTGATACAGAGAGTTTTTCCTACCTTCTCCACCTCCTTTTCTGGCTTTGCCCAGTGCCCTGGGACTGCTGGTTTGAATCCTTTTTGACTTATCTCATGGCCATCGGCCTGCGGATTCTCCAGACCAGCCTCTGGTCACGTCCATGCGGGCATGACGAGGCAGGTGAATGGAGAGCAGGACGAAGAGTGACGAGAAGGACGCTATCACCTGACATCACGAAACAGGGGTTTAATAGTGAATCACAAGACAGGGGAGACATCCGAGACGTTGACATGGGTGAACACAGAACATAACGTCAAAGACCTGACGGCGAACAGAAACGAACAGGGCAGCTTTATACATTTAACACAGGTGAAAACGATTAGGGAACATTTCACTTGACAACAATGAAACTCCGGTCCGGATCCCGAACTGGAGTAACCCCTTTTCGGACCGGATCGTGACAGAATCCCCCCTCCTATGGCACGACCCCTGACAGGCCAGACGAAGCAGTCCATGAAGGAGGGAGGAAAGTCCAAACACAGAGTCTGAATGGTTCGAGTGGAAAAGAGGAATCGAGTGGAATCGATTCGCATGAACAAGGATAGAAAGGATGAGATGAACAGAGAGGAATGATAAATGACTGAATGAATGAGTGGTCCGGTATTCCAGATGGATGAGCGGCGGTTCTCCAGCGCAGACGGCTTCGGGCCAGTGTGGTACCGGCACCTCGTCCGCCGTCCGCATGCGTCCGCCACTCACGGTCAGTCTCCGGCTCGCCCCGCTGAATGGCCGCTCTTCACCTTCAACGCCACCAGACACGGGACAGAGAGGCAGGGGTCGGGACCCTGCTGAACAAGAAGCCATGGAAGGCCAGGGACAAGGAAGCTGGCGGCGTCCTCCCGGCGAGTCGCGGCTCCTCCGATCTCAGCGGAGCTGCATCAGGTGGCGTCCAAATGCGGGTCAGGTCTTTCTGTCATGTCCAAGCGGGCATGACGAGGCAGGTGAACGGAGAGCAGGACGAAGAGTGACGGGGAATGAAGGACGCTTTCACCTGACATCACGAAACTGGGGTTTAATGGTGGATCACAGGACAGGGGAGACAATCGAGACGTTGACATGGGTGAACACGGAACATAACATTAAAGACCCAACAGCGAACAGAAACGAACAGGGCAGCTTTATACAATTAACACAGGTGAAAACGATTAGGGAACATTTCACATGACAACAATGAAACTCCGGTCCGGATCCTGGACCGGAGTAACCCCATTTCGGACCGGATCGTGACACGTCCCCCATTTCCCCCCGCATCTCCCCCATTTAAAACGTGTGTGGTACAACTGGATGGTGTTCCACTGCCACTGCTGCTGGATACAAGGGTATGGGAATTCCAAAATAGACATGGTGGGCACTGTTTCCCTACCACTTCAGTATCAGAGTGTAACTTTACCGCCTTTTACTTTTCATGTCTCATGTCACAGGGCTAACCTAATGGGTTTGAACTTGTCCAGCAGTCTGGGCTTTTCACTGATGGATGTGGATGGTGCCACCATTCTCATGGTGGGCTCAGCAGCACTGGCCCTCTCTGTTCACTGGCCTGGGCTGTCTCACCGCATTCAACCACCAGCCCCTGCTCAAACCAGGCGTGCGACCGGTCATTCAGCCATTGCGCCGCCTTCCTCTGGCTCTTTGTGATGAAGTCACTGCGGAACTCAACAACCTGCTCGAGCTGGGCATAATTGAGCAGATCAATGCTTCACCCTGGGTCTCCAATCTGGTGCTGGCACGGAAGAAGTCCGGGACGCTCCAGCCGTGCATGGATCTAAGGTCAGTCAATACAGCTGTTGTCCCTGACAAGTACCCGCTGCTTACTGTGGAGGAACTGGCTGCTAAATTCCATGGCTCTACTGTCTTTTCCAAACTAGACCTTCGACAGGGTTAACTCCAAGTTCCGCTGTATCCCGAGAGCCACAACCTGACCACTTTTGTCACACACATGGGCCTCTTCCGCTATACTAGGATGCCTTTCGGCCTCAGCTCTGCCCCTAGCTGCTTCCAGAAAATCATGTCCACCGTCTTTACTGTAGTTCGGGGGTAGTGATTTATCTGGATGACATTGTGGTGCATGGTCCAACCCTCACATCACATGATGAGCGCCTGGACCGCGTGATCAAGATCCTGGCAGGTCACATGGGGACAAATGTGTCTTCACTGTGCCAGCGGTCAATTTTTTGGGCTTTCGCCTGTCTGGAGAGGGCATCACACCTTTAAATTGTAACATGGAGGCTGTTCTACATCTCCCTGAGCCCTCCAGCACAGCCAAGCTTGCATCCTTTCTGGGAATGACTGCATACTACTTGCGTTTTCTCCCTCAATACTCTGCCACTACAGCCCCTCTGCATGCGCTTCTGAAAACCGGAGCCCCATGGGCCTGGTCCTCAGCCTGCTCCTCAGCCATCCGTCAGCTAAAGGCCCAGCTTACCTCACCACTAGTGCTTGCTCACTTTGACCTGTCTCGCCCCACTTTTCTTACCTGTGATGCTTCTGGTGTAGCGCTAGGTGCTGTCCTTTCTCAGTGCCAACATGGTTCGGAGTGCCCCATTGCTTTTGCCTCCCGTCTCTGACTCTGGCTGAGCAGAAGTATTCAGTTGGGGAGCGGGAGGCACTGGCCTGCGTCTGGGCATGTGAGCGGTGGCATATATACTTGTATGGTCGACATTTCAGCCTCCGCACAGACCATCAGGCCCTAACGACCCTACTCGCATCTTCAGGCACGGGGCACAGGGCGCTCCAGCTCCACCGCTGGTCGGAGAGGCTCCTCCAATATAATTTCACTCCACTGTTTACCCCCGGCCGGGACAATGTTGTGGCAGACCTCCTTTCCAGGCCTACTCTAGATACTCCTCCAGGCCCAGCCATGGATACACTGGAGCCAGATGCTTCATGGGCCACTCCGGGAGGTCGTGTCTCTACAGGACCTCCAACTGGGTTCAGCGCAAGACTCAGTGCTGTCACAGCTTTGCACTTGCATTTGAGAGGAGTGGCCACGCATGGTGCCCAGGGATCTGGTGCCATTTCATCGAGTTAAAGATGAGCTGTCCTGTTGGAATGAGGTCTCTGTGGCACGGGGACTGCGGCAGTCATCCCCGGCAGCCTACCTCGCATCCTGGCCATGGCTTACGAGGGACACCTAGGCATCATAAAAGTCAAGCAGCCCTGCCGTGACAGGGTCTGGTTGCCTGGGATCGACAGGGATATTGAATTTGTGGTGAAGGACTGCCTCATCAGTGGAAAGACGGGCCATCCCACACCTCCGCCACTGCAACCTTGTGTTACACATTCACCTGTTGCCGGATGTCTCCCCTGTCCTGTTCTTCAATCATTAAAGCCCGGTTTCATTATGTAATGCAAATGCTTTCTTCTTCCTTGTCATCTATTCTCATCGTCTCCATTCACCTGCCTCATCATGCCATCAAGGTTGTGATTAAGCAGTTGTCAAGAACCAGGAACCAGGAGTCTGCCAGTGGTCTGTGTGCTTGATTCCGTGTCTCAGAGAAAACAAACAGAAGCAGCGCCAGACGGTGGCATTGTACCACCGATACTGAAATATGTGGTAATAGTAGTATATTGGTGCTACAGTGGCCCAGTACCCTAACTAGGACAGCCTAACTAGGGTGAGTTTAACACTGTCTGTGTCCAACAGGGGGACTGTGTGATAAACTGGACTTTAAAATTGACATTGTGTCAAAGTGAAGTGAAATGAGTGTCTGGGACTTTAACAAAAGGCCAGATAAAACAGATAGGTTTTCAGATTGGATCAATCCTAAATTTGATGGGTAACAAGTTCAGAGATTGTAAGACTGGGGTGATGTGGTCGAATTTCCTAGTTCTAGTTAGAACTCTGGCTGCAGCATTCTGAACTAGCTGATTCAGACAGTAATGCGTTGCAGTAATCTAACCTTGATGTAATAAATGCATGGACCAACATTTCTGCATCATGAATTGAAATGATATTTCTTATTTTTGCAATATTTCTAAGGTGAAAGAATGCTATCCTAGTGACATTATCTACATGCGAATTGAATGAGAGACCTGCATCAATGATGACACCTAGATCCTTTACTTCAATGCTTGGTGAAGTAGAACTCTTGGGGTTCCCTATAGAATAGGCTATCCAGGGTTATGATGTAGTCAGCCAGATTATGCCTGGCTGCTTGAGACCCAAGTACGAGAGCCTCTGTCTTGTCAGCGTTTAACAGAAGAAAGTTGGTGAGCATCCACTGTCTAATGTCCTTCAGACAATTCTCTTTTCTCTTCAGCTGCTGCCTCTGATCTGGCATTTCTGACAGATACAGCTGTGTGTCATCAGCGTAGCAATTAAATCTAATACCGTGTTTGCAGATGACGTCACCTAAAGGTAACATGTATAGGGAAAATAGTAACGGACCTAGGACAGAACCTTGTGGAACACCAAACTCTACTTTACTATGTGAAGACAAATCACCATTGATGTCCACAAACTGATATCGGTTGGTCAGATATGATCTGAACCATTCAAGGGCTGTTCCCTTAATCCCAATAACATTCTCAGCGAGATGCGTCCCTGATCAGAGGTCAACAGCAGGTCATTAACCACTTTAACCAGCGCTCTCTCAGTGCTGACTGAGACTGAGTGATGACGTCTAAATCCCAATTGATATACTTCATGGATATCAGTACAGTACATTGATTTGACGACAAGATTAGTTTAATTAGTTCATGCGTTCTAATCGGTGGTCAGCTATTTGAAGATTATTTTCCATAGAAACATCGACAGAGCTGTTTGTTGTGCTTTTAATCTTATATCTATTCGTAGCTATTTTAGTATTAAAGAAATTCATAAAATCGATGATATTGATACTTTGATGATATTGAGTGGTAGTTTCTATTTCTTATTCCTGGTTATCTTGGCTATAGTGTTAAACAGGAATCTGGGATTATTTTTGTTTCTGTTTATTAACGAGGAGAGATACATTGATCAAGCTGCACTAAGAGCACTCTTATAGATTGCGGAAGAATAACTATATCTTCTATTTATAAACCAAAGCTCAGTATGAGATCGAGCGTGTGACCACCTTCATGAGTAGGTCCTATTGTTTGTTAGTTAACTCCAACTGAGTCTAGTATAGACTCACTAATTCACTAAGAAACTCGGAGTAAGGTCCAGGGAGTCTATAAATGATAATCAATGGAATTAACTTATGATTTAAAATTTTTGAGACTACATGAGTTATGTTGGTATGTAGAATCTCCTAAGAGTTAAATCCATGTCCAGGTTTATGAGTAATACCAAGGTTATCGTTATAAATTACTGCGATGCCACTTCCTCTTCCAGTTAAGTGAGGTTGGTGTACATAGCTGTATCCAGGAGGACTAGATTCGTTTAGTGCTACAAATTTGTTTTTTTTTAACCAAGTTTCATTCAGGCACAGTACATCAAACCCCTGATCTGTAATAATTTAATTAACAATGAGCGTTTTAGTAGTGAGAGATCTAACATTTAATAATCCTATTCTTATATCGGAGGTGCTGGTGGTACGTTCAGAGGGAATGATAGTAACGTGTAGTAAGTTGCTGAAACAGACACCCCGTCCAACCCGGGGAACAGACACAGTGTCAGCATTTTTATGTCAGCATACATAGTCATACATGGTATGATATGCAGTGAAATGCTTTATATGCAAAGAAATGCTTTAAAGTTTAAAAGATAAAAACAAACTAAACAGGGTCGGAGCAGTCGCGATGGCTCCCGACCTCACCAGCGCCACCTTGAGAGTATCGATGGTACAGATGGTACATGACCAGATGTAATTGAACCATTTATGACATGAGAAATGAAGGGGATAAGGACAGGAGAGATTGTTTAGAGTATTGTGGAAGGGAATTGATCCAGTGGACAGGTGGTTGGATTGCCTGTAGATTTGACCTGGATGATTTCATCTGATGTAAGATTTGAAAATTGTTCTAGGGCTGTCAGCAAGTCTTCAGAGGGTAGAGTAAAAGTTGCTCAATCTTCCCTGTGAAGAAGTAGGCAAAATTGGTATTGGGAGTTGGAGGGTTCAATAGAGATGAAAATATGCTGTGGACTTTTTGAAGGTTGTGGACAAAGGTTTATTGTTTTGCTTTGTAGAAAGTATATTTAGCAGAGATGAGGTTAGTTTCGTAGGAGATTCTGATAATTAAGCAGGTCCAAGTCAGGCTGTGATTTCCTATATTTCCTGAATTCCCTTTGCCTGCTGCACAACATCTCAGGGAAAGGGAAACATACAGGAAAAATAATTAGCATTCATTGTAAACACAGGCACATCTTTCAAGACAAAATTACATTTTTTATGCTGGAGGTAAAAGAGCACAAGAACAGGTCAAAAACAACCTGGCAACTAAGTGATCTTTATGTATTGCAGCACTGTTGCTGCTGTCACAATCTGCAGTTGCCAAGGCAACCTGCCAGCTCACTATCGAATCACCAGGTACAGAAAAGACTTACTGACGTAGGTTCTTTGTGTTTCCCATGATTTAACAGATGGGAGTTTGATACAGGAAAAAATGGTTAATGTGAAAGCAGGGGTGTATAATGAAGCGTTTGGATTAGTCTACACACCCAGAACTCCACTCCCAAAGACGAGAGCAGTGTTTTCTATGTAACATCATTTCAGCTTCCCCAGCCACACTCTCCATCTCACTCTTGGGGTTCCCTATGTATATTTGTGGAATTACAAGCAAATAAAACAAAGGGAACAATAACCTGGTAAGGCTTCTTGCTGACAGGAGTGTGTTTAAATCATATACAATGAGGAAGTAGGGTGAAAGCTGCCAATTATCACAATAATGTGTCATGCTGCATCGGATACGAGGAAAGACACAGGCGCTTGACATGTTTAACACAAAAGGGTTTTAATAAGAAAAACAGAAATATGGCACGATGGCCAGAAAAACACATATAAGTAAAAGAGAATGAACATCGCATATAAAGATCAACTCTTTAAGGGTCCTGATCACTCAAGCGGCAGTTGTGAGTGATCAGGATCCAATTATCAGGTGAACCGGTGCCAGTCTGCCAATCCCACTGGCACCTGGGGTGACAATGAGAGCTGTCAATCATCCCATTATATATATATATATGTTTTTAATTAAAAAAAAAACATTAAAGATGGTCTTCCAGTTCACAAAAATCAATGACACTCAAACAAAAAGGGCTGTGTGGGTATCTCTAAATATCTATAAATCCTGAAAACATGAATTGCTTTGACATTAACCAACAAACATGCCCAAAGCATTATTTCTGTTTTAGCACTTTGTAAATAGGCCGCTAAGTGGTTCCCTGGTGACCTTGTTTGTCCTTGTATCAAAACTCAGGAGAACTTGCCTGGAACAAGTTCTCCAATATCACCCAAACCCTCGCTGGCTCCCCTTGTGGATGCTCTACTTCAAGGCTCCTCTAATCCCGACTGGTCCTTTCAGATTCTTATTCTTTCAATCATAGGTGAAATAGTGTTGTAGATTGAAACTTTAGTTTTAGTGAAGCTAGCAGCAGCAGCAGCTCCCTGAAACAATATACCTTATGAAACGCTGCTTCATTACTGGTCCAGTGGTGGAAATGCGGTTCTACTACTAATAAAATGGGCCACCTGTACACTGTTTATGTCTGAGGGTCACCCAGCACTTTATTTACAGCGTGAGCGTCAGCTGGTTACGCAGCCTGTGTCGCACATCCTGTTTACTCTTGCAGGATAACACTCAACATTCCTTGTGGAATGAAGGCGATCATAGAAATGTCCATTTGTCTTTTTTTTTTTTATTGTATTAAACATTCTTTATGCCTGTATAGTATGTATGGAGCCTAATAATAAAACACACTAATCTGAAATAAGTTTTAAAATTGCGTGATTGAGCTGTGCACATTGGCAGTGTTGTGGTTGGGTATGAAATCGAGTTACAGACAAGCAATTCCACATGTTCACAGCATGAAAATTATTGTGAAAGATGAATGTTGTGCAAGATGCATGAGGAACAGATAGGACACGTACATGCTTGAATAAAGAGAAGGTGGGGAAAGTGATTATATTAAATCACTAGGCCACAAGTAATCTTGGTTCACAAAATTGATGTAGAGGATTTTACGCAATTAACTACTCTACGTGGCAAAACAAGCAGAGGCTTGAGCATTCTGTGTAAATCTACACCAATCATAGAATTGTGACCACTGACAGGTGATCATCTTGTTACAATGGTACACGGTGAGGTGATATATATGAACAAGTGAACATTTTGTCCTTGAGGTGATACTTGCCCATATGTTGAAATCAGAAACAATTGGACAAGTGTACCAATCTGAGCATCTTGTAACGGCTTGATAGCTGATCTGAAAAAAGGTGTCCTGATCTGAAGAATGATATAGATGGCTCTGAGTGTGCATCATTTATCTAGGTAAGACATGGCATGAAGGTGCACTATGGAAAGAAAGCATGCTGGCAGACATATCCCCTTCATTGAAGCAGTATTCCCTGATGAAAGGGGCCTCTTTCAGCAGGATAATGAGCCATGCAACACATCAAAAGTGTTCCAAGATTAGTTTGAAGGACAGAACCAAGCTCAAGGTGCTGACTTGGCCTCCAAACTCTCCAGATATCAATCCAATTTGTGCAATGTGCTGGAAAAACAAATCCAAACCATGGAGGCACCACCTTGCAAAGTAAAAGAACTGCTACTGACGGCTTGGTGCCAGATACCACAGCATACCTTCAGACGTCTATGTAGTTAGGGCGGTTTTGGTGGCAAAATAGGGACCTATTTGATAGGGAAGGGGGTGTAATTTCTTTTTCTTTTTTTTTGTCCTTATGGGTTTACCTGGTTCTCTGTGAGAGTGCCATTTTATTAACTGAAGAATTAACAGGCTTTTAATGTCTGGTAAAGTTGTAAGGTTTTGACACTACATGTTATATAATTTCCAGCATATTCATATAATTGAGTATTTTATTTGTGGCTTTTGCAGCAGGCATTCTGATCTTTCACACACACACACACACCTCAATGGGAGAACACCAGAGAGTAAACACATAGAGAACAGGTGTCATACCCAGTTTTTCTGGTTGCACCATCCATAGTGCCACATTAAATTCTGCACTGGCCACAAACTGACATTTTGATAAACTTTTAAATTAAATGTCCTCTTATATCAGGACAAAATATATTTTGTTCAGTACATGAAGCGTTCATTTCCATGTATTTGAGTTTGCTGTGATTTGACAGTATTTGGTGCTGTTTAAGTAACACAGCCTCTTCTGTGCTGCCAGTTCTGAGGAGGGGATGGAAGCGGAATGTGGATACACAGCATAGGACCCTGGGTTTCCCCAGGATGCCTCGCAGGCAGGGCCTTGTGAGGGCTTGATCAAAGCGAACCACAGAGGGGCTTAGCGGACTGATGAATGTTTGCACTCGCGACAGAGCAGACACGCTTGCACCGTGTGCATCCGTAACCACATCCTTTTTACGTTCATCTTCTTTTCATTTCCATTGTTTAAGAGCCCCCACAATGTAACCCCGGAACCCTAGCTGCTTTGTATACTGAGTGTTTGAATGATATATATATATATATCCTTCTTCTCTGTCCAACCTCAATTCCTCCTTCCCCTTTTGTTTAAAATATTTTATATATTTATATGGAACAATATATATTTATATTGTTCCATTTATATATAAATTGGAATATCTATACAGACATTGTTTTTGGTTGGACACCTACAACCTATTCATTTTTCAGTTTCAGGTAGACTGGCTCCTAAAACTGCCTATCAGGGAACACTAGAATGTATTAATGTGTATGTAACACAGTGAAAAAAATATATATTTTTGATTATACTCTTTATTATTATACAGATCTTGTAATGCAGGCATCTCTAACAGCTTCTGGTTTTGGCTGCATAAAAAACAACATTCTAAATGTGTCTGTTCTAACACACTATGGTGTGATTTTTCCCATACTGTTGATATGTTTCAAACTTGCAGGGTGTCACACCAAACACCTTGGCACTCGGAGCTGCAGGTCTGACAACTCACTTTGGCTGTCATCTGTTGAATTTCACAGATTTAAGGGTCTTGGACAGACTGAACCTCCAGACAACCACTGAAAGCCAGAGGAAGCCTCAGAAAGAGCACCAAAGCTCCACTAGTCTCTGGCTTTAGGTAGAAGTAAAATTGTCTGTGGCTTTATTTCCGCTGAAAAGCTTTACATGGTGGACTGTACTTTTTCCAACGTAACCTAAATTGAAGGTAAAACAGTTGCTTTTATTGTCACAATGACCATGATGAGTCTATGACCCTAAACACAAATGCAGATTCTCTACCAGGGTATCATAATCATGCCAGTCAGTCATCAAAGAAACACTGCCATACCTTACATTATTGGGATTTATAACAACATTTTTCGCTTTTATATAGGTCTTAGTGGCCCCCTAATACTATATCTAAAGTCCCTTTCCAAAATTCAGCCATGGTGCAGAATTACAGGCAATTAAATGGCAACCTGCAAATACCATCATTTTTCCACTTTCAAAAATAACACTTATGTTGCTAATCACTACATTTCTCAGGATAGGATACGATGAAGGAATCTAATATGCCATCATCCACCTCCTACATCGTTCCCTCTCTCACCTGGAGAACGCTAGGAGCACTGTGAGAATCATGTTCTTTGATTTCTTCAGTGCCTTCAACACCATCCTACCCACAATCCTGAGGGACAAGCTCGCTCATCATCTCACCACATGGATCCTGGACTACCTCACCAACCGACCACAGTATGTGAGAACTCAGGGCTTTGTGTCAGACAGGGTGATCTGCAGTACGGGGGCCCCTTCACAATCTACACTGCAGACTTCTCCTACAACTCTACCAGCTGCTTCCTGCAGAAGTTCTCTGATGACTCTGCAATAGTCGGTCTCATCACTGATGGGACTAGTGCCAGCAGAACTACCTCCAGATCAACACTGGAAAAACCAAGGAGCTGGTGGTAGACATCCGCAGGCACAAACATCCTCCACGGCAACCACTGAACATCCAGGGTATGGACATTGAGGCTGTGGATAGCTATAAGTACCTTGGGGTTAATCTGAACAATAAACTGGACTGGACTCATAACACAAATGCTCTCTACAAAAAAGGGCAGAGCAGGCTGTACCTGCTGTAGAGGCTCAGGTCTTTTGGAGTACAGGGGTCACTCCTAAAGACTCTGACTCTTTAGTGGCATCAGCCATCTTTTACAGTGTGGTCTGCTGGGGCAGCAGCATCTTTGCTGGGGGCAGGAAGAGACTGAACAGGCTGATCCGGAGGGCCAGTTCTGCTCTAGGATGCCCTCTGGACCCAGTGGAGGTGGTGAGGAGGTGACAAGAGAATGGTGGCTAAGCTGTCATCCCTGTTGGACAACATCTCCCACCCCATGCAGGAAACTCTTGACAGCACTGAGCAGCTCCTTCAGTGGCAGGCCACTGCTTCCACGATGTGGGAAGGAGAGATTCAGAAGGTCTTTTCTTCCAACCACTGTCAGACTCTATAACAAAGACCTCACAGATGACCACACACACACACACAGACAAACAAACACACACTTCAAATACAACTGTGCAGGTGTACCCATTGTACATGTGTAGATTTCAATTGTACATTTGTAGATATATACATATTTATTTTTTGCTGTTATTACCTCTGTTTTGCTGATATTACCTCTGTTTCTATACACTTTCTACCATGACATATGCAATATCCCACTTGTGGGACTAATAAAGATTGATCTTATCTTATCTTAATAGTATATACAACACATTGTCTTATATCAGCATGTCTTTTTATAGCCATCATTTACTTTCAATGTCAGGTTTGAAGTAGGTTGTCAGCAGTAAATGGAGTCTTATTGTAAAAGCTGTAATCCACTCAAGGTGAAATCACATACATGAATTGATAGCATAATCAATACTATATGTGTGTCATAATACTGTATGTGTGTCATCTTAAACTCACAGACATTCTGCCTAGGTCCTCTTGGCTAAGCTATGTCATTAAGCAGTCTTAAAGGCCAAAGAGTGCTTCAACCTGCTGCACTGAAAAACTCCATCCCAACATTCCACATGGCCACATTGCATGAATGGGAATGCTGCCTATCAAAGTACTCTCCGACTGTCCCTTTGAGCACACTAACCGGCCCCTTGGTTCAGAGTGCGGGAGAAGGGAATAAACAGAGCCTTTGTTGGTCACGGCCCCATCAATGGTTGACTTATTTGACCAGACTATCACCACTATGGCCAGCCTTCAAACGGGCTTTCAGCTGCGGCTGATGAAAAGAACACCCTACAGATGTCTACTGCTTTCCCACAGCAGCAAAGGACGTACACACACACACATGCTGAGATCTGCTTATTTCAAGGTCTAAGAGACAACTGCTTCATGCTCTGTTTATGTCCTAAAGTATAATATTTTACATGCTCATTGCTCACAGTGCAGAAACAAAGCAGCACAACTTGCTTGATGGGTCATTCCTGCTGACTGCACAGAATCTTGTCTTTCTAACATACGTCCTTTTTTACTAAAAAGTCTACTAATGAAGAAACTTGTTACAAGTATGATACAAGGCTGGCTTCTGCTACCATCTAGTGGAGGGTGAATGACAAATGTGTGGTTCTCTTCATTTTGAAGGTGAAGTGATTGTCATTGTGAAGCACAGCAAGCACAGCATGGTGCAAAAAAATGTCCTCTGCATTTATCACCCTTAGTGAGCAGTGGGTAGCCGTGAAAGGCACCCCAGGAGCACTGTGTGGGGATGGTGTTTTGCTCAGTGGCACCTTGGTGGCTTGGAAGTCGAACCGACAGCCTTCCAATTATGGGGCCGCTTTCTTACCTGGTAGGCCACCACTGCCCTTGTGGAGCATAATCACCGGGGCTTATCGAACCCAGTTATGGAGGGCACTGATTCTGCATTTTTCAAGGTTCCCTTAACAAACCTGGAAAAAGGTATGGTGACCTGGTGACCTCCAGGACCTGGGATGGAGGCATATTTATTTACATAGTTAATACATAGTGTAATTCTAATTGTATGTATTGAAATACATACATATACATGTGGATTTGGACAACTATGTTTCAAGAGATAAGTCAAGAATAATCTGCTTAACATCAAATGTCTGCTAATTGTAGTTGTTTGAAGGCAGACACGGTATATCAACATCAATCTTCAATGAGAAATGTGCAAGCAAACCAAATCATTTCTGTGGCTTCTTCAAGTGACTACCTGTTGGTAATATACTGCTGCTATATTTATACTCACAAGATGTCCTCAGTGTTCCACTGAAATTCTGAGCTCCACCCAGCTCCATTCGGTTCCAGAAAATGTGGCGCTTCACATCAGTTGTTTTGTAGCAGTATAAGGCAGCGGTGGCCTGGCAGAGGAAGCAAGAGGACTCAGAATCAAAGGGTTGTGGGTCCAAATCCCGCACTGACAAGGTACCACTGAGACCTAATATATCATTATACATTTCACTTGTGTAGTAGTAAATCAATGTGGCCATCACAACAGCAACATTTAAATGTATTATTGTTTTATTATTATTTTTTTAAAACAGAAATCTTCTACAGTATAATCTTTAGGCCATCTGTGGATTTGGACAGGGAGCAACTAAGAGGTCAAGCAGATATGCCTGTAAATGTTCTGTGGCTGTCAAATTACACGAATCCCATTAACATGGCATTAATGAAACATTAAATGACATTAAAACATTAGTGGTACTGTCCCATATAAAACACCAGTGTCTTGTAACATCTTGTACTTCACTTGCTCTTTGTAGAACTTATTCTCTTTGCTGCCCACCTGCTTTCAACTACGACTGACCCTGCCTCATGCCGACCATGAGGCAGGGTCACTCTACGAGCACTCTTTTTTGATTCTCCCTTTCTGTATGGTTGTTGGACCGAATGTTGGCGAACCCTTGCTCTGCCCCTGACCACTCTAATGTCCTGCCCATGGAGAATCCAGGCACCGATGCCCTTGACCTACGCCGCCCACGATTCGGCCAGCTGTCTTTGTCTACAAGCACTCCCATCCTCCCGCCGTGGGGCTTCAATCTCCTGCCCCCTATATGCTGTCCCACTGTCTCCCGTCGTTCCCTCAACTCTCCTCCTCCATGTCTGCGAGTGTGCCGCCAGGTTCCGGCCATGACAGATTCATTCCCTGAATGTTCATGCAAAATAAGCGTTGGACCCAGAACAAGGAAAAGAAAGCAATCGTTCATCAAAGATGTGGGTGTACTTAAATGTAGAAGAAGTTATTCAGTAGTTTCTACATTACAGTATACTTGGTGTTGGAGAAGGATATCAGAAGACACATTAGCTGCTGTTTATTTTAATAAAAGCAATAAAACATTATTTAAGCCCCCAAGTTTATTTCAGTTATTCTGTTCTTTCAATTGCTCTTAGAAAATATTCCTTTTATTTTTTATTGAATGCTACATCTGACATTATTTTGCACTTATTTCATTTTACTTTAATTTTCGCTCCGTTTAAGAGCAATAAACATGTATTGGAATGTTAAGAAATGAAGGTTTTTTCATTCTGATTTTTAATTCATTCTAAATTAGAATGTATAAATAGCTATATTGGTCAATTAATGTGGCAATAACAAAGAATCAAATCAAACCAAACTGATTAGGAAAAATTGTTAGATGCATTGATGCATCGTAAAAAAATAATTGTTAGATTAATCGTTTAAAGAATAATAATTTGGGACAGCTCTAGGCTGTACATTTTTATATTCCGATTCATACTGTGTGCCATTAGGTTATAATTAACTGTTTTAATTATGATTCAACAACTCTAAAATCATTCAACAAAATCCCAAATACTGGAGGAACAAGGAGCCAGGATTTAGAACACCTTTATTTTTACCAAAATGTTAAGAACAGTATAATAAGTTGCTTTCCATTCTAAATGGAGGTGCAAAGAGCTCTGCTAATGAATTCTACTCTCCGAAAGGAGGAAAATGGCTTTTTCTGTCTGGGGACAGACAGTCTGGTGGCAGTGCACTCATCGTCATGGACACAAACCCTCATGGGGCATTAGGATAATTCTCTTATACAGGTATTACCGACTAATCAGGGTTGCAGAATTGGTCATTCATTATCCTATTTTGTGCATTGATGCAAGTTGAAGGCAGAGTAAATGGAGGATGCCTTCAGAAAATCTTGTATTATAAGTGACCTGGGGATTAAATAAACTGCAGATCAGTAAAAAACATTGTATTCACAGCCAGTTCCACATCCAAGCCCACTGACATTCATCCGATTTGTGAAAGAAGCAAAAAATATATATATTTTTGACTTCATCCTCCCCAAAGGTAAACTACAAATGAAATAGCAGATACATCAGAGAAGTCAGTGTTGCTAGGAGACAACACAGAAAGGTTAGACATTTTTCAGTCTCTCATTTTGGGGGGTTGGTGGGTGGTATTGGGGAGAGAGAGGACACATTTAAAATTAATTACAATGTGCCCAAGAGTGATAGATCGTTTATGATATGTAATATGGAATATAATAAAGCAAAATTACAAGAAAAAGAGACAACAGTATGCAAACTCTTTTGAATTACGATGAGTAAAATGTGTGATGCTGAAAAGAATTTTGACATTTTAATGTTAAACTTAATGTTTTATAAAGATGCATACATGCTCTGCAGACTAATTTACTTGGCATATTAATTTTTGTCTAGACCAAGGACCACAAACCCTGGTCCTGGAGGGCACTAGCCCTGCAGAGCTTATATACTTCTATATTCCCTAAGAAGTAGAAGACTGAATCAGATGTGTACATGAGGCTAAACAGGCCACATTTACCCCAACACATCCAGGATAAATTCGCTCCAGGATGAATTCGCTCCAGGCTTTTTATTTGGTCACCCCTGGGTCAGTTGTCATTTTTGTCACTTGTCATCTGTTCACTTTTGTCCTGCAAAATGATCTATTAATTTTCTGACATTTTAGGTACCTTTACTTTACACTCTGCATGGAAGCTGGTAGCATCCAAGCAAAAAGGGCTGTTGGAGGTGTTGTGATAAAAATAACAATGGTGAACTGCCATACAACATAACCAAAAACAGGACAAATTTGGAATAGTGGTCAACAAAATAGGTTTCACAAACATTTCATAGGTTTTAACCCAGATTCTTGATAGTACCCTGACCCATATGTTCTACTTTATTGTGGCACATAAATGCATGCAGATATTCTACACATGACAGATTCGTGAAAGATTCAGCTATTAAAAGCAGTCTATACACCACTTCACATTTATATAAGTTACCTTATAAACAACATACTTTCTTGTGTGGAAGGATGATGTCTCCAGTCACAGGTCGGCTTCTACCATCTAAATCGCGCCGAACAAATTCATTTAAAATAGCCAGACGAACCTAAAACGCAACAGCATTCATTAAAACCAATTGCACTTTCCTACGTCTGTGTATATTACGATGTACGCCTACCGACGACGGCCGCACTAACCGCGGTGAACGAACGCGTCGCACCCCTCCGGAAAGCGGAGTGGAATCGTCCGTGCGCCGAGCAGCTCGACACGGAACGGAGCGAGGCGAGCCGACTTTTCCGTGACTGGCCGTCTCCTTCGCAGGGTGGGCGTGTGAAGTGGAAGGACACCCCCGGACGAGTTCGAAGTTAAATCCTCCCTGGCAGACGATTTAAAATGGACTGAGTTCGAGTTTTACTTTCTTTTTTCTTTTTTGTTTTAAAAACTTCTTCAGGAAGTTCGTAACCGCTATTTTGTGCGGTACTTCCTGGAATGTCCGGGGCATCGTGCGCCTGAGGACAGCGGGCTGTAGGTGGACACGGACTCCGCGGCGGCGCGGCAGCATCACTGGAGGCAGCTGCTTTGCAGTCGTTGTGAGTGAAGCGTTTTTTAATGGATTTTTTCCTTTCATTTGGCTAGTTCTGACTTCGTTTCACTCCACTTTGTGCGTCCACTTTTAACCAGTTGGCCATTTGTCGTGTGTGGAGACGTTCACTGGCTAGCATCACTCAACACATTTTGTAAATGTCAAGTTATTATTTCATTTAAAGCCGCTTTGAGTACAGAGTCGATTCGGAAACACTTTACAAAGGGACGTGAAAGGCGCACTTCATTTTTAAAGTTTTTTTTTTTGTGCAAAATATCTTTATTGTTTTTACAAATTAACATGTATAATAAAGACAGTAGAAGATAAAGACTAAGAAATAAATAGTTAGTGAACAAAACACAACAAACACACTTCACCCCGTTGGTATCAGTCAACACCAATGCAGACTAGTTGTTCCATATACTCAGTTATCCTCAATCCCTTCAGACAGCCGTATATTTTGGAATAATTCCATAAAAAGACGTCCTGTTTACCCTTTAAAACATAAGTAATATTTTTTTCCATCGCATGGTCTTGATAACCATCTCGATTTACCTTGTCCATAGAGTGATTTTAGGTCCATTTGTCCTCTTCCATAACATTGCCATACATCTTTTTTCTCATTTAACAGGCTGAGGTCCATCAGTGTTCGCTCACTAGGGCGCATTTCATTTAATACAGAAGTGCTGGGAATGTCATCTGTGACAACGATGGCTACCAGGCTTCAGTTTGACATTTCACAATTCTCAGATGGCTCAAGCCAGTTTTGATACGAGAGCTGTACAACATTTATGGCGTTTGCCTGTGATGCTACATCTCATAGTTCAATTTTAAATTTTTTCGTCTTGGTTTTATTGCACTCCTTCTACATTATAGCTGTGTGCTTAGGTTGCCACCACCATGCTTCACGGTTGGGACTGTATTGGACAGGTGATGAGCAGTGCCTGGTTTTCTCCACACATAACCCTTACAATTAAGGCTAAAAAGTCTATCTTGGTATCATCAGATCAGATAATTTAATGTCTCACCATCTTGGAGTCCTTCTTGTGTTTTTTTAGCAAACTCCATGTGAGGAGAGGCTTCAGTCGAACCACTCTGCCATAACGCCCCGACTGATGGAGGGCTGCAGTGATGGTTGACTTTTTACAACATTCTCCCATCTCCCAACTGCATCTCTGGAGCTCATCCACAGTGATCTTTGAGTTCTTTTTTACCTCTCTCACCAAGACTCTTCTTCCCCAACAGCTCAGTTCGGCCAGACGACCAGTTCTAGAAAGGGTTCTGGTCGTCCCAAACATCTTACTTTTCATGCATTAGGGAATCAACTGTGCTCTAAAGAAACCTTAAGTGCAGTTCTGTTTTCTGGGGTGATAAATGAATGTGTGATAGTTTGTAGGTGATTTAGAAATTATTGGCTCAGGTTCTTTCACACACATGATGACAGTTGATTGTGTGTTCCCATTTGCTACGGCGGCTACATTTACATTTAATGCAAATGTATAGTTGAATCTCCTTTGAGATGTGGATTGATTTGACATTGATTGGGTTTATTTTCTTCCAGAGTGCGGTGATATCTACTGTAGATGTTCTCAAAGCAAAGCCCACGTTACCTTGGAGAAGTATTCGATTGGGCAGCACCTCCTGCAAGGCAATGCACTGCGCCGTCTCGCCTTTTTTTTTTTTACATAATCGCGACAGGGTGAAAGGCAGGAAGGATTCATCAAATGACCTTTTCATGGTTTTGGTGCACTGGAAGTATTAATCGGGCTTTGTTTTAGGGCCTTTGTATGGAACATTGTTTCTCTCTCTCTCTCTCTCTCTTTTGTGGTTTATGGGACTTTTTTTCTTTCTCTGAGATGGCTATGAAATATTAATTGGGTGACACTGGCAGGTGATGTAATAATAATAATAATATATATAAAATGTAAACTGCCAGACCTTCAGAGTGGAATAACTCATCAAACAAGAGCTCATTTAGCCAGAGTGATGAATCGGTAGCAGCAGAACACACCTATAAGTGAAAGTTGAAAATGCAAAAGCTTCTATGTGGACTAGTGTATAACGAGTGTATTTATCAGATGTAACAGCAATATACCATAAAAAAACACAATATTCTAAAGTAGATCTGTCAACATATCATGACCATGACAGTAACAACATAATGTGATGGAAACACTAATTACTAAAATGTTATTAAAAATAACATAGAAATACCAATACAAATTCATTATTTTAATTTACACACTTGCTTCATGTGAAAATGTGATATGCAAGAAAATTCTCTGTAGGTACCCAGAAATTCTCTGGCCCCTTTCCTCAAGTCAGAATTTGGCCATTTCCTGGAACATTGTCACTTGAGTGGCTTTATGATGAGCTGTTGTGCTTGCTGGTGATTTCCTGGGGTTTCATAACTTCAACTAAAAATAGATGAAGGAAAAAGAATAAGAGTCTCAGAAAAATTCTCAGTTGTGTGAAATGCAGAATTATCTGTTAGTTATGGTGATGGTGATTACCAAAACTATCAGGATAAACTAAATATTAAAAAAGTGCACTAAGGCTTTTTATTTTACAATATGCTTTGAGTGTAAAGAGAAGAATTAGAGACACTCAGATGTTGAAGATGGCTCAGATGGCTGAGACCCAGATGGAGGAACAGACACTGTCCCTTCATTATAAAGAGACGAGATGAGCACAGATGGGGAGATTTTGAAGGAGCCAGAGACCATCGGTCAAGTAAACCTGGAGAAAGCCATAGTATAAGATAACCCCAAGGACTATTGCTCTGTTAAATGTGTATGTTGACCTTCAACTTGAAATATTTTAGCACTTTTTTTATACACTGGAACCCGTGAGAGTGCCTGGTCAATTTTGGATTTCCCATATTTTTATATAAATGTGACTTTAAAACACCTGTAGTTTCATGTAATCTGTCTGACTATCCAGTTTGGGCAGCTGGATGGTCATCAGCTGGATGCAACCTTTCACAGATGTTTCGTCCCTTGGCTGGTGTCCCCACTGTTAGCTGCAGATGCTCTTTCGTGGCCGCCATGTATAATTGCAGGGTTACCCAGAGAACCCTACAGGCAATTTCAATAAAGCATAAACGTTTTCTGCTGATATTTTATTTGAGGCAGCAGTGACGTTCTGGTTTTCTTTTTGGGCCACATTTGAAGAAACGTTCATACTGGGATGGTCTTTGGCTGATTTCGACCCATCCTGAAAAAGTCAACTAGTTATTGTTAAAGTCACAGAAAATATGGAAATGTAATAGTTTGCCAGTATTGCACACTCCTAGATTATAGGCTGTCATTGATTTGTTTTTTTTAACCAACGTTTAAAACCGATTTAAGGCGATTGCCATGAAACTGATACTATAATTTCCAGATAATGTAAAACAAAAAAAGTCAGTGACTACAGAGAGACTGTTTTGTGGAGAGTGGATATACCTTACATTTATCAGACTCCCTTATCTAGAGCGACTTACAGTCAGTAGTTTCAGGGACAGTCCCCCTGGAGACACTCAGGGTTAAGTATCTTGCTCGGGGACACGGTGGTAGTAAGTGGGAGGTTTGAACCTGGGACTTTGTGGTGGTCTTTGTGGAGCCTGAAACTTCAGGCTCTGAAAGCTTCACTTTTGGCATGACCTACTGTTATCACTCAGTGGTGAGGGAAAATGGAATGTTGAGGGGAAAAAAAACCCGATATCTTTCTTTGAACTCATTAATGTTTAACAGGTCTACATGGCCAGAACTAAAATGTCAAAATCCAAGCTGCAAGGCAGACGTGAGCTGACTGGTCAGTCTCATGCCCTTGACCTCTCATGTTTATGAAAGTTATGAATTCTAATTAGATGTTATATTGTGTCTTGACTCATTAGGTTACTGTAGAAAAAAAACTTTAATTCATTGTTTTATTTCTGAAAGGTAAGTTTGTAGTCATATAATATGCAATGTATATTCCAATGAACCAGGTAGCCACAAAGTTGCAAGTTTGATTCCCCTATTACTACAATAATTAATGAATTGTGTTTGTAATGAATGATTGTACGTCATTTTGATTAAGAGCTAAGAGATCATCTAACTTGTCACATTGCATGAAATGTTCTGCTCATTTAACAGAATGTTTTAAACAGTGACAGAGCTGTAGTGTGCCTCAGCCGTACTTCCTTCTCGTAAAAATGTGAAGCACACCATATGGAAATGGTGGTTCATTAATGAACCCTTATCTCAACGAATCCAACCCTTCAGTTTAACAAAGAAGAAATAACAAGCGTAACAACCATGTCTCAATTATTTGCTACCCTCTGTGCATTGTGCTATTTTAACATTTTTCTACTTTTAATTGTGCATTTCTGACTGGTAAATTTCACATAACGTGATGATTTTTTGTTTGTTTTAGCCCCTTTTAATTCTCCTTTTATAAGAGTGCAAATAACCATGGAGACTGTCAAGGAGGGGTGCAGATTACCCTCCATCTTGGTTGTTGATTTATGTATTTATTATATGATGTATACCATTAGATGTGATGCCATGTTGCCCTCAGCCAATCACAGGTACCGAAGGCACGGCTGTTTAGTGGAGATGGATGAGATGGAGAAAATAGTATCTGGAAAAATAGAAACAGACACACACACTGTTCCATCTCATATATAAACACTTGAATGAGATGCAGTGTGGCGCCACATTTCCCGTCCAGTGGCTCCCACCTTGTCATTTATGGAAAGAACGCTTCCCCTGCGAGGAAACAGGGTGCTTACTGCTGAATTGGTGTTGATTGCGGGACACTGTAGGAAACTCCGAGGCTTCCCCCTTTCCAGTCTCACAGTTTCCTTAAACATCCATTTACTCTGTTTACTCTGTGCTTGTAGAGATGGTTTTTAAAAAGGAGATTAGCTTAAACTCAGTGTCTTTTAACACAAGCAAATTTCATCTGCTTCATGCTAAAGACACTCTTTCTGAGGCACCATGAGGCAGAGGTTAAAATAATGATGTTGTGGTAGTAAGATCTGTGCCTGGGGCAGGGATATTTCTTTTATTATTATTATTATTATTATTATTATTATTGAAAATGGGAATTGAACATCCAAAATTTGGAAATCTTTCACTGCTCATGGCAGCCATTGTAGCATTTACTAATCGCTAATCGTAGCATTGTAAATGTAGTGCTTAAAAACACATTACATCTCACTGCACATTGCTTTTAATACACATTCGCCTGGCATAATGCTCCCCTGGGATTAAGAGCACCGGCATGAAGTTCCTCCCCCCGGTGCAGAGGAGAGTTTCGACCAACAATGCTCTCTTCACAGACGACAAGACGACAATGTAAATCAGCGTTGGTGTGCCACGCAACATGAGTGACGCTGTCCTGGTTATGTAAAAATTGCCCAGTATTCATGTTTAATTATCTGAACTTCTGTTTATGAAGCTTTGTTGCATTAATGTTCATTTGTGTCACTGTTATGGTGCTTCATAAAACACAAAGTGCTACACACCTAATCAAGATAAGATAAGATGATCCTTTATTAGTCCCACAAGTGGGAAATTTTCAGTGTGATACTGTGAATATCACAATTCAATAAAACCTGTAACTCAAACTGTGGACTGATTCTGACTGATCACCTGTGGTGGCTCGTCTCCAACATCCAGCATCTTAGCAGAAGTTATATTCATTTTATTCATTCACTCTTCAGATAATTTCACTTGTACTCTCAAACAATAGTCTCTCAACTAAGCTGCTACTTTGATCACAGAACAATGCATGACAAAGTGAATCCTTTACTCGTGTTCAGTCAGTGAAGCGTACACACACACACACACACACACACACACACACACACACACACACACACTGCTCGCAAGTCACCTTTCATTGCTGCCCAGTGCTCACCAAGGTGATTGGTTAAATGCAGCAAACACATTTCGTTGTGTGCACCATGTGCTGTGCTGCAGTGTTTAAAATGACAATCACTTCACTTTCACTTATTTAACAGTTATCCTGCTCAATCATTTTGGATTGCATTTGTCTGTCAACTGATTTAGGTTTTTCAAAAAACTGGGTAACCACTTTTCCCAATGATTTGTAAATTGATCAGTGGATGTCCAATAAAGCCTGTAACTCTTGACTGTGGACTAACTGAGGGATTCTGACTGATCACCAGATCATCAGATCCAGCATTCCTGATGATTGAGCACTGTATATTTATACAGGGGAAATATAAATTTTTTTTGTCTTCATTTCACTTCACTTTCACTTCAGAATAGTCTGTTGTGGACCGTGTTTTTCTTGAATGTTCACGTGCTGAAATGAATGCAGTTTCATTCATGGTATAGAATACTGAACAATATATTAAAAATGAATATATAACATTGCATTAGTACACGGTAGAGGGACTTTGCAATTGTTGCTTATCCTCCTGTAATTTACCTTGAATACATAATACTGTAATCACTGTGGAGCACAGTGAAAATCTGATTTGAATATCCTGGCTGGCAAGCAGAAAAATAGATCTTCTGTTTGCTCTTAAAATGTTCTAGACATGTGTATTATTTTCATTTATTTATTTACTTACTTACTAGCTTGCTTTTGTGAGCTCGTACCTTCTAAGGTGACCCTCAGACAATGGGGGTCTGAAGTCATTCCCTATGTGCAGGGTTCTGTACATTCCCTCTCCCATTCATGCCTAGTGCCCTCATGTGCCGGAGGGAGGGATCAGGTGGCTCCTGTGTCCTTTGCTTTTTTTCCTCTGGCCACAGATCCTGTTGCACTGCTGGCCATTGTGAGTTGGCCTGCTTGAGTGATTATGCTAATTGCATACATTAGTGATGAGCAACAGTGGCCATGCTAGAGGTCCTTTCTCAGTGTTAATTCCTAACTTATGTGCCTGCGCCGCTTTCTCACTCGTGCTGCCATGGCGCAGTCGCCGCATACAGACACGCATCCAGATGGTACGAAGACAACATATGACGGCGTGCAAGACTTTCCTTTCATCTTTGATGTGCATATGCTCGGCAATATATCACACAGTCGAGTCCTGCTGCTAGGGATTGATCATGGAGAAATTATTCGATATTCAACTTTCAGTGGGGATAACTAGGGACCGTTGTATCCATTGTAGGGTGATATGAACTGAAACTGGGATTACAAAATCTTTGATTATACAAATTTTTGATTATTATTAAAACTGTAAAAGCATCATAGTTATGTTGAATGTGACCCAGTGTGATAATAAAACAACTCAATCAACAGACTCATAATTTGAAGGAATTTTGTGTAAAAACTATGCATTACAATTGCTAATTATGTTGCCAAGCGAATGGCATGAAGTTGAATACGGCGCATATATTATTTTCAGCTGTCAAAGTGGGTTTGAATACCATGTCTAGATGAGCTGCAGGAGTAACTGTTCATCATGGTGCTGTACGTCTCACCTAGGGTAATTGAAGATCGTCTGGGGAAGCTATCAGGCTCTGGCTGAAAAACCGACCACAGCAGCGAGACCGAGGAGGTGACAGCTTGGGTTTCTCCTCTGTGGTAGCAACAGCATGTGTGTGGGAAGAACGCTAGTGTGTGCCGTTGTGCCACCACAGGGTGAGCATGGAGAATTGGTCAGAAGACAGCAAGGCGCTTGTCGAATAGCTCTGTGCTGTTGCAAGTGACCGTAGAACCAGCCACTGTCATTTGTTTTTGCTTTAATAATCTTAACCATCTCAGCAGTTAATAAGTGTGGAAAATGATTGTGAGATATTAAGGTCACCCCACCTGCACTGCTCGGTTTCCAAACGTGCATTAGTCGCTGTCAGGTTTCAATATAATACGCAAAACATGCTCACTAGAGGATTTGTTGGTTCTGGGCGTCTTTAGAAACATGCCTCTTTGGAAGAGGCTCATTCTAATCTTACAAAAATATATGAATTTCAGTTACAGGTAATGATAAGCAATATAAAGCAAATAACAAGCTACTGCTACTACAGGAAGTTATAATTAAACAAGTAATATTAATAACCAAGGCATCTTTTTATTTAGATACAGTGTATGTGCAGTACGCCTGAGCTTTTACTTCAAAGTTGTGTATTTTCTAGATTTGCTCGGCACGTTATCTTCTGCCATTCCCACATAAACTTACACTTCCCCCTCTCTTTGTATTTTTCTTGCCATCTCTAACGCTCACACTCTTCCTTGGCCTTGTGGGAGTGAGTGTCCGCTCCTACAGTATGTATCTTTTGAGATGAGAGCCACAGTGCCACGTTCAGATAACGTTATTTTTAGATGTTTAGAAGTCCCACACTACAAGGAAATGGCTGAAGGAAAAAAGATGTTCCTTAGAGATGAGAAAACTTGAAGTGTGTTCAGATGTCCTCAGAGAAAGTTGGCTCACACCATGAAAGACATTTGCCCATTTCCTGTTCATCTGGCATTAAAGCATATTAAAACTTAATCCAGGAAAATATGGAAAGAGCATCTTAAAGTCAAAACTTTTTTATACCCATCGTGCATTGAATAAGACGTTTTCCCATTCGTTGAATTATCTGTCTTTCTAGGTACATATAATATAAAATGATATGTATAAAATGAAGAGGCAGCGGTTGCCTACCTGGTAAAAAAGAGGATTCGTAACTGAAAGTTTTCAGGTTCAAATCCCAAACAGTCAAGGTCCCACTAGGGTCCCAACACACTGCTCCCCGGGCGCCTTTCATGGCTGCCTACTGCTCACAAAGTGATGTGCACTGTGTGCTGTGCTATGCTGCATTCTTCACTTATTAATCAAAATGCATATTGCTCTTATTATCATTACATTTACATTTACAGCATTTATCAGACGCCCTTAACCAGAGAGACTTACAATCAGTAGTTACAGGGACAGTCCCCCTGGAGCAACTTAGGGTTAAGTGTCTTGCTCAGGGACACAATGGTAGTAAGTGGGATTTGAATCTGGGTCTTCTGGTTCATAGGCGAGTGTGTTACCCACTAGGCTACTAACACCCGTATCAAAGAATTATCGTATGATATTGGGTGGTAGGAGCCTAGTGGGTAGCACACTTGCCTATGAACTATTGTAAGTCGCTCTGAATAAGGGCGTCTGATAAATGTTGTAAATGATAAATGTGATTTTGGAACCACAAATATTATCAGGCCAACTTGAAAAATTGGTACATTTTAAAAATATGTATCACATAATTACATGTAATGGTGTACAGATTGGTTATCAATGTTCAATAAATTGAACACCTATATGCAATTTAATTTTTATTTTTTGCCATATACAGTAGCAGACCTTACATAATCTAGCCCATTTTTGCTTCAATTATATTCAGTTTGAATTGTTTCAAGAAATGTTTTTTCAATGATCCATTATGACTTTTCTCTCTGTAAAAACAGGACATGGGCCTGCTTTTTCATATTTGAACAGGGACATTCATTGTAATAATAGGATAAGAGTTCACTTGGCCTCTCTGTGCACATTGGTTGGGCATGACTAAGCCAAATTTTACACCTGCCACCTAAGCTGTATGTAAATGTTGTAAAGTTACAGTGGAACCATATTTAATCATCATTGACCCCTACCAAGGGAACCTAGAACTCAAATGCCCTCATTTATCTTCTCTCACACACAGCGATCAGTTATTACAGAAAGGTTGATTATTACAACGCTTACAAAGATTAGCTGTACATCATGTAGAGGGGTGAAGCGTCCACTGTTCAGTTTCAGGCCCTGCACATCACAGGTGGGGATGTTTGTGGATATGAAGTGATACGGCATGCCTGTGGCTGAGTGAGACCCATCAATAGGGGAAAAATGCAAACAGCCTGAATAGGCATGCAAATCTGTGGGTTTGTTTGTGTACGTATTCATTTGTTTTTTTTTAATGTGTGTGAACGCATGCTTTGGTTTGAGGCGTGACGATTAGAAATGTGGTGAAGGTGAGGGCTGTTGGCCAAGTTAGATCAAGTTCAATTGCTGCAGATCTCACTGACTTTTTGGTGCGTGTGGCTGTGTGTGTCCATTTTGTTGTGGGTTTCAGGGTCGTGTGCATCCTGCTGTCCTATTGTGATCTCTGCTCTTTTCCTACTCCGAAAGAGCCAGAGTCCATGCCAGGAAGAGCTGTAGTCTATTGTTGCCTAAAAATCTGAAAAGATATTTTGGGTGTGCATACTTTCCACATCCTGTTGATGTAATACCCTGGTGTCCTCTGCTAAATTCTCAGCTCAAGGCAGTATTTCACTGGAAATGCGGAATAAAATAATGAGAAGCATCAACGCTGCTCCCAAGAGATTCCGAGCATGTAAATAGTAAATTGTACTTAAACAGTTTGGTATATTTGTCTTGTTTATTTACATAGCAATTTGTGATGCGGACATTTTCCATATGCAGCCAGTTTTCCATCACATGCTGTATGTGAGTGGTTTTTAGCTTTTATTGCTTTTTTTAGGCAGGACTCATGGTAGAGAAGCAGGAGCAATGTAAACATTCATATCCTAACTTTTACTCAGCTAACCTGTGACAAATAGCAACAAATACATCTTAATATTTACAACACAATACAAGAATCGGGAATAAATATTAAGTTTCACCATAGTAAAAGAGAAAATTGAGGTGGATCTTACACGGGTACTGCACACCACTCTGAAACAAGGAATAGATTAAACTAGAACAGGGTCATTTGTTAACAAATACAGACACATAGGCACATTTTGACCTAAATGGAGAGAAATAGGTTGAATGCAAACGCTAATGTCAACAGTGGTAATGCAAGTTATAGGTGTTTATGATGAAAATTGTGGCCGTGAGAGTTTGTCTAAAAGTGGTCACTGGTTCAAGCAGGGTCACTTGGGAAAAAAAGTGACTGAACATCAACAAGGGGTCATGGTGTGAGGTATAGGTGTCTACACAGAAAATTGTGGTCTTGGGGTCTTGAGTTGGGTGTGGTGTGTTTCTGGTCTGTGTTTGTGTTGTGTTTGCAGGATGCCTGGTGATTGCAAGTTGAGCCCACCTGTTCCTGCTGTGGACAGCCAGAATAAAAGGAGCCTCAGTTCCCCTTTTCGATTGCATCACTTCCGGTTTCCCCTTCGCTTACCCTAGGGGCAGTGGTTCCCGTTTTGTTTGTCGTTATTCGTTGTAATTCGTTTCGTCTGTATTTCTTCTTTATTTATATATTCATTTGTTAATAAAATACTGGTTAAATTTCTCAGTTTCGTCTTAGTAGGTTTTTGTCTTTGTCTTTTCTTTTGTTACGGGCCGGACCCCCTAGACATACGATGAAAACTGTGCGCTCTTGTTGTAAAGTGGTTGTGGGTTTCAGCAAGGTGACTTAGGAAAAAGAGAGAGAGCGTCATGGACATGTGGTGTAAGTAAAAGTAAATTGATTTAAGTAATGCATTAATACGAGTAAAAATCAATATTCCAAAATTATTGGAATGAGTGGATGAACTGATTGTCATTTTAAACACTGCAGCACAACACACGGTGCACTAAACGAAATGTGTTTTCTGCATTTAACCAGTCACCCTTGGTGAGCAGTGGGCAGACATGACGAGGGAGCAGTGTGTGGGGACGATAACATGGTAAACGGCACCTCAGTGGCACATTGGTGGATCGGGATTTGAATCCACAACCATGGGTCCACTTCCTTACCCACTTCCCCAGGCTACCACTGTGATAATGTGATGTAGTGATATGTGCCACTTTCTTGTACCTCATATCCAGTCTCCTGAGTTAGCTCAAATAAAACAACGTACATTTTTACCACAATAATAATAATCACTTTCACTACACCTCCAGGCACTGCCAAACATGCAACATGCAAACCCGTTAGTACATTATGATTTGTGTGTATGACCATGGATGCCTGTATGCAAGATATTTGCTGTATTTTTATAGATATTTGGTACGTTTTAATATATTTTCAACAAGCATCTGTCAATTTCCACCCACTTGTTGCATGAGGTTGAAAGGCGTTTTGAGAATCTGCAGATATCCATGGGAACATAATCAGAAAAGGCTGGCTGTTCAGTTTATATATTAGTTGCTATATTAGTATTTGCTCAGAAAGAGTGAAGAGTGAAACACAAGACCAGGAATAAACACAGAGAGGATGAGGAAATACACACCCACCCCACAAATGGACAATGCAATCCTAACAACGTAACTCTCTTAAATAGTTTCATTATTTCAATGCAAATTCATGTTTAAGGCCATCTTTGCAGCATTGCTTTGCTTTGTTGTTGTGATGATAGTGTAACGCTTTACCATTGGTGCGCGCAGTCAACAGGCCCAACGAATGGATAGGATATATTGGACTTGATTTTAAAATATATTCTTTTGACTTATTACAGTGCATGACAGCTGTGTGGACTTTGCATCCCCTGATTTGTTCATTCACACATGCTTACAAAACTTAAGCAGATGCATTCTTAAATTGAATTTGAGTCTGCAGATGCATTCAAATGCTGGTAAATTTGATATGGCTCAAAGTGCATACCTCGCTAATCTTTTCTTTTACTCATGAATGAAGCAACAAATATGACAGTACAGCATGTATTGTTGCCTGCCTTAAATATTGAGTTCAAGAATTCAAAAGACCATACCTGACACAGATATTCATTTATAATAATATTTATTCTAATTCTTGGAACTGACTTGGTGTTTTAAAGGTGCCCTTTGTACTACTTAAAACATGTCTTTCATGTATATATAGTTTTTATGCAAATTAAGCAAACATTTCACTAGGAGGCCACAGCTAGTATAGAATGTTCTGGGACCTTGTGCTTCAGCCATCACATCCTTATACATGTTGCTACCCATGCACTTTGACATTTTGCCTCCAGCATGTTGAAATTCCGACTTTTTTAAGAACATTTTCCATATACCCCCAGGCTCATTTTCCATTGCATATGGTCTGCTATTTTCCAGTTAATACCCTTTATCTGAATTGCTAAGGAAATTGATTCATATCTTGAACGATTCAGAGGGCACAACATCTGCTATATGATAGAAGCTGTCAGCATGAACATAGAAATTGATCGTCTGTGTTTATAAAGCCACATTTGTATTGTTTCTCAGTATCGTTTTTTATCACTTCCTTCATTGCAGGTCACTGAGCTTCTGTACTTCTCATACATCAAGATCCCCCAGAACCTCCTGGGCAATTTTAGGTGTATAACGAGGCAGATGGCCTAATCCTGAAGCCAGATTAATCACATACACTTGATAATATATGACAATAAAGTCTTTAATCTAATTTAATCTAAATCAGGCATCATAACAGATGCAGTGAGATTTCTCATCACATGGCTTCGGCACCGTGGCTTAGTTAAAGTGCCTGTCTAGTTAAACAGGGTTCGAATCTCAGTGGTGCCTGCATTTGTTTTTGGGGCAGTGGATGACCTAATGGTCGAGAAGACATACCTATAATCAGAAGGCTGTCTGTTCGAATCCCTCAGGTGCCACTGAGGTTCCGTCTATACACACTGCTCCCTGGGCAGCAGTCCCCCAGAGGATGGGTTAAATGCAGAGTCACACTTCATTGTGTGCACTGGGTGATGTGCTGTGGCGTATCACACTTGACTCTGTCATAAAAAATGTCATTGCAATAATTATCATGAGGCTTTGAATTTAAACATGTATTTTGTATTTAAATTAGCCTGGAATGTTGTAGCTGCTACAACCTAAAATTACCAAGCCACCCAAG
This sequence comes from Denticeps clupeoides, assembly GCF_900700375.1. Lineage (NCBI taxonomy): Eukaryota > Metazoa > Chordata > Actinopteri > Clupeiformes > Denticipitidae > Denticeps > Denticeps clupeoides. The sequence goes on along the minus strand of NC_041707.1, from coordinate 14,985,900 downwards.
CTTATTCACATGTTATAGTACTGGTTTATGGAAAGAGGGTTGGTGCCTGTGGAATTGAATAGTCATGCCATCAAATTCCATCATATTGCCCACATTAATCTAGACTTAATGGTCATATGCTCTAGACCTTTACTTTGTATTCTGTAGCATCAGAGGTGTTTATGTCAGTAGTGACGTCTTAATTTATATTTACATTTACAATTACAGCATTTATCAGTCGCCCTTATCCAGAGCGACTTACAATCAGTAGTTACAGGGACAGTCTCCCTGGAGCAACTTAGGGATAAGTGTCTTGCTCAGGGACACAATGGTAGAAAGTGGGATTTGAACCTGGGTCTTCTGGTTCATAGGTGAGTGTGTTACCCACTAGGCTACTAACACCCATTACCACCATATTTGCTGAGATGTATACAGACTAATTCGTTTGAAGAGGGCACTGCAGTTCACTCTCATTTTTCTCGCCAGTAACATGTATGTACAAATCATTCATATGCTACGTGTCAGGATAAAGGGTAGAGAACTAAATCGGAAGGAACGCGATACCGATTGTGGTAAATAAAATGTCTAGTCTAGTTGGCTATATGTTTGACTAGTGGTGTAGCGCCCCCATCTGTTCAGAGGAATTGCAATTTGTTGTGAATGCAAGGACATTATTTTAGAGTAATGTCTCTTACTACTGAAAGGTTTCACTCATCACTGTTGCGCATTCACAGCCAAACTACAGTTCCAGTGTTAAAGGTTAAATGCACATTGGGGATTTAATAATGCTTGTATCTTTTGTAAACATATTTTTATTCCCCACCGCAGTCCATTTAGAGTCTCTCCTACTCCATGAGAATTAACAAAAGACAAGCGCCACGGAATTAACCCTTCCTTTAAGGAGCCTCTTCAGCCAATTTTAAGATGTGGGTAACTGATACTTCTCAGAACATCGGTCCACTTATCAAAAGATGTTCACATATGTGTCATGTTGCAATAATAAAATATTCACCGGATCTATTAAATAACTTGTAAATGTTGGTTTAATGCTTTATGGTTTATTGTATGGATCTCTGGTCTTCTGAAATATGACAATCCATGCTAAAACAGTGCTTATAACATTGCTTAAAAGTATACATTATTATTTAAGTAAAATATTATATCATTAGATTTTTCATATACAAATGTAAATATTATGTCTTGTCATTAGATCTACACAACTCATCACAATGTCATTTTTTGTCAAACATAAATTTGTCATTGTGTGTGTGTGGGCTCACTGGGGACATGGTGGTGCCAGCATGTCAGGTCTTGGCTTGTCCCTCTGTTCTGTATGGTGACAGTGGGAGTTTCTGTTCCCCGTGGATGGTCACAGTTGTTCACAGTCGAATTGTTGTTATTGTGCATTTGTGTGAGAACTGCTTTGATTGCTTGAGAATTCCCCCAAATCAGGTTATTGTACCCCCTCCCCTCTTTGCTTATAATTATCCAACACTTGTAGTTAATATACAGCATGTGCTACAGTTGATTGTTTTGTACCGTAATAGACCTGAGAGTGTTTTATTAAGTATTTAAGAGTCCACTCTTCTCTCAGTGGCTGTATTCAATAAAAGAAGAAAAGACTCTTAAGTGCACCTGACTCCTCCTTTATCTGTCGCTCAAATTCTCTGATGCGTGGCAACATTTTCCAACAAGTGCTGGTATCCATGGTGACCATACAGTACCTGTTTGAAGAGCTTTGGGGGTTTCAGGAAGCAATCCTTATTCTATGACATCTCCACGGAAAAGGGGGCTGCCTGTTAAAAGCATAATTGTGCAAGAACTCTTGATTGAATTTTTTAAGGAGCCATGATTGCTTTGTACTTTGTAAATGGAAAGGATAATATTCCCAATCATAACTCATTTAAGAGGTAAACTAGTTTGATTTAGATGATTTTTTTTTTTAAATGATCTGGCAACATTCAATTGTACAAAAAATATGCTGGCATCTTTTTTGAATCTGGATTTAGATACATGAATGTTTCTGGTAATGACTGGGAATACCCACATGTGGCCCATCTCATAAATCTAAAGTGCTTTTCCCTCTGCACTGCTTGAAGGGCAAAGGGAAGAAAGCTTGGTTTGAATGATAATGAAGTAGAAGCAATCAGATAAATAATTAGTAGCCACATTTTGTTTCAGTAAAGTATTCTAAGCTAGTGTTTAGTTTCTTGCCTTTGTTTTCCAGTGTCTTCATGGAAATTGATGTATGCAGAGAACTGAGCTTATGTCACTATTTTCACAGGTGGAAAGGTTTGTGGCTTTAAGCTTTTGAGGGTCTGACTGGCAGGACTGGAGTGAAGGTGCAGAAGGGAGGAGGTGAGGGGTGCGGAGGCAATCATGGGCAAGCAGAACAGCAAGTTGCGTCCAGAGGTCCTGAACGACCTCCGGGAGAACACCGAGTTCACGGACCACGAGCTGCAGGAGTGGTACAAGGGCTTCCTTAAGGACTGCCCCACCGGCCATCTTACCGTGGAGGAGTTCAAAAAGATTTACGCCAATTTCTTCCCCTACGGTGATGCCTCCAAGTTTGCCGAACATGTCTTTCGCACATTCGACACCAATGGCGATGGCACCATCGACTTCCGGGAGTTCATAATTGCTCTGAGCGTGACGTCACGTGGAAAGCTGGAGCAGAAGTTGAAGTGGGCCTTCAGTATGTACGACCTGGATGGGAACGGCTACATCAGTCGTGCCGAGATGCTGGAGATTGTCCAGGTCAGCAGTTAAACCGCCCCTCTACTATTTTCCATGGCATACGCTACACCTTAAAGACGGCCTTCTGTCTGCTCTACAATTATATGTTAAAAGAGATTGATGGGTTTAGGTGCAAGCAATCCGACCTCCTCATTTCTAGGCCAGCAGTCAGTGTCGAGTTGGCCGTAATTAGCGTGAGGTGAAATTAAAGGACAGTCCTTATTCTGGGTTTATGAGCTATAATCGATGTTAGAAGGAAATGGCCTTTCCTTCGAATGACACAGCCTCTCTGCTCCTGAAGGGGTAATGAACGTCAGTTTGTCATGTTCCTGTTGCCGACAATGAGCCGAAGGCTCACCCCCCCTTCACTGACTTTGTTGAATAATTTACGAGGAACGGAAAATGACTTTTGTCTGGAGGTTCAATAAACACGCTGACATGAGGAATCACAATTGTAACGTGCACGTCTGATTAAAATGGCTGCTGAAAATGCTCTGAAAGCAACGGTAAAAGGGTTTCCACAGCAACCTAAAGTTCTGTTAGATGGCGAGGGTGGGGAGCCAAACATCAGGAGGTTATGCTTTGGTTTTGCTATTCATGTCATGGTTAAACAATGTAATTTCGATTGAGTAATAGACCAAGTAGAGAAAAATTAAGTGTTAAATTCAGATGATATACTTTATGTATGAATGCATATTTTAAGGTATATTTAATGTGCAGGCACTCGTTGAATGTCTTATCCCTTCTGTGAACATTTTCAGCCAAACATTCTTTCCTTTTGCTTATTTCTCTTTTTTTCTCAGGCAATTTATAAGATGGTTTCTTCTGTGATGAAGATGCCAGAGGATGAGTCCACTCCAGAGAAGAGGACTGATAAGATATTCAGACAGATGGACACTAATAATGACGGTAAAAGGGTCTGTCTTCTCTCCTGGGTTTTACAATAGGAATTAAATGTCTTAATTCACAGTTCTCCTCATATCATTAATTTGGGGCCAGACTTTAAACTTTGCACTGAAATACAGGTATGGGCAGCGGAGGCAATGAGAATTCTTTTTTCTGCACATAAAAAAGCACTCTTACTTTGAAGTGGATTTTGCCTTGTGATTTATAGTTTAATATTTAATATTCATGTTGTCAATGTGTCTTGTCAGTCATACCTACACACATGTTAACAGCCGAGGAACATTAATTTATTTTGCATGGTTATGTTGTCAAATGGTTATTTATGTTGTTATCATACAGCACCTTCATCAGCACCTACAAGATTTTTAGGAATTCTAATTGGATCTAGGAATATGTGGTTATACCAATCACTTATTTTGTTATCTTAAAGGTAGGACATTATATCTGAAGTTAAGGTTTACAAGGGATAATCCCTTATGAGCCATAAAAAGTATTTTAATGCATATTGTGAAGACGGCCAAGTTGATGCAAAGTTGCTTTTGCAGGATTCATTTTATCCGTTACGTAACATACATGTACTCACATTCAGTATAACAATAAAACTCACTCACAATTAAAAAAAGAAATTCTATTGCAGAACCCGGTTTGCTGCTCTTTCAGGTTGTTATTGTAGAGTGATGATTTCTTAATGAATAGCCTTGTTTATGTGCTCTTCAGGCGCTTTTGTAATAATTTTATTCGTTCTTACTGCATGTAGCACATTCCATCTGATCACACAGTGCAGTTTCTTTTCTGGCTCTGACTGTGGAAACCTCTCGTTGCAGGGCGGCTGTCTTTGGAGGAGTTCATCAAAGGTGCCAAGAGCGACCCCTCCATCGTACGCCTGCTGCAGTGCGACCCCAGCAGCGCCAGCCAGTTCTGAGCCCCACAGTGCACCTCAGAGACTCCCTGTAAACGCTTCCTGCCTGCCGCCACTCAAATTGCTGTTCAGTTACGTGGTCGTTGTATTGAGTCAGTAGGAGCTGCATTTTTATTTTGAGGGGTAAACGGATACCTCAGCCTTTTGCACAAACAGTCCATCGATCTTCTCTAATTTACACAGTACTTGAGAGGATAATATGTTGTTATGTTCTGGCATTTTTTTTTATTTTTAATCCATGTAAGCGTGTATTGATATTGAAATATATAGACAGTGATATAAGTGCTCAGTGCTTTCAACAATTTTCCGCCATTCTGCAGACTGAAGCAAGCCTGGTATTTGTATGGCTTAATCTACAGCTTGCGTTATGCCAAGGAGCTGTGCTTTATATATGGCTGTTGCATATTTATGAATCTTTGATGTTTTTATGTGTCCTTTATAGTACATTTGGTTTTGAAGTTATGATTATTTTGTACTGTTTAAAACAGTTATTGATGCAACCGAAGAAAAGAAAAGGTTTGTTGATTTTAAGTAAACTCTGCGCCTTAATGGGTTTTTGAAATGTGTCTGTTCTGAATGGAACCTCTGAAGACAGTCAGTGGTATCCCAGTAATAATCTACAGTGGCTACTGTTGTAAAAGTGGTTTGTAAGCATGCCCTGTGCTGATCCTTGAAAATTGGGAATTTGTATTACTTATGTCATTCACATGCAGACAACGCATCAATTATTCCTTCAACACAACTGCATGAGCCATTTCATTTATCAGCCCGATTCTGTCTTTCTTCAGTGCCACACAGCATAATAATAGTCTCAAAAGATTTATGGTGGTTTGTTTGATCAAGGACTTCATTAAACAAATGAAATGGGTGAGTAATAATGTTGCAGCATGCATTCTGCATTGTTGGGGAGAAGAAAATAAACCTAAAATGTATGTATTGAGACTTATGAAGGAGAATGGAAAAAAAATCTGTTTATTTTCTCAGCTAACCTGATCATTTTAGCAAGCTAAATATTACATGCTATATAAAGAATTGTGGAAACCTAATTGTGGAATGAACACCAAAGCTAAATTGTTACAATCGGAAGGAAAATGTTCCCCAAAATGTCGACATTCATGAATGTTTAGAAACTTGTTTGATTGAAAGTTAGCAGTCACAGAAGACGTTTGGCCTATTTATTTTAGTAGTAAAGTATTGTGCAATTGTGTGTTCAATGTGCAATTTCAGAATACAATTTGAAAACATTTTGCAATTGGCAATTCATTATGCAAAGTTGCAATTCATATAGGTCATTTTAGACTTTTACAACAGCAATGCATGCTTTAAACTGCCAGTTTGTAAAAAATGCAACCTTCAGGCTGGTGCTGGAACCCTCAGTGCAGTTTGAAAGAGTTTGGTTATGATTAAGTTACGTTTGACTTTTTTTGGATCCAAATGGCAATGCATGAAGAGCAACCCCATTTATTAACAGTGTGTCATTGTGCTCCTTTGGTGTCAGAATTCAACTGAGAATCTTACGTGACTGTGCCCTTATTAAGGTGGGCCTAACTTCTGAAGAGAACACAGAATTGCCAATTGCAAAACTCTTTGCCATAACTTTTCAGTAGTCTTGCAGGGGTCAGGGGCAAATATTTAGCAATGAAAAAGGAGCTTGTAGCTTAAAAGCATAATTGCACTGGTTACCAAGGCATTCGTGTTTATACATGGGTTTCAGAACGGATTTAATTCAGCAAGTTGTGTGGTAAGTTATTTATTCTTCTAAAATCTGAGGACCACTGAACTCTAACAGATAGTTTGGTGTACTGTGTTAACAGACTGTATATTTGCATGCTCATGCACTTACTTTAAAAATAAAAAGTGTTTTCGAAATGCGCATTCATTCAGAAATTTCTTGTCTGTCAGGTAAGAGGGTAAGCCTAAGTGTAAAACCATGGTGTTATACTGACCAAAAAGACATATCACAAAAATAAATGTAAGAAAAATAAATTAATTCTACTGCACATTTAAGCCTGGTGTTTCCTCTGTAAAAAAAATAACATAAATAAATAAATAAATGTGTTCCTATTTTTAAAAAGAAAAACTATTGTAAAGCAAACAAACAAGAAATGCATCTACAGGGGCAATGGGTTAAATACAGAGGACATGTAATTGTGTGCACCTTGTGCTGTGCTCTGCTGTGAATATCAATGACAAAAACAATCAAAAAGTTAACATATGTACAACGGCGCCATCTATTGGAGAATCTGCAGAATTTTCCCCATCAGAATTGAGAATATTTGGATTCACATAGTTAGTTCTTAGGGTCAGATTTGCATTCAAACATGACACCTTATCTCAAAGATTAAAGCTTTGAGACCAGGATAGAAAAGCATTTTATGAAATTATAATGGTTATTCACCGGTTCAAACCCCACTTTCATTTGCAATATGATTTCTAGCTCACCTTTTAATTTTTAAATAATTTTGAAACATGACCATTTACATTGGTAGATTCTCACTGAAGGCATCAAAACTATGAATGAACACATGTGGAGTTATATACACACACACACACCTCCGCGGCTCAGGGACTGCACCTAATTTTGTGACAATGACTTAAAAGATATTCTGATTACTACCACCGTGTCCCTGCGCTGCTCCAGGGGGACAGATCCTGTAACTACTGACTGTATAACATTCCCAAGTTGCTTTACTCTCTGTTCTAGTCCACAGTCCTCAGAGCCCGTCAGCCAGTTCACTTTTTGCTAGTTGTTGTGATGTTCCTCAACCCTGGATTACTGAACCCATGAGCATGAGGACCCCTGATGAGGACCCCTGATCCGTAATATTCTGTTATTCCATTACGAACAAAACTATAAGATCTGACGCTGTTCTCAGAACAAAATTCACAACGAACACAACTCTTATATTTAATTATTTTTGTAGACTAGTCACACAGAGGGACAGAGATTAAGGCAATCACCTGCCAGTGCAAACACTCCAATGTGTTTTAAGTATTTACAGCAACGTAATGATGTTAGGGTGTCGGCATTACAATCAATCGTTGTTAATCCCAGTCACTATTTGCAAGGCTGCAGCGAGATTCACTTCACAATTGTTTCCCCATCATGCTGGTGGTGAAACAACTTAGAAATAAGCCACAGAAACAGAATTAACATTAACAGATTTTTTTTTTTTTTTTTAAGAATTTTGTTTTTTTACCAAAAAAATTCCAAAAATTTAGATAATATGAAACTGGTTGATTTTTTCTGGACTATCAAGACAAAAAATGTGGACTATATCCAGAGCATCTTATATAAAACATACTTCATCTCTCATCCAAATCAGAACACGAAGTCCTCCCTGTATTAAAAATACACTTTGAACAGGTTCGCCTGGTATTCCTGAATTCAAAGATGAACATGCAGATGGCTTAAAAATTGCATCCATTGTTATACAGAAAAATATTAAATTGTCTGAGAACCTGTAGAACATTTACCATTGCTGTCCAGGTCACAGTCAATCATTTGTCTTGGTAAATATGGACTTTGCACTTTTCAGGAGCTTATCCATTCAAAAGACAAGCACAATAAATTGTATTTAATTCAAATAGAATGTCACACCCTTCAGCACTGCCCCAGAAAATGAAATAAGAACACCTTGATTCACTGCAGTGAGCTATTATAGCACGATTTGTCATTTTTTTGTGCCTTTGCCCAACAGAGGGAAGCCAAGTGCCTTTTGGTGCAAGCCCGTCTTAACACCATGGAAACAGCGGATGTCAAACCTGTCCAGCAGCAGCTGAAAATGCTCACCAATAAAATCATATCGCTTAAACCTGAGCAAGAAACTTCTAGAAACACTTCGTGGCATAATGTTGGTCACACTGGCATGTTGAAAACTATGTTTTTGGAAACAGTATGAACACTGCGTATTAACATTTACATTATGTAATAGTAAGTGCAAATTGAATCGCTCACAGAAAGAATCTGAATGTGAATGAGAATGAAAATGGAGTTTCAACAGACCAGACACACCCAGTGCATCCCACAATGACATGTTTGGATAAAATGGCTAGATTGAAGAAACATGTTAAATCGGTTTAACTTGATTGTTTCAGTGTTTCAGTTTTCCATTAATTTTCAATTGGGGGGTTAATAATGTAGAACAGCAAAACTGTAAGAATGAGAGTAAGAATGCACTGCACACTGGATTTGTATTTTAGGGAATGTAATTCACAAGTAGAACGTTATCAACAGAGATTACCATAAAAACAAGGGTAAAAGAGAAAGCATTGAAATAATAACAGTAACCAGTTTGCAATGCAGTCAAAGGATTCAACCAGCTCCAAACCGAAAGCCAAACCCTGGGTGAAATGAGGTCAAGGCTCTGCCTCGTCAAGCAGCAGTGTGCATGCTCAGACCAACACGAGGTGCCCCAGTACAGTGTCAAGAAAATCACGGGAGCTTTCCAACAGGAAATGAGCACCAATACTGAAGATTAGAACAATTGAACTCGAAAGAGTGGGAAAGAAGGGAAATGAGTAGAGAGAGCACCTTCCTCTTCCCTTCTCCTCTTTACGCCGTCTTCCTCATTACATGAATGAAGTAGCATGGAACCTGGGCCTGGCCCGGTTTGTAGGCCTGGAAGTCACCATAGACGTTCATTTCGCACCGGCCAGAAAAGGCTTCTCTCAGCATCTCCTTGAAGTTCTCCAGGCAGTGGGGGTAGTAGGACAAGCGGAACTTACTGTAAAAGCAACAGGGCACACCCAAATCTGTTACCGGCTGCTCCCGAGTTAACATATCGAACCAGATATTACAGAATGAACTGACTTATTTTCTTAGTGAACTGAAGAAATGCACAAACAGGCACTTTACCATTTTTTGTTTGCTACACCACTTGAGTGTACTGTGTTTTTACCGTGAATGCAGTAAACTAGTAATTCTTTGTGTCATTTTTGGTGCTAGACTTTAAATAAATAGCCAACTGTTACAGTCACAAAAACAAGCCAATTTTCACAGCAGGGACATTGCAACTTTGTGAATATATGCTTGCATGCTTCAAGGTAGCACATGTGAAGAATGATAAATTCAGCCGCCGTGTCAACAGAGGTAGCCAGAAGGAGAAGATTCTAATCAAAATCTTTGCAGCTAGTGCCAATGTAAATCATAGTAAAGAAAATGTCATACTAGTTAAAAAATTCCATTAAACAAAGTGCTGTTAATCCAAAGAAACTGATGAGACCTGGCAACCAACATCATCACTCCTTTGTTGAATGTCACACTAGATGTCACACTGACTTTATTATTTCTTTCTCTGTGTGTAAATGACTACAGGAAGTAGCATTAAACCTGATTGGCTTGGTTAGTAGACAGTATAGAATACCCCCCCTGCTCCCATACCTGGTCTCTGGCTCCTTTTTATCCCCCTCAGGCTGAGGAACCTCTAGGGTATAGTCCAGAGTTATCATATGGGGCTTGTTGTTCACCCACAAAACAGAGGTGGAAATGTCCTGCTTCAGGTCACTCTGAAAGGAATCAGAATCACTCATCTGACCCCGTTTGCATTCGTAAAACGTAGCTGTTTTTTTTTTTTAAAAAGCTTATTCTACTAATTATACAGCCGCACAGATGTTCTTAATTCTTAAAATGAACATTAATGACATGCACCAAAAATGACTACCTGGTAGTAGATGTTCTTCCCCTGAGGAGCTCGGCCAGTCTCCAGGATGTAGTCATAGTTCCGGTGGTCGATTATCAGAATCCCCCCTGGCTTCACCATACTGGCAATGTTGTGAAGAGCCATCTTCTGGTCACTTTGGTCCCCTGTGGGTCATCAAAGATTCAGCTTGTGATGTGGACGCTAGTTCGGACGTTGCATTCAGATCGAATTAGGGGGAATTGATGTAGAATGGATCTATACCTTTTTGTGCACCTGAAAGTGAAGTGATTGTCATTGTAATACACTGCAGCGCAGCACACGGTGCCAGAACAAAATGTGTCCTCTGCTTTTTTAGTGGGCAGCCATGACAGGCGCCCAGGAGCAGCGTTTGGGGACGGTGCCTTACTCAGAGAGACCTCAGTGGCACCATGGTGGTTCCGATTATGGGTCCTCTTCCTTACCTGCCAGACCACCACTGCCCCCAACTCCAATTTAATTTCCATGTTCTTGGTGTACACATTGCTTAACAAACTCAGACCAAGTGATCAGATCCCAGTGTGATCTCAACGTGACCTGCACATATTCCAGTTGCATCGCATGCGGATTGCATTTAGGCCTTTCATAATTCCACAATACTGGGATTCCAGGAAATAATGTATCTTTGCATCTGCTGCTGTTCACACAGGTTCAGTAGTGTGAGCAATTAAAGGTCAGAACCAGATTTCAGATTTCACACAACGTACATCTCACCTTTGAAGTCTGGTAAATGAGCAAATGAGTTCCCCAGGCAGATGACTGCATCAAACCCTTTGTCTGGCTTTGGCACATCTTCAGCTAACGTGAGCCAGTTGGCCTCTTCAATAACTGTTAAAATGTGAGGATCAACCCAACCGTTACAAAAAATAAACTCAATCTTTACACCTAGAGGACCCAACTGAACCTCATACCCCATTGGTCGAACGCCGGCTCTTTTCTTCTTTCCCACCTCTCCTTCAGGGCATATTTGAGCATTTTGTCACTGGCATCCACACTGACCATTCTGAATCCCTCTTCCACCAACATGATCGAGTCCACCCTGTACAAAGAAGAATTACAAATTAATATTTAGCATCTAAATAATACCATTTCAACAACAAACTGATAAAATATTAACAGGTGTTATATAAAATATAACGAATGAAAATGACATTTTATTAAAGTCTGATTTCATTCCAAATATGTTTCAGCACTTCTTAAAAGAAATACACACACATTAATAGATGGCCCTACAAGTTGCCAGGTACACAGGTTAGAAAAGTATTATTTGTTACACACTTTCACATAATAGACCAACTGAATTATTTGAGAAAATAGTGGAAATTATATTTTAATTTAGTCATGCTTAATGACATTTTCCAGTAGTAGAACCAATCCGGCAAAAAAAAAAAAAAAAAGGCAGTGGTGGTAGTAGGAAAAAATCCAAGTCTGGAATGTTATCTTTCCAGTGGCAGCAAATGGCATGGGTTCTCCAGACATGGCTGGAAAAGACTGCTGCAGGGCAACAACCTCAGCTTATGCTGACTGTGCATTTAGGTTGAGTGCAAAACATTACTCAGTCAACAGCTGCTACACATGACTGGAAAGCAGAAGCCAAAAAGAGTTATAATTAGTTTTGGCCAGAGCATGAAAACGTCATATCAAACCACTGGAAGATCTTTGAGCAATCATTTTTGGTACGGTTTATAGCTGCCCAGAGTAGCAAAACATGAATGAACATAGCTGACCCACACAGCCATACATGAATTTACAGAAGAGCACCAAATTTTTTGGGTAAAAAAAAAAAAAAAAAAAAAAGATTTTAATTTATTGTTAAACATCACACATAAGGGATATAAAAAGCAATGAATACATCATGGAACATCATTATGGAGGGTGTTTAGCACCATAAAGATCCATACATCCCCCTAAAATGAACCACCCAACCTTACAATAACCCAATAACACACGTGCTGACATGACCCGTTCACCACCCAGACCTCAATAGAAAATATGTGACATGTTTCAAAAGGGAGACACAGGGACATCTCACATACTTTCAGAACCCAAATTCCCACAGGGACTACAACAAATTGGCAATATCACAGCATAAAAAACTGAATGAATTAGCGCTTATGATCCAATAAACCTATTGCAGAATCAATTTTGAAATTTGATAAAATGCGCTGGATTGGTGGCTACAGGATTAGCATAATTTTTTTTTTATTATTATTATATGATATATATGTCCCAGCAGAACAGAGAAATCTGAATCTACACCATGACAAACATATGATTTAAACAGTGATAGATAGATAGATAGATAGATAGATAGATAGATGGGTGTGGACGAAGATTTGGTTATTAGGGGCGTGGCTGTCTTTTTTTTTTTTTTAAATAATATGCGGTTCAGATGACATTGAAATACTCTGCCAGCATAAGCATCGAGTGGCTTTGTAGTACACAAAGATTAGAATTATTTAGATAGTGTAACCTTTTGCATAAATAAATACTTATATACTGTCAGTATAATGTTCAGTCCGTGTTCTAGTTCCGATATAGTGGACTGGGGCGCCGCCCATCGGTCGAACAACATCCGCCACCTTTCACAGTAAATAATCAGGCTTCTAAAAGTCCCCTTTACTTCCGATCTGAGGTGAAAACGCGACATCCCTCCCGAAGGCGAAGCTGCTCCTGCTCTGTTCGAACATGGCAGACGCTCCCACTCGGAACCACGTGGCGCGATGAAGCCGAGCTGCCGGAAACCGCGTCGTGGCAAGCGCGCACAGCCCCGCGGACGGAACCAGGGGACTCGGGACACATACCCTGTTCCGCAGGCGACGTCCAGGACCCGCCGGCAGCCGTGTTTCCTGAGCAGCGCCACCAGCCAGCTCCTGTACTCTTCTGTCCGGCGCCGCGTGTCGCCGATGTACAGCTGCCACACCTTGGCGGCCTTGCCGTCGGCGTACTGGTCGGGCAGACCGACCGCAGCCACGCCGAGAGACCGTGTCCGATACACGCTGTCCACCATTCCGCTGAACGTCGCTCCGCCGTCACATTCCGCCGCCGGCGCCGCGTTGTTATTATGTATACCGCAGGCGTGCGGCACGTCAAACTTTCAGCCAATCGGCGGACGGCGTGCGAGCACGCCTGCAATCTAATTGGTCAGGTGGCGCGGCGACGTCCCTGCTCTTGACCAATAGACGCCGCTTGCGGGCCCTGGGCGCTGCGACGCCCCGCCCTAAAATGGGATTTCATCAGACGTCTGCCCGCACACGGCAGAAAAACAGAAGTAGGCTGTTTTATTGAAAAGCAGACGCCTGGCGACTTATTATTTTACAAGATGCCAGTAGTTTGTGATTTACGATCAATATGCAAAATCTTCAATTAAAGACGCGTTTAAGTCAGGTCACGAGCACATCTAAGGGATAAACTAGTAATAATGCTATTAAATAGTGGTAAAAAGGTCATAATGATCAAATTTGTAGCAAAAGTTATAATGCTTTGGCTTTTACATGACTGGCTGACAAATGGCTTTCTTATTATTTACAACCTACATATCCATACGAGCTGTTAATTGTTATTCATTTTATTAAGTGTTTATAATAAGTTTCATATGCCTGCACCAAATATACACAGGAGCTACAGGTTGTGTCTTCCATGCTGCTGTTGTGAGAAAGTTAATCATTTTCAGTTTGGCACTGAGCAGCTCAGACTGTGGTTCAGGGTTACTGGCACGTCCTGCTCTGATTGGTGAAATGCCTTCCTCAAGGATCCGCCACAGGTTTTGCAGGTTTTGATTGGGTCGTGGTAGATTTGTCATCACGTCTATGTGTGTATTGATGAACTATTATATTCTACTTATCATTGTCAGTCTAGTGTAGAGTCAGAGTGACTCGGCACCACATCCATGCTAACCGCACGATGCAACATCAAACGGTGATTGCCTCAGTTGAAACAGGCATGGCCTTTTCTTTTTAAAGCTCGTTTCAGGGAAGTTGACAAGTCTTTGTGATTCGTGTATTGGACATCATTTATGCTCATGTGATTTTACACTTGCTGTTTGTTAAGTTTAAGGACTAGGCTGGTAGTGCCACAATGCAGACAAAGTAAAAACATTCCTGGCCTGCTTATCATTATTTTCATAACCAGTGCTGCAACTCCCAGACACTGTGTGCAGAGAGTGAGAGGGAGTTCTCAAATGTCATTTGACATAAACTATAGTAATGAGGAGTGTATATATACACAAAACACTTGAAATAAGCTTCAATAAATTTGTCCGTTCAGTCAGGTCAAATCAAGTGTTTTATTAATGAGACAGTTTGACCACACCTTTATTTCTTATATAGCTCATTATCACATACGTATGTTGAGTATGTCTCAATGGGCTTTGACAGGTCCTACAGTTTACACCCCCCACGCTTGACCCTTCTGCACACAAAAAAGCTCCACACCAAAATAGGAGAGAGAAAAAAGAAAGGAAGAAACCCTGGGAAGGAGTGATACAGAGAGAGACGCCCTTCCAGGGTAGAGTGAGCCTGCAATTAGTGTCAGTGCAGGGTTGGTGATGATTTGTCCAAGAAAAGAAAAAAAGTCCAACAATTGTAGTGGTAGAAAAGTGTAGTATACAGCATCTGTCCATGTTTGGAGGTACTGGACAGTGCAAAGTAGTTGTTTAGTTCAGTGTCATGGTGTACAGTGCATGTCCATTATAATGCTAATGGTCTCTTTGAAGATCCCGGAGGCTATAGCTGTTACGGTGGTGGTGGCTGTGGTGACCCTCTGGTATGTTTCATGCTGAGTCGTCTTATCAGAAGTTCATTGCTAGGGACTAGGATTCATCTGCTGGTCTCTTCGTTGGACTCTGGAGGTGGTCTGTGCACTTGATTCAGTGCCAACAGAAGCAACGGCAGACGGTGGCATTGTACAACTGGTACGTGGTTATAGTGGTCAATTTGTGCAACAGCGGCCTAACTACGACGGCCTAACAAAGGTGTGCTTGACTAGGTGACTGTGGACTTAATAATTGTCACTGTGTCTGGGATTTTAACAGAAGGTCAGAGTAAACAGATGTGTTTTCAGTTTAGATTTAAACACTGAGACTGTGTCTGAGCAAGCACAGCTGCGGAGCTCTATAAGAGAAGGATCTGCTCCAAGCTGTGACCTTCTGTACTTTGGGTATCAGTAGTGACCCCTCACCCTTCGAACGCAGGGGGCATGGTGGGTGATAAATAAATAAGAGTTCACTCAGGTACTGCATTTAGAGCTTTATTGGTCAAAAGTAGGATTTTGTAGTCAATCCTAAATTTTATGGGTAGCCAGAGCAGTGATATGGTCAAATTTTGTAGTTCTAGTTCTGCAGCATTCTGAACTTGCTGGAGTTTACTCATGCACCTACTACAACATCCAGACAGTAATGCATTGCAGTAATCTAACCTTGATGTAATAAAGATGTGGACCTTTTCAGCATCTTATATTGAGATCGTATTTTCTTATAGTTGCGATATTTCTAAGGTGAAAGAATGCTGTCCTAGTGATATTATCTACATGCGAATTGAATGAGAGACCTTAGAACACCTCGATCCTTTACTTCTGTACTTGGTGAGATAGAAAGGCTATCCAGAGTTATGATGTAGTGATTCAGCGCTTACGTCTGGCTGCTTGAGGCCCAAGTGCAAGAGCTTGTCCTATTAGGGTTCAACCGAAGAAAGTTGGTGAGCATCCACTTCAAACAATTTTTTATTCTGTTCAGCTGCTGCCTCTCATCTGGCAATGCTGATAAATACAGCTTTGTGTCGTCAGCATAGCAGTGAAAGCTAATACCGTGTTTCCAAATGACGTGACCAAAAGGTAACATGTACAAGGAAAATATCAATGGACCTAGGATGGAACCTTGTGGAACACCAAACTCTACCATGTGATGACTAATCATCATTGAAGTGAAGTGAAATTTAAGTTATTGTCATTGTGATATACAGCACACAGTGCACAAAACATAATGTGTTTTAACCGATTTTAACTAGTGATGGTGAGATGAAGCCTCATGAGGGACAAAGGGTTAATTTCTCAAAACTTCATATGCACACCACCTACTGGCCAGGTGTACAATTACAAACCATGTATGACCAAATAAGTTCAAATTTTATTTTTATCACATAAACATGATATGCAGTCAAATGCTTTAATACTGTTTGGGTGTATTCTGTGTGAATATTTTCACAAAATGGTAGTATTATATGATATGGCAAATTGTGTAACTTGGACAATGATGTACAGAACAGGGGAATGTTTATACATTTTTATTCATAAATAACAGTTTCACACCAACTGTTTTTGGTTTTAAGCGATTCCTTTTTTTTTGACAACCTCTCCGGCCTTTGAAAACCCCCTTTCACATGGCACAGAAGAAAAACGCAAGAGCAAGAAAACCACTTGAACTGAATAATCTCTGACACATTGTTCTCCTGCACCTGTATTTGAGTACAGAATTAAAATTAACATTCCAAGACAGATTATACAAGCATTGTGAAGTGATAGTGAGAGAAAAGCCAATTTCATTGCAAACCTTCAAACTATAACTAGTAATTCAATAGTTAATATAATGTTTCTTAATGTTTGCAATCTGAGAAGTAATGTTGCAGTGACATTAGATATTTAACATTCAATATCTCTTAAAATAGACTTTTTATGTTACATTTTCAATTGAGCTTCTGTTTTGAGTGAACTCCCAGTCTAAACTGTGAAAAACAAGTAAAACATTAGACACATTGCTGTCGTGGCCAAAAGTTTTGAGACTGACTCAAATACTGTTTTTCACAAAGTTTGCTGTTTCCGGTTTTCGTCGTCGTCGTTGTCGTCTTCCTCCGCTTATCCGGGTCCGGTTCGTGGGGGCAGCATTCCAAGTAGGGAATCCCAGACAGCCCTCTCCCCAGCCATCTCCACCAGCTCCTCCGGAAGGACCCCAAGGTGTTCCCAGACCAGACTGGAGACATAATTTCTCCAGCATGTCCTGGGTTGACCAGGGGGCCTCCTGCTGGCAGGACATGCCCAGAACACCTCCCCAGGGAGGCGTCCAGGAGACATCCTGACCATTACATATACATTTACATCATTTATCAGACGCCCTTATCCAGAGCTACTTACAATCAGTAGTTACAGGGACAGTCCCCCCTGGAGCAACTTTAAGTGTCTTGCCCAGGGACACAAAGGTAGTAAGTGGGATTTGAACCTGGGTCTTCTGGTTCATAGGTGAGTGTGTTACCCGCTAGGCTACTACCACCCGTCAACCAGATGCCCGAACCACCTCAACTGGCTCCTCTCGATGTGGAGGAGCAGCGGTTCTACTCTGAGTCCCTCCCTAATGTCCGAGCTCCTCATCCTATCTCTAAGGCTGTTCCCGGCCACCCTACGGAGGAAACTCATTTCGGCCGCTTGTATCTGCAATCTCGTTCTTTGGGTCATTACCCAAGGGTCATGACCAGAGGTGAGGATTGGGACGTAAATCGAGAGCCTTGCTTTCTGGCTCAGCTCCATCTTCACCATGACAGATCGGTTTAGTGTCTGCATCACTGCAGATGCTGCCCCAATCCACCTGTCAATCTCCTGCTCCCTTCTTCCCTCAGTCATGAACAAGACCCCAAGTACTTAAACTCCTCCACTTCAGGCAGGACCTCTCTCCCGACCCGGAGTTGGCAAGCCACCCTTTTCCGATCGAGAACCATGGTCTCAGATTTGGAGGTGCTGATCCTCATTCCAGCCATTTCACACTCCTCTGTGAACCTACCCAGCAAGAGCAGAAGGTCAGAGCCTGATGAAGCTAGGAGAACCACATCATCCGCAAAAAGCAGAGACGAGATTCTCCTGCCACCAAACATATAGGTTACAAATAGGTTATGAACAGAACTGGTGACAAAGGGCCATCAACCCCATACTACTGGAGCGCCCCTCATAGGGTGCCCCTGGGGACACGGTCATAAGCCTTCTCCAAATTCCCAAAACACATGTGGATTGGTTGGGCAAACTCTCATGCCCCCTCCATCACCCCAGCAAGGGTAAAGAGCTGGTCCACAGTTCCACAGCCAGGACAAAAACCACATTGCTCCTCCTCAATCTGATATTCAACTATCAACTGGACCTCTCCATATATATATATATATATATATATATGTAAACAGTGTGAGTGAGTTGCTGCCTTCCTCTTCAGAGGCGTCAGATGGTTTGCCAGAACCTCTTTGGTGCTGATCGGCAGTTTTTCTCCATGGCCTCACCGAACTCCTCCCACACCTGAGATTTTGCCTTGGTGACTGCCACTGCTGCACTCGTTTGGCCATCCGGTCCCATCCGGCCTCCTTCTTCAGCCTGACGGTTCCCCTAACCTTTGGTGTCCACCAGCAAGTACGGCGGTTACCGCCATGACTGGCACCGGCCACCTTGTGACCACAGCTAGCAACAGCCACCTCAGCAATTGCATAGCGGAACAAGGTTCATTCTTACTCAATGTCCCCCACTGCTCTTGGGACGTGGTCAACGCTCCGGAGGTGGGACTTGAAGACCATCTTGACATGTTCTTCTCCCAGCAGACCCTCACTGGCATCTTCCCATGCCATCTGATCCAACTCACCACCAGGTGGTGATCAGTTGACAGCTACGCTCCTCTCTTCACCCAAGTGTCCAAAATATATGGTCTCAGGTCAGATGATATGACTACAAGGTCAATCATCGACCTGCGACCTAGGCTGCCTTGGTACCAAGTTCACAGATTGGCATCCTTATGTTAGAACATGGTGTTCGTTATGGTCAAACTGCGGCTTGTCCAATTACGAAACACCACTTGAGTTCAGATCTGGCAGGCCGTTCCCCAGTCGGAGCACTATCTACACTGTAACAAATTTCTGTAGTTTTCTCAGCATTATTACTGTATAATGAACAAATCCTTATTGTAGAACCTGTATACAGCATGTTGCTGTAGATTTGCAAAGCATCATGGTTAAAATTCCTAGGCGGCTGTTGTTTTACAGTAAAACCATATTGCTGTATATCATAATACAGTAATTTTGAGCAGGAATTTTCATATTTCTCATCTTTGAGTTATTCGGAACACAGAAATCATATTTCTAGGATATATTTCATGAAGCCAGAGGATGACCAAGCGTTTTTAATTTTACATCCTCAATATTAAGAAATGAAGTGCTGATGGCCAGCTTCCAGTTTTCGTACAAATGCATTTTTCTACAATTCTTCTTTTAACTGAACATTTTACTTACTTGGAATTTTTGTATTTGTAAAAAACAAACAAACAAAAAAACAAAACCTGAAATATGTGATAGTTGTCTATATGGTGATGCTTTTGTGTGTTTTATTGTTAATTTTATTATATTATCAAAATTAACTTTACAGGATACAGTGACTGCACATACAAACCAATGTCTGAAAAGGGAAATGTAAACAGTAGAAAACAGTATTTTTTTAAATGATCTGTATAAGCATTGAAGTGTTACAAAATAATTCTAGGCCTTGGTGTTTAAATTGGTTTAATTGGTTGTTTGGGAAAATAGTGTTTTTTACAAAGTAAAACCTTTTGTAAACTGCTTTAAAAAATAAATGAAATGTTTTGCGACAAAAAAACGCATCTTCATTGTATTGTATGCTATAATTTTTATTTTATAACAAATTATAAATGACTTATTATAACAAATAATGCAGTCATGCATTTTGCAGTAGCCTAATATGTGCTGTAATGAAATATACAGCACTTTATTACTGTGATTGCAAATACAGTCTGTGCTTACTACTGTAACAATGATTACAGTATTCAGATTATTGCTATAATAACAATTACAGTATTTTGTAGGTACTGTGATTAAATTTACAGTAAGCATACTGTAGAATGTTCTACAGCAACTTACTTGCTAAAAGCTGCCAGCTAGTTACTGTAGATTTCACATTATCCTTGTTACAGTGTAGCACTCCAAAAAGGGTGGGTACTCTGAGCTGCGATTTGGTGCACAACAGTCAGGACCGATTCCCCGACCCGAAGGCACAGGGAAGCTATTCTCCCCTAATCTCTCAAGGGTGATGCGTGAAATCATTGTTCTTGCTTGCTTTGCATAAAAAGGGCTTCACAGGCATATATGTATGTATAAAAATCAACCAGCTATTGGATCATTAAAAACGTCAAGGAGAGAGGTTCAAGTGTTGTGAAGAAAGCTTTAGGGGTGACCAAGAAAGTTCAGCAAGCGCCAGGACTGCCATTGCTGAGCAAGCTCTGCACTGGTGCCACCCCGAGAAAGTGGGCTCACTCACAATTTTTTGCCGAAGAACACAGCCCTGAATAAAGAATGGTACCAAAACATCCTCTGACAGCATCTTCTCCTAACAATCCAAGAACAGTTTGGTAAATAACTATGCCTCTTCTAGCATGATGGAGCACCACGAAGGCCAAAAACTAGGTGGCTCAGGGAACAAAACATTGAAATTTTGGGTCCATGGCCAGGAAACTCCCTGGACCTTAATCCAATGGAGAACTTCTTGTCATTCCTCAAGAATCATAAAAACCACAAATTCTGACAAACTCCAAGCACTAATTATGAAGGAAGGGGTTGTCATCAGTCAGGATTACGCCCAAAAGTTGATTGACAGCATGCCAGGGAGAATCGCAGAAATCTTAAATAAAGGACCAACACTGCAAATGATGCGCTCTTTGCACAAACTTGATGTTGAATTATCAATAAAAGCCTTTAAAACTTGTAATTATACTTCAGTATCCCAATAAAAAGATCTGAAAACACCGAAGCAGCAAACTTTGTGAAAACCAGTATTTGTGTCATTCTCTAAACTTTACTGTACACATGTGAAGGGGAATACACAATAAAAAATGGATATAGGCATACATTAGAAAGTGAATATGAATGTGAATATGAATTAAAAGCTTTTGCCAGTTTGCCACACGGTGGCACTACAGCACAGATTTTCAGTTCCTCTCTGAACTACAGTGGAAAGTCAAAGTTCAAACAGAGGACAGCTGCTTTACAAGAATATCAGTAGGACACATTGCATTGGCTTAAATGTATTATGTGCATGATATTTAATTGCTATCATAATCTGTAATAGTTATGAATTTGTTCTTTTTTTTTTTTAAATATTCCTTTGGCCAGAATACACAACATTGTACTTTGTTTTAAATAACCTGAGGGGAAACACACTGTCCAGGATTTCCTGTAAATGAGCTCAGTTTATTGCTGTCTTATGCTATGTGGAATATTGATGCAGATACTAGTGGAGCAAAAAAGCTGGAATGGCTGATAATGCAACACTGTTTTGCTAAGTGCGGCTAAATCTCTCAATGATAACATGTTTATTGCGAATTTACAGCATAGCAAAAGTCTGCACAGCCACATGTCACATCAGCCCAGCACCACTTTGGCCAAAGATCCAAACCAGTGTATGATGTCGCACCGTGCCACAAGGCCGTGCCACAAGGCCATGTACAAGTGTGTGAAAACAGACCCACATCAACATATTATTTAACAATACTTATTTGTTTACTTAATTAGGAACCAAGTGGCACCATAATAGGCCACCATAATACAGAGCAAATGGACAGCAAGTGAGGATTCTTCATTTCAGCAAACAGCATCAGAATATTCACAGTAATCTCAGAGACCCCCAAGGTGCCACAAGATGGAGCCCATGTGCCACCACTTCCACGGTTTCAGAACCAAGGCTAAAAAGCAAGACTGCAGACCACTTTCCAAGCATTTTTAGCAGAAAGGTAGAACTTTTTAACTGCAATAGCCGCATCAGAACAATACCTTGATGCGGATTTTAGTTAAGTCGCTGAAACCTAGAGTCTGCCAAATGCCTTAAATGTAAAATGTAAATGTAAATGTAGAGATTCAAAGAACAGAATGTCCACACTGTTAAATAAAAGCCTTTTTAAACACACATCCTTCCTCAGTCTACACAATACCATGAGACTGCTGCTACCTCCATTGTTTGTTTCACAGCAGCTTCATCCTCTACGCCACTCGTGAGCAGCATCTGGCCCACCGCCACCCCTCTCTTCCCAGGGTCTCTGGCGTACCCGGCTAGGGGTGTCCGAAAAGTTCCGCTCAGGAAGGCTACTCTTCGGAACTCAGGAAACAATTGGTTGTCGTACAGTTGCTTTTCTGGGCCACATAGTTGCACCGCTCTCCTGAGGGGGGATTGAAAGGAAAGGGGGGGTCCATCTGGTTTCGCCCTTAACTTTGTGGGGAAGTGAACATCCAAGTAGATGCCTTGACTCTATTATTACCTTTCTGGTTTTGCCTTCAGTGTTATTTGCAGATTGGTCGTGTATGTGTGTGTACACTCATTTTCATAAGTTTGCCGTTTTACTTTCATCAAAGAATCTTACATTTACAGTAGTTATAGCCTGGGCATCAGCGATAATAATAATCCAAACTAATAAACGTTTTTAGGCAGCAGGCTTGCATAAGTAAATAAAGCATTTCATTTGAACACAGGAATAATGCGCCTCGAATCATTGACAGCTACCATAGTCATTTTTATTGTTAATCAATCAATGTTTTTTAATAACATGGACAAAATAATGGACAAATTAATTATTTTCTATCCAAAACAAGGATAGTTCAAAATGACACTAAATGTTAAGAATAAATATAAACAATTTAATATTTGCGCTAGCTAATATATAAAAATGCATTGCTTGCTATATATATAAATACAAGAATATCTAGTCAAACAAGCAATTAATTTACATTGCAGCGGTGCACAAAGCTTGAACGATGATGTCATACATTTGTGGCCATAATTCACATATTTTTTTTAACAGAAACCCTTTCATTATATCGCTCAATAGTTTCAAAGTTGGCGTTTCATGCAAAGAGCTGAGAAGACCTGTCTTGATGATCCAGTAGAATGGAACAGTTATTACATAACGTAACTTGATTCCTGTTTCTGACCAACGTTTGGTTGGCTTCTCATGACGGTGCTCCTCTGACTACACTGTGGCCACTGTCTTGTGATACAGAAAAAGCTGCCTCCCACCGGCACGCAGCAGACAAAAAGGCTAGCAGACCCTTTGATGCTGGTGAGCCTGAGATCGGTGTCTTCACTCGGTGACTCACTTGTCACAAAGCTGCCATTGGAGAGCTTTCAACCATCTCCAAAGCTCCTGTGTCCCAGTGCTGACGGATAAAACGCAGCTCCACAGAAACAGCACCAAGATGCTACTTTCACCAGCGCCACTATGCGGGGATGACAGATGCAGGTTGTGGCGCCAGCAGCCTGCGAGAAAAGTGGCCCTTCAAGGAGGCCCCCGGTCGCAGAGAGAAGAAGCAGCAGATTGTCATGTGGTATCCTGATGGTAATTCCGAATGGGCAGGGTAACGCTGGAGCTTGATCAATGCGGCCATTGTGTGGAGCCTCATGAGGAGCACACAGCGCCATGTCCTTTCCTCTCCCTGGTTGAAGAAGTTACTGAGGATAATTTAGGACCCACATTTAGAAATACTCATAGAATCAAACAGCACTGAAGTGAGTGCATATTAATAAGTGTATTGGGTGACATTTATTCTCACCCCACCCCTTAAACCTAATTTAAGGTTAATATACACTTTTGTTCAAAAGTTTATGGTTATTTAGAAACATCACATAAAATAAATCACATAAAAATGATTACAAATCATGTCTAGACATTTGTCATGCAGCAAATAGCTGGAAATGGCTGGTAATGAATGGAATATCTGCATAAATATAGATAGGAACTTTTATCAGCAGCAGGAATGCTGTGTTCACTAGAGCAGGCATGGCAGTAATTTCTTAAATAAAAAAAAAAGTCTTTTCTGTCTATTTCATGTTTTTGTCTTATGGAAAATTTTGAATGCCCCTAAACATCTCTATGGTTGAGTACAAGGACATATTTCTACTGATATATGATATAAGATATAATCAAGTTAAACTATTATTTATTTTCTTATGCACATTTGCTTTGAGTATCAGTATTGCCGCAGGTAAACCTTTCTGTTTCCTTCTGACTGTGGATTTGTGGATTACATCCAGACATTGTAGAAGTGGTTCTTTAACCTTTTCCATTCTGATTAGAATGAATAACTTTTCTTTTGTCCTTTGACCCTTCCAAGATACACCTCCATCCCATTAATAGGTAAGACTTGTATCTAATTTGACCTTCACTGTTACTTCACGTGCATTTGGCACTCATGGATTTGTAATGTTGGGTTCTTGTGTACAATAAATCGATTGAACAAGTGCAACATTTTATATTGACTTGTTTGATTGAATCTTCATTCCCTACCGTGATGACTTGTGTGAAAAGGTGATGATGCGTGAGAGGTACTCTGGAAAATTCAAAAGGTCAACAAACTTAAAGACATAATTTAACCTGTTGATAATTTCCACCATTGTTCACACACTTCTGATGCAGCTTTATCATTTCGACGTTATCGCTGGTTGCATAATTCAACTTACATAAGTTGGAAACATTTTCTGAGCAAATATTTATGAACATTTGTAGTCCCTTCATTGAAATAACAAGGCATACGTGTATGAGACAGCCAGACAACTTTTAATAAAGATATTAATAGATAACACTAATAATATATTGTAGATAAGGACACATTATAGATATATTAGTGTGTTATCAAGTGTTGTAAGCAGTCTTAAGTAAGGATAAGAGCAAAGGTAAAATAGATAGCAATAAAGTCCCAAACATTTTATTTTACCTGATTTTACACACCTTTTACAGTAATACCTTACATGACCTCCTGTGACCTCAGAGATTGCACCTTGCAGGGCAGGGCTAAGATATTTTACAGCCTTTCTGTCCTTGAGACACACAATGGCGATTCAGTCAAACCACCATCTTCACAGAGATATTTAGTGCTAAATGACAAGTCAGGGAGTTCAGGAGGCCCAATAAACATTTGACCTGGCGCCGCATCACATGCAGAACGCATTTCCAACTGCTTTTTACATGCCCTGCACACCTGCTGCTGCACAAGCATTTTCTAGGGCACCGCCATTCACTGCTGACGTCTTCACCTTTGAACCAGTTTCACGACTCAGTGTCTGATAGCGTTATGTCATATTCCCATTCCAGTAATCTTTATTTCCTATACAAGTCCGCTCTTGCGTGAAAAGTTTGACGATTAGTCAAGAACTCCTTGTGTGGAAAAATATACCTAAAATGTACCCTGGAAACAGCGCAGAGCAGCAAATGTAACGAGGGTAGCGGACTAGCGCATTAACGTGGTAGAGCTCGCCAACAACAGGACACGAGCGCAAACGAAATCCAGAGGAAGCAGTCAAGGTCCACGCTGATGAGAGCTGAAGACCGTGTGACAGTGTTACATAACCCAGGCAGACTGGTCACTGGGGCGTACTGTATTCAAAGGCCACAGCAGAACAGGGGGACAATTTTTTCATGTGACCACCTCCAGACAAAGCAGCCAGTTTGTCCTGTACCCATCCACATCCAGATGGTATGCATGCAGTAATCTCCACCCCAATTCAGCAGATCAGGAATGCTTTGGAAATGTAAACACCGCAAAGTGCTATCGGCCCAACACATTTTTTGTTTCCCTCCGGCAGATTTGGGTGAGAATTCTAAACACCGGCTGATAAAGGAGAGAAAAAAGGCAAATAAATATGCAGTGATTAAATTAACTACACCCGGGGAGTGCAAACACAAACTTTAGATTTATCAGTGAACATACATATATGAATTATTAGTATTATTACTGCAATGCAAAAATGAGCAAGGTGGAATGAAGACACATTCAGCAGATATCTGTTTTTTTTTCTCTTTATTTAAATGCAATAATAGACATACAGTAGATTTATCTACAAAAAGCACCTTAAAACTAAATAATTTAAACAGTAAAAAACATGTTGTACATTTGGAGTACATTTAGTGGAGCACAGTTTTATACTACACAAATGTGGGTTATCCTTACATTAAGTATTAAAAGAAAAAAAAAAAAAAAATCCCTCCTGAAGTACCTTAGATATTAGTTGTCCAAATCCTAAAGTCCTTTTCTCTGCAAAATTTTGATTCAAACCCCTTTCAGCCAACCGCATTCGTAGTAAGTCTACTGATTATGGTCTAAAGCTGCATAGTCTGATGTAGGGTGAATGGAGGCCTGAGAACCACAACTTTAAATGCAAGATTTTGATGCCAAAAATTGTAATTTTCATAAAAATTCCTCTCAATATAGAATATCAATATGACCAACAAATGGAGTGCAAACAACCACCAAGAGAATAACAGAACACAAACAGAGACCGAATGGCTCTAAACCATTATTTGGGCATCGAGCAGTTTATTTTATTTCCTAACACAGTAATTAAGAGTAAAATCACAGTCTTTGTATTTAGTCTGATTCACATATATCAGAAAAAAACTGATCCACAGATGAGGTGACCAGATTGCTTATGATCATTATGTTCATTAACTGGTCCTGAGTAATTTTTCTATAACTATACAGGGTCATTACACCGTAAATGGACACTCAACCCAATTTTATCATACAGTATAAACTCCTGATTAGCAGTTTTCACTCTTCCTGTTGTAGTCAAGTAATCCTTAGTCACCTAGGCACAATATGCAGCTGCCACTTAAAAACACACAAGGAAGGGCAGGGGGAGGGAGGGTCCTCTTTTAAAACCAGGGTAAATAAGTACACATTTTAGCAAACGTGATCATTAAGAAATGCAGCAGTCCTCAGGGGCTGGGTTTAAAACATGAATAACAATAAAAATGAAACATACTGACACAGTATACAGCACGGAAGAATGCAGGCAGGAGGATCTGAAAGGTGTGGCTGCAAGGTTCCGTGACGCCACACCACACTGCTTCAAAGCAAAAGGAAACTGTGGGCAGGATATTAAAGGTTCACAAGTTGTAAGAGATGGTACAGCATCATCATACGTTCTAAGGTTAGGCAGATATCCAGAGAATATAATTTTTTCCACTTAACAGGGCCTTTCCAGCTAAGTTCCAAGACATTTGGAATGAACCCACACCTAAAATTTCAAGGCACAACAGAATTAAATGGATCAGGAGAACTGAACCACCTTAAGTTCTGCACACCACTGCTCTCCTTCTTTACAATAAGACTACAGCACCAATATGGTGCATACGAGGGGTAGAAAGCTGAGCACTCCAGGAGCACTTCTGTTCTTCCACTAGCAACCTTTCAGCAAAAGATCATATGCAGTTGAGTTCATGCACTCTGAACGGGAATGCTGGACTGTTTTATCCACATAAATAGACAACAACCCTATTACAAGGAGATTACTAGCGGCTGTTTAGTGGACTTCGTAATTCGAGGTTGACATGTATTATAAGCCTCTACCAGTTCCTTAACATGATTGTGGAACACCAACATGAAAAGAAAAAAAAAAAAGTGTCTCAGGTACTTCATTTTGTTCAGAAAAATAACAAAGAAGACACAAACAGCCAGATTGTCCAGGTGTTCAAGGTCCCTTTTTCCCTTCAGAGGAACACTAACTGTCATACAGATGACAGTCAGTCATGAGTCTGTGTTCTCCTCTTTGGAGTACTCCTCAACAAGCTTCTCATAGGAGTGGCAATGATCCGACCCATCACTTGTGAAGACCGAGCCCTCAGACTCTTTGGAGTCTGTTTCGGATTCAGCGTTCTCGTCTGTCGTTGTAGAGAGCTTCTTCACTGCAGTCATCATTTTCATCTTCAGGACTGTTCAAAAGGTTTTCATCTATGAAGGTTATGTTGGCATTCTGAAATATGAGCGCCTGGTATTCTTTGGACTCCCACGTCCCACAGCCCGAAACCCCAATTCCCATGCGGTCCTCCCCTGCCTCTTTGTCCAGCTGGTTTTCGAACATGCCCTCTTGCTCACTAACCAGGTCCACTTCACCGGGAACCTCCTCCAGCAGACCATTATCTTGTCCAAGAAGATAGTTCTTAGATTTGGAGAAGGCCACGGTCACACGATCACTGAAGCTGTAGCGCCGCTTCTGTCGAGGTGACCGGTCCAGGTTGAGGATGGCGTTATTACTGGAGGCGATGGCGTCGCTGCAGCTCTTGGAACGTACAGGCTCCTTTATTTTGATCATGCTGCTGTTGGTGCTGACGCTATTCATCCTGCTGTCCTTGGAGCCCATTTGCTTAATAAGGTCACTGAAGGCTTCCGGTCTCTTCGACCGGAAGCTGAAGATGTTCACCTCCTTGGGAGAGGGTGGCAGGCGCATGGACTTCTGGGTCTCCTTGTAGTGCTGCTGCTCATCCATGGAAAGCTTGCGACGCTTCCGCCGTTTCTTCAGGGCCTTGTGGGCTTCGACCACCATGCGGACCTTCCAGTTGAAGAACAAGGAGAGCCAGGCCAAGCCCAAATAGATCCACACCTCCACAAAGTAGCGATACAGGCTGGGGTAGTTGGCATTGGGGTCCACACCTGCAAGGTCAAATTACAGAGATGTTTGTTCAACTATTGAAGATAAAACCTCCACTTGACATGCCTAACCGCTACCAAAAGACTAAGGTGAGCCTGCTTCTTTCCAACAACATTCGTTTGATATCATGAATGGAAAAACTAACCGGCTACTAGATCTCCAAAGCCGATTGTAGTCAAGGTAACAAGGAGAAGTACAAGCCCTCAATGTAGGTCCAGCCCTCTTGGCACATAAACACAAATGGAGGGATGACCAAGTGGACCAGAACTCCCCAAAGGAGAAAGAGGGCTGTGCAGGTGAACCGAGTTTTCCTCTAGAAGAAAAATGGAGACATAGAGAGTAGGTGCACAAGCTTGTGCTTTTAAGAGTTTTTTTTTTTCCATTTATAGGATCCAAATCGCTTCTTACCAGTGACACGCCTTTCTTTGTAAGATATTGGCCCAGGTGCTTGGCCCTTCCACCAAAGAACTTTCCAAGTTCACTGATCCATGTGAAACAGAGGGGCACTCCAAATAGGCCGTAGAAAATACAGAAGACCCTCCCAGGCGCAGTTTTAGGTGCAATGTTGCCATACCCTGTTAAAATGACACAAAAAATATATAAAAAAATCAAATATCATGCTCACAGAATATAAACTCTTTGCCTCTGACACCATGTTATCAGAGCACCGTTCGCTTGGATTTTACAGCCGCTGGAAAGAGGGTCAAAGAATGCACCTGTGAGCAGGCCAAGCCCATCACAGCAAAGCTAAACAGGCCATTACCGAGTGATTACCAAACACTGAACGTCTTGTAAATAAATAAGGCAATTTCCTGCCCAGCGAGATGTGTGTCACTAATTTGTCTTCACCCCCCTGCCACCATCCTGGTACACCCAGAGTAAACAGATAATGCTGGAGATGATGGGGCTGATACCCACCTATGGTGGTGATTACTGTTGCAGCGAAGATAACCGCGTTGGGCCAGTTCCAGTTGTTGAATGTTCTGTTGCCTGTGATGGTCACTCCCTGGCCTGCAGCATCAGACACAACCTAGAAGGCGAAAAGCCACAGAAGTAAGAAATGAGCAGAAACACCTCAGACGTCGACGTTGATGTTCAGCTGATGAGAAAGAAGATTTAATTTTGCATTCTACCACTTCCTTCCTGTTGGCCTCTGATGTTATCTGTGCACGCTTGATGGTAGAAGAGGTCCATGCACGACACCCTCTTATCCAAAGGGCATTTGGAACAGGGCCTCAGCATGCCTAGCAGATATATGCTGAAGTCTCTGCCCATTTTCAACAGTCTCCTGACGTTGCGTAACTCCAGATAAATTTAGGAGTGAACACTTTAACCCCTTCTGCTCATAACATGAAACATGCATACACTACCAGTCAAAAGGTTGGACACGTCTGCTCATAACAGCAGCAAACGAGGCAAAAAGCTTGTGGTCGTCCAGGGATGAAGGTTTTATCATTCATTTTATCAGTCACTCATGGCGGCTTTCGCTGACCGATCACAACAACAGTTTACACTCTGCACGAGCCTCAACACCAGTGAGGTTGCGCCATGGAAACAGGCAGAAATGAGAATTTTGCATGTCTTACAGGAAGACTGCAACTGAAAAGCAAATGCTATGACGTGCAAAAACTGAGACTCACGTCGTCTCTGAGTAATCTCTGTTAAATGTTAATCTATTCATCGATTCAACAGAATAGTAATGGATATTAACTCTAGTTAAAAAAAAAAAAAGTTAACCGAAATCTAATCCTGACCTTAACCACACAGACGTCCTTACTGGTAATATGTCGATAGTTTCTCAACTGATTTTAAGCAATACCTGGACAGCATGTCTCATTGGCCGTCTTCTACTCTGAAAGAATTCCTGCAAACCAGTTTTGGTTTCCACTCTGCCAGCAGTGGACCAGCCCCCTTCCCCTGAAGAGCGCCCTGACGGAAATCCATCAAAGGACCCCAGCTAAGCAAAGTCACCTGACCGGCTGGAAAGTCAACAAGGTCAACAGAAGGCCATGGCGGGTTAATTAGGGCCTGAAACAGGGGCCTGAAAATGGAAACGGTTACTGTGTTAGAAGTCAGAAGGCGCAGACATGATCTGGGCAGAAATAAATCACTGTAAGCCCCAGGGA
Organism: Denticeps clupeoides; assembly: GCF_900700375.1. Lineage (NCBI taxonomy): Eukaryota > Metazoa > Chordata > Actinopteri > Clupeiformes > Denticipitidae > Denticeps > Denticeps clupeoides. The sequence continues at coordinate 14,955,124 of NC_041707.1, read as the reverse complement.
GGATCTGAAGAAGCAGCAGCCGACTGCCTGGGTGGTGCACAGGAACCGTCCTGTCTCACGCATCTGCTAAGGCTCTTAAATATTGGACACATGGAAGTGTTCAGTGGAGGTTAAAGGTCTGGGGAGCCAACTTTGATGCGATGCTGTTTGAAGATTGAAAGGCGGTAGTGAACCTGAAAAGTCCCTTTTTCCGTGATGGGAAGTACGGGAGAACTTTCCAGCTCTTTGTTGTCATGGTAAAGAGTGGGTAGGATTACTCACAATATTAAAAATAAAGAAAGTATGGGGAATCAGTGGTTAGGACCTTAAACGCGGGCTTTATGCAGTTCCCAAAATGCCAGCTGCTAATGCCACAACAATCCCGATGCACCACTGGTCTCGACTGTGAAGCCAGATCCTGCTCATCAGAACAGTGTCACCAGGAGCCACAACAATGGCCAGCATGTCCTCAGTCCCCACCGGGAACAACGGGAGGCCTCCTCAGAGTCCTCAAATGCCACTTGGTGGTCAACTCGAACCATGACCAGGGGACCATGCGCTGACCAAAAACAGAAGTGAAATGGGCCTTGTGGAAGGGTTAGAAAATGAAAGTTGGAAAACTGGACTTTTTCCACAACTTTCACTTTCATCTGGCACTGCTAGTCTAGAGAACGCTCACAAAGCTGACAAAAAAAAAAAAAAAAAAAAAGATTCCCTTATCAGGACAAAATGTGCTTTTCAGGACATGGAGAACAGGACATTTTGGCTGCATCGGCCAGGAGACCCTAGGAGCGCCAGACCCCAGAGCCCTCGGCTTTTAACTGAGGTCGCAAATTCTCGTTACACGCTAGCAGAGTAAATTGTGGGTAAATATGGGCACCGAAGACAAGGATCATGTTTCCCCATGTTTCCAGAATATGAAATATCATTTGATGGCAGTGATAGGGCACTCACGGATAGAAGGATTACAATGAGACACGTGGTGAAAATGAGACGTAACTGAAGACGTCTCACTGAGAACATGACTCCCTTTTCATATACAGTGAGATCACCCTCTAGGTAAATTAACTCGGCAACTTGGTGTTTGTGCAGAAACGGGCACTAAAACTTACCGTTTCCGTGTAATCCTGGAACAACTCCATTATTGTCCGGCTTTGGGGAATTCTTAATGATTAACATTTGATGAGTAACTTTAACAGTCAACTTTGCGTTGCTACGCTCATTTTTTTGCGCCCCACAGTTTCCTTATCTGTAGCGGTTTCTCTTCAGCTCGGGTTCTCAAGGTCGTCTCGCGTCGACTGTATAATGGTACAACTTCCATGGTGCACAGTTACTGATAACGGCCCCAAGTCGATTGCTCGTGTCTGTGCAGCTTTATAAAAGAAAAGAAGGAGAGAAGACTTAACTCGTCCCACCCTCTGCGGCGCACTGATAACTGGCGCAAAAAAAAAAAAAAAAAATGAAACAAACTGTGCATTATCACTCCAATCAACGGTGTCTTGACCGCACACAAACTACGGGTACTTTTCCATTAGCCGCAAAGGTCAAAGAGCCTGAAGGTTTGCTGAAGTTGCAGGACTGATCAGCTGTGGTCTCGAGACAAGGCTGTTGTAAGATTGAAAAAGTATATACAATATCACGTGTATCGATTCAATTTCGCACGGTTTTTCTGACCATTTTATAGGGACATTTGCTCTAGGCCCAGTCCTAGTCCAACACAACCACACTCATTCTAGACCCGACTCTTCCTTCTCAAATTCACGCAAGAGAATGTGTCCAATCCTGTCATTTCACTCTTACAAGATGGCTCATTGTTGAGTCAGACAGACAAAAAGCTGACACAACAGAAGCCGGCATTAGCCACGTTCCTCATGGCAGGAATTCCCATGCTTGCTACAGTCTGCAGGATCTTCATCCGCGCTCCCGACATGCACAGTTATGCTACATGATCCAGAAATTGAAAGCCTCAGCGCTCAAGGTCTAGATGGAACTTGAGTGGATAAAGAGGAAATGAAGCACAATACCAATCTTCATCTCCTAAAACGCGCAATCAGTCTCAAATGTTTCAGGAAAGGGCCCGCGGCAGGTTTATTTTTTTGGGGGCTTCAAGAAAATATTAGAAACTGACATTAATGGTTTACCGAAATGTCCGTGTGCATGACCACAATGGACAACCCGTGCAGGTTAATAAATGGACAGGGCCTGGATGGGCACAATTCCGCTGACTTGGTGATAAACTGCGCTCGTGTCGTCCTTCCACAGATCCGAAACTGCTCAACTAATGTGTAACCGAAGAGCATTCGCCCTCCAATTTAGATGCAGACTAAGGCTGAGAATGACAGTGACCCAAGACACAATACCATCATGACAGCTCGCCCGTAGAATCAGTGATGTGACAATCATGCTGCTTCAGCAATACTAAGACATCCATAAACTAAAGACTTTTTTTTTCATAAAAGAACAATTTAAGCCAACAATTTTAAAACATTAAAAGTACTCTCTCTCAATACCGTACTATTAGATGCCAATTTTCATCCCAAGACAGGATGCACGACCATATATGGACATGCAACTAACTACCCCAAGCCCAACCATCACCTTCTTATCGTGAAAGTTTGAACATAAAATTTATTTCTCACAACATCTTCCGTTCTGTTATTGAGAAGTTTTCATTGCAATCAGTTTTGAGTTTTAAATCAACTTCTCGTCCAGCCCGTACGTTTACAAGCAGTTGTGTTTTGACACGAGATGCGTAATTCTATCATAAAATGCAGCGTTAACCCCGGAAAGCCATGTCTACCACTTCCTGTGAACTTTAAGCACCACATCATTACTAAATGAGATTACATGGGGAATTCACAGAACTACTGTTCAAAACAAGATGGTGATGGCAACCTCAAACAGGAACATGACCGTCACCTCAGGCCATCAATAGGAAATGCGCGGCAGAAAAAAATAATGCTATGGCGTGCGACATAATCCAAAGCCATAGAGCTTCCTTCCGACACGACAGCAATGTAATCATGTTATAACGCCACATATTGCAAGCAGAAGTCATCAAAAAAAGTTTCATAAAAATTGCACTGGTTAGGGATGTCTACATAACCGATATACCATTATTTTTTTTTATTAAACTTTATGCTGCCTTTATGACAGTTGCTTTTTTTTTTTTTTTCCCCCTCAAACCATTTTCATGAGAACAGACCGGATGAAATCTTAGACAAGGTGGAAAGACCACAAAACTGGCGCAACATTACGAGCACCATCAGCTATCATCTACCAACACCCCAACTGGCACGGGAAGAGGAGAATAAAGAAAATGCAGATATGGCTGCTCGGGTTTCAGGCCAGCTTTGTCCCTTTTCACAGATCTGCTCGACAAAAGTGTGTGAAAGGGGCAGCTAATTATGCGTTCGGGCCCAGGGATACGTCAGGACACGTCCTCCGTCTGATCAGAAGTACGGGGGCGGGGGGCGATCGCAGAACGCCCCCAAAAAACGCCATTTCCTCACATGGAGATTAGAAGTTTGAATTGTGCACATGGCCTGAACTCTGCCGCGAAGGAGATGAGACGAGGCCCTCGGGAGTTAATCCCCAAAGACGGGTTAACCCTTCTATAGGTTCAACCAGAAACGGGACGGGAACAGAGAGCGGCGGCAGCGCCATGAAATGCATAATAAGATTGTTCCTCAAACCTGACAAAAAAACCCCCAAAAAAAACAAGATAACATCAACATGTGATCATATACATGAGCGTAAGACCTTCGCGGACGCTGTGACGGCCTGGATGTGAGGAGGAAGGAATCAAGTTTGACTGGTTCACTCGTCGCCAGCGCTCGAGCTTGACGGTCTGAGGCATTGAAGGACGTCTTCAAAGACGCCTCTAAGGGAGCAGTTGACTTGGGCGAGACGCTCTCCACAGCTCCGGAGCCCGACAAACACACGCGACTTTCTGCGCCCTGCGCGCTCATCCTGGGAAGAAGAAGGAGGGGAAAATATGGCCAGTGGACACGTCCAGGGACCTCGACGAGTGGTAGTAGCCTAGTGGGTAACACACTCGCCTATGAACCAGAAGACCCAGGTTCGAATCCCGCTTACTACCATTGTGTCCCTGAGCAAGACACTTAACCCTGAGTTACTCCAGGGGGACTGTCCCCGTAACTACTAAGTCGCTATGGATAAGGGCGTCTGATAAATGCTGTAAATGTCGACGACCCTCTGCGGTGTGTACACATAACCACCATACACAAACAGGAACATGGCCCTCACAAAGCCATCTGACAGTCTATGGGTTGGGTTGGGATGGGATGGGATGGGATGGGATGGGATGGGGGGGTCACATCACATGGCTCGCCCCGCCCCAGGTGCAGCAGGATTTCCCCATCGGCCGCGGAGGGTCGCCACACGGGTAACGCGATGCGACAAACTTTCTAGAAATTCCTGCACAACCTTATTGAGCTGAAAATTAGCAGCAGTCTATTACAAAAAAAATAAATGGTGGCGGGGCGTGGCGGGGCGCGGTTAAGCGCAATGATAGTGTTGTTTTCAGGGCTGCTCCATTAAATTTCACGCACAATTAAATATTACTGCTCTGTTCCAAGCCCCCCATTAAAAGTTCTCTCTTTTAAACCCCCCAAACGTTAACGAGCCCCAGTCAAGTTGTGACAGGCAACTGGACGTAATTCTGGCCGCTAAAGAGGAAGACGAAGGTGGCTTGTTGGGTGTTCGTACCTCCAGGATCTTGTCCAAGTCCTCTCGGGTGAGACAGGGGTAGTCGCTCAGGATCTTGTCCTTCTTCGCCCGGTACTCCCGCACCGCCCGCTCCCAGTTCGGCTCCTCGAGGACCTGGAATATCGCCGCCCCGATGGACAGGTAGAAGATGATGGCCGAGGTCAGCAGGGGACCCCGGTCAACCATAGTTGGGCGCGAAAGAGTCGGAGTCGGACGCCGGTGTGTGTTGTGCGCCGCGGGTTTGCGCCAACATGAAAACTCCACCTGGCTTCGTTCCTTCTTTCTTTTAAAGAAAGAAAAAAAAAAAAGAAGGCGCCTAACGCGGACACCTCTGTTCACCTGGTCCGAGGCGGACTTTCATCTTGCGGAGCGGAGACGCCGGGGGTGACGCGGGGTGACGCGGGGCTGCCCTGTCCCCTCCACGTGCGCGCGCGTTTTCATTAACTCGGCCCGGCTCGGACGCCCCGCCCACAACGCCCCCACCCCAACCCACCTCGGAAAAAATAAAAAAGTATAACCCATCCCGGAAAATAATAAAAAAGTATAACCCATCCCGGAAAAAAATGTACAACACTGGCGGGACGGACCCCCCCCACCCCGGAAAAAATTAAAAAGTATAACACTGCCCTCCCATCCCGGAAAAAGTACAACACTGGCGGGACGGATACCCTTCACCCGCCCCATGTTTAATCGGTTTAACGTAAAAGTTCGTTTTACTACTTAAATTAAATCCACTTGTGTCCACTCTGGGATCGATGACACGGAGTTCCCGGCGGGTGTTGCCAGGTGCGCGGTTTTTACACGGGAACGGGCAACTTTGGAAGGGCAATATTTTAGGTGGGGTCGGCTGGGGGGGCTAGCACACAAAAGATAAAAACGACGGAAGCTGCAACATGAGGTGAAATAAGAATTTATAACTAGTTAAGCCAAAGAGGAGGGCAAATGCGATGCCAGAACTGGAAATATTGAGATGTAATCATTTACCTTTCATGAGCCTTCAGATTTCCGAATCATTCACGGATGCCAGATTGACATGGATAATAATTATCACAATAATTAATTACTAAACTTTTAACAAACAAACAAATGTTCCAACCTACAGAAATAAGATGATTGCATAAGTGTGCTCACCCTTAAACGAATACGTTGTTGAAGCACCTTTTTATTTATACATGGACTAAGTTATCACAAACAGAAAAGCGTGTTATTTAGGAGAATTTATAGACATGAACGTAAAAACAGTGAGACGTGACTGAAACCGCCTGTGAAGAAACAGCAAAACAATCAGATTCTTTTGCTTTTTTTTTTTTTATTTAATTTCCCAGGCAGCCACAAGCTGTCTTCGTCAGTCACGTGGGTTTGTGGTCTGTGACGTCATCTTGGAGGTATTGTGGGAGCAGGTAGAAACATACACAGGCAAACTGTAGAAGCTGATGCAACGCAGAGGCTCCGCTGGCACTCGGTCTCTCTAAAATGAAGTATTGCTTAGTTGTTGGTGATGACTACCACACCACGCGATCAAACAGAGAGTAAGAAGAAGTCAAATGATCTAAAGAATTGTATTTAAAAATGCACATTGCAGAGCATAGTTCAGAAAAAAAATGCTTGTTAAGAGCTCTGAATTAAATATATAAATGGGGGGGGGGGATCCAGTCCTTGCAACTGGCAACATACTGCAATCTTACAAGAAGCTCTAATTTAGTCTGCAAGATCATGCTTGCTTGATGGATAAAAGATCATTAAGAGCAATTTTGACCTCCTTTGTTTTTCTTCTCACATTTGAGTGCCTTACGCTTCCTTACAAAACGACACCAGAGGATACCTTCAGTTTTCCCCTAAAATCCCTTTATCTTATGTCACCTGTCAAAGTCCGACAGAGAGAGGGAGAGTGAATAATTTGAATAAATCGTGAGAAAGCTCAAAATGCTACACATACCTGGCAGCACTGTTTGCCTTACTTATTAGCTCACTATAGTAGATTCCATGTTTCTTTTTGGGAGGCACGTGATTTTCCCCATTTTCCTTATCAGTACAAGTTTACTTTCGGTTGTTGGGAGTTCCTATTCAAAGAAATTGTAACCACTTTGTTTTCAGACCTAATTCATCATGCTGATCCACATAGGGAAGGGAAATTTATTTTGACTGCCAATGCGTCTATCTCAGCGTCTTTAGGAAACAAGTTCCTGCAGGTGGTGCCTGCCTTCTCAAGCCCCAAGTGATGAAGTGAAACTCTGGTATTTCGCAAAATGCCCAATGTAAAATACGATTTCAAGCGGAGAGCATGCAACAGAAGCCCTCGAAGGAAGGAAACGGAATTGCATTTACCACGCCAGGCATCCCAAAGAGCACAAGGTAAATGAACAAAAGCAGCACGTCATTATAGTTGAGAGAAGACCTGCAACTGTTCCATTTGACGAAAATGTTGTTCAGGGAGGGACACCAGCAAGTGCGAATGGGCGTCTGGTGCCATCAGTTCCATTAACTACTGATGTTGTGCCTTCTGCCCCTCATGCCTTCCCCAACACAGTGACAGCATCAGTGGTGCTCTCATGGACATTTAAAAAGTGAAAGTGAAGTGATGAAAGATGTGCTGGTTTTGTGTATGTGTGTGTGCGCGCGCATTGCTGTGCTGTAAATATCAAAGTATTACAACATATGACAAACCAGCTAGGAAGAAAACAAGAAAATAATGCATCAATCTGTCATCGCTGCAATATCTTATGACTACCCATAAGCAGTAAATCATGTCAGTCCCAAGCATTCAAAGGCATTCATTTGTACATACTGTATACATATATACACACACACACACACACACAAAACATAGAGTCTTGTTTTCTCTTACACTAGTAAAAATGAAGCTATGGAAACAGATATAACAGGTTCTAGATCCAGGATCTACTTATGTTATGAATGGCGTGTCACAATAAAGGCAAGACTGTACCTCTTATGAGCTCTCATTTGAGCTCATGAGCCCTCTTATGAGCTCACCATGTTTACATCGATTCCGTGATAAAATGCATCTATCTGGCGCCGAAGCCACGTACTGTTCCAATATAATGTTATATATATGTATATTTATTTGTATATATGTATATACACTACTCACAATAAGCATATTGTGAGAGACTTAGTGGATGTCATACATACATGTTTGTTTCACATCAGATATTTTGGGGATAAGGAGGACATTGTATTGGGGTGATAGACACACCTCATTTAGTGTTTTTCATGTAATGGTCTCATTGTGTACAGGTGTGCCTTATATTGGGGCCAAGAGACAACCTTTATCAATGTGGCATCAATTTCAACATTCTGCATGTATAAAAAGTTGGTATTGTCAGTAAGTCATTCCAAGTTAATCATTCAAACAGCCATGAACACTGAACGTCACTTAATGGACAAGCAGAGTCACCTGGCCATGGCGCCGCCTTCGAAGTGGTGACAGACAGTCAGATGTTGCTCGTGAAGTGGGTGTGTCTCAATGTGTTATCAGCAGACTTGCATCAAGACACAGAACTACTGGCAGAGTCCATGACAGACCCTGGAGTGGAGCCCCACGAGTGACAGTCCGCAATGATGGCCAGTACCCATGTACCTATGTACTCAGACATCGTTATGTAACTGCTGCACATCTGCAGGCTCGTTTACGAGATGCGAGAGGTACTAGGGTTTCCAGACAAACCATTCGTTCCACCGCTTTGGCTTGAACGTCCGACAACTATTGCAGGTGAGTCCACTGACACCAAGACCAAGACACCGCTGTGAACGTTTTCAGTGGGCACAAGACCATGTGACTTGGAAAATGCAGCAGTGGTCATGCAGAGTGTCAGGTCACCTTGCACAGAAATGATGGTCATCAGCGTTGCTGGAGAAGGCGAGGTGAGCGATACGCTGAGGTCCACATAGTCCCCAGGGTTTGCTGTGGTGGAGGAGGTGCAGTCTGGGCATCACCAGTCAGTGCAAATCAGATTTGGTTATTGTACATGGCTCAGTCACTGCACGTTCTTACCTCAGAGACATCATAGAACCCATCATCATCCCCCAACTCCGCCAGCACACCCCCAACTTTCTGTTCATGGATGATAATGCTCCACCACGTCGTGGCACAATTGTCAGAACTGTGTGTAGCACTTGTGGAAGAGTGGAACGCTTTGCCTCACAATGTCATGAAGCTAGTGAGGAGCATGAGACGTCGCTGTCAAGCTGTCATTGCTGCAAATTGTGGAAACATATAATGTACTGACGTTGAGTTTTTGGGCCATTGGTGGTTCTGCCAGGGTTTTAATTTGTCAGTGAAAACTGAACCTGTAAATAATTTTTTTTTATTTACTCAAAGCCTCGGGCATCATTTGGCTCCATGTAGGGACCTCCAGGTGCCTTGAAATAGCTGCGGGTCAGCTGAAGATCCTCATTGCTGTTCTTTATCTGTCCCATAGAATTTCACCAGCAGAATTCTTAAAGCGGCAGATTTTTTCTGTGCTTTATCTAATAGGATCTCTGTGTTTTTTGTTCGAGCAGAGAGCGCGATCAGCTACAAAATAATGCCTTTTTGTGCCCATTGTATGCGCCTTTTCTCTTGTGTTTTGTGTTGGCCTTCATTATCCAATCGACATGCAATTGGATTAGATATGGTGAGAGAATAGACCGCTGTCAATTCTTGATGGAGCACAGTTCTTCCAGCATTCACAATTGTTCACGTGTAGCCATCGAAAGCACTGTTCACGTGCCGAATAAAACAGTGTCAGTCTTTGCTTTTAAATTTTGGGAATTTAAATTATAATTCCCAAACATTTGATTTAGCTTTTTGACTGGTTAGCCAGCTGATGTGCAGGCAGATGTGTTTGTGGACTTGAAATGGGCTGCAAATGTGCAATAGTCAATTTTTTTTTCCTCTTTGTGTGTGTGTGTGTTTATTGATTTTTTCCCTTTCCATTTTTAAGATCAACAGACACTTCCGACTCTTGTGCAATGTGCTTACATGAGTTTCGCCTGGCACCAGCGCTGTAGCTGCTGAGTCAGAGCCAAGCGAACATGGGAAATAAAATGGGAGTCTTGGGATGACATGACTCTGCAATTGATACTGGACCAGGTCATGCGGCCACATGCACACACACACATACACACACACACAATCTTCTCCACCCAGGAGGATTTTAATGGTTTTGTTATGAGTAATTATTGTCGGCCGCCAGAGTGGCCCCCAAAGGAGCACAAAGGAAGGTTCCCCAGTCTCTCCAGGGACCATAAACAACTTCCAAAAGGCACGGAAGCTTCCAGATAAGATGGTGGGAAGACAGCTGTGATATATGAATATGCATGTTGACTTTTATCAACATTTGACAAATTGTAAAAACAGCAAGAACAACAACTTGTTCAAGGCAAGAGATGTTGGATGGACTGACGTTTTTATGAAGACCTCCTGATTTAAA